>NC_079503.1:27674792-28874792 GCF_030052815.1 Hevea brasiliensis
TTGGCGATGTCTCTCATCTTCATGGGAGTCATAGTCACCCCATCTGCCGCACATCTATCCGTGCCAGCAGTGGTCTCTGGTCCAACATCTTTTGATTGAGCCACAAGACTAGGCTTTGACATAGGCCTTTTAGATAGGATGTTCCACTGGTCTCTAGAATCGCCCAAATGATGTAATCTGAAATGTAATCGGATCTCTAGAGATTGCCCAAATGATGTAGTTAGACCTTTATTGTAGTCCAGATCCTAGAGATCCCCAAATGATATATTTATTTTCAATGCAATCCGATCTCTAGAGATCACGTAAATGATGTGATCAATGTTAGTGTAATCCGATCCTTAGAGATCGCCCAAATGATGTAATCCGATCTTTTGAAAATAAAGACTTTATTTTGTCGGTTATCATCTTATTATTTTGCATTGATTATTTTCCGATCTCTAATGTGGTTATC
This sequence comes from Hevea brasiliensis, assembly GCF_030052815.1. Lineage (NCBI taxonomy): Eukaryota > Viridiplantae > Streptophyta > Magnoliopsida > Malpighiales > Euphorbiaceae > Hevea > Hevea brasiliensis. Next base: position 27,675,244 of record NC_079503.1, read on the forward strand.
CGATCCGGTTCTTTACGAATGACACTTGGCGATCCTTTATTCAAAATATTTAACTTATTATGCCGATCTCCAATTAAGATCTCTGAACATATCGGATATTTGAGAGAAGTGTCGAAGCATTTATCGAGTCCCACCAATCGATGCGCTGCCTAGAACCTCATGAGCATTAAATGCTCGGACTAGTATAAATAGGGGTGGGAGGGTTGCTTGGTTGTTCTCTCATTCCATTTTCAATCCCACTCACAACGAAGTTCTCTCGTTTTCTCAAGTTCTTCCGCGCCTATCGGACTCGGTAAGGGCTTTGATCCTCTTTTTAATTTAAATTCTTTGTTTCTTTTGAAAATGAATGGTGCAGAAGGTCGAGAGGCGGCGAGCCCTCCTTGGATTCGATTCTCGTGGTCATCGTCGAAGAAGAAGCGGTGGGCCAAGCGTTCAACAAGAACCTCCCGGGGCCTCCGCTCCAACTCGGGGCGGGTCATACCATCGAGGCTCGCACCTTCTTCAAGAAGACCCTTCCTATAGGCGAGCTTAGTGGGTTCTTGAAAATCCGATGCGCAATCGTTTGTTCAAGAATACAATATTTGTCTGATTCATATGGTGATCAAGTGCCATGGCGATCTTGATGTCGATCACTCTTTTGAAGAGAATGACATGGTCATGGTGTACGAGGAGCGATTAAAGGCGATCTGAGGTTCCCTCTAGCCGATTTCTATAAGGAGGTCCTAAAACTTCAGAGCATCCATTGTTCAAATTCACCCCAACTCGTGGCGGATCTTGGTAGCTTTAAAGTGTCTATGCCGAGCTAAGGAATCGGACCTCACGGCTAAGGTGTTCGCAGAGTTGCCTGGACTAACTCGCGAAAGGATGGCGAACAACGGTTCTTTCAGTGAAGCCTCATTCGGACTCTTTTCCGATCTGCCCTCATCCCTTAAATTGGAAGAGCAGGTTCTTCATTACGAGGAGTAAAGATCAGTGCTTTGAGGACTTTCCTCGTATTTGGTGGTACAGGGCCCACTTCCGAAGCACATTACCTCGAGTCAAGAGGAAAGTTTAATAGTGGTGGAGTGAAAAGTCGAGCCGCCACTCTAAAATATTCTGTCCAAATCACGGTGGCTGAAGCGCACCATTGGACCATGCAGCGATCAGGCCAAGATCGCGAACTTAGCTCTCGACCTCGGCATTGGTATTTTCTATATCTCGGTTCTCGGGACCTTAGCGATCTCACTAACCTCTTTTAAATGCGGTATGGCGGGTGGTGAAGGTTCTAGAAGCGAAAGAAAGAAAGAGATCTCCCGGAAGATAAAGGAGATGAAAGCGTTGAGCGACTTCAAACACGATCACGAACACAGGAGATACAAAGAGACCCACCTCAACCTTGGTCCGCCCACTGAAGGCTGTCGAGATCTCCTCCTAGATCGGAAGAAGCGACCTCGCCTCTCTCGATTATTCCAAATGCAGGAGGGGTCCTTCTCAATCTTAGGAGGACCTCTTCTGCGTGGCGCTCGAATCTTGATCGATTCCTTGAAGGATAACGGATTTGTTAGGAGAACCCGATTTTGCCAAAGTCACGGGTCTACCATCTTCTTTCGGGAGGATCGGGATGGGCTATCCGGAATGGTCTCGATGATATCTTGACTCGATCCATGAGCTTGAATGTGGAGTGTCAGTGAACCGGACCATGGTTGAGAAAAGATTCAACGTGCAGGTAAGGAGGTCGGAAGAAAAATCAGAATTGGCTTCCCTCGATCCCAACTCTCATCGCTCGGGATTATATATCTCAAGTCGAGGGACAGGCGAAGTACCATGAAGACCGGTGGCCGAAAAGTCTCGTGACCTAGCTGAAAGAGAACGGGCTCTCATAGTAGTCCAGTCACTTCAGGCCATCGAAGCCGATAAGGTCGATCTACTTATAGAGGAGCTTATCGAGAAGGATAAGGAGCTTACTGAGAAAGACAAAGAGCTTAAGGAAAAAGATGAAGAGATGGTATCGGGAATGGCGGAGCCTATGTGAATGCTCATAAGGATCTCTTGGCGAACTCCAGCGCTACCACAAGAGGACTTCTCTGGATGGATGACACAGCTCCAGGGCGGCGGCGAAGATAGTGAGGAGGAAGCCGAAGGTGAGGAGAGAGGGAGAGTGATCCAAATGTAGATCAGTGGGGTGATCCCGGTAGAATAACTTGTCTGATTATGACATGAAATGGAATGCCTCTTTGTTCAATGAATGATTGTGATCGGAAAATTTTAAACCATTGTTTATGCGAGTATTTGATTGTATGAGCACAGCAAAACAAAAACTAAATGTGATTATTAATCTAAGTATGAGAGATCGGAAAGCACTTTAAGCATGAGATCGGTAGGGAAGAAATCTTTGACGGAACTTGATTGAAAATTTAACTTGAACACTTAAGATCGGAATCCTCATTAAATCAAACCAAAACTTTAGCTCTTAAACTTTCGGAAGGAGGTGGCAATAAAGCGGTAAGAAAAGATCTAGTGCGGTTCATTTTATTTATCAACAGAGATCGAAATATACTTGGAGTCAGGAAATTCGACAACAGGTTTGAGAGGTGGTAAATGATTTGAGAGATCGCGAGGCTTTAATGAATGTGAGGACTTAGCATTGATTCAATCCTTTGTGAGGAGAGATCGGAAATGTGACCGCCTATCAAAGAGGATCGGAAACGTGATTAGTTGTTCAAAGAAGAATTTTTATTGATTCTAGGAATTCGGCCAAAATATGGTGTCGGCAATTTGCCCCTCTTTACATAATTTCTATTAAAGGAAAATTTTCCGTATAGGAATTATGTAAAGATTCCGACTCATATTTTGGGCGATTAGGTGTTTGAAGTTAAGGAACTAAAGCACACCTAAGTTAATGACCTAGAAATAGGCATGAAGTTAGACCCAAATTAACTTGGATCAAAGAATCGGAATAAAAATTAAAGTCAACTTAGATCAAGGATCCGAGAGGTTGATAACAGAAATGTAAATTGCATGAAATCAAAATCAACTTAGATCGAGGAACTAGAGGTTGATAACGAAATGTAAATTGCATGAAATCAAAATCAACTTAGATCAAGGAACCAGAGGTTGATAACGAAATGTAAATTGCATGAAATTAAAATCAACTTAGATCAAGGAACGAGAGGTTGATAACGAAATGTAAATTGCATGAAATTTAAAATCAACTTAGATCAAGGATCGGAGGTTGATAACGAAATGTAAATTGCATGAAATTAAAATCAACTTAGATCAAGGAACGAGAGGTTGATAACGAAATGTAAATTGCATGAAATCAAAATCAACTTAGATCAAGGAACGGAGGTTGATAACGAAATGTAAATTGCATGAAATTAAAATCAACTTAGATCAAGGAACCGAGGTTGATAACGAGAAAATTAAAATCAACTTAGATCAAGGAACGAGAGGTTGATGATAGAAAATTAAAATCAACTTAGATCAAGGAACGAGAGGTTGATGGTGGAAATGTGAATTGCAGAAATTAAAATCAACTTAGATCAAGGAACCGGAGGTTGATAACGAAATGTAAATTGCATGAAATTAAAATCAACTTAGATCAAGGAACCAGAGGTTGATAATGAAATGTAAATTGCGAAATTAAAATCAACTTAGATCAAGGAACCGGAGGTTGATGGTAGAAATGTGGATTGCATGAAATTAAAATCAACTTAGATCAAGGAACGAGAGGTTGATAACGAAATGTAAATTGCATGAAATTAAAATCAACTTAGATCAAGGAACGGAGGTTGATAACGAAATGTAAATTGCGGAAATTAAAATCAACTTAGATCAAGGAACCGGAGGTTAATGGTGGAAATGTGGATTGCATGAAATTAAAATCAACTTAGATCAAGGAACCAGAGGTTGATAACGAAATGTAAATTGCATGAAATTAAAATCAACTTAGATCAAGGAACCGGAGGTTGATAACGAAATGTAAATTGCGAAATTAAAATCAACTTAGATCAAGGAACCGAGAGGTTGATAGCGGGAAATTTAAATTGCATGAAATTAAAACCGGATAATGTAGATTGCATGAAATTAAAATCAACTTAGATCAAGAAACAGAGGTTGATAGCGAAATGTAAATTGCGGGAAATTAAAATCAACTTAGATCAAGGAACCAGAGGTTGATAGCGAAATGTAAATTGCGGAAATTAAAATCAACTTAGATCAAGGAACCGGAGGTTGATGGTGGAAATGTGAATTGCAAGAAATTAAAATCAACTTAGATTAAGGAACCGAGGTTGATAGCGAAATGTAAATTGCAGGAAATTAAAATCAACTTAGATCAAGGAACCAGAGGTTGATAGCGAAATGTAAATTGCGAAATTAAAATCAACTTAGATCAAGGAACCAGAGGTTGATAGCGAAATGTAAATTGCGGAAATTAAAATCAACTTAGATCAAGGAACCGAGGTTGATAGCGAAATGTGAATTGTAAGAAATTAAAATCAACTTAGATCAAGGAACCAGAGGTTGATAGCGAAATGTAAATTGCAAGAAATTAAAATCAACTTAGATCAAGGAACCGGAGGTTGATAGCGAAATGTAAATTGCGGGAAATTAAAATCAACTTAGATCAAGGAACCGGAGGTTGATAGCGAGAAATGTAAATTGCGGAAATTAAAATCAACTTAGATCAAGGAACCGGAGGTTGATGGTGGAAATGTGAATTGCAAGAAATTAAAATCAACTTAGATCAAGGAACCGAGAGGTTGATAGCGAAATGTAAATTGCAAGAAATTAAAATCAACTTAGATCAAGGAACCGGAGGTTGATAGCGAAATTAAAATTGCGGAAATTAAAATCAACTTAGATCAAGGAACCGGAGGTTGATAGCGAGAAATTAAAATTGCGAAATTAAAATCAACTTAGATCAAGGAACCGAGGTTGATGGAAATGTAAATTGCATGAAATTAAAATCAACTTAGATCAAGGAACCAGAGGTTGATAGTAGAAATGTAAATTGCAGGAAATTAAAATCAACTTACAAGGCAAGTCTAACCCTGACACATGAAGTTCTTTCCCTGACGAAGTGTACTTAACAAGATACCGAAGGTTGATGATTAACGGAAAAGAAGTTGCAAGACTTGGCCCATGACCGCATTTCTTCAAATGCCCCTCTTACATTCCCAATTTTCTTCTTATTCTATGGAAAGCGCCCTGGTTTTCACTTTCTTTAGTCCATTTAACGAGCGCCCTTCGGGTTTTCACCTCTAGTTTTTTTTTTTTTTTTTTTTTGAACGGCCATTCCCTGCAAATCTCATAATAAAGTACGTGAGGTTATCAATTTTTGAATTCAAATCTTATGGCAAAAATTTAACTAATTAATAGCACATTAAACAAGGATGGTATTAAAAGGTGAGTAAATAGGAAAACAAAAGCAGAAGGAATAAAGTATGACTTTATTATGGCTTCAAGAGAAATATGGATTGACTTTGAAAGGGAAGGTACAAGGATAGATTTCACATAATCCTTATAGTTGGTTTTGAAGTCTTTTAACTGCCATTATTTCAGGTTCTCTGAAGCCTCCTGTTGTAACGGTCTCCATCCTTGGTTTCATACCCCCTTCCTTATTTCTCCGTTTTGGTTCTTGGGATGCCCTTTCGGGTTTTCACCCCAAGTTTTTTTTGTTTTTTTTGTTTTTTTTTTTTTTTTGGCGCCCTTTGGGTTTCATCCTTCACTCGTTTATGCATAATACCTCTTGTGGTGTCGGCATTCACAAGTCTCTGAAACTCTTCGCCGTCCATTTGGGTCAAGATCAAGGCTCCTCCGGAAAATGCCCTTTTAACCACATAGGGTCCCTCGTATGTTGGTGACCATTTGCCCCGTGGATCGTTTTGGTTCGACAGCACTTTCTTCAGAACTAAATCCCCGGGTTGGAATTCGCGTGGGCGAACGCTTTTATCAAATGCCCTAGCCATTCTCCTCTGATATAATTGCCCATGACATGCTGCTGCTAACCTTTTCTCATCAAGCAAGTTTAACTGATCCAACCTTGACTGAATCCATTCTGACTCATCAATTCCTGACTCCTTCAGGATTCTTAGGGAAGGAATTTCAACTTCAATGGGCAATACTGCCTCCATACCATAGACCAGCGAGTATGGAGTTGCCCCGGTTGAGGTCCTCACGGAAGTCCGGTATGCGTGAAGAGCGTAAGGGAGCATATCATGCCAATCCCTATATGTGACCGTCATTTTCCGGATTATCCTCTTTAAATTTTTGTTTGCAGCTTCCACTGCTCCATTCATCTGGGGACGGTACGGGGAGGAATTGAGATGCCGGATTTTGTACCGATCACATAATTCCTGAATCTTCGGACCATTCAAGTTCTTGGCATTATCAGTGACAATTTCATTCGGGAGACCATGCCGGCAGATGATGTTGCTTTTGAAAAATTTAAGGAACGTGTTCTGCGTGATGTGAGCATACGACGTTGCTTCGACCCATTTGGAGAAATAGTCGATGGCCACTAGGATGAATCTGTGCCCATTGGATGCCTTAGGATTGATAGGACCGATCACATCGATGCCCCACATTGCGAAAGGCCATGGTGAGACGAGGTTGAACAGTTTATGAGGTGGGACGTTTATCGGATCGGCATAGATCTGACACTTATGGCACTTCCGGAAATACTCGATGCTATCCCTCTCCATTGTGGTCCAAAAATACCCACGTCGCATGATTTGCTTAGCCATCATGTGTCCATTGGCATGGGTCGCACAATTTCCTCATGTGTCTCAAAGAGGATTCTCTTTGCTTCTTTTGCATCTACACATCTCGATGGTAGTTGTTAGAGCTCCTCTTGTATAGGGTTTCTCCACCGGGAAGTATCCCAATGCTAATCTCGAATCATATTCTTTTCATTTTTGGTTGCCCACGAGAATTCTGCAGTTCTCTGATGGGACGGGATGTCATGATACCAAGGCTTTCCATCGGGTTCTTCTTCAATCGTGAAGCGATGGTGGTTCATCCCCTTTGACCCTCAATGCTTGAGTTATGCGCCCTTCTTCCATTTGAGCCATAACGGCTAGTGTAGCTAAAGCATCGGCAAATTGATTCTTGTCCCTGCTCAGATGAGTGAAAGAGATTTCCTTGAATTCCTTGATCAGCTCCAGTAAGTACTTCTGATATGGGATCAACTTAGGATCCTTAGTTTGCCATTCTCCCTTGACTTGATAAATTATCGAGCCAGTCTCCGTACACCTCCAACTTTCGATTTTCATTTCGATAGCGACTTGTAGACCCATCACACAAGCTTCATACTCTGCGACATTGTTGGTACAGTCAAACCTCAACTTGACGGCAATCGGGAAGTGTTTTCCGTCAGGATATCGATGCGACTCGATTCCGTTTCGGATAAATTGCTCCATCAAAGTACATTTCCCATACATGGCGGGCCTCTCCTCTTCAGATCTACTTCATTAATATGCTCATCGGGAACTCAAAATCGAGCTTCATAATCCTGGATAGGATTTTTACGCTAGGAGGTCGCGATCACACTACCTTTCACGCTTTCGGGTCATGTAGACTTTGTCGTACTGGGAGAGTATAACCTGCCACTTGGCTATCCTTCCTGGCACGAATGGGCTCTCGAATACATATCTAATAGGATCCATCCTGGAGATGAGCCATGTCTTGTGATTCAACATGTAGTGCTTGAGGCGATTTGTCGTCGAGCTAACGCAGCAAGTCTTTTCTAAGGAAGAATATCTTGACTCACAATCATTGAACTTCTTGCTCAGGTAATAAATGGCCCTCTCTCTTCGGCCGAAATCATCATGTTGTCCCAAAACACATCCCATTGAATTCTCTTTGGTGCCATGTATGCAGTATCAAAGGCACACACTCTGAGTGGAACCAATACGGTGGATTTGTGAATCTTGCTTGATTTTCTCAAAAGCCTCTTGACAAAGCTGAATCCCATTGAGTAGAGTTGTTTTTCCGAGTCTGAAAATAGGCTCGGCTTTGGCGATGAGATTAGAAATAAACCTCGAAATGTAGTTCACTTTCCCGAGCTGCGCACCTCCCTTTCTGCTTTTGGGGATGGCATTTCTTGAATAGCTCGAACCTTGTCTGGATCTACTTCTATCCCTTTCTTGCTTACTATGAATCCTAACAACTTTCCCGATTTAGCTCCGAATATGCATTTAGTAGGGTTCAGCTTCAAGTGGTACTTCCTGAGCCTTTCAAATACCCTCCTCATCACATGAACGTGGCTCTCTTCTCCCCTGGATTTAATGATCATATCATCCACGTACACCTCCACTTCTTTATGCATCATGTCATGGAATAATGTGACCATTCTTGTATTTGGTAAGTAGCCCCTGCATTTTTCAACCCGAAGGGCATGACCCGATAGCAGAATACTCCCCATTGAGTGATGAAAGTAGTTTTATCCTTGTCTTCTTCGTCCATTGGGATCTGATTGTACCCTGATGCCCCATCAATACACGAACACCGCCCAATCCGCGGCATTGTCAACTAATACATCAATGTGGGAGAGGAAATCGTCTTTCAAGCTAGCTTTATTAAGGTCCACTGTAGTCAACGCACACTCGACTCTCCGTCTTTCTTCATTACAGGAACAGCGTTAGCCACCCATTGGGGATATTTGACCACTTCCAAGAATCCGGCGTCATACTGTTTCTTGACTTCATTCCGAACCTTGAGCAGTGTATCGGGATTCATTCTCCTTAGTTTCTACTTTACTGGAATTGTTCCTGGGATTAAGGGAATTTTGTGCGTTACTATCGAGGTCCAAACCCACCATATCATCATAGCTCCAGGAAAACACGTCGAGGAATTCCTTAAGCGCATGGATCATATCTCCCAATTCCTTACTCTCCACTACCTTAAGTTCCCTTTTTACTTCCTCCGTGCCTAAGTTTATTGTGCGCGTTTCATTTTCACAAGGCATGAAGGAGGGTTCATCTTTTTCATCGTCTTCTTCTGTGAGGTCTTCCTCAGAATCACTTGAAGTAATGGCAGTTATGGGGATTTCAAAATTAACGGAGGATTTACGATTCTATTGGATTATTAGGTGTTAATTGATGAATGGTCCTAAATGAATAAAGAATAGAACATGTTATAAGGATGGAATTTAAAAAGGAAAGAAAGAGAGTGTTGGATTTAAAAATGCGCTATCAATTCATTAATAATATTAATGCCATAAGAAAAGGTCCATTTACAGTATTACACTTGTCACCATGGACAAAGTGATCAAGTGTAGATAACCAGAGGTACTTTACTCGAGATTGAGTGCAGGATATCCTCCGTTGTCCGGTTGTTCACTCCGCCCCTCAACCATTTGGCGAGACTAGGACCTCATACAAGGAGTCGGTTGGATGACATCGATGGATGGATCATCGGGTGATTCTTACGTATTTGCGGATGTTGAATGGCCGGTTTGGTGAAGATCTCCGTGATCCTCGGGACTATTTTCATCTTTCCCATCTTACGGTCAAACCTCGATCCAGTATTTTCCTCATCGAATCGCCCATCCACGAGGCATCCTCCTCATATCCCAAACCACTACGGCCCACCTTACGAATAGCGGTATGGGTTCCACGATTCCTTGTAATATGGCGCCTAGGCCTTTACCCTCTTCATACCCGTTCTTTGACAGCACTTTGGCTACCATAGCCATAGCCCCCTCCTTCCCGGTATCTTGCAGCTCAAGGGCCTAGAAAGAACTCTCCAACGATTCCTCGGCCGCTTCCACATAGGGAAGTGATTGCGGCTTGGTGACCAGTATGGCCTCTTCGCCCCTCACAGTGATGATTTTGCCGTCCTTAATGTATTTGATCTTCTGGTGCAAAGTCGAAGGAACAGCATTCGCAGAATGGATCCATGGCCTTCCCAACAGCATAGTGTGTGGCTCAATGTTCATGACCTGGAACGTGACATTGAAAGTACATGCACCGACTTGGATTGGCAAGTCAATGTCTCCCAGCACCTCTCTCCTGGTACCGTCAAAGGCTCTTACCACCATAGTGTTAGTAGTATGCCCTAGAGCATATCATTTAGTATGTATCTTGTATATATTTTATTAATAAAAGGCATTTCCACTTTTCCGTTTACATAATATATTTATGTGTAATAGAAAAGGTCCATTGATATTTTGTTAGAAATATTATTCTTAAGTTGTTAAGAATATGAGTGACAATATTTCTAGCACAAAGTATCATAAATAGGTTCACAATCAAGGATACTTCATAATAAGGACATGACTTATCCAGAAAGATTGTATTCATGTTTGTTCCCAAGTTATTTATATGAGATATAAATAAGATGGAATGGTGAGTCTCATGCCATATAACAAACATGATAGGCACTTATAAATGATAAGTAGGCCGAACCAGTGACACTTATGACAAGCACATGGAGTTTACTCTTGTCAATGTTTTGTCATAAATCATATCGATGCATATAATCTTTAGACACGAGATAGCAGTTATCTTGTATATAGGTAGTTTGAGTTTGATCGCTTTCATACTTGTACTGTGTATGGGTATATGGGCATCTGTTGGCTCCTACTAGTTATATATGGAGGTAGGTGTTGATCAAGATGGAATCTGTTCCTCTAAGTAAATAGAGTTAAAATCCTATGTTCATTTAATTGTTCTTGATGTTTCAAGTTCTGGCCAGACAGATAGATTTATTCGAAAGAGTTTCGATGAGAAAAATCTTTTAATCAAGAATGGAATTAAAAGAGAACATAATATTCATAGCAAATGGAGTTTGACATAAACCATGACTCCAGCTTGAGTTGGGATTTTTGTAACAGAGAGATTCTAGTGCATGGTAACATATGATTATAGGTTCATTTAAGGTAAATCTTATTACTAATTGGGTGGCCATGGCATGCTATGCTAGGTGTTAACCATGGTCTATGAGGTTCATAAAATGATTTAGAGAAATCATTTATGGTAAGAAAGAGTACTGATGATATTAAGAGTTGATCACATGTCTCATTGCCAATTAGTGATGAGCCTAGTAAGTCACACACATACACAAGTTATCACCTATTTAAATATGATTTAATTAATTAATTAAAGAGTTTAATTGATTAATTAAATAGATTTGGTTTGCAATTAAATTGCAAAGTCTCTAGCATGACTTGAAACCAAATCTAGATTATTGGATGTGTAGTATAAATTAAATTTATATTTAAAGTGTTTAAATATGAATTTAATTGATGAGAAATTAATTAATAGAGATTAATTAATTAATTTATATTTGATATAAATTAATTAGAAGAAGAAAATAATTATTTTGGGTTAAGAACTCAAAATTAAGACACAGGGGCATTTTGGTCATTTTGCAGTGTGACACGTGGCACCATGAGATGGTGACACATGTCATAACACATAAGCTTGCCAAATATTTTTAATCATGTAAGATGATTAAAATCAAGATTAAATATAGGTTTGACACTTGGCACAATGTGATTGGGTCACTTAAACCTAGAGCTAATCAAAGGTGACATGTGGCAAGGGTTTAATGTGTTATCATAGCTATTTAATTTGTTTTATTAAAATAAAACACTACCAGCTGACTCTCCTATTATATGTAACGCCTCTTTGATCCTCTCAGCTATTTCTCTACATCTCTCTTCAATTGATAGAGATTAGCCATCTATCTATTTAATTAAGAACACTTGAAATTGTTTCTAGTGTCCTGTTTACATCTTTAATCTCTTAAAAGGCGTAACTTGAATTTCTAATTAATAGAAAAGGCTTTAGAAGCTGTTCAAGGGCTGCCATAGGTGTTCTTGGTGTGGACAAGCTAGAGGGACAACATCCGGTGTCCTCAAGACGAATCTCAAAGCGCAGAACCGCTGAAGACATCAAGAGGTTAGTGTAATCGTTCTTGATTTAATCTAGGGTTCTAAAATTAATCTGATTAATTTTAAAATCTTAAATGGCAAATACAGATCCAAAAACATATTAAAAGAGTTTTAATATGTTGTTTATCATTGAAATCAAATAGATAAAAATAAATCTTGCATGGTGCTTGTGACCCTAGGTGAAAATTTTTGAATTCAATGGTATAATCTTGTGTTTTTCACGCTTCCGTTCCTTCACATAGCACTCTGACGTATATATGATTGGTCGACTGGCAGCCTGGCTAAGGTTGCGCTAGGCAGTACATTAAGGGCCGATCCGTTATCGATGAGAACTTTGGCCACTATTCAACCCTTGCATTTCACAGTTACATGCAGAGCTTTATTGTGCCCTAAGCCTGCGGGGTCTACCTCCTCTTCAGAAAAGGCTACAAAGCTGGATGCCTGGATTTGTTCTACTATCTTCTCAAATTGCCCCGGAGTAATGTCGGGGTTCACAAAGGCTTGATCCAGGATTCTTTGTAAGGCTTGTCGGTGCACTTCCGAGCTCAGGATCAGTGATAACAGTGAAATCCGGGCGGGTGTTTTTCTCAACTGCTCCACCACATCATACTCGCTCTGTTTCATTATTTGGAGAAGCAGTTCTTCATCTTCCTTGTGCTCAATAGGCTCTGCTTCCCCTGCTTTCTCAACCTCCTCTTCCGTGTTTCTGGACGACTCTCCCATTTTTATTTTCCCTTTTCTCTTCTCTCTTTCTTCGTTCCCGTAACACCTCCCACTTCGAGTTATAAACTCGACTTCTTGCTCAGGTGGAGAGGATTTTGTTGCAATAACGGGCCGAGAACTAGTTTGGGGAGTAATGTTGCTAGCAGGTCCAGCATAAGTCATTCTGAAGTGCTCGTGAGGAGCGAAACATGGTTTTGGTGGTGCCGGAGGTGAGGCAAGACTAGGAGCGGATGTACTGCTTGACGCTCCCTGAGTGAAAACTTGGAAGTTATAGTTCCAAGGGACAGCGTGAGTATTGGTGATGGGGAGCTGAGGTGGAGTTTGGATAACTGTTACCGGCGGAGAGGCTACCGGGGGTGAGAAGGTGATTCTGGGTTTGGAGGTAGAAGCGTTCTGGCTGTATCCAGTGGTGTTCACTCCTTTTTCCGTCTTCAGCCTTGTCTGGCATCTAAGAACCCTGAGGGACAATAAGTTCCGGACTTCTTGCCTGAACCCTTCACAATCTCGCAGCTCGTGGTCAGCTGCCTCTCCATGGTAAGGACACCTCGTACTCTCTTCGAATCCCGCTACCTGAGGGCAAAGGTAGCCTTCCTCGTTACAAAAAATTCTCCTCGAAGTATGGAACCAGCTTATCCACTTCTGGTGTTGATCCCTCTCCCTTAGACTCTATCATATTTACACCACTGCCCGCATTGTGGTTAGGCAGTGGGTTTGAGGTAACATTGGGGAGGGAACCATTTCCCTCGATCTTCAACCACCCGTTTCGGATTAAAGCGTGCACTCTTCCTCTGAGTGCCCCGCAGTTGTCGGTTGAGTGCCCTTGTGCTCCTCCATGATACTCATAACGGGCAGTGGCATCATACCACCTGGGATATGGCGGCTGGATTGGGTCCAAGGGGACTGGTACAATTTGGTTTATACCGACAAGGTATCGGTATATTTCACTGAGAGGGAGGGGAAGAGGTGGATCAGGGTTCCTTGGAGGTCTCGGGTTGTTTTGTGGTGGTCTTGGTTGAGCTGGAGGAGGTGGTGGTCTTGGTTGGAAATTTGTAGGTGGGGCGTATTGTGGGCGTGGTTGTGGATAATTAGGGAAAGAAGGTGGAATGTTTGCGATGGTCTGGCCATGAGAGGGAGGATATGGCCGGTAGTTATTTTGGGGAAATTGGGGGTAATTATTCTGACGGGTGATAGAGTGTACATCACCCTCCTTCTTCTTGCCAAAGCTGGCGCCTTCTTTCTGTGGTTCTCAGCCAACTCCTGTAGTCTTCCTATTCTCAGATTAGCTTCAATTCTCTCACCAGCTTGGATGATATCTGAGAAGCTGTTGGAGGTATTTCCAATCATCAGGTTGAAGTAGGGAGCCTTCAATGTTTCGATGAATAGGAGCGAGTTCATTGTCGATCCGGAGGATATACTTCTGCAGCCTTCTCCCTCCATCATTGGGCATACTGCTTGAAACCTTCCCGGTCTTTCTGTACCAGGTTCTGGAGGTCCCTCCTTGTGGGTGCCGCATCACAATTGAATTTGTACTGCTTAAGAAAGGTATCGGCTAAATCCTTCCAGGAGTGCAGCTTGCTCCTGTCCAATTGTATACACCATCTCGTAGTGCTCGAGAGGCTCGTGAAAGAAGTGAATGAGAAGTCTATTTTCTTCTGTTAAGGCAGACATTTTGGCAATGTAGGTTGCCAAATGGATGCGGGGATCTGAGTTTCCGGTGTACTTGTCGAAATCCGGAACCTTGAATTTGGGTGGTACCACCACATCTGGCACCAATCTCAGTGACGACACATCGACTGAACCATACATGTTCAGCCCCTCTATTGCCCTCAGTCTTTCTTCTAGAGCCGATAGTTTATCATTTTCTCTCACCCTATGTTCTCCTTCCACCGTATGATGCGCTCCTCCAACTGGGAGCTGAGGGGTGGAGTAAACTGGAGGGATCGGGATTGAAGGGTGAGGCTCGGCATTTGAGATAGCCGGGTAATAGGAAAAAGGTAGGTCATTATTTATGGTCACCGGATTGACAGTGACGGCCGTCCGGATCGATGGTGGAAAGTGAAGGAGGTTGAAGCGTAGTGAGAATCAACCGTTGTAGGAGGTGGGGAGGTAATGGTAGGTTAGGGTCCGTGGGCCTATTTTGGGACATCTCCTCATCATCTTCATAAGTTCTCAAACTCGGTCTTTCGGTTCGGACACTTGTCCTCGTAGGTTCTGACTTGTTCTTGGTCTTCCATTAGTTTTCTTGTTCGAGATCTTGTTAAGTACACTCGCTGGGGTTGAACCGTGTGCTTGGTCAGACTTGCGTTGTTAGAAGCAATATTGATTTCCTGTGAGGAGTAAAAAAAGAAAATTTTAAATAAACTTCGAATTTTGCAAAGAAACTAAAAGTCCTGGTCTGGACGAAGGATACAGTGGCATTTGAGAGCCAGGTTAAAAAGGATAATCGCCTCAGCTTTATCATGGCATCGTTCGATAGTCTGACCGTGAATGACGGGATTGAATGCGCATTTATGATACCTGTCCATATAGCGCATTTCAATTTTTCACATAACCCTAGCGAGGAAGTTCCTACGGGAGTCATACTATTCATTCACAAATTTTGCTAAACAATGGTCCAAAAATCACTTCATTAACTGAGTAATTTGTACATCGTATCTTTTACATTGGCCTAGGCTCTGGAAGGTTCTTTATAATAAGATGACATTTTCTGAGATACTCATATAACCTTTCTTCTTGCTTGGCGGGGTCGAATGCTTTCAGAGCGTACTCGGATTCCGGTAATAATTCTTGTTTTCCCCGTGCTATTGTTCTCTCCAGCTGGTCAACATTCTCTTTCAGTCCTTGATAGAGAGCAGTTTGTTTTTCTTTCTCTTTCCTTTCTTTAGCACACTCTTTCAAGATATCGTTGATGAGTAGTGCTTGTTCTTTCAATTCGAGCTTCTTCTTTTTGTTTTCTTGCTTATACTCTTCGATGAGTATCTCTTGGTATTTCATCTTTTCCTGAAGCTTACTATTCTGCACTTTTATTTCTTTGGTCTCAGCTTGAAGAGAGTCTTTTTCCTTTTCCCACTGCACCTCTTGCTCCTCGAACCCCATCCTTTCGGGCCTTACCTCTTCCTTAAGTCTTCTTACTCTTCTTTTAAGTTTCTGCTGTTGGTCCTTCACTGCTTTATTTGTTCCTAGCTGTGAGTTCTCGTGATTAGGCTCTCGTAGCGAGTCATCCAGATGGCCATTCGTTTCTTCTAATAGGACTTCTCGGAGCGGGTTGCTGTCTTCGAATTTCACAGTTGAATGTTCTCGGTCCCTGTCAGCTCTCCATTTAAGATAATCGCCCGAGGTGCTTGGGCCCTTAGGCGATCTCTCCATCAGAGTGACGTTCTCCCACGACTTGCGAGCCTTTTTTAACCCTTCTTCTCCTTTGAGCTCGTGGTAGAAGCGACCTTGGTGGTATTCTTCAATGTTGATCACAGACCGTGTTGAGCCGAACTGCCTCATTACCAATGCCGGAGTGTAACTTGTGTATCCGGTTACTCCGATCAAGGAAACCGACTGAATACCCCCTGTACCGATCAAAACGGGTCGGCTTGACGTCCACAGCTTCCTCCAACAGTAATCATGGCTATTGAAACTTAAAATCCATTCCCACCATTGTTTTTCATTCTTCGGGCTGATCACTAACCGGATCATCTTCTCAATGGGAGGCTGGTCAAGGTACCAAGTCAATCCTTTTGTCTCCAGAGGACACATGTGACTGATAGTCCAGAGGTATAACAGTTGAGAACAACACTTAAGGGATCCTCTGCCCTGTTGTCTGCAGTAGGTAAGGGTTAATAAAGTCTCCGCAAGGATTGCAGGTATTGGATTAATCTGCTGCCTTTCCACCATCCAGAACACTTCCACCGCGTTGCAAGTTATGATTCCCAATGGTCCCGGGAACAGAATCAGACTGTAGATTCCCAAAGCGAGAGCTACTGAAGCACGGTCCCACTGTTTCTCTTGGAGGCATTGATCTAAACATTTCTGGAGATATGTCCAATACCAACCATGTGTTTTTCCCTTGGCAGTTTCTTTGGACTTTACTTCTTCTGAGGGATAACCCAACATATGAGCCAACCGTTTCCAGGTTTGCCTATGCTCGAGGTGTAAGTAGATCCGGTTTTGCAATGAGTATGGGATCCCCAGCAATGCCTGATATTCTTCTATAGTGGGGACCGTATCAATGTCATTGAAAGAGAATACCCCATATTTAGGATTCCAAACCGACAACATGGCTTTTAATGCCGGGATTTGGACCTTGACTTGCATTAAGGTTGCAATCTTCCCGTACTTCTCTTCAAAACGTACC
Organism: Hevea brasiliensis; assembly: GCF_030052815.1. NCBI lineage: Eukaryota > Viridiplantae > Streptophyta > Magnoliopsida > Malpighiales > Euphorbiaceae > Hevea > Hevea brasiliensis. Next base: position 27,692,193 of record NC_079503.1, read on the forward strand.
TTGGCCTGATCGGGAAGCGACCTCCATCCGTTAGACAGACCCTCTAGGCTGTTCATTCTGACCTCTATTTTATTCAGATCTAGCGAAGGTAGCGAGCTAGCAGATGCCTCGGAAGCATCATTTTGTGAGGGTACCGGACTATGAGCTGATTTGGACCAAAGTTTAGCATTCTGAACCTTTTCTGCCGACTGACTCGAGGATGCCATGATAAAAATGATGCCTATCCTTTTACAGACTCTTGGCTTGGTAATGCCTGCGAGAAAATTCGTTAGTAAGACAAATTAGGGTAACTTTGAATCATACTGTTGACAGAGTGACACGTACACATTTATCAAAGTAGGAAAATGTGTAGGTGTTCTAGTAGGATTCAAGATTACCCTCAAAAGAAATGAACAAAAGGAAATTAAAGCGTAATAGGTACGAGAAAGTATGCCCCTTTTGTCCTATAGTAGGGAGACTCCTAACACCGGGTGAGCGCTACCTACCTGGATAGTTCTATCTTATGAGGTAGTTTACTACGGCCTTCAAGTATTGTGATAGTTTAGCTCAGGAGCTAATTTTCTAAAAGCCACAGGTTCCCAAATTGCCCCTACTGTAAACAGTAGAGCCCCATTCTACCCCCATGATGTTATCGGGAAAATTCCACGAGTATCACAGTGGATAGAGCGAGTTTCAATTTGAGCAGAAGCCTTCACGGATACTAACGGGTAAAACCCACTGCACCGCTACATGACTCCCTCCTACTTTCCTAAAAGGGTAAGAAAGCCCGGGTTAGGACCATAGTGTGTGAGGACATTGTGTGAGTGTTCGGTGTGTGAAGGGACACCTTTACCTCTTCCCAATTTAGGGGGATTTTATTTTTCCATTTTTTTTTCATTTTTCCCTTTTGAAATGAAGAGCACTGTGAGAGATAGAACAGGCAAAACAAAATAGTTAGCAGTAATAATAATTAACATATAAGACATCGCCGAGTGAACCCATCTAACTATAATTTGATCAGACAAGATTAAATCTACTTTTGGACCACTAGACCGGGTATAGTCCCCAGTGGAGTCGCCAAGCTGTCGCAATGGGATTTTGCGGTCGCCTGGACGATCACTCACCGAAGTGGGAAAAAGTGAGGAGTCGCCACCTTAGTTTTGAGGGAAACTAAAGAAAACCATTTGAGAAGTTAAATTAAAAATGAAACCACTTCAAAACAGAGATTCTAAGTTCGGGTCCGTAACGGGTGGGAAGGTGTTAGGCACCCCACCTCGTCCCTTAATAAGGGTAAGTAGATTTAATTCTGCGTCCTTTATAAATTAGTTAGGAGGGCTTAGGCGGCAATGTTAATCCTTTTGGTAGAAGGAATATTTGATTTTTCACTAAATTTGGATCACTCAGATACATAAGTAAATGAGACAACCTTAGTGAATGGGTGTGAGAATCGGATAAGAACTCTCCTCCAATCTCTTTTAAGTTATTTATTAAAATTTTGAGGGGAGACCGGATAAGAACCCTCCTCCGATCTCCTTTAGAGTTATTTATTAATGTTCCGAGTTGAGACCGGATAAGAACTCTCCTCCGATCCCTATTTAATGTTTATTAGAATTTTGAGTTGAGACCGGATAAGAACTCTCCTCCGATCTCTATTTAATAGTTATTAAAATTTTGGATTGAGACCGGATAAGAACTCTCCTCCGATCTCTTTTAAATTAGAATTTTGAGTTGAGACCGGATAAGAACTCTCCTCCGATCTCTTTTAAATTAGAAAGGAGCCTGAAAGGGATTTTTCCGATCTCCCGAATTTTGGTGTCCTAAGAACCTAAGGATAAGGATCCTTAAATTTAAAGAGGTTGGGGATAAGATTTCTCGATACCTTTTGGCTAGATGGGGAAAACTAGACTTGATTTACCGACCTTCCATGTATTCATTTTACCAATATCTATTAACATCCGATCTATGCTGTTATGTTTACTTTGGTTCTATTTCGCTTTATGACATCTTGCCGAATTGCTGTTTACGTCAGCCTAATAGTTTGGCTATCTTCCTGACGTGTTATTCATGTTCTCTCTTTTAAAAGAGACCCCTAAGTTGCAGCTACCTACGTTTACCCAACCATTTACATACTACTAGGAGTTAGAAAACTTGTTTTCAGAAATGACGGAGATCAATAAAATGAACTGATCACTAAAAAGATGATTTGAGATTGACTTTCTTTGGGATTGCTTGTGCAGAAATGATCTTGAAGAAAATCGCAGATGTGAGAAGAACAAGGAAAATGCGGGAAATAAACGTAGACACTTAATAAAACAGTAGCATGAACTCTTACAACAACATTTTTCTTGGGTTCTCTTGTACAAAATAATCTTAAAGAAAGTTGCAGATGTATGAAGAACAAAAGAAGTGCGGAAAATAAACGTAGACAAAGAGATGAACTCTTACCGTGAGGAGGAGCCGGGTCTACTAAAATAGTTACGGGGTGGCAAATAGGGATAAGACCGTGGACTGATTAGCCTGAGAGTGGTGTTCTTCGTAAACTGGAGGGTGCTTAGCTAAAATGCGACCAGATCAAGATGAAAAGAACCGAATAGAATGAAATTGAGCTTGGACAGAAATGATAAAATGGCAGAAAGTGAGAGTGTGACCAGATAATGAACAAACTGGAAATGTAGAGTTCCAGTATTCAGAATCTTTTCAAGAAAAACACTTCAGAAAACTTGTTTCAAAAGTCTTTTTGATTGACACTTCTAAGTAGCAGAGTCGTAAACCAAATGAAATTTCAGAGTTCCTCTGCTATAATAACAGCCTCTTGTCTATTTTTCTTGCCCGTCCGTCCCTTAAACAGTTTTTATGCAGGTATTTATAGGAATCGGGTGCTCTTCGTGAAGGGTCAGGATTTATTTTGAGGGAGATGGAGGGTCAAGATTTCGAAGGACATGATCGGAGGTTCAGGAATTAAAGAGAATCAAAATGAATGGTTGAGATCACTCTTCATAATATTTGTCATTTTCTTCTTTCCATCTGACGGTCCAAATTTCCTTGTCCGGAACGATCCGAGGGCTAAGAGCGAAAGACGCTGGTATTGTCGTCTTCTCTCTTGATCTAAGGGTTCCGGTTTGTCTACAAGTGGGATCAACGGTGGAGATTGGGATGTACAGGATCGTCATGACATACCCCGCACTGTCAAGATTGCGGGCGATTCTTTGGCGTGCGGTGGAGATCTCTGCCAACGCCTTAACTACCTCGGCTCGATTCGGCGACGGTTATTGGAATTTTCTTATTCTTTTGCCTACCGATCCCTCCTCTTCCGATCTCTTTCACATGTTCTTTCCAACCTTTCGTTCTGGTCTCACACCTTCAGATATACTATTCCGATCTATTCCCTTCTTCAGGTCCGGTCTTGGTCAAAGTATTAATTGTCCTCGATTCCCGGCGTTAAGCTCGTTTCCTCAAAGAATAAATGCTCATTTTCCCTATATATACTCCTCGCAGAGACATTTCTTTCATCGATTTTCCTCTCTTCCTTTCTTACTTTCCTTGTTCTAGCTTCTCCGGTGGAAGTTCTGGCTATAACTGTGGCTTTGATCTTTTTCCGATGAACTTCTTTACTCACCGACTGAAAATTCACGATCCCGGTGATCGAATGACCTTAATCGACGATGGTGAGAGGACCGATTTGACCGACCAGTATTGCGGACCTTAGTTGTAGCGATCTCGAGTCGCTCAACCGAAGTTCATTCGGTTTCTCATCGCATTGAGTGTTCGGCGTTTTCCTCCACATTGGGTGTTCCGGCAATGGTCGGTTTTGGGTGGTAACATCGGTGGCGATGTCTCTCATCTTCATGGGAGTCATAGTCACCCCATCCGAGCCGCACATCTATCCGATGCCAACAAAGGTCTCCTGGTCCAACACATCTTTTGATTCAGCCACAAGACTAGGCTTTGACATAGGCCTTTTAGATAGGATGTTCCACCGGTCTCTAGAGATCGCCCAAATGATGTAATCCTGAAATGTAATCAGATCTCTAGAGATTGCCCAAATGATGTAGTTAGACCTTTATTGTAGTCCGATCCCTAGAGATCGCCCAAATGATATATTTTATTTTCAATGCAATCCGATCTCTAGAGATCACAGAAATGATGTGATCCAATGTTAGTGTAATCCGATCCCTAGAGATCGCCCAAATGATGTAATCCGATCTTTTGAAAATAAAGACTTTATTTTGTCGGTTATCATCTTATTATTTTTGCACTGATTATTTTCCGATCTCTAATGTGGTTATCCAATCTGGTTCTTTACCTGAATGACACTTAACTGATCCTTTATTCAAAATATTTAACTTATTATGCCGATCTCCAATTAACCGATCTCTGAACATTCGGATATTTGAGAGAAGTGTCGAAACGGTATCGAGTCCCACCAATCGATGCGCTGCCTAGAACCTCGCGAGCATTAAATGCTCGGACTAGTATAAATAGGGGTGGGAGGGTTAACCAGTTGTTCTCTCATTCCATTTTCAATCCCCTGCTCACAACTTCGAAGTTCTCTCGTTTTCTTAAGTTCTTCCGACGCCGATCAGACTCCGGTAAGGGCTTTGATCCTCTTTTTAATTTAAATTCTTTGTTTCTTTTGAAAATGAATGGTGCCGAAGGTCAGAGAGCGGCGAGCCCTCCTTCGATTCAGTTCTCGTGGTCATCGTCTGAAGAAGAGGCAGTCGGGCCAAGCGTTCAACAAGAACCTCCCAGGGCCTCCGCTCCAACTCGGGGGCGGGTCATACCATCGAGGCTCGCACCTTCTTCAAGGAGAGAGACCCTTCCTATAGACGAGCTTCCGTGGGTTCTTCGAAAATCCGATCTGCAATCGTTTGTTCAAGAATACAATATTTGTCCTGATTCATATGAGCTGATCAAGTGCCATGGCGATCTTCGTGTCGATCACTCTTTTGAAGAGAATGACATGGTCATGGTGTACGAGGAACAGTTAAAGGCCTGCGAGGTTCCCTCTAGCCGATTTCTATAAGGAGGTCCTAAAACTTCACCGAGCATCCATTGTTCAAATTCACCCCAACTCGTGGCGGATCTTGGTAGCTTTCCGAGGTCTATGCCGAGCTAAGGGAATCAGACCTACGGCTAAGGTGTTCGCCGAGCTGCACAGACTAACTCGCCGAAAGGATGACGAACACTGGTTCTTTCAGGCGAAGCCTCATTGCGGACTCTTTTCCGATCTGCCCTCATCCCTTAAGAATTGGAAGAACCGGTTCTTCATTCTGAGGAGTAAAGATCCGAGCTGCTTTGAGGACTTTCCTCGTAGCTGGTGGTACCAGGGGCCCCTGCTTCCGAAGCACATTACCCTGAGTCAAGAGGAAAGTTTAATAGTGGTGGAGCTGAAAAGTCAGGCCGCCACTCTAAAATATTCCTGTCCAAATGCGGTGGATCGCGATCGCACCATTGGACCATGCAACTGATCACCGGCGAAGATCGTGCACTTCCGCTCTCTGACCTCGGCATTGGTATTTTCTATATCTCAGTTCTCAGGACCTTAGCGATCTCACTAACCTCTTTTCTGTGCAGGTATGGCGGGTGGTGAAGGTTCTAGGAAACGAAAGAAAGAAAGAGAGATCTCCCGGAAGATAAAGGAGATGAAGCGTTCGGAACGACTTCAAACACCCGGTCACGAACACGGGAGATACAAAGAGACCCACCTCAACCTTCGGTCCACCGACCACCGAAGCCGCCGATCTCCTCCTAGATCGGAAGAGCGACCTCCGCCTCTCGATTATTCCAAGAAATGCAGGGGTCCTTCTCAATCTTCTGGGAGGACCTCTTCTCGTGGCGCTCAGATACTGATCGATTCCTTGAAGGATAACCGGACTGTTAGGGAGAACCCCGATTTTGCCAAAGTCCTGGGGTCTACCATCTTCTTTCAGGAGGATCGGACAAAGCTATCCGGAATGGTCTCGATGATATCTTGACTCAATCCATGAGCTTGAATGTGGAGTGTCCGTGAACCGCACCATGGTTCGAAAAGATTCAACGTGCAGGTAAGGAGGTCGGGAAGAAAAATCAGAATTGGCTTCCTCCGATCCCAACTCTCATCCGCTCGGGATTATATATCTCAAGTCGAGGATGGGCGAAGTACCATGAAGACCGGTGGCGAAAAGTCTCGTGACACTGGTGAAGAGAACGGGCTCTCGGAGAAGTCCAGCACTTCAGCCAACGGCCGCTCGGTCGCTCAACTTATAGAGGAGCTTAACGCGAAGGATAAGGAGCTTACAGAGAAAGACAAAGAGCTTAAGGAAAAGATGAAGAGATGGTATCAGAATAGCCGAGCCTATGTGAATGCTCATAAGGATCTCTTGGCCGAACTCCAAAAGCGCGCTACCAAGAGGACTTCTCTGGATGGATGACTGGCTCCCGAGGGCGACGCGAAGATAGTGAGGAGGAAGCCGAAGGTGAGGAGAGAGGGAGAGTGATCCAAATGTAGATCAGTGGGGTGATCCCCACCAATAACTTGTCTGATTATGACATGAAATGGAATGCCTCTTTGTTCAATGAATGATTGTGATCGGAAAATTTTAAACCATTGTTTGTCCGAGTATTTGATTGTATGAGCACAAAGAAACAAAAACTAAATGTGATTATTAATCTAAGTATGAGAGATCGGAAAGCACTTTAAGCATGAGATCGGTAGGGAAGAAATGCTGAACGGAACTTGATTGAAAATTTAACTTGAACACTTAAGATCGGAATCCTCATTAAATCGAACCAAAACTTTAGCTCTTAAACTTTCGGAAAGGAGGTCGGCAATAAAACTGGTAAGAAAAGATCTAGTGCCAGTTCATTTTATTTATCAACAGAGATCAGAAATATACTTGACAGGTCCGGAAATTCGACAACGGGTTTGAGAGGTCGGTAAATGATTTGAGAGATCGGCGAGGCTTTAATGAATGTGAGGACTTAGCATTGATTCAATCCTTTGTGAGGAGAGATCGGAAATGTGACCGCCTATCAAAGAGGGATCGGAAACGTGATTAGCTGTTCAAAGAAGAATTTTTATTGATTCTAGGGGTCGGCCAAAATATGGTGTCGACACTCATTATTATCAGAAAATTAATTGCAGAAAATAACCAGATTAATTAGTAAATGCGTCAAGTAATTAACCAAAATGATTATGATCTTTTAATCAAATTGGTCCTCCCACTAACTTAGCGAACCCTACACTTCCAAAGTAGAAAATAGAAATCCTAGTTGGATGGATTTCTAGTGGGTGATTGAATTCTTATAATTCTATTGATCATCCTCAGGTACATCCGTTATTGGAATTACAATAAACTATAAGTGAGCAACTCCTTGCCTATCACATCTCATGTGATGTTCAATCCTTTACCTAGCCCCTAATGCTCAAAATCTCAGGTACATCCATTATTGACTTATCTTGCATTAGTTAAGTTGATCCCATTGAGCCAGTAATTATGCAAATAATTTTAAAGTCCTCAGGTACATCCAATATTGGACACCAAACCATTTACATATTTACAACATCTCATGCTTAACAATTATTCCTAAGAAAATATCTTAAATTAATTGCATCTTATGCAACTATTTAAAATTTCTTAAAATAATTGCCCCAATGGAGGGCCCATGTTATAATTACTTTAATTATAACATTTCCAACTTAATCATTTGTTTGGAAGATTTTATGGTCATCCTAATTACTATTAAGGTCTCACTTTTGCACATAATCCATTTAGCATGCATATATCATATAATTGCATACATTCCCATACATCTCATGCATTCATGGATAAGCAGTAAATATGGTATGATCATGGACTTTCTAAGGGATTCAATTCTGAGCCACCAAGAATTGAATCAGGGCATTCCTAGGTGCATTTTATTCATTCATTTTACAAGAGTTGCTGAAGGAGTACATAATCAACACTTGATCTTGAATTCCTCCCACTGGTCCCACCAATGCTCTTGACATTCTTGAACTTCTTGCAATCCAATTATATAGTAATCCTTGGCATACCAAGGCGAATTTACAAGAACTTAAATAAATGAAATTACAACCCAAAAATTATTACAAACTTAATAATACATGCCTAAAATAAATTAAAATAAATTAACTAATTTACAATCCCAAAGAAATATAAAAGAAATAAATCCAATCACATTGATCTTTAATTGTCCATGATCATCCATCATGCATATCACTATTTAACAATTAAATAAAATATACATACTTAAATTAAATTGAATATCTCATATTCAACTTAAAAATCCAGATTTGAATATGATTCAAATAAATTTAAAAATTTAGATTTGAATCACATTCAAACATTTCTTAAAAAATCAGATTTAAATCACATTCAAACATTTTTTAAAAAAGCAAATCTGAATATTATTCAAACAACTTTAAAAATTAAGATTTGAATATGATTCAAAAAACTTTAAAAATTCAGATTTGTATCACATTCAAACAACTTTTAAAATTTAGATTTGAATCACATTCAAATAATTTTTAAAATTCCGATTTGAATCATAATTCAATTGTGTGATTAAAACTACCAATTAAACACTTTAATTAGTCAAAGAATAGGCCTTAGATCATACAACAATTGCAGAATTAAAAGCCAAACCTTGAACCACCCATGGAAGCCAAACCATGCACACCATTGATGGTGTTTTTCAAGCATGCCGCCACACCTCCATTGCAACCAGCAATGGATAAATCATCTCATGATCAAAACACACAATTAAATCATATAATCAACAATCTAAATGGCAAATATAGTGGCTCTGATACCAATTGAAGGAGTGGAAGCGTGAAAAACACAAGTTTATACCATTGAATTCAAAAATTTTTACCTAGGGTCACGTGCATCATGCAAGATTTATTTTTATCTATTTGATTTCAATGATAAACAACATATTAAAACTCTTTTAATATGTTTTTGGATCTATATTTGCCATTTAAGATTTTAAAATTAATCAGATTAATTTTAGAACCCTAGATTAAATCAAGAACAAACACACTAACCTTTTGACGCACTACAATGTATTTGTGCCTTTGAGATTCATCTTCAGGACACCAAATGTTGTCCCTTTAGTTTGTCCACACCAAGAACACCTATGGCAACCCTTGAACAGCTTCTAAAGCTTTTTCTATTAATTAAAAAATCAAGTTATGCCTTTTAAAAGATTAGAGATGTAAACAGGACACTAGAAACAATTTCTGGTGTTCTTAATTCAAGAGATTGTTTTTCTATTCTCTTGGATTGATGTGAGAAGAGGAGAGAATTGCACACCAAGGTGGCGGCACAAAGGAGTGGCTACTGCTTGTATTTTATTTTTCTCATAACAACACTTATATAGCTAGGTTAACACATTAAACATTTGCCACATGTCACCCTTTGATTAGCTCTAGGTTTAAGTGACCCAATCACATTGTGCCAAGTGTCAAACCTATATTTAATCTTGATTTTAATCATCTTACATGATTAAAAGACATTTGACAAGCTTATGTGTAATGCCATGTGTTACCATCTCATGGTGCCACGTGTTACACTGTGAAATGGCCAAAATGCCCCTGTCTCTTAATTTTGAGTTCTTAACCCAAAATAATTATTTCTCTTCTTCTAATTAATTTATATCAAATATAAATTAATTAATTAATATCTATTAATTAATTTCTCATTAATTAAATTCATATTTAAACACTTTAAATATAAATTTAACTTATACTATACATCCAATAATCTAGATTTGGTTTCAAGTCATGCTAGGGACTTTGCAATCTAATTGCAAACCAAACCTATTTAATTAATCAATTAAACTCTTTAATTAATTAATTAATTAAATCATATTTAATTAGGTGATAACTTATGTATGTGTGTGACTTACTAGGCTCATCACTAATTGGCATTGAGATATGATATCAACTCTTAATATCATCAGAACTCTTTCTTACCATAAATGATTTCTCTAAATCATTTTATGCACCTCATAGACCATGGTCAATACCTAGCATAGCATACCATAGCCACCCAATCAGTAATAAGGCTTACCTTAAATGAATATATAATCATATGTTACCATGCACTAGAATCTCTCTGTTACAAAATCCCAACTCAAGCTGGAGTCATGGTTTATGTCAAACTCCATTTGCTATGAATATTATGTTCTCTTTTAATTCCAGTTCTTGATTAAAAAGATTTTCTCATCATAAACTCTTTTCTGATTAAATCTATTTATCCTAACCAGGAACTTGAAACATCAAGAACAATTAAATGAATATAGGATTTTATCTCTATTTACTTAGAGGAACAGATTCCATCTTGATCAACACCTACCTCCATATATAACTAGTAGGAACCAACACATGCCCATATACTCATACACAGTACAAGTATGAAAGCAGTATCAAACTCAAACTACCTATATATAAGATAACTGTGCTATCTCAGGTCTAAAGATTATATGCACTGATATGATTTATGATAAAACATTGACAAGAGTAAACTCCATGTGCTTGTCATAAGTGTCACTGGTTCGACCTACTTATCATGTATAAGTGCCTATCATGTTTGTCATATGTCATGAGACTCACCATTCCATCTTATTTATATCTCATATAAATAACTTGGGAACAAACATAAATACAATCTTTCTGGATAAGTCATGTCCTTATTTTGAAGTATCCTCAATTATGAACCTATTTATAATACTTTGTACTAGAAATATTGTCACTCATATTCTTAATAACTTAAGAATAGAATTTCTAATAAAATATCAATGGACCTTTTCTATTATACATAAATATCTTATGTAAACGGAAAAGTGAAAATGCCTTTTATTAATAAAACATGTACAAGATACATACTGATGATATGCTCTAGGGCATATTACTAACAGGTTGAAGTGGAGATATACCACGGGAGTTTTATCTGATCATAAGATTCCCAATAAGTTGAAAGGAAAATTTTACCATACAGCCATACGACCGGCTATGTTATATGGTAGTGAGTGTTGGGCACTGAAAGAGTCGTATGCGTCTAAGATAAGAGTTGCAGAGGTTTAAATGTTAAGGTGGATGAGTGGTCATACTTGACTAGATAAAGTCCGTAATGAGAGTATTAGGGAAAAGGTAGGAGTGGTGCCAATTGAAGATAAGTTAAGAGAAGAAAGATTAAGGTGGTTTTGTCATGTGAAGCGTAGACATACGGAGGCTTCAGTTAGACAAGTAGAGCACATTAGGTTAGAGGATAGAAAGAAAAAAAGGGATAGACCTAAATTGACTTGGAGGAGAGTAGTACAACATGACCTAGAAGCATTACATGTTTCTGAGGATTTAACCTAAAATCGTTTAGAGCGGAGAAAGTAAATCTATATAACCGATCCCAAATTTTTTAGATAAATATTGAGTTGAGTTGAGTTGAGTTGAGTTTAACCAAGAAAAAAATTGAGATGATATAATAGCATACATTTTAAACCTAAAAAAAATAGATTAAAATTAATTCAAAACTTAAAATCAAACAATACATTATTTCACTTTAAATACTAAAAAGAAAATGAATGCTGAAATAATAAAATTGACATAAAACTATCAAATTTAAAGAATACCCACTTAATTTCAACAATCCACCAATTCAATTAGAATAACTAACCCATAAAAGAATGATGAAATGCAAGCCAACAGAATGCAAAAAACATACCACAATAAATTGGATTAAAAATATACATGTTGAAAAATTGAGCAATTGAATTTTGAATTTTTTTTAAAAAAAAGTAACAATTAATTATTTTCACAAATTCAATAAAAAAAAAGAGAAGACACAAAAAACAATTAATCAATGATATTTACATTTTCAAATATGATAGCAAATTTAACTTTTTTATGAAAATAAACAATTTTATTGTGATCAAAACACTTAATACCATTTCAATTCAATTAATTAAAAGGTACTAATTCTTTTTAAATTATACAATTTGATGCTATAAATTAATACACGATAAGTACCACACACACATACATATAATATCTAAAATACTATTCATATATAAAAACCTAATAAATTTCGTATATAAAGATAATTTCATTGATTTTTTTCAAACAAATAATATGTTTTCAATTAATTATTGATTTTTTAGAATACTATTTGATCAAATAAAAATGATTGAAAGTAATTAAAAATAAACGAACTTTTTTAATAGAAAATAACTTCACTAGCATAAAAATTAATCAGGTATCATTTTTCTATAAAATTAATTGTTTTAAAGAAGAACTTTGTTATTATGAGAGGTGAAATTAGATTTTTCAATTTTTTTAAGTAAAAAATAAATAAAATGAAAATTGCATTTTTTTATAAATTTTATATGACCATTAAAATAACAAAAAAAAAACTTTAATCTTTTATAATATTTATAATATTAAAAACCTTGATAAATTTTTAATTATTGATAGAATTTTTTTATTATAATTTTATTCTAACTTGATAAGCATTTTTAAATTAAATAAAATTTTATTTATAAATAAATTTTATCATTATATTTTTTTGTATATTTAAATTCATGTATGTAAATAATTTTGATAAATTTAGTTTATCTTTAATTATATTTAAATTAGATTTTTTTTTTTTTACTTATATATGAAAATAAATAATTTTATTGTGGTTTTGACACTTAATATTATTTCAATTACTAATCTTTTTAAATTATATCATTCAATGCTATCAATTAATACATGATCAACTACTGTATAATTATAATTCTAAACATAAAAACTACTTAATACCTAAAATACTATTTATGTACCAAAACCTAATAAATTTAATGTATAAAGATAATTTATTATTATTATTATTATTATTATTATTATTATTATTATTAGTAACCATTAATATGTTTTTAATTAATTATTAATTTATCTGAGAATATTATTTGATAAAAAAAATTATTGAGAGTGATTAAAATACTTTACTAGCATAAAAATTAATCAGCCATCATTTTTCTTTAAAATTAATTTTTAAAGAAAAATTTATTATTATCAGGAGTGAAATTAAATTATTTTTATTAAATGCATAAAATGAAAAATACTGTCTTATAAATTTTAAATAATCAATAAAATAGAAAATTAGAGAATTAAAATTAAAGTATTAAAATATTAAAATTTATAAATTATGTATAAATTGAAAGATTGAAAAATTATAATGAATATGACTTATCTATATATTATATAAACTAGTCATTTTGCCTGCGCATTGTATATATTATTTTTTATTTTATTTAATATGATTTAATATTTATTTTAATATTTTATATTTTTAAAATCATATTAAAATTTTGTTAATACTAAAATTTTTAATTAATTATGTTAAATGCAAATTAAATTTTATTAAAATTTTAAATTTTGGCATCATTAGCCTCTGATATGAATAGAAATGGGCATTCCCATTGACAATTCTAGTTTTATTACCTTATTTTTTGGATAAATATATATTTTTTAATCTAACACCAATAATTATTAAAATAAAATTATTAAGTTAAACAATATCTTGTATTAATAGCTACATTTATAATTAAAAAGGATAAGTTAAAATGATATTTTAAATTCAATTAGGTCTTATCTAATAAAAATAATTTTATTTTTAAAATGAATTTTAAGTATTTTATATTTTTAAATTTAAAATATTTTATATTTTTAAATAAAATTTATTTTTTTAATCATGCCAAGTGCTAATTAATGGTGAAAACACTTGTCAATTTTGTATCTTTAACTTTTAGATATATATGTTTATAATAAAAAAAAATATATAAGTTAAGTTGAAATTTTAAACTCGATTAAGTATTATCTAATAATAATTTTACATTTTTAAATAAATTTTTTTTTTAATTACACCAATATGATGGTTGGAATCATTGTCATTTAGGTTCATTTGAATATAAACCAATATATCAACTTTATATGAATGAATTCAAGGCAAAATAAGAACCCTACTGTAGAAAAAAAGTAAAACTAATTATGTTAGAATACATATCTCATCATAATTGGAGGGTTTAAAATAAGAACACTACTGTAGAAAAAAGTAAAACTAATTATGTTAGAATACATATCTCACCATAATTTGAGGGTTTTTTATAAAGAAAAATCAATCAAAAAATTGTTCATATTCTAAAAAGTCCAATGTGATTAACCCTAATAAGTTAAACTTTGCAGTATAAAAATTCTTCAATACAACAGGGCCCATATGCATCCTAGAGTCTAATAATAATAATAATAATAATAATAATTATTATTATTATTATTATTATTATATGGGGAGAAAACAACAGAACACCCGAATTTTAAAGGGGTGATGTGTTACACCTTACCCCTCAATAAGTGTAAAATGATCTTGTATTACATCTAATGAATTACAATACTTTGCCTACCGGTAATTCATTAAATATACTATAAGGGATTTTAAAACAAATTTCTTACTTTTCGAAGGTGGCGAGCACTTTTGATAGGAATTAAAAACTTTTACTGGAAATTTAAAGACTAGTTAAAATTTTTATACATTTTTATTTTTATGCAAAATTTAAAAAAAATTTTGCAGAGTGTCGTCTATTTTTTGAAAAAACAGTTCTTCAAAACCTGAAAAGAAACATACTTCCAATATTTTCTCTGTCACAACTTCAATAGAAATCAATTTCATCTCAATCCCATACAATATGCTCAACACAAAATCAACCGCAATTAGAACATCTCATTTCCGAAGAGGAAATAATTTATCATTCATAAAATACAAAAAGAATTATTCACATTAATTGCAAAACTTAGAAATAAATTTAAATATTACAATAATGTAACACCCTCACTGTATCCATTCCGTATATTCTATTGTTCCGGTGACCGGTGTCGGTCCGGATAGCTAGAACATCTGGAAAAATATTTTAACTAAAGTGAGGAACCATAATTAACTCAAATATTAACAAGAAAAATGTAGAAAAAATTTTAGAAATAAAATACAATCAAATTAAGTGAGCCGGTGCCCTAGTGATGGGTAACCTAGTGGGAAGTTGCGGTCCTCACAATTAGGAGCCCTAGGCCTTAGAGAAAATTCATAAAATAATTTTTGGGACTCCAGAGAAGAGTCATTGAGAGTTATATGGCATTAGAATGCCAAGAAAAGGTTTAGAAAAATTTTTCAATTGGCACAGACAATTTTAGTCTGTTAAGCCAAACGGAGTGCATTTTGGTCATTTTGCCTTCAGAGATGATTTTTGGCCGACTTGTCCAGTTAAGTAAATAGTTATTATGACATAAAATATGAATAAATATTGTTAAAAATTAAATTGAAAATTAGTAGAGAAGAAAATAAAAGAAAATGAAAGAAAATGTCAATTATGACATCACATGATGTCACTAAAGCACTCCCACCCAATCACATTGTGACACATGTCCATAAACCACTTAAAAAGCATAAAATGGGCTGAAAAATTGAAGAAACCAATCTATTTCTTCCCTTTCCCATTTCCAGCAGTGACTCTCATCTTCCCTCTCCCTAACCCATTCCTCCATGAAAGCTTAAGGTAAGCTTGGAACCACCCACCAAATCACCTTGAAACCACTACCTTGCTTCACAAAAAAGTGATCTTGCATCTTGAAGAACCTCTAGCCAGCAAAAAGAAGAAGAAAGAAGGAAGTTTTGGAGACTTGGAATAGTTAGCAAAAAGAGGTTAGTGTCCAACTCTTACTCCTTTTGCTTTAATTCATGTTTAATGGCATGAATTGTGTAGGAAATATAAGGAAATAAAGCAAAAAAGTGTGTTTGTGCAACTTACAATTTTTGACAGCTAGGGTTAGCTAGGGTTTAATGATTTTGCTTGGTAGAAAAATGGTTATGAGTAGCCTTTGGTAGTGGATGGGGTATTGAACATAATTAAGTAAGTGAAATGCAAGAATTGTGCACGTGTGAAATGAAAAAAATTGGACACTTGAACAATTGTAGGGTTGCTCATGTAATGGTTCATTAACCTTGTAATGGTCAATTAGTGACCATTTGAATGTGTATAATGAGGAAATGAAGTGAGTTGAGGCTTGGCATTTGTGTATAGGTGAGCTACCTTGGCTGACCTGCAGGACTGAGTATGAGTCTAGCAGGTTTAGGCAGTTATAAATGGAATTATAGAGGTTTAATTGGTGCAAGGTCAATTGGACATAAAAATAGACACATAATAGCACAACTTTGGTATGGAAACCTTGCCCAGAAAATCAAACCAAGTTGACCTAAAAGTTGCCCTAATCCGGGTGACCTGCATTTTGCCTGGGCAAAATGACCAAATGAATAGTATTTATTCATTTGGTCATAACTCAGTGTAGAAAGGTCCAATGGACTTGAAATTTTATCAACAGACAGCTGAGACATATACCTACAACTTTCATGAAGAATATAAATTCAAATTCTAACCATAACCTAGTCAAATTTTCAACCAAACTTAGGTTACCAAATCTGGCAGAACCAGTTTTGCCCAGAATTTTGGATTCTATCTAATCTAGCCAGTTATGGTGTTTAGACCATAACTTGAGCTAAAAAACTCCAAATATAGTGATTCAAAAAAGGAAATGTAACTAGACACAATAAGAAATAACTTTCATGAAGACAATTTTTCCAAATTCCTACTGTACAAATGACCAATGGAACAATAAACATGAGGCTTGAAATCTGAAAATTGTGAATAACTAACACTAAGCTTTGAAATGAAATTGGCAACTAATGCCAACAACTTTAGAATGCAAAATGTGGTATGTTGATTTTATTTGAACCAATATACCTATTATCTATAAAAAAAAAGTCAACATTTTAGTTGACTAATGAAATGAATAGTAACCTTACACATAAAGTATAAATATTCAAGAAATGACTTTGTAATATGCCTTAGTAAGCCTAATGTGATTGGTTTGGATAGGTTGCCATGCCAATAGGGTTCTGATAGCAGTACTGTGTATTATGTATGGCTTCATTGCCATTCTGTGATGTGATAGCCTATGGCTGTACTGATTATGATGTTTTACTTAGCTTTATGCATTATTGCTTTTATGGCTTATTAGCCATTATGTTTGCACATCGAGAAACACATTGTGACTGATGGTGTGATGGCCCGAGGTACCTGGTACTCAGTGCTAGTTTACCCGTTTATCCAGTCTGGTCAACTTGTATAGGTTACTTGGGCATGGAAAAGTATAACTGTAATTGAACTGATTATTAAAGAAAATACATAAATTAAATATCAAGAATGATTACAATAAAATACAAAGAAGCTCAAAATCATCAAGAAAATAATTAACAAAATGCATGAAGAAGTTAATATCATAAAATGCAGTTAGCCTTCGACTAAATAATAAGTTAGTAATTATTGATTTCTTATGAACACAATAACTAGGAAATTATTATGTTTATTTGCATATTATATTTTCTTGTATTGTCACACCTTATCCCTTGTAAGGCATGACATATTCCCGTAGCATACCCAATGAATCACCGAACTCCACCTATCGATAACCCATTAGTTATGCTACAAAGGATTTTAAAACAAACCATAGCTTTTTATCTTATCAATTCTTTTTGCGGAAAACTGTATGAGAATAGTTAAAATTCCATGTCAACATTCATTAGAAATAATGATAGACTAAATATTGCAAAAGTTACATTTTCATAAGTCTCAAAGTAAAATACAAAATAGTTACAAATTAAAAATGTGATAGCAATGCAATGCTTTTAAATACAAACTGCTCAATGTCCGTACATCCATACATAAAAGTACAAAATACATCCAAAGGAATCACAAGGGTATACCTAACGTAAATACCCACAAATAATACCAAAATGTTGCTTTCAAGTCTCTCACTCGGCAGCCTTCTCCTTTCCCTTACCTGCGACAACATAAAGAAGCTATCGCTGAATATATCACTCAGTGGTGCACAACTAATAACTTTAAAACTTAAGGTAAAACAAAATTTGTCAAAGCATAATAAATCACATTTTTCTATCTTGCATCAACACACAGCCCAATCCGTTATGAGAAGCATCACTGTATATGGTATACTCCTTACCCAAAGTGGGCAAGGTTAAGACTGGAGCTTCAGTTAAATGCCTCTTTAACTCATCAAAACTTTCCTGGCACCAATCAGTCCACTAAAATTTTACATCTTTCCTAAGTAGCTTGGTCAGTAGAGATGCTAGCATGGAGAATCCCTTCACAAACCTTCGGTAATACCCAGCTAAACCAAGGAAACTCCAAACTTCCGTGACATTTTTGGGTGGCTTCCAATTAAGAATGGCTTCAACTTTGCTAGGATCCACCTGGATACCTTCTGTAGATACAATATGCCCCAAAAATGAAATCTCCTTTAGCCAAAACTCACATTTCGACAGTTTGGCATACAACTGCTTCTCCCTCAAAGTCTGCAATACTATCCTCAAGTGCTTGTCGTGTTCCTCTGCATTCTTTGAGTACACCAAAATATCATCAATGAACACCACAACAAACTGGTCCAAATATGGCCTGAAGATAGTGTTCATTAGGCCCATAAAGCAGCTGGAGCATTAGCCAACTCGAATGGCATTACCAAGAACTCATAGTGGCCATACCGAGTCCTAAAGGCAGTTTTAGGAATACTTTGCTCCTGCACCCTCAACTGGTAGTAGCCCGATCTCAAGTTAATTTTGGATAATACAGTTGCATCCTTCAACTGATCAAACAAATCATCGATCCATGGCAAAGAATATCTATTCTTTATGGTTACCTTATTCAACTGTCTGTAGTCTATGCATAGGCGAAGAGTACCATCCTTCTTCTTCACAAATAATACTAGTGCTTCCCAAGGTGACACGCTAGGGTGGATGAAACCCTTATCTAACAATTCCTACAATTGTACCTTCAACTCTTTCAACTCAGTAGGTGCCATCCTATAAGGAGTGATGGAGATTGGCTCCACACCAGGCATAGTCTCAATTTCAAACTGCACCTCTCTTTCCAGAGGCAATCCCAGTAATTCTTCCAGAAAGACATTCGGAAAATCCCATACTGTAGGAATATCTTTAAGATCTGGACTCCCTACCTGGGTGTTTATCACATGAGCTAGATAAGCTTCACATCCCTTTCTAATCAACTTTCTAGCAAATGCAGCTGAAATGATGTTGGATGGCAATAACTGCCTCTCCCCATGTATCACTACGTCTGCATACTCGGGAAGACCAAAAGTGACTATCTTCAGTCTACAGTCGATCATGGCGTGATGCCTGGCTAACCAATCCATGTCCAAGATGATATCATAATCTCAGAAGGGCATGTCAATTAAGTCTGACAGGAATGTATGTCCTTGGATCACCAAAGGACAATCCTTATACAATTTGTTCACCCTAACCTCTTATCCTAAAGGACTAGTCACTAGCACATCATAATCCAATTTCACACAAGGAATAGCAACAGAGCATGCAATACTGGTACTAGCATAAGAATGTGTAGAACCAAGGTCAAACAACACATATACATCTCTATCAAAAATGGAGAAAGTACCAGCCACAACATCTGATGTCTCAACTTCATCCCTCTGGCGCATGGTGTACACCTTGACTGGTGCACCACTCTGCTCTGGTTGGCTCACTGTGCCCTGGCTGCCAGAAGTGTTACCTCTACCCTTGCCTCTGCCTCTATTAGTTGTTTGTTGTCCTTTGGAAGTAAAACCTTGAACAGATCTCTCAGTGGTAGTAGGAGGCCCAGATCTGTGGGCACTAGTGCAATCTCTAGCAAAATGCTCACTTCCAACACAGTTGTAATAGGCTCCTATGGCCTTATAACATACTCCTCCATGAGTCCTGCCATAAGTCTCACAAGCACGGGTAGGAAAGGAACCCCTAGATGTCTACTGGCCAGATCTAGGTGGCCTCTGCCCTGACAATCTTTCCCTACTAGATCCGCTGTTACTTGGTCCCATAAAGCTCTTCCTCTTACCCGAATTGTTACTTGGACTCTGACCTGTAGGCTTACTGCTCTTCTCTTTTTCAGTGGTTACCTTCTCAGATGCCCATTCCAGTTCTATCCTTTCCAATTCAAGGGCATGTGATATCAACCCAGATAAGTTATCATGTCGAAACCCAACCACTTGCAATCTCAAACTAGGCCTCAAACCTGTGACACCCCTTACCTGTCTACAGTGTAGCCGAGCAAGTTATGCCACTCAGTGTGCCGAAGCACCAATTTATGTTTCTATTACAATTTATCCCTTTATAATTCATTTATTTTCAATTTTGATAAATCTGAATTTATCCGCAAATTTTATAGAAAATCCGGCAGAGTGCCGGCTGTAAATTGGAAAAACAGTTCTTCTAAACCTGTTTAAAAACACTTCCAAAATAATTTCCAAATCCAAACTCCATTTTACACATTCAAGTCAATCTCAAAATCTCAATCTCAAATCACAATACTATTTTCAAAACTTTTCTGTTTACTTCATCACTTGAAGCATATTCATAAATATTTCTCAACATTTCATTTATCAACATACCTTATGCAGAAAATCTCAATAATATGAAATTTCATATATTTACATTAATACATAATTACAGGAGTTTATACTTACAATCCAAACTAATACAAAATACAAAAATACAAAAGGGCCACCTATAGTCCTAATGTCCTACCATATGCAGTGCAGATGTGAGGTGACTCCGGACCCCGGATGCAGCTCTGAAGACTCACCCCACCTGATGTCTACTAGGCTCCCCAGCTAGGTCTCCAATACCTGCGTGTGGCAAAAGCGACGCGCTAAGCAATTCTGCTTAGTGGTGACAATATAAAATAAAATAAAATAAAATAAAATAAAATAAAATATGATAAAACAAAGATGCAGAATGTGTGTTTACAATTTTTGGTAGACTTAACTTCTGATATTATTTGCATTATTATACAATTAAAATTTTGGTAAGGTTCTTTAACATTGCCCGAGTAACCCATACTAATTGACTAGACTGGATAAACGGGTAAACTGGCACTGGGTACTAAGTACCTCGGATCATCACACCATCGGTCACATTGTGTCTCAAGGTGTGCAACAGAACAGCTAATAAGCTGTAATAATTATCGGGGTTAAAACCCAAGTGTAATAATCCAAATAACATAGCCAAAGGCTATTATGTCACAGAATGGCATGGGAGCCATGAACACAGAATGGCATGAAGCCATATGCAATACTGCTAATAGAACCCTATTGGCATGCCAAGTTATCCAAACCAATCTTGTTAGGTATACTAGGGCATTTTACACTTTTGAGTTTTACAATTTTTGAATTTCCAAGTTTTGGTGTTACTATTCACTTCATTAGTCAACCAAAATGTTGACTTTGGCATAGATAATAGGTACATTGGTTTTAATACTTCAACATACCACATTTTGCATTCAAAATTTGTTGGTATAACACCCTCCTGGTAGCAACTCCGTACATTCTACTGTTCCGGTGACCGGTGTCAGTCCGGACAGCTAGAATGTCCGGAAAAATATTTAAACTTAAGTGAGGGACCAAAATTAACTCAAATATTGATAATAAAAATTTAGTAAAAATTTTAGAAATAAAATACAACCAAGTTAAACGAGCCGGTGCCCTAGCGATGGGTAACCTAGAGGGAAGTTGCGGTTCTCGTAACTAGGAGCCCTAGACCAGGGGGAAAAATTATAAAATAATTTTTGGGACTCCAGAGAAGGGTCATTGAGGTTCCCATGGCATTAGAATGCCAAGAAAATACTTAGAAAAATTTTTCAATCGGTACAGACAATTTTGACCCGTTAAGCCAAACGGAGGGCATTTTGGTCATTTCGCCTTCAGAGGTGATTTTTGGCCGACTTGTCCGGTTGAGTAAATAATTAATATGACATAAAATATGAATAAACATTACTAGAAATTAAATTGGAAATGAGTAGTGGAGAAAAGAAAAGAAAATGAGGAAAAAGGCTTATTTATGACATCATGGTGATGTCATTAAAAGCTATAACCAATCACCTTTAAACAACTAATTAACCAACTAATAAAAGAGACTAAATGAAGACCAAAATAACCAAAAATTACAGCAGCCATCTCCCTCCCCAAAAACCAGCCGAAACCCTTGCAATACCCAACCTCCATTAAAGCTTCAAGCAAGCTCCTTTTCTCCCATTGTTACACCACTAAACCCTAAACCCCTTTCATTAAAACTTGACCACATCTCTTGGGAGAGTATTTGGCAGCCTAGAAAGGGAAAGAAAGTGAATATTTAACTTGGGAAAAATCTGCCACTTAAAGGTTAGTGCATCTATACACCTAAAACTCCTTACTTTCATGATAAAGGACTTGAATTTAGTGAGAAATTGTAGTTTAAATGAATAAAAGTTGTGCGTATGGCCACCATAAATTTCGGCTGTCCTATTGAAGGAATAGAAATGGAGTGTTTTGATGGACTTAAGGTGGATTAGAGGTTATGTTTAAACCATCTATGCATGTGGTTAGTGAATGGGTTAGTAATTAAGGTGTGTTGTGAAAACCTATAATGGGAACTAGGGTTTTAAGGGTGAAAATTGGACTTGGCATTTGAATTGATTAATGGACATTCTAATGGCCAATTAGTGACCATTTAAGGCAAGTTAATCATAATTTGAAGTGAGTTAATGCATGGCAAAACTGAAATGGAGGGCTGCCTAAAGACAGCAGCATGCCGGCTGTAAATTGGAAAAACAGTTCTTCTAAACCTGTTTAAAAATACTTCCAAAATAATTTTCAAATCCAAACTCCATTTTACACATTCAAGTCAATCTCAAAATCTAAATCTCAAATCACAATACTATTTTCAAAACTTTTCTGTTCACTTCATCACTTGAAGCATATTCATAAATATTTCTCAACATTTCATTTATCAACATACCTTATGCAGAAAATCTCAATAATATGAAATTTCATATATTTACATTAATACATAATTACAGGAGTTTATAGTTACAATCCAAACTAATACAAAATGCCAAAATACAAAAGGGCCACCTATAGTCCTAATGTCCTACCATATGCAGTGCAGATGTGAGGTGACTCCGGACCCCGGATGCAGCTCCGAAGACTCACCCCGTCTGATGTCTGCTGGGCTCCACAGCTTGGTCTCCAATACCTGCGCGTGGCAAAAGCGACGCGCTAAGCAATTCTGCTTAGTGGTGATAATATAAAATAAAATAAAATAAAATAAAATATGATAAAACAAAGATGCAGAATATGTGTTTACAATTTTTGGTAGACTTAACTTCTGATATTATTTGCATTATTATACAATTAAAATTTTGGTAAGGTTCTTTAACATTGCCCTAGTAACCCATACTAATTGAATGGACTGGATAAATGGGTAAACTGGCACTGGGTACTAAGTACCTCGGACTATTACACCATCGGTCACATTGTGTCTCCTGGTGTGCTACAAAAGAGCTAATAAGCTGTAATAATTATTGGGGTTAAAACCCAAGTGTTATAATCCAAATAACATAGCCAAAGGCTATTATGTCACAGAATGGCATGAAGCCATATGCAGTACTGTTAACAGAACCCTATTGGCATGCCAAGCTATCCAAACCAATCTTGTTAGGTATACTAGGGCATTTTACACTTTTGAGTTTTACAATTTTTGAATTTTCAAGTTTTGGTGTTACTATTCACTTCATTAGTCAACCAAAATGTTGACTTTTGCATAGACAATAGGTACATTGGTTTTAATACTCCCAACATACCACATTTTGCATTCAAAATTTATTGGTATTGGTTGCCCATACCATTTCTAAGCTTAATGCTAATTGAACAGAATTTTTAATTTTAATGCTGCATTTTTATTGTTTCATTGGTTATTTTTGCAGTGGGAATTTGGCAAAATGATCAACATGAAAGTTGTTCCTTATTTTGTCTAGTTGAATTTCCTTTTTTGATTCACTCCATTTGGAGTTTTGTAGCTCAAGTTATGATCCAAAAACCACAACTGGCCGGATTGAAATTTTCCTAGAGTCACCATATCTATAGTGCAATAAATAGTGATTGCAACTCACTTGTTGGATAGGTTTTGGTCATAATTTAGGTTAGATTTCTTTATGAAAGTTGTTGGTCTATATCTCATCTTGTTGCTGGTAAAATTTTAGGTCAATTGACATTGAGTTATGGCCAAATGAATAATCACTGTTCATTTGGTCATTCTGCAGAAATAGACTGCAGGTCACCCGGATTAAGGCAAGCTTTTAGTCCACTTGGTTTGGTTTTATGGGCATGGTTTCTTCACCAAAGTTGTGCCATTATGTGTCTAGTTTCATGTCTAATTAGCTTTGCACCAATTAAACCTCTATAATTCAAGTTATGGCTGCCTAAACCTGCTAGACTCAAGTCCAATTCTATAGGTCACTCTAATTCTGCAGGTCACTCTAATGGCAGCCACACCAAACCCAATCCCATCACTCAACACACTTCTTTTTTTATTTAAACAGAACTAAATGGTCACTAATTGACCATTAAAACCTATTTTCATCATCACATGATCAAAATCCCATTTTTTCACTCCAAACCCTAACTCAAACATTACCACACATACATTTTCACTTCATTTCATCAATCCACTTAGTAGATACATATTATGGGCATCCATGATAGTCTTTTAATTTCATTAAACTCAATACAATCAAACCATAACCATGGCTACCAAAAATCTAGGGTTTACATACAAATGGTATTCAATAATTTTTTTCCTTTGTAATTTACACTCATTCAAAGTCCTTATCTTGAATTTAAAGTAAAATTCATGGTTAGGTCACTAACCTCAAAGAAGTGTGATTTTCCCACTTGCTAAAGCTCTTGTTTTCCTCTTCTTTTTGCTCCCAAAAGAATCACCAAGGTGTAAGAGCAAGTTTTTGTGTTGACAATTAGGGTTTTCGGTGGAAGAAAGCTAGGGAAAATCAAGATTGAAAAAGCTTGTTCATGGAGGGTTATGGGGGCATGGGTGACGGCATGAAGGAAGGAGAAAGTAGTGGTTCTGATTTTTTTTTGTTTTCCAGCCCATTTTACCTCTTTTATATATGTTTATGCCATGTGTCAAGATTGGGTTGGTTGGGTGAGTTTTAATGACATCATGATGATGTCATAAATCCATTTTCTTTCATTTTCTCTCCATTTCTTGTCTATTTAATTGCAATTAAATTTTTGGACAATATTTATTTATATTTTATGTTATATAAATTATTTATTTAACTGAACAAGTTGGCCCAAAAATCATCTCTGAAGACGAAATGACCAAAATGCCATCCGTTTGGCTTAACGGGCCAAAATTATTTGTACCAATTGAAAAATTTTTCTAAGTATTTCCTTGGTATTCTAATGCCATAAGAACCTCAATGACCCTTCTCTGGAGTTCCAAAAATTATTTTAGAATTTTTCCTAATTTTTTTTTCTTATTAATATTTGAGTTAATTTTTGGTTTCTTACTTTAGTTTAAGTATTTTTCCGAACGTTCTAGCTGTCCGGACCGACACTGGTCACCGGAATAGTAGACTGTACGGACTAGCTAAAATGAGGATGTTACAAAACCTGTCTCAAACCATTTGCATCTGTCTCTACTGGTAGTAAGTAGGTTCCAGTATAGTGGCTGAGGCGAGAAAAGTCTCTCTCACACTCGGCTACAGTCTTGTTCCCTTGCTTCAAACTGAGAAACTCCTGTAGCTTCATATCCACATAGGTTTCAGGAACATACTTCTGTCTAAACTCCCTTAGAAAGTCATCCCATGTCAGCACTGGCGACTTAGCCAAACTGTGGGGAATGGTCTTCCACCACTCATATGTATCTCCATGCAGCAAAGAAATTGAATATTCAAACTTCAACTCATCTGTGCAGTGCAATTTCTTGAAGACCCTCTCCATCCATTCTAACCATTGTGCAGCTTCTAATGGGTCCACTGTACCCTTGAACTCTGTTGCCCCATATTTCATTAACTTGTCATATTGTCTGGTTGGGGATGGTGGTTGCACTGGAGGTGCTTGCACAGGAGCTTGGACTGGTATATTGCCAGCCATTTGCTGAAATAGTGCAACCATCTGCTGAGCGAACTGAGCAAGAAACTGCATGGGTGGGATAGGTGCAGCCGATCCACTGGCATTCTGAGGAGCTGGGGCTTCCCCCTATACCTCAGCTGCTACTGATTGCTCTACTATGTGATCCCCCTCTTCCATATTGAATCACAAGGAATTCTACTCCCTGAACAACCAACATAAGGAGATTTCCCTCCATTAGTCCATATTTATGATGTAATGCACTATATGTATCAATAATGACAATTAAGCAGTTGTACTTATAAAAAATTTTTAAACATGCAATTCAAAACTTGTATAAAAACCAAAGCTCTGATACCACTAAAACATGTCACACCTTATCCCTTGTAAGGCATGACATGTTCCCGTAGGATACCCATTGATTCACCGAACTCCACCTATCGATAACCCATTAGTTATGCTACAAAGGATTTTAAAACAAACCATTACTTTTTATCTTATCAATTCTTTTTGCGGAAAACTGTATGAGAATAGTTAAAATTCCATGTAAGCATTCATTGGAAATAATGATAGACTAAATATTACAAAAGTTACATTTTCATAAGTCTCAAAGTAAAATACAAAATAGTTACAAACTCAAAATGTGATAGCAATGTAATGCTTTTAAATACAAACTGCTCAATATCCGTACATTCATACATATAGGTACAAAATACATCCAAAGGAATCATAAAGGTATACCTAACGTAAATACCCACAAATAATACCAAAATGCTGCTTTCAAGTCTCTTACTCGGTAGCCTTCTCCTTTCCCTTACCTGCGACAGCATAAAGAAGCTATCGCTGAGTATATCACTCAGTGATGCACAACTAATATCTTTAAAACTTAAGGTAAAACACAATTTGTCAAAGCATAATAAGTCACATTTTTCTTAAGCATGAAAACTTCACAGTAGTTCTAAGTCCATAAGAGCCATTTATTGGAATAACATTTCAAAAGAGAAATCACACTTCATAAATCACAATTCACAAAGCATTAGTGTTGCCAACATCAACACACAGTTTAGGCCATAACACAAAATTTCACGATCAGTTTCGTGTTGTACACCACGACAAAGCAATCTCAACCTCACTAACCATTATTAATGAGGGAAAGGCTAGCTTGCTAATGAGTACTCATGTAGTCTTACCCCACTAACCATTATTAATGGGAGACATAATCAATATCAATTATAAAACCCTAAGTAGCCGTTACTACTGGGGAGTTCCGAAGGGACTGTCATGCTAACTGTGGTTTCAAAACAACTTTCAAGAGTTTCTAAATCAATAATCACGTTTGCAAAACAATAACATATTCAAATCATCATAAAACCCATAAAAGGGGTGGCACACACAAATTACTCAAATAAAAGAAAAAAACATACCTCATTCAAAATAAACTCATTTCAAATCAAACTCATTCAAATAAACTCATTCAAATCAATTTACGAAGCTAAAACAAAGAAAAAGGTTAGTTGTGCACAATCCTTCAATAATTCTCCTTCCTTGTTATCTACTTCTCCTTGTCCATTCCAACTCTTTTTCTATTGAAAATACACAAATAGAATACCTCAATACCAATCTCAATTGCTGCCAAGAACTCATTACATGCATGTCTAATGCATCCCAAGTTAGCTTTGAAAATTTTAGAATATTTTGGTTTTGGGACAGCTTGGTGCCCCAATCATTGAACTCAATTTGTACCTAATTTCGATCATAATTTGGTTAGGTGTTCTTCATGAAAATTGTTCATTTAGGTCTTAACTTTATTTTTCTTTTTGAATCGCCTAATTCGGTGCTATGTAGCTCAAGTTATGCCCAAAACACAATTAGTGTTCACGTCACTATTCATGCTGCAGATTTAGTTTTGGCAGATTTATCAATCCAACTTCGTTCAGCAATTTGATCAAGTTAAGTCCATAATTTGGTCTAATGTTCTTCATACGAAATACTTTACTATGTCTTAGGTTTCCATCGATTCAAGAATCGCCTTAATCGGAGTTTTCTAGAGAGAGTTATAGCCTTGCAAATTTTACTATTCATTTGGTCAATTTTAGGTGCCCAGATTCTGGCAGATTCGGCGACCCGAATTCGTTCCGCAATTTGATTGAGTTAAGTTCATAATTTGGCCTAACATTCCTCACATGAAATGTTCTAATATATCTTAGGTTTACATCGGTTCAAGAATCACCTAAATTAGTGTTTTCTAGAGAGAGTTATGGCTATTTAAACTTTACTGTTCACGTGCATAATTCTGCAGGTTGCAGAATTTTATCTCCCATTTCAAGGCTCATTTCGGGTAGCTTAAGGTCATTTTCGGGGCAAGGTATCTACATGAAAATTCTAGCCCTATGTCTTAAGTTTCTTTTGCAATTAGTTTCACAACAATTAGAGTTGTGTAGCTTAAGTTATGGGCTTCCAAACACATTGATATCAGTGTGCAAAATTCTGCCCTAAGTTCAATTTTTCATTTCTTTAATTACTTCCATTAACCAACCTCAATTCACATTTAATTCACCTAAAATAACTTTAATTTAGTATTGACACATCAATGGCACTTCCTAGCATAAACCCCACAATTTTCAAACACTAAAGTTTGTAATTTTTCCTAATCCTACCATTTCATTACTTCCATTCATCAACCCAATGTCAATTCAAACTAAATAAACCTCAAATGATTATAATTTAACACTACACACACCAACTTCACTCTCTAGCACCAAAACCCAATTTCCCCATGAACCCTAATCTTCCATAATTCAATTTATGCAATCCTATGAAATCTTACTACTTCCAATCATGCATAATACTTCACTTTAACTTAGATTTATCATCAATTTAACTAAAAATACATCAAACCCTAATTTGTCTCTCATTTGGCCAAAACCCTAGTTTAGGTTCCATACATGTTTTCTTTTATTTTCTTATGAAATTTCATCATAAATTAACTTCATTCCAAGTTTATACAACTAATCTAACATGAAAAGAAACTTACCTCTTGTTGATTTCTTTCCAACTTCACTTTTCTTCCAATTCTTATTCTCCTTGCTTTTAATCTCTCAATCAAAGACCTCTTTAATGTTTTCTTTTAGTGGGCTATGTAATTTATGAAGGGAATTTAAGGGAATTAAAACTTGAGAGGGGAAATCAATGAGGGGAAGAAGTGGAAGAAGAAGAGAAAAAGAGAGAGAGAGAGAGAGAGGAAGAGGGAGGAGAGGGTGGTGGCATCTTATGAAAAAAAAAAATGAAGAAGACATATATATATATATATCCCCAAAATTAGCTTATTAAAATTATAAATTTTAATTGTGTCATAAGGATAATTAAACTTAAATTTTTATTCCTTTTTTTTTTTTACATTTACGCTTAATTTTTCCTTTTAAATAAATAATTAAATTTAACTATCAAAAGCCCATAAGTCTTTCATTTTAATTTTGTCATAATGGAAATGAAAGTTTAAGTTTTCATTTCTTAAATTTTTCCTTACATATTTTTACTTGAATTTTTCTTCATTTTTTTACCCCATAATTCAATTCATTAATTTCATTTAATTTAATTAACATTTTGGTCAAAAGTCAACTCTTGAGGTGAATTGACCAAAATGCCTCTCATCGGGTCATAATCCTTCTTTTTATAACACCCGATGAGTCCTTAGCTTTTTTGTTCACTAGAATTTTTTTATTGTGTCTATCTCAATTAATTTTCTATTTATTTTTGGTCCTCAAGGTGTCTTTGAATAGTATTAGTCACTGACCAAAAATGGTACTATTCATAACTCGGAGGTTCGGGGTGTTACATGTATTATTGGCACCACTAAGCTTTATGCTTAGAGCGTCGCTTTCGCAATGCGTAGGTACTGAAGATTTGGACAGAGGGCCCAGTAGACCACAGACTGAGTAAGGCCGTTCACAGTTCTACATAGTATCCGTGTCACCTCATAGACTACAGTGCATTGGTAGGACACTAGGTTCCATTTTGTATTTTGTGATTTTTGTTAGTTTTGTAATTAAACTCTTATTTTATCATGTATATTTGAAACCTATGTAAAATAATTTTATATTAATGTAAGTATTTGTAACTTTGTGTTTATAAATAACATATGAGAATTTATTTATGATTTGAGCCTGATGATGATGTGAACTGAATGAATGACAAGTGGAGGAATTGTTAAGAAATTGTTGTAAATTGATGTGATACAAATGCAGTTTGAGAATGATTGGAAATTATTGGAAGTATTTTCTATAGGTTCCGAAGAACTGTTTTCTCCATTTTTAGCCGGCACTCTGCCAGATTTTCTATAAAATTTTTGGAGCCACAAATTAATTTATAGTTTCAATAAATGATCTAAATGAGAAGGAGTTTATCAGACTAAGCCGCTACGAAAGAGAGATAGTTCCCACAAAACTAGAGAGGTGCAAAAGGTTTGAAGAGGGGCTAAATGACGACATTAAAATAATGATCATTGCCTTGGGGATTACGAACTTCACGAAATTAGTTGAAGCCGCACTGAAAGTGGAAAGGGCCAGAGTAAGTAAACAAAATAGGAAAGATAGGAAGTGTAAGAGGGAATTTAAACCAGGGCAGTCAAGTATACCGTATGATAGTAAGAAGCTTAAAGGTTCTGGTTCATAAGATCAGACACAGGGCCAAAGAGGCCACATTAGAATATCTATAGTTAGCTCCCCAAGCACTATAACAAGGGGATTAGCCCTAGTGCCTGAATGTATGCATTATGGTAGAAGACACAGAGGGGAGTGTCGACTGTTAACTGGAGAGTGTTGCAAGTGTGGGGCTACAGATCATTTCTTAAGAGATTGCCCTCAGAGGAGTGGTTCAATAGCTTTGGTGCAAGTTGATAGACCTGCCCCTACAGTTCAAAGGGGTAAAAGATCGAGTAGAGCAGAAATGACTGACATTTCATAGAAAATTATTTCTGAGACAGTTGAAAGGCCCGAAGTCAGGGTGCCACCACAGGTATATGCTACGGAAGCTCAGGAGGAGCCAAACCCAGACATTGATGAGGCGATACAAGGAAGTGAAGAAACAAGGAGATAGCAACTCCACGATTACTTAAGTCAGGTAAATTTCGAGGACGAAATTTAAATTAGAGTGGAAGAGTTGTAACACCTTCACTGTATCCATTCCGTATATTCTACTATTCCGGTGACAGGTGTCAGTCCGGACAGCTAGAACGTCTGGAAAAATATTTAAACTAAAGTGAGAAACCATAATTAACTCAAATATTAACAAGAAAAGTGTAGGAAAAATTTTAGAAATAAAATACAATCAAGTTAAGTGAGCTGCCCTAGCGATGGGTAACCCAGTGGGAAGTTGCGGTCCTTGTAACTAGGAGCCCTAGGCCCGGGAGAAAATTCATAAAATAATTTTTGGGACTCCAGAGAAGAGTCATTGAGAGTTATATGGCATTAAAATGCCAAGAAAAGGTTTAGAAAAATTTTTCAATCGATACAGACAATTTTAGTCTGTTAAGCCAAACGGAGGGCATTTTGGTCATTTCATCTTCAGAGATGATTTTTGGCCGACTTGTCCAGTTAAGTAAATAATTATTATGATATAAAATATGAATAAATATTGCTAAAAATCAAATTGAAAATGAGTAGAGAAGCAAAGAAAAGAAAATAAAAGAAAATGTCAATTATGACATCACATTATGTCACTAAAGCACTCCCACCCAATCACATTGTGACACATGTCCATAAACCACTTAAAAAGCATAAAATGGGCTGAAAATTTAAAGAAACCAATCTATTTCTTCCTTTTCCCATTTCCAGCCGTGACTCTCATCTTCCCTCTCCCTAACCCATTCCCCCATGAAAGCTTAAGGTAAGCTTGGAACCACCCACCAAATCACCTTGAAACCACTACCTTGCTTCACAAAAAAGTGATCTTGCATCTTGAACAACCTCCAGCCAGCAAAAAGAAGAAGAAAGAAGGAAGTTTTTGAGACTTGGAATAGTTAGCAAAAAGAGGTTAGTGTCCAACTCTTACTCCTTTTGCTTTAATTCATGTTTAATGGCATGAATTGTGTAGGAAATATAAGGAAATAAAGCAAAAAAGTGTGTTTGTGCAACTTACAATTTTTGGCAGCTAGGGTAGCTAGGATTTAATGATTTTGCTTGGTAGAAAAATGGTTATGAGTAGCCTTTGGTAGTGGATGGGGTATTGAACATAATTGAGTAAGTGAAATGCAAGAATTGTGCATGTATGAAATGAAAAAAATTAAACACTTGAACAATTCTAGGGTTGCTCATGTAATGGTTCATTAACCTTGTAATGGTCAATTAGTGACCATTTGAATGTGTATAATGAGGAAATGAAGTGAGTTGAGGCTTGGCATTTGTGTATGGGTGAGCTACCTTGGCTGACCTGCAGGATTGAGTATGAGTCGAGCAGGTTTGGGCAGTTATAAATGGAATTGTAAAGGTTCAATTGGTGCAAGGCCAATTGGACATGAAACTAGACACATAATGGCACAACTTTGGTATAGAAACCTTTCCCAGAAAACCAAACCAAGTTGACCTAAAAGTTGCCCTAATTCGGGTGACCTACATTCTACCTGGGCAAAATGACCAAATAAATAGTATTTATTCATTTAGTCATAACTCAGTGTAGAAAGATCCAATTGACCTAAAATTTTACCAGCAGAAAGCTGAGACATATACCTACAACTATCATGAAGAACATAAATTCATATTCTAACCATAACCTAGCCAAATTGCCAACCAAACTTAGGTTACCAAATTTGGTAGAACCAGTTTTGCCCATAATTTTGGATTCTGTCCAATCCGGCCAGTTATAGTATTTAGGCCATAACTTGAGTTACAAAACTCCAAATGGAGTGATTCAAAAAAGGAAATGTAACTAGATATAATAAGGAACAACTTTCATGAAGACAATTTTGCCAAATTCCTACTATACAAATGACCAATGGAATAGTAAACATGAGGCTTGAAATTTGAAAATTATGAATAACTAACACTAAGCTTTGAAATGGAATTGGCAAATAATGCCAACAACTTTAGAATGCAAAATGTGATTTGTTGATGATATTTGAACCAATATACCTATTATCTAAAAAAAAAGTCAACATTTTAGTTAACTAATGAAATGAATAGTAACCTTACACATAAAGTACAAATATTCAAAAAATGACTTTATAATATGCCCTAGTAGGCTTAATGTGATTGGTTTGGATAGGTTGGCATGCCAATAGGGTTCTGATAGCAGTACTGTGTATGATGTATGGCTTCATTGCCATTCTGTGATGTGATAGCCTATGGTTGTATTGATTATGATGCTTTACTTGGCTTTATGCATTATTGCTTTTATGGCTTATTAGCCATTCTGTTTGCACACCGGGAGACACATTGTGACCGATGGTATGACGGCCCGAGGTACCTGGTACCCAGTGCTAGTTTACCCATTTATCCAGTCCAGTCAACTTGTATAGGTTACTTGGGCATGGAAAAATATAACTGTAATTGAACTGATTATTAAAGAAAATACGGAAAATTAAATATCAAGAATGATTACAATAAAATACAAAGAAACTCAAAATCATCAAGAAAATAATTAACAAAATGCATGAAGAAGTTAATATCATAAAATGCAGTTAGCTTTCGACTAAACAATAAGTTAGTAATTATTCATTTCTTATGAACACAATAACTAGGAAATTATTATGTTTATTTGCATATTATATTTTCTTGTATTATTGGCGCCACTAAGCTTTATGCTTAGAGCGTCGCTTTTGCAATGCGTAGGTACTGAAGATTTGGATAGAGGGCCCAGTAGACCACAGACTGGGTAAAGCCGTTCACAGTTCTGCATAGTGTCCGTGTCACCTCACAGACTACAGTGCATTGGTAGGACACTAGGTCCCATTTTGTATTTTGTGATTTTTGTAAGTTTTGTAATTAAACTCTTATTTTATCATGTATATTTGAAACCTATGTAATATAATTTTATGTTAACGTAAGTATTTGTAACTTTGTATTTATAAATAACATATGAGAATTTATTTATGATTTGAGCTTGATGACGATGTGAAATGAATGAATGACAAATGGAGGAATTGTTAAGAAATTATTGTAAATTGATGTGATACAAATGCAGTTTGAGAATGATTGAAAATTATTGGAAGTGTTTTCTACAGATTTCGAAGAATTATTTTCTCCATTTTTAGCCTATACTCTGCCAGATTTTCTATAAAATTTTTGGAGCCGCAAATTAATTCATAATTTCAATAAATGATCTAAATGAGATCAATTTCATAAATTTCACTTAATAACTATAATAAATAAATTAAGAACTGATATATATCAATGAGATAAGTTATGGTGTTCCGGTATACTGTGTGGCATATCTTGCTCGGCTACACTGTAGACGGGTAAGGGGTGTTGCAAATAATTTGCATTTTAATTACATACCCAAAATAATATTACAAGAGTTTTTATACAACTGCTCAAATAATTTACACACATATATTTACATGCATAATCAAAATCTAATATACAAAGGTATAACTAAATACCCGTACAAAAACCTCAGTGTAGTTCTAACAATCGGCAGCTCACTCTGCTGCCTTTTTCCTTGTTCTATCTGCGACAGCAAAGAAAGCTATCGCTGAGTATCAGTGGTGCACAATAAAATATAAAATGCACAATATAAAACATTTGTTATTAATTCATAGTTCAAATATTTCATAATCACATTTCAATTTTCAAATCAGATTTATCACAAATCATAATTTGAATATTTCACAATTTTCAAAGCTTAATTTAATACAATTTGATCAAAGAATTTAATAAACAGTGTTGCCAATCATTAACACAACTTAAGCCATGATACAAAATTTTCAAACATGCCGTGTGTACATCACGACAAGGCAAACTCACCCCACTAATCAAAATCAATGAGGGAGGTGGCTAGCTAGCTAATGAGTACTCATCCAAACTCACCCCTCAGACTGGGAAGCCAGAGAGGGAGGAAAGTTATCAAATATCAAACTCAACTCCACAAGTGGAGGAGGAACATATTAATATTGTCATGCCAAGTGTAAATAAAAAAACAATTTAAGTCAAGTTATTCAAATATTTCATGCAAAACATAATCAATTTCCCTTTCACAAAATGGCAACACAGTAGTTATCGAAACCCATAACTAACACAATGCATATTAATCAAGTTTTCAATGGGAAAATGATAATTTAAAGTTATTATACACAAACCTCTTTTTTCGACTCAACTTACTCAAACTTTCATTTCTCCTTCGAAGATCCCCCTTTTCCAACTGAAACACATAAATTTAAAGTGTTTCAGCAATCCATTCAATCCTTTTCTAATAACTAATTCTAATAATTTTACTTTTGCAGTCTTATCCTACCCAATACGGTTCTTAAATTCGATCCTTTACATTTTTGTGTGTAGTGGCACTATTCATGGTACTATTTAAGTCAAAATGTTGACTTTTCTATACTTAATAGGTTTATTAATTCTAATTGTACTCATATACCACATTTTGGGTGTCAATTTTGTTGGCATTGATTGTCAATTCAATTTCTAAGTCTCCTAAGAGAAATTATAATTTTTCAGTTTTGGTCTCCTATTTTCTACTATTCCATTGGTCTTGTTACTGTGAGAATTTGGCTAAGTATCCTCCATCAATGTTATTCCTTATTCTCTTAAATTTATTTCCCTTTTTGAATCACTCCATTTGGAGTTTTCTAGCCCAAGTTATGCCTATTTGAATGGGGCTGGCTAGATCTGGTGTTACCCAGAATTCTGGGCAAATTCTAGATTTTGGCAATTTTTATGGGTTGACTGCAAGTGGTTTTTCAAACAGGTTATGGTCAAATTTTGGGTTTGTTTTCTTTATGAAAGTTGTAAGGCTATGTCTCAGCTTTCTATCAGTATAAAATTCAGGTCATTTGGACCTTCTTAGCCCAAGTTATGGTCATTTACGTAACTACTGCTCATTTGGTCATTTTTGTACAGGTTAGTTTGCCAAATTCCAGATTTGGCCTAATTATTCACTAAGTTATGGTCATTATTTGGGCATGATTCCCAAAAGAAAAATATGCCATTTTGTGTCTAGTTTCATTCTCAATTGGCTTTACACCAATTGGGTTAGTAAATTTTCAGTTTTGATCCTTGAAAAGGACCTAGGTCAAGTTGCCTGCAGATTGACCCTCACTAATCCGAATTGGAACTTATTTCCAACAATTCATACACATCACAAATGGTCACAATTGACCATTTCTTAACTCAAATAAGGTCAATAACATCAATTGACTAATTCTCAACTTTTTCTCTAATTTTTCACAAGCTTAAAACCTTAATCACATAGAGTTAAAATCTAATGCATTCAAAACATATATTCATGCTTCACATACACAACTCAACCTAAACAACCATTCAAATACCTCAAAATCATTCATTTCAAACCCTAACACAAGCTAGCCAAAATTTTCTTTTTAGTCCCCCAACAATTGTTTTCTATTTGATTTTACACAATTTCTAAGTTATTTTCACTTGTTCAATGTTAATTCTATAAGCATAAATCAATTTAAGTTAGGAGAGAGATTTACCTCATATGGAGCTTTTCAATTCTCTAATTTTTCTCTTCCTTCTTGCTCCCAAAGAGTTTATCTAGGTCTAAGGGTGAAATTTAATGTTGGGATTTAGGGGATTTATGGAAGGGAACCAAAGAAATTTAAGCCTTCTATTCTTTAACAATGGTGGAAGATGAAGGAAGAGAAAGACAAAAGAGAGGGAGTTACAGGAAACAATGAAGAAGAGAAGACCAATTTCATTTCTTTTAAATTTTTTTTATTCTTATCTCTTATTTGACTTGGTCAAAATATAATTAATTAAAAATTACTTTTATGGTCATGCATGATGTCATCTTGGGTGATGTCATAATTCTATTTTCATTTTCTTTTCTTTTTCTTTTGTTTTCTTCACACTTCTTTAATTTAAATCTATATTTCAAAATTTTTATTTCTCATATTTTATTGGACAGTTAGGTCAGAAGTCAGCTCTAGGGGTAAACTGACCGAATTGCCTCTCGCTGGTTCAATTCGGTTTGTAAGTTATTCGATATTTCTTCCGGATCCCTGACCTAATTATTTGACCTACTTAACAACTCTTTTTCGTGATTTTCTCTTTTCCACTGTGTTTGCAATAGTTCTAAGGACCTTGGCGTCACATTTTCCGATTCGAAATTTGAGTTAAGACTGACGTCGCAGTCATTTCCCGAGAAGGTCACCCATCGCTGTGACTCTCGGCTCATTTAACTTTTTATGCTTTATTTTTCTTCTTTATACTTAACTATTTGGCAATTACTAATTATTTGTTTTTAGGGCTTAACTAGGTGTCTTGGACGTGGTTCTAATCCTCTTAATTATCCGGACAGACAACGATCACCGGAATAGTAAAATATACCAGGCTATGCAAATAGGGATGTTACATGATGTAATTATTTTTTTTTTTTAAAAAAAGGCAGTAAGACAGGTGCAAATTAAATGCTGCCCCCCGTCTTATCCAATTCAAAATTCTATTAACTTATTGAATATTCTCAATCATAAGCTTGCCCATGACCATATGCACTCTACTTGATTTAGAGCTCCTCTTAGTAGCCCATGTAAATAGAAAATACTTGCATTTGATTTTACTCCTAAATTGTAAGAGCTTTCTACACGTTTTATAGGATTCTTAGTCCGAACAAATGTGGCAGATGTGTTTGAATAAGTTTCAGAATTTGAGACACTCCTCTAATTAATTAAAGTTCCAATAAGAGCTTATTTCTCATTTTATGCAGAAGTCTAAACACCCATTAATGATTGCTAAAAAAAATAAATGAAAAATTATATGATTATATATAATATTTTTATGAGATTAGTTAAAATAAAAAAATAAGTTAAAATAAAATTTCAAATTCAGTTGTAATTTATCTAATATTTTAAATTAACTATAATTAAAAGAAAATTTTTAAATTATCTTTTTTATTTTAACTACTCTCATAAAAAGATATACATTAATAAAATAAAGAAGTTAAATTAAAATGGAATTTTAAATATTTTAAAATTCGTAAATTCTAAATATTTTATATTTTTTAAATAAAATTAGTATGTATTTTTTAATTTTGATTTATGATAAAATTTTTAATTAATTATAATTTTATTATTGATAATTAAATAAGTTATTAGTAGAATATTCTTTATTATTTTTTGAATTAACATAGTCATATAGGAATAAAATGAGGAGCAAAGTATGAAAAAAAATGTCATGCTATGACGAATTTTGAAATATCATTAGTAAAAATTCTTAGACTTTAAATATAAGAAATGTTTTTAAATTAGTTTTTTTTTCTTTAATTTTATGAGTAATTTTTAAAAGATTAGTATATGCCACATGGCAAATTTTAAGTACTATCATTGAAAATTTTTGTAAAGTCATTTTTAAGGCTAAGCTTTTCAAATTTTAAAATAAATTGATTAATATATTATTATTTTTTAAATTAGTTAACATGTAGCAGTAAAATAATAAATAAAGTAAAAAAAAAAAACACACATATTACATAATAATTTTTAAAATATCATTATTAAAATTTTTAGACTTTAAATATAAGAAATTTAAAATACATTTTTAAATTTTAAAAGATATAATAAAAAGAATATTAGATAATTATTATTTTTTATAAGATAAATTTTAGTAATTGAAATTTAAAAATATTTAAATAAAAAGTTGATATTTAATATGAATAATTATATATAAAAATATAAAAAACTAAATAAAGAAAGCTGTACCACATGACAATTTTTTAAGTCATCTTATTAATGTAAATGATACACTATGATGAAATCATTTTGGAAACTAAGCTTTAATGCCAAAAGAGAAATCACATTGATTAGGGTGAGAAACGTAAAAATCATCTAAAAATTGTTTACATGGGAAAGGAATACGAAATCCAAATTGTCATAATTTCCTCTCACCAGTTATTTTGAATAAATTAATGTAATTCGAAATTAGGTTCTTCGTTACCAATAATCCAGAAATTTTAACACTTTCTATATTAATAAATTTTACTTCCATGCTTCTAAAAATAGTTATATTAATTTTATCACTTTAATAAAAGAGAGAATAATTAATTTTTAAATTAATAAAAATTTTATATAAAAAAATAAATTAAGAAATATTTTTTAATTTAAATAAT
The DNA here is from genome assembly GCF_030052815.1 of Hevea brasiliensis. NCBI lineage: Eukaryota > Viridiplantae > Streptophyta > Magnoliopsida > Malpighiales > Euphorbiaceae > Hevea > Hevea brasiliensis. The sequence continues at coordinate 27,731,518 of NC_079503.1, forward strand.
TAAATTTAATATTTGATATATATAATATATAAATTATTTAATTCACATGCAATGTACGTATTTCGATCCATAGATTAATGCAAATAGACTATATATATATATATATATATATATATATATATATATATATATATATATATATATATATATATATATATATATATATATATATATATATATATGATAGGGAGAATATTAACATTATCCAAAATGCCATTTATGATTTATATTATTTATAAAAATACTAATAAAAACATATCTATATGATAAATATATTATTTGTCACTAATCACATAAATGCCGACAAAAAATTTATTGAAAATTCATATCTATTCGTTGTTAATTACCTTTAGCAATAATATATATGTCATTAATACTTTTAATAATAAGAAGTTATTCTATATAAATTCATACTAATAATTTTAGCAATGAAATACTCATCTTCATTGCTAATAATTTCAACAATAAAAAGCCATTTTATATAAATTCATCGAAAATAATTTTTAGTGACGATTTATCCATTGCTAAATTTATCAAATAGTTTTAATTGCTAATATCACTATAATTAATATAAATAAAAATTTTAAAATTATTTTAATAGTAATTCTACTTATATAAAAAATATATTATAATTATATATTCTTACTTATGTTAGTATTTTTAATTAATTAAAACTTATTTATTTATTCTAATAAAATAAATAAACAACCTTAAAATACCAATTCTCACTTTCACTAATTTATTTTTTAAATTATTTGAAACTTTTACAAACTTATAATACTGTAACACCCCTTGCCCGATCTACAGTGTAGCCGAGCAAGGAATGCCATATACTGTGCCGGAGCACCTTATCTTATTTTGCTTTCTTCATTATCAATTTTAGTTCCATTCTTATTTAAAAATCATAGTATTTAAATCGAGAAACTGTCAGAAGTTTCCTTATTTTATTAACATTTAATCTATTAAACATTTACCTGTTTAAATAATTCCATATCAATCTCAAATTCCATCATCATTTTCAATAATTTCAAATCATATATCATCTTCATCTATAACATTTCCATCTTGTTCCATATCAAATTTCAAACTCATTTCAGACATGGAATTTACAAAATTTATTAATCTACATAATATACGAAATTATTATACAAAATTTGAATTCACATTACAAACTTAATAATTAATTACAGTATATAATGACAAAATTCTTCTAACTCATTGGGCCCTACCAAAATACTATGTTGAGGTGACACTGACTTTAGTGCAGATCTGTAGTCCAAATCCCTGTCCAACGTCTAATTGGCTTTATCTTCAGTACCTATGCGAGGAAAATCCATTGTGCTAAGCATATTGCTTAGTGGTGTAATAATAAAATGAAAATGAACTAAACAAATAAAATAAATATTTCAAGTTTGTAGTATCATAAAAGAGATGCATTTTCATTAATTATGAGTAATTGCACATTTTGTTGATCTTTAGGAGTAATTTAGTTCATTGGGATCCTTTCCATTCATTTGTTTAACATTCAATCTTTTTCATTCTTTCCAATACCCAAGTAACCTATAATAGACTGTTAAGACTGGATACACAGGAGTATACTAATTAGATATCCTATGTGCTTATCAAGTATACATCTATCAGGCATAAAGCCAGCAGGCAGGCATAAAAGCCAGTAAAACTATTAGACATAATTGCCAACATGTCAGGCATAAAGCCAAAAGAATAACCATATCACACATACATTGTCTATCAATGATCATTCATGAAGTAGGCTCGAAAGCCATGGGCAGTACTGCATTTGTAGTCCCTAATTGGCATGCCAATTGATCCAACCCATACATTGATGTCTCGGTATACATGGGTAATTAAATATCATTATACTCATTATTTTCATTTCATGTGTTATTCATGCTCATAGCATTTTCATTCCATTCATGATAGGAACATAAGTCCCAATTACATATTCATATAATATATGTGTTCATCAAACCATTTATGTTAAGTACATATCACATTTCAGGTCATTTTGTGAAAGTTTAATGAATTCCAGAATTGATGCTTTAACTTTCTCTAGCAATTTGGCCAAGATGTAGGATCAGTTTGGCCTCACTTTCATCATGAAAGTTGTTCCCCTATATTTTAACTTTAATTCCCTTTTTGAATCATTTAATTTGAAGTTTTTGAGCTCTAGTTAAGGTCAAATTTCTAAGTACTATTTTGGGGTACTAAACCCCGCTCTTTCCTTATTTTTCAGAATTTTACCAAATTTTGTAACTAATATCCAAGCACCTTAGGCTTAGAATTGGCTTCAAGTCCCTAAAACAAAGTTTTAGGCCTTTATTTTAGGTTTGCAAATCTTTTTGAATGACTTCAATTAGAGTTTTGTAGAGAAAATTATGGCTTAATAACCATTCAGAGGTCATAAAACAAAATGCTTCAGGTGCAGAAATTCCAGATTTGGCATTCCTGAATTATCCTAACAATTTCCCTACTTTACTCAAATAACTGGGTTCTGGTCTAAAGAGAAAAGTTTTAGTTCTATGTATTATGAGCATTTTGGCTTTAGAATTACTATATTTGCAGTTTTATAGCTTGAGTTATGACATTTTTACCAAAACTGATCAGATGCATAATGGTTCAGGATTTTAGGTTTAGTCCAGAACTAGGACAGGTTTTCTAGACCAAATTTTTCTAGCAATTTAGTTGAGCTCGGGTCAAAATTTGGCTTTAAGTTCTCCATATGAATTGTTCTCCTATGTCTTAGAATTCCATAGGTTTAAGAATCACCTAAATTGGAGCTTTCTAGAGTGAGTTATGCTTAATTTACTAAGTATTATTCATATGGTCATTTTGCCTAGGTATAGAACTGCCATTCCGGATTCAATGCTTAATTAGGGTAACTTATGGTCATTTTCTAGGCAGGCTCTTTTCATGAAAATTGTAGCATTATGTCTTAGGTTTCATCTTCAATTAGTTTCACACCAATTGGAGCTATGTAGTTCAACATATAGGCATTCAAGATTCCTAAACTCATGCTGTCCAGATTCACAGCCTAATGCACATTATCAATCACATTTATTCTTTCACCAACCTATCATCATTCTTCATTTAATACTCATAAAATGGTCTTTATGTGACCTTATACATATTAATTACACCTCATAGCACAAAAACCCTAATTCCTCCAAAACCCTAATTTCACATCTTCCATATCCAAGCAAGTTCCAATCATACAAAGCATGTATACACTTCATTCTATACTAGTAGGCATGTTTAATTCCATCAAAACATCAAAACCTCAATCTCCTTCATGCTGACCAAAATTTATACCCAACCATTCATGCATATTTTTCTTCATTTCTCAAACAATTTCCTCATAATTATACTTAAATTCAAAGATTATACATGAATTTAAGTAAGGAGTGCACATACATCACTTAGATGAATATCCTAACTTGCCAAACTCTTCAAATTTCCACTTCCTTTTGCTTCCAATCTTCAAACTGACGTCAAATATAAAGTTTTTATTCTCAGGGCTATGGAAAATATGGGAAGAAACTAAGAAAAATGGAGCTTGAAAAATAAAAAATGGTGGAAGAACATGGGGGAGCTGGTTCAGCCTTAATGGAAGTGAAGAAGAAGATGTTTATCTTTTTAATTAATGCCTTTCATCGGGTTATAGTCAATTTTTTTCGGTAATACTAATTGTGTCATAACCCGGTGGTCACTTCGATTTTATTCTGCTTATTTCAATTTATTTTCATCTCATTTTTAGTCTTCAAACCGGCTTTGAATAGTACTATTCATTGACTGAAAATGGCACTATTCAAAACTCAGAAGTTTGGGGCGTTAGAAATATTAAATTGTAAAATTACTATTTAAAATAAAGTATTTAATTAACATTATTATAAAATTCTTATTAAAAATTAACTATTTAATGAAATAAAAATTTTTATTTATATCAATGGATATGAAATTCTAATCCTATTCTATGACCAATATTTTATTAATTATAAATTTCTAGTTTTTTCTTTTCCTAAATATTAGTAAGGATATGATTTTACATTTAAACACTCTATTTTTGTGCAATAGGACCTAACTCTAATTATCTTTGGCATATAATTGATTTTTTTTCACTACATTTTTTGTATTTGTCTTTTTTCTCTAAAGAAAAAATTTATTTGCAAGTCTTTAAATTTTTTGAGTTTTTATATATCATAGGTATGATTCTTATGAGTTTAGTTACTTGTGAATGTGATAACTAAGATTTCGTTATTATTACCAATATCAAATGATATCCTTTCAAATTTAATTATATTTAGATATATTGATTTTCCTATTTCTTTTACATGTGGTGGTATGAAATTCTAATTCTTATGAGTTTAGTTATATATAAAAAATTTATTAGTCAATCTTAGCTATATTGTTGATTTTGACCATAAAATTATAAGAAAATTTAATTATATTTTTACATATTTATGTGAGATGTTATCATCTTCTCAATATTATTTTAAAGTTGTTATGTTTTAAATTTTTAAAACAACAAAAACAATAGGTATATACAAAAAGGAAAATGAAAAAAAAATAATTTCACTACTTAAGGGCATTAATTACTTAATTATTATGAAATAATTAAAAAAATATACAAGTAAATTTATATTTATATTTTAATTGATAATGCATTTATAATACATAGAATAATATCTACCTTTTAAAAAATAAAAATACTTTTTAAATATATTAAATAGGTTTTAAAATTATTTTTATTACACAATATGATAATATAAAGTTTCAAGATATCAATTTAATTGAAAATGAAAAATTTATAATGATAATGCACTAAACTACAAAATAATTTAAAAATTTATAATTTATTTTAATTTTATAAATAATTTTCTTTCACATTAATATATGTAACTTCATTATACAAGTTAATATTATTTTAAATTATGTAAAAAAAATAAAATATAAGAAAATCAATTTAAAAAAAATAGCAAAATTTGAATAAATTTAATTCAATGAGCTAACTTGCATTTATTATCAATTTATTTTAATTTTTAAACATCTTAACCGATTTATATTTTTAAAACTTATTATTATATTTTTTTTATTATATTACATTCAAGTTTATAATTAAGTTAATATTATAAACTTTCATAGAAATATGATTCAATAAAAAAATAATTCTCAAATTAATAAATATCTTATTTACATAATTAATTAAAATAAATTTAAAATTAACATTTTAATTAAAATTATTAAATATAATATTTATAATACTACAATAATATTATATTATATATAAAAAATTAACATAAAATTATATATAAAAATTTAAATTACGAGTTTGTATAACGAGTGCAATAACGTGTAACACACATTAAAAAAAAAAAAAAACTATTGTTGTACCTAGAGATCTTAATCCATGTTTTTGATGATAATAAATAATTATTGTGCTACTAATCTACCTTGAAAATGTTTGTGTTAAGATTCTAGTACCAAATTCAAAATTGTGAAATTGCTTCAAAATCAAGATTGAATGAGAGCAAGGAATTGAAGCAAAGCTCATTGGAAACTTGTAACACCCTCATGCTAAGTAGTCCTATATATTCTACTGTTTCGGCGACTAATGTCTGTTCGGATAGCTAGAGTGTCTATAACCATAATTAAATTGTAGAGAGAAATTAGAAATAAAATTAATAAAGATCAAATAAGGGAGGAGGAAGATAATAGAAATGAGGTATAAATTGGTTAAATGAGCTTAAAGTCTTGGTGATGGGTGACCGGCTCGGGAAGCGATTGCGAGCTCATTTGCTACCCTAAATTCGTGTGGGACCCCATGACATTCTTAGTTGAGGGTTAATTGCAAAACTACTGGGAATTAGAAAATCAAAGAAATAAAAAGGGAACAAGCACAATTAAGTGAATCAAAACTTTAGGACTCATCGAGCATTATGGAAAAGATACACTATAACCTAGTGAGGGCATTTTATTCAATTCACTTCAAGAGGTAACTTTTGACCTAAATGTCCATTAAATTGTATGAAATTAAAATATTAAAAAAGAATTAAAAATATAAAAATGTGTATGGAAAGCAAATAAAAGAAATAAAAATTCAAAATTTAATTACTTTTATGACCTAAGCATGACATAACTATGATGCAATTAAAATTAGTAACCTATAAGGATTAGACACAATTAAAATTAAATTAAAATTTTTATCATTATGGATAATTATCCACTATAAGAAGACAAATTGATTTAAAAGAAAATAAAATTATTTCATCCTCATCTCCCTCATCCATAGCCGGCCACCCTTGCCCTCTCTCTCCTCCATTGCTAAACCACTCCAAGCTCTTAAAACCTTGAAAACTTCTATCAATTCCCTAGTTCATCACTTGGAAGCTTAAAATTTGATCTTGCTAAAGAGATTAGAAGAGGAGACATCAAGAAAATTGAAGAGTTTTGGAAGATAGAAAATTGGTCACTTGAGGAAAGTTGTTTCCTAAGTATCTTTCTTATATACTTATTGAATTTAAGTTCAAATAAGCAGTAATAACTTAAGAAAAGATGAAAATCATGCATGAACCTTAAGAGTGAATTTCGGCCAGCTTGAGGGATGCTAAGGTTTGATGTGTTTTGATTGAATTAATGATGAATTCTAGCTTGTATGAAGTTATATATATGATTGGAGTAGTGAGTTGCATGAAATTGCATGGGTTTGGAAGATGTAAGAACTAGGGTTTTGGAAATTAGAGCTTTGATAATATGTTATACAATTTATGTTTATAAGGCCTAATTGTGGTCATTTGGAATACTTTAGTTGACAATTTATATTGAATTGATGAAAGGAATTGATAGATTTGTAGTGTGTTAATGAGTTGGAATTCTGAGTCCAGTAGGTTTGAATAGGTATAAGTTGAGTTACATAACTCCAATTAGTGTGAGGCTAATTAGAGATGAAACCTAAGACATAATACTAGAAATGTTATGAAGACACCTTGTCTAGAAACTAACCATAGGTTACCCTAAATTTGGCTTGAATCTGGATTGCAATTCTGGACTTGACAAAAAAATAATCAAATGAATAGTACTTAGTTAATTAGGCATAACTCACTATGGAAAACTCCAAATTAGGTGATTTTTGAACCAATGAAAACCTGAGACATAGGATAACAGTTCTCATAACGACTATAAAGCCAAATTATGAGCCCAAGTTGATCAAATTGCTAAACAAAATTGGTCCAGCAAATCTGCCTGATTCTGGACTAACTTGGAAATCCTGAATAATGAGCCATCTGACCAGTTTTGAAAAAATTGCCATAACTTGGGCTACAAAAATGAAAATTAGGTGATTCTAAAGCCAAAATTCTCATAAGACATAGAACTAAAAATTTTATGTTTTGACCAGAACCCATTTCTCAGGACAAAGTAGGAGAATTGCTAGGATAATTCAGGAATCCTAAATCTGGAATTCCTGTTCCTTAGCTAATTGGCCTTGTGACCTCCAAATGGTTATCAGGCCATAACTTCCTCTACAAAACTCTAATTGAAGTGATTCTAAATGATTTGGAAACCTAAGACAAATACCTAAAACATTATTTAAGGGACCAGGGCCAAATTATGAGCTTAAGATGCCCGGATATAGAATGCAAAGCTAAGATACAAATCTAGAAAACCTAAAATTTTAGGATATGGCACCTGGAATAATGTTTGGTAATTTAGCTATAACTTGAGATCCAGAGCTCTAAATTGAGTGATCCAAATTGAAAAGTAAAAATAAGACATAGAGGAACAATTTTCATGAAGAACACTTCACCAAATTATGACTAAAACTAGGTTAAAATGGGGTTGCAAATTCAGGGTTCCAAACTGTCTAGAATTAGAATTTATCGAAATTGCATAGCCAACTTAGGAAATTTATTAGGCATTTATTGAATAACTTTTAGAGATAATTGGAATGAGTATTGAGACACTTTAATTGTATGTTTTCAGTAGAAAAGGAGACTTTGAGGGTTAAGGAAAAGTGAGCTAAGGAAAGAGGAGACTCATTAATGGTTTATGCACAACTAATTTTTTCATTATTTTTCAATTTGAAATTGATTTGAATGAGCTTATTATGAATGAATGATGATTTTTCCTTGTCTTGAGAACTTTAAATTTTATGAAATAAAGTTGTGTTGTTAACCCTTATTAGTAGTATGCCCTAGAGTATATCATTTAGTATGTATCTTGTACATATTTTATTAATAAAAGGTAATTTCACCTTTTCATTTATATAATGTATTTATGTGTAATAGAAAAGGTCCATTGATATTTTGTTAGAAATTCTATTCTTAAGTTATTAAGAATATGAGTGATAGTATTTATAGCACAAAGTATCATAAATTGGTTCACAATCAAGGATACTTCACAATAAGGACATGACTTATCCAGAAAGATTGTAATCATGTTTGTTCCCAAGTTATTTATATGAGATGTAAATAAGATGGAATGGTGAGTCTCATGCCATATAACAAACATGATAGGTACTTATGCATGGTAAGTAGGCCGAATCAGTGACATTTATGACTAGCACATGGAGTTTACTCTTGTCAATGCATTGTCATAAATCATATCAGTGCATATAATCTTTAGACCTGAGATAGCACAGTTATCTTGTATATAGGTGGTTTGAGTTTGATACTGCTTTCATACTTGTACTGTGTATGGGTATATGGGCATGTGTTGGCTCCTACTAGTTATATATGGAGGTAGGTGTTGATCAAGATAGAATCTGTTTTCGAAATGAGACTGTTTGACTAAAATTGTAAATTGTGTTTTTGTAACACCCCTATGTTCGATGATGCGTTCTACTGTTCCGGTGACCAGTGTTGTCCGGATAGCTAGGATGCCTAGAACTACACTTCGATATGAGTGAGGAGACATAAAATAATGAAATGCAAGAAAGGAAAATACAAGAAAAACAAAGGAAAAATAATAGCAAAGAAATGTAACCAAGTTAAGCGAGCCGAGAACCCTAGCGATGGGTGACTGCACCGGGAAGTCACGGCGTGGACCATTGACTAGCCTTGGACTGCGGGAAACCCTGGAAAATATTTTTAGGACTTAAATAGACCCCTATTGAAGTATAAATATCATTAGAAATATTAAATGAAAATTAAATAATTAGTACAAAGAAAAGTGAGAAATCGAAAAATGGACAAAACCCGGTATTACCGAAAAATCGGGAATATAACCCGAACAGGGGCATTGTGGTCATTTGACATCCCGAATTGTCTTTTGACCTAAATATCCATTAAAAATAAATAATATTACACTTGGAAAATATAATGATAAATTAATTTAGGGGTACCTAATATAAATAGCAAAAATGGGGTTCAATTTAGGTAATTAACACATTTTAAACATAAAATAAGATTGATTTTATGTGAGTGGACCACTAAGGAATTTAAAATGTATTAAGTGGGCAGATTGCTCCACTAAAACATCATCTTCAACTTTAGAAATCTCCATTGCCGTAGATGAAGAGCTCCCAAAACCTCCATTGCCATCCATTTGTGGAGCTTCATCCACTCAAGATCAAGCCACAATTTCTTCAAGTCTCCTTCATTAAAGTTTGAGTACACAGCTTGGACAGTATTTTGGGAGCAAAAAGGGAGAGATTTGAAGAGGTTTGACAAGCTCCACTTGAGGTATATGTCCATTTCCTTCATCCTTGCTTTGTTAAAGTTTGTAAGGATGTTATGGGTGTTTGATTTATGAAGAAATTTTTGAGGTTTGATGTTGAATGTGAATGTGTACTTTTGGCAGCCATGGAAACACCTTGAAGGCAGTTTAATTGTGCTTGTAAATGGTGAATTAAATGATTGATTAAATGTATATTGTGTAGGAAATTGTTTGGGTGATGTATACTTGGTATATGTAAATGTGAAATGAAATTTAAAGCTTGGAAATTAATGGAATGTAAATGTACCATTGTGGCAGTTTGTTAACTCTTGAGGAATGCTGGAATTCATTCTTGGTTTATGAAATAATGGTGTTGAAATGTGTTGGTTGTTATGGCAGTTTGAGTGTATGTATGGTGGTGTAAAGTGGGACATGTAAATGGGCATGAATTGGTGATTGAATTGTTATAAATTGAGTTGGAGAAATTCTGTACTTGTTGGTGCACATTGAATGTAATTTTAAGTTGCCAAAATGACCTATAATATGTTATAAATTATGTTTAGGTTGTGGTACAACCAGAATTTGTTTGAAGGTTAAGTTTGGTGAGTGTTAAAAGTGATGCTTGATGTGTATGCAAGAATTTCAATAAGGCAGTTTGAGTTTTAGGCCTATAACTTTAAGTGTGTGACTCCAATTGGTATGAGACCAATTGGAGGTGAAACTAGGCACAAAATTTGCCAACTTTCATGAAGGAAACATACGAAAATTCTGCTTGCAAGGTAGCTTGAAAAATGACCAAATCCGGATTAAGTGCAAATAAGGCCTGAAAATTGACCATTTGGGCAGCAGTTAGTGTTTAGGCCATAACTCACTCAAAACAGGTCCAATTGACCTGAAATTTTAACCATGAATGATTAAGACCCATATCTACAAGTCTTATGAAGACACCAAAGCCCAGAAATGACCATAAGCAAGTCAAACAGCTTGCACAAGTTCGGGTCCAAAAACTGGCCGAACCTAAAATGACCTAAAGTGACCTAAAATGACCAATTTTGGTGCAATTTGACCAGCAATAGTAAAATGACCATAACTTGATCTACATAACTCAGAATGACTTGAAATTTTGCCCTGCGTTCCATAAGACATAGATCTACAAGTTTGTAGTTTTGACCGAAACCCGAAACCGAGGGAACTAGGTCGTCCGGCTAGGTCAAACTAGTATCCCGAAATCCAGCAAATTGCAAGAAAATGCAGTATACACGGAAATGAACTTGGTAAAATGTACCAACCCTAAAAGACTATCGAATGTGACATGTTAGTAACATTAAAACCTAATTTACCTAGAATGCATCGAGGGTCGATATATTAAGTTGATTAAGCAAATAATAGCATTCAGTGAATTATTTATCAAACATTATCATTAGAGACAATTTAATTAAGTACTGAAACACTTCAAATTATGTTTCTCAGTTAGCAAAGACTCAGGGAGAGGGAAGGAAACACTGAGTCAAGACCAAGAGAAAGTTATCAGAGGTTTGTGCACAGCTAGTTTTTAACTGATTTTGTTTTGAATATTTCATATGATTAAATGACATATTTTTCTTATGTATTATGTTTAACAAGCATTGGATTTAATTCAATGATTATTGAAATTGTTATAGTATATATGAATTTAGCTTTGTGAAATGGTATTTCCACAATTATTAAGCATTGTTATGGATTGAATAAATTATGTTTTAGAAAATTGTGATAGAACATGTTTTGAATTGTGATGGTAATTTTCATGGAAAATGCAAATTTATGATTTGAATTGTGATGAGCATAAAAATTATTGGATATTGGAATTGAATTTGAGTCGAATTATATTGTGATTTATGCTCACTAAAAGGATTGCGATATTGTTTTATATCTCACATTAGATGCTTGACTAGGTTATTACCCGTCTCTCTCATTTGTTGAGACGACAATGGAGTTAGTTGTGTTTTGATTACCATGGTACGTGCACAGGCTTAGATTTTCCTCTGATTTGAGGTTAGATCTAAGTTTATTTTATCGTTATGGCCCTTGCGGAAGATTTATTATTGTGATGGTACTGTGCACGATGATTCGACCTCCCCGACCATAGGGAGTTAGAGTCTAATTCGACCTCCCCGACCATAGGGAGTTAGAATCACCCCGAAGATGGCCCTTTCGGATTAGTCTTGCATAGTTAGTGAGATAAAGAATAGCTTTTGAAATAAAGATTGATTTTTGAGATACAACATGGTTTTTGAGATACATAATGATTTTTGAGATACAGAATGGCTTTTGAATGGTAAAGAATTGTGATTTCAATTATGGTTTATGTATAATTGATTTTGTTGGAATTACTTAAATGGTTAGTCATGATTTGATAAATTGAATTTTGTGATCAAAGTCATTTATACAAATGATTTACATTATTGGCAATGAATATTTTGAGTTTTGGAATTTGATGAGTATTCAGATTTCTAAATTATTTACTGTAAATTTTGTCAATGTATATTGTACTATGTTTTAAATTATAGTTGTGCACCACTGAGTTCACCAGTCAGCGATAGCTTTGTATGCTGTCGCAGGTAAGAAGAGCATAGAGCAGTGAGTAAGTTTCTTTGAAGACACTTGCAGATCAGCTCCAGGTATATTATAGGTATACCCATGTACATGGGTTTTGATGTATGCATATAATAATAAGTATGTAAATTATTTGAGCAGTTGTATAAAAACTCTTGTAAAATATTTTGGTATGTAATTAAATGTAAATTATTGTAAATATAAATTTGAGATTTCATTTACTTGAATAGTTTTGTATTATAAATTTTGAGTCTTGTAATCAATGAAATGTTTCTTTATGATGAGATTAGTTTGAAAATAAATTGATTGTTTATTGAGAATTGAATTGTGAATTGAAATGAAGTTATTGAAGTTGTATTTGAGAAAACATATTGGGAGCATTTTCTTTTGTAGGATTGAAGAATTGTTTTCTCAAAATACAGCCAGCACTTTGCCGAAATTCTGGAAAAACAAAAAAAAAATTATAACACCAGATTTTAATCGATGAATTAAATTTCATGAAATTTGTTTTAAAATCCCTTGTAGTATATCTAATGGGTTATCGATAGGCGAAGTACGGTAATTCATTAGGTGTACTACGGGATCATGTTACATCTTACAGGGGAGTAGGGTGTGACAGTTTTGTATCTGTTTTTCATTTTCAGTATAATATTTGAATAAATGTGATTTGATTTATGCATAAATTTTTTTTTAGTATGTTGTGCACCACTGAGTCATAGTACTCAGTAATGGTTGTTTATTGATGTCGTAGATAGAGAGACTAATGGAGCAGCAGAGTAAGCTGCTGAGGATCTTGGAGCTACATCCTTGAGATTTTGTCGGATATAATTTTATACCCTGATTGTAATGTTTATTTTGGTGTATGTAACTGTATGTACATGTACACACTGGTCTTGAGTAGTTGTATAGATTTTGTAATAATATTATTTTGGAATTTCTAATGTAAATTTTGGGTTGATGAATGTAAATTGATTTTTCTTTAATGAAATATGAATGAAGTTATTTAGTCTTATTTTTGAAGACAATTGAATTGAGAATTGTTTTGGATCGTGGAGTTGGGAGAAATGATGTTGATTTATGTTGTGGTAGTGGTTGATTTTGATGAAATGAATTATTGGAAGAGTTTTTATAGGTATTTGAAGAACTATTTTTCCCAAATATAGACGGCACTCTGCCGAAATTTTTTCAAAATTTGTGTAAAAATAAAAAATGGACAAAAATTTTAACTATTTTTTAAACTTCAATTAAATATTTTTAATACCTGCTATAAAAGCTCACCACTTTCATAAAGTAAGAAAATTGTTTTAAAATCCTTTGTAGTGTATTTAATGGGTTATCGATAAACAAGTCGGTAATTTATTTGGTATACTACGGGATCATGTTATGCTTTACAGAAGGGCAAGGTAGCTCGAATTGGGATTTCGTAACAGAGAGATTCTAGTTCATGATAACATATGATTATAGGTTCATTTAAGGTATTCCTTATTACTAATTGGGTGGCCATGAAATACTATGCTAGGTGTTAACCATGGTCTATGAGGTGCATAAAATGATTTAGAGAAATCATTTATGGTAAGAAAGAGTTCTGATGATATTAAGAGTTAATATCATATTTCATTGCTAATTAATGATGAGTCTAGTGAGTCACACACATACACAAGTAATCACCAAGTTAAATGTGATTTAATTAATTAGTTAAAGAGGTTAATTGATTAATTAAATAGGTTTGGTTTGCAATTAGATTGCAAAGTCTCTAGCATGGCTTGAAATCAAATCTAGGTTATTGGATATATAGTATTAGTTAAATTTATATTTAAAGTGTTTAAATATGAATTTAATTATGAGAAATTAATTAATAGAGATTAATTAATTAATTTATATTTGATGTAAATGGATTAGAAGAGGAGAAATAATTATTTTGGGTTGAGAACTCAAAATTACAACACAAGGGTAATTTGGCCATTTCACAGGGTGACATGTGGCACCATGAGATGGTAACACATGGCACCATATAAGCTTGCCATTTGTCTTCCAATCATGTAAGATGATTAAAGTCAAGATTAAATCTAGCTTTGACACTTGGCATAATGTGATTGGGTCAATTAAACTAAGATGTAATCAGAAGATGACATGTGGCAAGGGTTTTAAGTGGTGACCTAATTATAAAAGGGAAAAGATGAAAGAATAAAACATATTCTGATTTTTATCAAAGAGCTGCCGCCACCCTTGAAGCTTTCATTCTCTCTTCTTCTTCATCTCTCATCATGTAACACCCTCCCTGTAGCAACTCCGTACATTCTACTATTCCGGTGACCAGTGTCAGTCCGGACAGTTAGAACATCCGGAAAAATATTTAAACTAAAGTGAGGAACCATAATTAACTTAAATATTAATAAGAAAAATTAAAAAAAAATTTAGAAAAAAAAATACAACTAAGTTAAATGAGCCAGTGCCCTAGCGATGGGTAACCCAGTGGGAAGTTGCTGTTCTTGCAACTAGGAGCCCTAGACCCAGGGAAAAATTCATAAAATAATTTTTTGGACTCTAGAGAAGGGTCATTGAAGTTTCTATGGCATTAAAATGCTAGGAAAATTCTTAGAAAAAATTTTCAATCGGTATAGAAAATTTTAGTCTGTTAAGCCAAACGAAGGGCATTTTGGTCATTTCAGCTTTAGAGGTGATTTTTGGCCGACTTGTCTAGTTAAGTAAATAATTATTATAAAAAAAAATGTGAATAAATATCACTAAAAATTAAATTGAAAATGAGTAGCAAAGAAAAGAAAAGAAAATGAATTAAAATTACAATTTTGACCTCATGCTTATGTCACTAAGCACTCTCACCCAATCACATTGTGACACATGTCCATAAACCACTTAAAATGAGTAAAATGGACAGAAAAATTGAAGAAAAAATCTGTTTCTTCTTCCTTCTTCCAGCCGTAACTCACTTCCCACACCCTTCCACCATTAAAAACTTCACCCAAGCTTCCAAATCTCGACCAAACCACCTTAAAACCTTATCCTCCCTTCATTAAAAATTTCCCTTATCACTAGAGCAAGACTTGGGCAGAAATTAGAAGAAGAGAAAGTGGAAGAAAGTGAGGTGTGAACAAGCTTAGAAAATCACCAAAGAGGTTAGTGCCATATTCTTTGCTTTTACATCTTTCTAATCATGAATTTGAGCTTAGTTAAGTTGAAAATTTGATAAAAATTGAATTAATGAGGCATGATTATGTTCCATGAAATTTTGGTAGCCTTAACATGAGTTAGATTTAGGAGAATTCTTTGATTTAAAGTGACATATTAGCTGCCCCTAGTATAAATTATATGATTAGTATAGCAAATTAGGAGTATGATGCATGAATTGGAGGCTTGGTCAATTAGGGTTAGGGTTTCGAAATTTAATTTTGGTGGTGGATGAAAATGGACATAAAGTAAAGTTGTAATGGTCAATTAGTGACCATTTGGCTATGTTTGATTAGGAAATGAAGTGAGTAAGAATGTTGGAGTTGAGTTTAGGCATGTTGCCCTTGGTAACCTGCAGGACTGGTTGTGAGTCCAGTAGATTTGCGCAGTTATAAATGGAGTTGTATAGGTTCAATTGGTACAAGGCCAATTGGAAATAAAACTAGACACATAATGGCACAACTTTGGTATAGAAACCTTGCCCAGAGAACCAAAACAAGTTGACCTAAAAATTGCCCTAACCTGGGTGACCTGCATTCTGCCTGGGCAAAATGACCAAATGAATAATGTTTATTCATTTGGTCATAACTCAGTGTAGAAAGGTCCAATTGACCTGAAATTTTACCATCAGAAATCTGAGACATAGACCTACAACTTTCATGAAGAACATAAATCAAAATTTTGACCATAACCTAGTCAAATTAACAACCAAACTTAGGTTACCAAATCTGGCAGAATCAGTTTTGCCCAGAATTTTGGATTCTGTCCAATCTGGCCAGTTATGGTGTTTAGGCCATAACTTGAGTTACAAAACTCCAAATAGAGTGATTCAAAAAAGAAAATGTAACTAGACAAAATAAGAAACAACTTTCATGAAGATAATTTTGCTAAATTCCTACTGTATAAATGGCCAATGGAATAATAAATATGAGGCTTGAAATCTGAAAATTTTGAATAACTAACGCTAAGCTTAGAAATGGTATTGGCAACCAATACCAACAATTTTAGAATGCAAAATGTGGCATGTTGGGAGTATTAGAACCAATGTACCTATTGTCTATGCAAAAGTCAACATCTTAGTTGACTAATGAAATAAATAGTAACACCTAAATTTAAATTTCAAGAATTATACAATTTAAAAGTGTAACATGCCCTAGTACACCTAGCAAGATTGGTTTGGATAGGTTGGCATGCCAATAGGGTTCAGTTAGCTGTACTGCACATGGCATTATGCCATTCTGTGATTTTATGGCTTTTAGCCATTCTGACATTATGATGATACTTAGCCTTGTGCCTAATATTTATTACAGCTTATTAGCTGTTCTGTTGCACACCGGGAGATACATATGTGACCGATAGTGTGACGGCCTGAGGTACTTAATACCCAGTGCCAGTTTACTCGTTTATCCAATCCAGTCATCCAGTATAGGTTACTTGGGCAACTAAAAATGGAAGTGGATAAATTTAATGAAATTATGAATATAACAAGTACAAAATAAATAAGATTACCAATAATGATTGAAAAATTGTCTGCATAAGACATCAGAACATGCACTGCATATTTATTTTTTGTTATTTCTTTTTATTTTATTATTGGCACCACTAAGCATTATTGCTTAGCGCGTTGCTTTTTGCCACGCGTAGGTTCTGGAGAGACCGACTGAGAGCCCAGTAGACCATAGACTAGGTGTGTCACACCTTACCCCTCTGTAAGGCATAACATGATCCCTAGAATACCTAATGAATTACTGAACTTCACTTACCGATAACTCATTAAGTACCCTACAAGGGATTTTACAACAATTTTCTTACTTTTATAAGTGGTGAGCATTTTCTAATAGGTATTAAAATATTTAATTAAAGTTGAAAACTAGTTAAAATTTTTGTCCCATTTTATTTTTCCATAAATTTTATAAAAATTTCGGCAGAGTGTCATCTGTATTTTGAGAAAACAGTTCTTTAAATACTTGTTAAAAGTACTTCTAATAATTTATCTCAATAATTTCAACAACTCCACAACAATCCCAACCAATTTCTCAAGTTTCAAAATTCAACAATCATCAAAATACAGATGATTGTTGACTTTAAATTTTGACGTTTTTTAAATTTTGTGTTTCGTGTTACTATTCACTACACTATTCAAGTCAATTTGTTGACTTTCTGAGGCTTAATAGGTATGGGAATTCCAACTTCACCCACATACCACATTTTGGTCACTAAATTTGTTAGTTTTGGTTGTTTACTCAAATTCTAAGTCTTTTAGGCAAATTTGCAAATTTTCAGTTTTGGTGTCTTAAGTTGCACTATTCCATTGGTCATTTTTCTGTTAGAATTTGGCAGAACTTCCTTCATAGAAAATGTTACCTATTGTCTTAACTTAATTCTCCTTTTTGAATCACTCCATTTAGAGTTTTGTAGCTCAAGTTATAGCCATTTGAATCATGGCTGCCGGATTGGACTTAACCCAGATTTCTGGGCAACAAACTGGTTCTGGTAGTTTTAGGTCACCAACTTTGGGTGGCCAAATGACTTGGTTAATGGCATAATTTGGGTTTGTGTTCTTCATGAAAGTTTTAGGTCTATATCTCAACTATCCACTGGTAAAATTGCAGGTCATTTAGACTTGAATAGCCCAAGTTATGGCCAAATGAACAAATTCTGTTCATTTGGTCATTTTTGTACAGGTTAGACTGAGAAAATCTAGATTTGGTCAATTTGATCACTAGGTTTTGGTCACTTTTTAGGCATGATTCCTAAATAAAAATTGTGTCATTTTGTGTCTATTTTTATTCCCAATTGTTCTCATACAATTGGACTTATAAATTTTCAGTTTTGGTCCCTTAAAGGGACCTTGGTCCTGCTGCCTGTAGCATGACCACATTCAATCCGAATTTAATCTCAATTCCAACACTTCCAACACACTTCATTTGGTCACAAATGACCATTTCTCACCTCAAACTAGGTCAAACACATCATTTCACAATTTCTCACATTTTTGACTCCTAAACCCTAAGTGTCCAAAACCCTAGTTCACCAATTCATTGCATTTAACCAATTCAATGCCTATATACATGCTTCTTCAACCCAATCAAGCTCACATACACTTTTAAATCCACCAAATTCATGCATACATACATCAAAACCCTAGTTGACTGAAATTCAAGTTTGGTCCCTCATAATTGTTTTTATTTCATTTCTTTAGTTTCTAAGTTAATTTAAGTAGCTAAGCATGCATTTAAGTAGGAAATTGAAAGTTAAAATACTAACCTTAGGTGAAGTCTTTGATCTTCACTTTTTCCTCCAATTTCTCACTTTTTCTTTCCTCAATTCTTCCTTTCTAGGGTAATTTAGAAGTTTTCTAGGGTTCAAGGTTAAAATTTATGGGAGAGATTCAAGTTATTCAAGCTTGAATAACTCATCAACGGTGGAAAACTATGGAGTTTAGAGAGAGGGGAGGTTCGGCCGGCTTGAAGAGAGAGGACGTAAAATGAATTTTGCTTTTTTAATTTGTATATTTATCTTCTAATTGACTTAGTCAAATTATCAAGTAAATAAAAATTATTTATGACCTCATGTATGATGTCACCATGATGATGTCATAATCCTTCATTAAATTTGTTTTCTTTTCCTTTTATTTTTTCATAAATTCTTCAATTTAATTATATATTTCAAAATTTTCTTTTCTCTAATTTTATTTGACAATTAGGTCAGGAGTCAGCTCTCGGGGTCAATTGACCAAATTGCCCCTCACCGGTTCAACTCGGTTTGCAAATAATTCAATATTTCTTTCGGCTCCCTAACCTAATTATTTGACTGGCTTAACAATTTTTTTTCATGATTTTCTCTTTTCCACTGTGTTTGCAATAGTCCTAAGGACTGCGGCGTCACATTTTACGATTTGAAATTTGAGTTTAAATCGACTTCGTAGTCGTTCCCGAGAAGGTCACCCATCGCTATGACTCTCGGCTCGTTTAACTTCTTATGTTCTGTTTTTCTTATTTATACTTAACTAATTAGCAATTACTAATTATTTGTGTTTATGGCTTATCTAGTTGTCTTAAGTGTGGTTCTAATCCTCTTAATTGTCCTGACCAACATCGGTCACCGGAACAGTGAAATATACCAGGCAATGCAAATAGGGGTGTTACAATTCTCCCCCCCTTAAATAAATTTCATCTTGAAATTTTACCTGGTATTAATCTCTGAACAACTGTGGGTGTTGTCTCCTCATGTCCTCCTCTCGTTCCCAAGTTGCCTCCTGGCCTGAATGATGGTTCCACAGCACTTTTACTAACGGGATCTGTTTGTTCCGTAGCTGCTTCACCTCACAAGCCAGAATCTCTATGGGTTCTTCTTCATATGTGAGGTTTGGATTCACTTCAATTTCTTCTACTGGTAGTACATGAGATGGGTCTGATCGATACCTCCTCAATATAGACACATGGAAGACATTATGTATCTTCTCCAACTCTAGAGGTAGCGCCAAAAGATATGCCAAAGGACCCGCTCTTTCCAGAACCTCATATGGCCCAATGAAACGAGGACTGAGTTTCCCTTTTTTGCCAAATCTTATAATTCTCTTCCAAGGAGAAACCTTGAGGAATACTTTCTCACTCACTGCATACTCAAATCTCTTCTCTTTAAATCAATGTAGGACTTCTGACAGTTTGATGCAGTCTTACGTCGATCTTTGATCACCTTGATCTTCTCCTCAGTTTGCTGAATAATTTCAGGTCCAATCATCTTTCTTTCATCTATGTCATCCCAACACAACGGGGTTCTACATTTTCTGCCATACAAAGCTTCATATGGAGGCATCCTAATGCTTGATTGGTAGCTGTTGTTGTAAGCAAACTCAATCAAAGGCAAGTGTGTGTCCCAACTGCCCTCAAATTCAATCACACAAGCCCGTAGCATGTCCTCCAAGATCTGAATTACCCTCTCAGATTGGCCATCTACCTATGGGTGGAATGCCGTACTGAAGTTCAATCTAGTTCCTAGGGCTCTCTGAAGACTACCCCAGAATCTAAAAGTGAACCTAGGATCTCTGTCTGATACAATGGATACTGGCACTCCATATAGTCTCACAATTTCATCAATGTACAACCTGGCCAATCTTTCTAAACTGTAGTCCATCCGGACTGGCAGAAAATGAGCAGACTTAGTCATTCTGTCAATAATGACCCATACTACATCATGACTCTTATGTGCCCTCGGAAGTCCCATCACAAAATCCATCGTTATTCTCTCCCATTTCCATTCTGGTACTGGTAGTGGATGTAACAATCTAGAGGGTACTTGATGCTCTGCCTTTACTTGCTGACAAGTTAGGCATTTAGAAACAAACTCTGCCACATCTCTTTTCATACCCATCCACCAGTAATGCTCCTTTAGGCCCCTATACATTTTTGTGCCACCAGGGTGCATGGCAAAAGGAAACTCATGTGCTTCCTTCAAAATGATCTGCCTCAAATCAACATCATTAGGAATACACATTCTGCCCTGGTGTAGCAGTAGACCATCATCTCTTATTGAGAATTCTGGTTTCTTGCCCTGCCTGACTTCTTCTAACAGCTTCTGATACCTTTCATCATTCTGAGCAGCCATTCTGATATGATCAATCAACACTGGCTGTACATGCCATGCAACTGCTGTCTACCCCTCATCATTAATCTCTAAGCTGGCATGTAATGATCTCAACTTATGTACCATAGACAAAGGAGTAACTCGTAGACTTACCATAGTCTTGTGACTTAAGGCGTCAGCCACAACATTAGCTTTCCCTGGCTGATAGTCTATCAGACAATTATAGTCTTTTGTTAACTCTAACTATCTCCTCTGTCTCAAATTCAACTCTTTCTGGGTGCCCAAATACTTCAAACTCTTATGATCTGTGTAGATATAGCATTTCTCCCCATATAAATAGTGTCTCCAGATCTTAAGAGCAAACACAATAGCTGCAAGCTCCAAATCATGTGTCGGATAATTCCTCTCATGCGGTTTTAGCTGGCGTGATGCATAGGCAATGACATTTTGATCTTGCATCAATACACAGCCTAACCCATTGTGAGAAGCATCACTGTAAACTGTATATTCTTTACCCGGAGTAGGTAAAGTCAGGACTGGAGCTTCAGTCAAACATCTCTTCAATTCATCAAAACTCTGTTGGCATTTATCTGTCTACTGAAATTTCACATCTTTTCTAAGCATCTTGGTCAATGGAGATGCCAACATGGAAAATCCCTTCACAAATCTACGGTAGTATCCAGCTAAACCCAGAAAACTGCGAATCTCCGTGATATTTCTGAGTGGCCTCTAATTAAGGATAGCTTCTATCCTACTTGGGTCTACCTTAATGCCCTCTTCTGATACTACATGCCCCAAGAAAGATATTTCCTTTAGCCAAAATTCACACTTCGACAATTTGGCATATAGCTGTTTCTCCCTCAAAGTCTATAGTACAATCCACAGATGTCTATAATGCTCTTCTGCACTCCTTGAATAGACTAATATATCATTTATGAATACCACAACAAACTGATCGAGGTATGGTCTAAAGATAGTGTTCATCAGATCCATAAAAGCAGCCGAAGCATTAGTTAACCCGAATGGCATGACCAAGAACTCATAATGGCCATAGCGGGTTCTGAAGGCAGTTTTGGGAATACTCTGCTCTTGTACTTTCAGCTAATAATAACCTGATCTCAGGTCAATTTTGGAGAACACAACTGCACTCCTCAATTGATCAAATAAGTCATCAATACGGGGCAATGGGTATCTGTTCTTTATTGTCACCTTATTCAACTGCCGATAGTCAATGCATAACCAGAGAGTGCCATCCTTCTTCTTTACAAACAACACTGGCACTCCCCAAGGTAACACACTAGGGCGGATAAAGCCCTTGTCGAGCAGCTCTTACAACTGTACTTTTAACTCTTTCAATTCTACTGGTGCCATTCTATATGGCGTTATGGAGATTGGGTCCACACCAGGCATAACATCAATTTCAAACTGCACCTCTCTTTCTGGATGTAATCCTGGTAATTCATCAGGAAACACATCTGGAAAGTCACATACAGTAGGGATGTCCCTTAGTGCTGGACTCCCCACTTGGGTGTCTATCACATGTGCCAAGTATGCTTTACACCTCTTTCTGATTATCCTTCTGGCTAGTGTAGCCGAAATGATGTTTGATGGTAGTAAATGTCTCTCCCCATGTATTATCACATCACCGTACAGAGGGAGACCAAAAGTGTCTATCTTCAGTCTATTGTCAATCATGGCGTGATGCCTGGCTAACCAATCCATTCCCAAGATAATATCATAATCTCTGAAGGGCATTTCAATCAAATCTAACAGGAAAACATGTCCTTGGATCACTAAAGGACAGTCTCTATAGATTCTGTTGACTCGGACCTCTTGTCCTAACGGACTAGTTACTAGCACTTCAAAACCCATTTGGACACATGGAACAGCAAGTGAACTGACTATGCTAGCATTAACATATGAGTGGGTTGAACCCGGATCAAACAACACAAATACTTCTTGATCAGAGATAGTAAATGTACCGGCTACAACATCAGAAGTCTCAGCCTCTTCTCATTGTCTCATCGTATAAACTCTAGCTGACACACTTCCTTGTGCTGATTGACCAACAGTGCCCTGACTGCCAGAAGCAATGCCTCTACCTTTGCCTCTTCCTCTGCCAACAGGTTGTGAACTTTTAGAAGCAGGACTCTGAATGGATCCTTCTGCAGTCGTAGGAGCTGGACCGTATCTAGGAGCACTAGTGCAGTCTTTAGCAAGATGGCCCTTGCCTCTACAGTCAAAACAGGCTCCAGTGGCCCAATAGCATTCTCCCCCATGAATCTTGCCACAAGTCTCACAGGGGCGGGCAGGATATGAACCCCTGCTCGACTGCTGACCAGACCTAGGGGGTCTCTGTCCAGAGAATCGGCCCCTTCCAAATCTTCCACCTCGACCTCTCCTAGGTCTACCAAATTTCTTCCTCTTCTTAGAAGTACCACCAGAACTTTGTTCAACTGATTTTTCCCCCTTGTCTTTCTCTGATTTTTCAACTTTTTCTGATTTTTCTTTTGTTGGGGTCGCTTCTGATTCAATCCTTTCTAGCTCAAGTGCTTGAGAGATGAGCTCAGAGAAGTTGCTGTGTCTGAATCCCACTACTTGCATCCTCAAACTGGGCTTCAAACCAGTCTCAAATCTCTTGTACCTTTCCTTGCTGGTAGAAAGGAGACTCCTAGTATAGTGGCTTAAGCGGGAGAACTCCCTCTCATATTCTGCCACTGATTTACTCCCTTATTTCAGACTCAGAAATTCTTGTAACTTTTGATCCACATATGCGTCTGGGACGTATTTTTGTCTAAATTCTCTGATGAAGTCATCCTAGGTCAGTACTGGTGGTTCAGCCAAGCTGTGGGGGATGGTCTTCAACCAATCATATGCATCCCCTTGCAGTAGTGACACAGAGTATTCAAACTTCAGTTCATCTTGGCAGTGCAGCTTCGTAAATACTCTATCCATCCTTTCAAGCCATTGCTCTGCCTCTAAAGGGTCCACTGTACCCTTAAATTTTGTAGCCCCATACTTCAATAACTTGTCATACTGTCTGGCTGGAGGCAATGGTTGTACTACAGGTGTCTGGGGTGGAGCTTGAGCAGGCATACCCCTAGCCATTTGTTGAAACATCGCAGCTATCTACTGTGCAGGAAACTACGGCATTTGTGGGGCTGGTGCTACTGATCCACTGACGTTCTGTAGAGCTGAGGCTTCCCCTTATGCCTCAACTTCAACAGATTGCTCAATTGAGCAATCCCCTTCTTCCATTTCAGTCTGAAATTAGGGTATCTCCTGAACAAGTATCACATGGAGATTTCCTTCCGTTAGTTCATATTTATGATATAATGCACTGTATATAACAAATATGGACATTGAGCAGTTGTACTTAACAAGGAAAGACACAAATTCTCAAGTTAAAATATACTTCAAAAATTTGCTCTGATACCACTAAAACATGTCACACCTTACCCCCCTGTAAGGCATAACATGATCTCGTAGAATACCTAATGAACTATCAAACTTCACCTACCGATAACTCATTAAGTACCCTACAAGGGATTTTACAACAATTTTCTTACTTTTATAAGTGGTGAGCATTTTCTAATAGGTATTAAAACATTTAATTAAAGTTGAAAACTAGTTAAAATTTTTGGCCCATTTTATTTTTCCGCAAATTTTATAAAAATTTCGGCAGAGTGCCGTCTGTATTTTGAGAAAATAGTTCTTTAAATACCTATAACAAGCACTTCTAATAATTTATCTCAATAATTTCAGCAACTCCACAACAATCCCAACCAATTTCTCAAGTTTCAAAATTCAACAATCATCAAAATACGATCAATCAATTTCATTCAAATTAAAATAAAATATTTCCATTCATATTTCATTAAGGATAAAACAATTTATATACATCACACTAAAAATTTACATCAGGAAAATCCAAACCAAACTTTATACAAGCTGCTTGAGACTAATTTTACATGTCCATACATTTACGTACATTACATACATCAAAATAAATTTCTATAGTCAGGGTATAAAATATACCTGATATAACTTCAAGCAGGTAGTTCCTCTGTCCTCAGCAGCTCAATCTGCTGCTCCTCTAGTCTCTAAATCTACGACAGCAATAACAGCCATCGCTGAGTACTAGGACTCAGTGGTGCACAACATACTAAAATAATCTTTATGCAGAATTTAAATCACATTTATTCAAAAATTGGACCGAACATGAGAATTAAATACAAAATATGAATTATGAGATTTTAATCCAAACAATTTCATTTCGAAGTGTCAAAACTAATTTCATAAAACCCATAGTTATATCATGCCATTCGAAACAAATATAATCTCAATAGCCAGAGGCAAAAGAGAAGTCACATCACAAAGCTAGCAAGCTTAATATATATGAATATCCATTTAATTTCTTCTTCTACTGGCACACGCCTCAACACTTCAACCAGAGAAGGAATTAAAATTCAAAACTGATTACCCCCACTAGTCATGCTAGTGAGGTGTTCAAATGTAACACCCGTCTACAGTATAGCCGAGCAAGGCGTGCTACACGGCGTGCCGGAACACCTAGTCTGTGATTATTTCATTTCTTGAACTAAATTTGATTTTAAGAAGTCTTTTATGTAATATTCATATCATGCTGATATTATTGTCATACTTTGATAAAACCAGTGTTTCAAGATTGGTAATAAAAATTTGGCAAGGTGCCGTCTATATTTAGGACAAACTGTCCTTCCAAACCTGTCGAAAATAGTTTAATATGATGATATCAAAATCTCAAATATTTTACAGTCTCTATTTCTCAGTAAAGTCAATAGACTTTTACAGTCATTAAACAGTTCCATAATATAGTCCATAATAATTTAAATATATATAGAAAATTTCCATGTCATTTAATATGTACAAAATATTACAAACTTTAGAGCTTTCATAACGTTACAAAATACAGGGCTGAATTTCAAATATACAATAAAAGTACAAAATACAAGATATCCTAAGTCCTACCATGTATGCAATGCAGTGCAGATAACTCTGGACTCCTGTGCAGATCTAATGTCTCACTCGGTCGTAGGTCTGCTGGGCTCCCCAGCTGTGTCTCCAATACCTACGCGTTACAAAAGCAACGCGCTAAGCAATTTTGCTTAGTGGTGCCAAATATAAAGAAATATACACTAAAATAAAGTAAATAACGTGTTTACGAATTTTTGGTGGTGCTGTATGTTAGTAGACTAGATTTATGTATTTGAATTTAAGAGTACTTGAATTATTGCCCGTGTAGCCTATATACTGACAGGATTGGATAAATGGATATACTGGCACTGGGTACCTAGTACCTTGGGCTGTCACACCATCGGTCACAAAGTGTCTCCCGGTGTGCAAATAGCGTGGCTAAAAAGCCATATAGTCAATCTGGTGATAAACCAAAAATAAATACACAATATGTATAGCCGTAGGCTATTAAAGTCACAGTGCGGCATAATAAGCCGTAAAAACACAGTATGGCATAAAGCCATTTCTGAGCAATTTGTCAGAATCCTATTGGCATGCCAACCTATCCATACTAGTCAACTAGGCAAACTAGGGCACATTATTAATCAATTGTTTAATTCTTCAATTTTTGGAGTTTACTAACTATTATATAATTCACAAGTCAATGCATATGTTGACCTTTTTAGGTAATATGGATAAGTTGTTTCTAGCATCAATATGTCACAATTTATATCTCAATATGCTGCCAATATAGTGCAATTTACCATTTTTACAAGTTGGCATTCATTGCCAAAATGCTTCAAGCATCATTGTATGCAAAATGTCAAATTCTCAATTTTTGTGTGCTAGATTGGTCTAGCTTA
Source organism: Hevea brasiliensis (assembly GCF_030052815.1). Lineage (NCBI taxonomy): Eukaryota > Viridiplantae > Streptophyta > Magnoliopsida > Malpighiales > Euphorbiaceae > Hevea > Hevea brasiliensis. Next base: position 27,758,409 of record NC_079503.1, read on the forward strand.
AAGTCCTATTTCCCTTGGTTTTTATGTAACACCCTCACTGTAGCAACTCCGTACATTCTACTGTTCCGGTGACCGGTGTCGGTCCGGACAGCTAGAACGTTCGGAAAAATATTTAAATTAAAGTGAGGAACCATAATTAACTCAAATATTAATAAGAAAAATTTAGGAAAAATTTTAGAAATAAAATACAACCAAGTCAAATGAGCCGGTGCCCAAGCGATGGGTAACCAGAGGGAAGTTGCGGTTCTCGCAACGAGGAGCCCTAGACCCGGGGAAAAATTCATAAAATAATTTTTGGGACTCCAGAGAAGGGTCATTGAGGTTCCTATGGCATTAGAATGCCAAGAAAATATTTAGAAAAATTTTTCAATCGGTACAGACAATTTTGACCCGTTAAGCCAAACGGAGGGCATTTGGGTCATTTCGCCTTCAGAGACGATTTTTGGCCGACTTGTCCAGTTGAGTAAATAATTATTATGGTCTAAAATATGAATAAATATTACTAAAAATTAAAGTGAAAATGAGTAGTGATGAAAAGAAAAGAAAAATGAAATAAAAAGCAAATTATGACATATGATGATGTCATTTAAAAAGCTACCACCAATCACATTTAAACAAACATTCAATTAACAAATAAAAAGAGATAAATATGGCCAAAAAAATTAAAGAAAGCAGCAGCCCTTTCATTTCATTCCCGCACCAAAGAAAACAAAAAGAGGAAAAACCACCATTAAAGCTCCAAACGAGCTTGATTCCATAGCCAACTACACCAAAACCTCACCCTCTCTTCACAAAAAAATTTTCCTTATCACTAGAGCTAAATTTTGGCAGCCATTAGAAGAGAAGAAAGTGAAAGAAAGTGAAGTCAAGCTTGGGAAAATTCTACCCTATAAGAGGTTAGTGCCTATTATGCATACATCTTTCTCTTTCCATGATTAGAGACCTAAAATAAGCAAGAATTTGTGAATTAAATGAATGGAATTTATGTGTATGTATACAATGAATTTTGGCAGCCCTAGGGAGGAACAAGATTAAGTGTTTTTGATGGACTTAGAGTGGACTAAAGATGATGTTTAAGGTATATATATATATGTATGATGAATTGGTGTGCTAACTAAGGTAATTGGTGTAATCCTTGAAAATGAGCTAGGGTTTGGGAGTGAAACTTGGATTTAGCTTATGAAATTGTGAAAGAACATTTTAATGGTCAATTAGTGACCATTTGAGGCAAGTTCACCATAATTTGAAGAGATTTAGAGTGATGCAAACTGAATTGGTGGGCTGCCTAATGAGTGCAGTAGGGTGGCTGTGATTCCAGCCCACTTGGACTGCCATATCTTTGGCTGTGTTGGTCCAATTGGTGTTTAGCCAATTGGACAAGAAATTAGACTTATAATGGCACATTTTTTCTGAAGAAACCATGCCCAAAAGACCAAAGCAAGAAGACCAAAAGTTGGCCCCAATCCGGATACCCTGCAACAGCACCTGTAGAAATGACCAAATGAACAGTAACTGTTCATTTGGCCATAACGCACTGTAGAAATGGTCAATTGACCTGAAATTTTTACAGAAACAAGTTAAGACATATACAAACAACTTTCATGAAGAAACCTATCCCAAATTATGACCAGAACCTAACCCAAATGGCAGTCACAGTCACTGTTCATGGTACTGTAGATTTGGTAATTTCTGCAGAATGGAAATCCGGCCAGCTGTGGTTTTTTGACCATATCTGGAGCTACAAAACTCCAAATGGAGTGATTCAAAAATGGAAATTCAACTAGACAAAATGAGGAACAACTTTCATGTTTACCATTTCCTCAAATTCCCACTGCAACAGGGGCCAATAGAACAGTAAAGTTGGGTCACAAAAACTAAAAATTCTGCTCTCTAGGTTTTAGGTTGGGAAATGGATTTAGGAGTTAATTCCAACAAATTTTAAATACAAAATGTGGTATGTTTGGGGTGTTAAAACCAATACACCTATTTTCTATCCAAAAGTCAACATTTTTGTTGACCAATGAGGTGAATAGTGACACCAAAACTTGAAATTGAAAATTTGAAATTAGAAATGCATCTAGGGGACTTTAAATTGCAATTGGCAATTAATACTAGCAAATGTAAAACTCAAAATGTGGGATCTTGGTGTAATTAGAGTTGATATATCCATTAAGTATAAAAAGGTCAACATTTTGGTTGACTAGTAAGGTGAATAGTAATCAAAATGATTAGTACATTAAGATGAAGACCTAGAACCAATTCTAAGCTTAAATGCTTAGAATTGTATGAAAAATGTGGACTATGCATCCTAGTCAAAATTGTTAAAAAGAAATTAAGGCCATAAATTTGAAATCCATGAAATATTCATGGATTACTTGAAACATGAAAAATAAGTCATCTAATTGATGTAAATAGATAGTTAGGGCTTATATGCCCATCACAAATGGAATTCATAAAATATTAGTAACTCAACTTGAAATATAAAATTTGTAATTACATAAGTAGATTCTTGAATGTATAAATGAGAAAGGAAAAATGTTTTGAATACAATGGTACATGTGAGCCATTGTTTAGAATTGTGATCAATATGAATAACATAATGAATGAATAAATGAACCATATTAATGTATGAATGAGACATTAGTTCTCATTATTGTAGAGAGGAGAAGTATTTTGAGTACAATGGTATAAAAGGATAATTGATGTAAATTGTGATCATATGAATGATCAAATGAATGTATGAATTATAATTGAAATTTATCATGAAATAATAATGTCATAAAACACAAAATATTAATATTTAATGATATTATGTGCCCTTGTATTGCCTAGACACGTGTGTCAGATTGGATAGATTGGCATGCCAATAGGGTATTGTTTTAGCAGTACTGCGAAAGGCTCTATGCCTGTATTCATGGCTTTATGCCCGTATTCATGGCTTTATGCCAACATTCATGGCTTTTATGCTTGATTATGTGTTGTCATGGCTTTTTAGCCATATTGACTGCATACGTGGTTGACGTTCTGCGTCCCATGGTATGACGGCCCGAGGCACCGCGGTGTCCAGTGCCAACGACCCGTTATCCAGTTTAGTCAGCCTATCGTAGGTTACTTGGGCAGTGTAATTTATTAAAATAAATTAAGACTATTAGTAATTAAAAATATTCGAAATCAAATAAATGAGTTAATAAGACTTCAAAAGAATTAGTTACAATTATGAAATGATCAAAACCACATAAAAATTGTTAAGTAAAATGATAAAAGAGTTGCAAAAATAGGTATAACTTAACTAAATATTTTAAATGTACCTTCTATTGCCATATAAATATAAACTGAGTATTTTTATTAATTCTGTATGTTGTACATTATCCCTGTGAATTTCGGAATTAAACGCTTTCAAAGCGAAACAAATGAGAACAAAAGATAATTAATATTAGACACATTATATTAAATTAAATTGATTCTTAAATATTCAAATTATGCTTCGTTCTTTCTTTATTTGTATATTTTATTTTCTTGTTCTATTATTTCACCACTAAGCAGCAATGCTTAGCGCGATGGATTTGTTTCCTCGTGCAGGTACTTTGACTAAGATTTTTGGAGTCCAGATCTGCAGAAGTGGCTGGAGTATTCAAGGTTGTCACCTCCTCAGCAATGCATGTAGATAGGGCCCATATAGATCATATTTTGTATTTAGTATGAAATGCTAGATATTGTATTATAATGTAGATTATGAGCAGATAATTAAGAGAAATGTAATGTAATTTAATAAATTAGCTTTTTCATATGTAATTAATTTATATATCATGTAAATTATGAAATTATGTAAATTGAAGAAATTTGAAAATTTTACTTATGTGATTTGAGCATGAATGAGATTGTATGGATTCGAAGACAGATTTGAAATATATAGATAATGCATGGAAATGAATATGAAATTGAGATATAAGAATGAGATGGTTATGAAAATAATTGATAAGATTTTATTTGTAAAATATTATTGAAACTTTCAAACAGGTAAATAGTAAAATACGTCAACTGGTAATAAAATAGGGAAACTCATTTGGTTTCTCCGTCGAAAAATAATTAATATTAAAATATAACGAGATCAAAATATGAAAGGAATAAAGTAAGATAAGATAGGGTGCTCCGGCACCGATTGTAGCACGCCTTGCTCGGCTACACTGTAGTCGGGTGAGGGGTGTTACATTTATTGGCATCAGAGTGCGGTTTAGGCGTTCCTAGGCATAGATAGATAGAATAAGATTGTGTGCATAACATGCATTGCATTCATATGAGTTGAGGTGACACTAATGCAGATCTATTTTCTTGGTTATTTTAGGTTAAGGTATGGACTCAGAATCGCAGAGGGCAGTAGAAGAAGAAGTAGTAAGTCGTATCCCAACTGGGAGTGATATTGGAAATCGGGAAGATCCTGCTCCACCAGTGCAAGAGGTGCCTGTACAACCCCAACAGGCCTTGTTTGAGCAGATGACTGAATTCTTCGGACAGATGATTGGGGTTATTCCACCACCGCTTCAGCGGAAATCACCTCTAGGAAAAATTAGGAAGTATGGAGCTGTAGATTTCAATGGTAGAAAGGAAGATGATTCTTCAGCGGCTGAGTATTGGTTAGAAAGGACTGAAAGAGTCCTGCAGCAGCTCCATTGCACACCAGAACAGAGTTTGGAGTGTGCAGTTTCACTGTTACAAGAAGCTGCATATCGGTGGTGGGATGTTGTAACCAAGGTTATGCCACCAGCTGATGTAACTTGGGAATTCTTTCTGATAGAGTTCATAAAGAAATATATTAGTTGTGTTCATGAAGAGGAACAAAAGAGGAGTGGTGATCAGCAAAAGAGGACATTTGGACAGTCTAGTAATAAAAAGCCAAGAGAACAGTCAAGACAGACATCTGATCAAAGTAGGAGATCTAGACCTAGGCCTATACCCAGAAGAGATCAACCAGAAACACTAGTAGTGAGTGCGCTAGGATTAGCAAGAAAATGTGGCCATTGTAACAAGTGGCATAAAGGTGAATGTAGGGGATTGACTGGAGCCTGTTATAGATGTGGGGCCACAGACCATCGTTTGAAAGATTATCCTAAGAGGAATTTACCACGGACCCAGACAGAGGTCGTGGAAGGACCAAACACAACAGTAACACCACTTCCAAATGTCACCGAAGCCAGATAGGAGCAAGAAGCCCCAGATGTGAATTTGAGGTAAAATATTTCCTTTATGATATGCCTAAGTGTATAATGATAGATTCGAAAAGACTAAATAGTACCATATATATAAAAGAAGTAGACAGAGGGAGCAATAGAAAGCTAAAAGAATTATCTCAGATACCTACACCCAGTAAATTTCGAGGACGAAATTTAAATTAGAGGGGAAGAATTGTAACACCCTCACTGTAGCAACTCCGTACATTCTACTGTTGCGGTGATCGGTGTCGGTCCGGACAGCTAGAACGTTCGGAAAAATATTTAAATTAAAGTGAGGAACCATAATTAACTCAAATATTAATAAGAAAAATTTAGGAAAAATTTTAGAAATAAAATACAACCAAGGCAAATGAGCCGGTGCCCAAGCAATGGGTAACCAGAGGGAAGTTGCGGTTCTCGTAACGAGGAGCCCTAGACCCGGGGAAAAATTCATAAAATAATTTTTTGGACTCCAGAGAAGGGTCATTGAGGTTCCTATGGCATTAGAATTCCAAGAAAATATTTAGAAAAATTTTTCAATCGGTATAGACAATTTTGACCCGTTAAGCCAAACAGAGGGCATTTGGGTCATTTCGCCTTCAAAGACGATTTTTGGCCGACTTGTCCAGTTGAGTAAATAATTATTATGGTCTAAAAGATGAATAAATATTACTAAAAATTAAAGTGAAAATGAGTAGTGATGAAAAGAAAAGAAAAATGAAATAAAAAGCAAATTATGACATATGATGATGTCATTTAAAAAGCTACCACCAATCACATTTAAACAAACATTCAATTAACAAATAAAAAGAGATAAATATGGCCAAAAAATTTAAAGAAAGCAGCAGCCCCTTCATTTCATTCCCGAACCAAAGAAAACAAAAAGAGGAAAACCACCATTAAAGCTCCAAATGAGCTTGATTCCATAGCCAACTACACCAAAACCTCACCCTCTCTTCACAAAAAAATTTTCCTTATCACTAGAGCTAAATTTGGGCAGCCATTAGAAGAGAAGAAAGTGAAAGAAAGTGAAGTCAAGCTTGGGAAAATTCTGCCCTACAAGAGGTTAGTGCCTATTATGCATACATCTTTCTCTTTCCATGATTAGAGCCTAAAATAAGCAAGAATTTGTGAATTAAATGAATGGAATTTATGTGTATGTATATAATGAATTTTGGCAGCCCTAGGGAGGAACAAGATTAAGTGTTTTTGATGGACTTAGAGTGGACTAAAGATGATGTTTAAGGTATATATATATATGTATGATGAATTGGTGTGCTAACTAAGGTAATTGGTGTAATCCTTGAAAATGAGCTAGGGTTTGGGAGTGAAACTTGGATTTAGCTTATGAAATTGTGAAAGAACATTTTAATGGTCAATTAGTGACAATTTGAGGCAATTTCACCATAATTTGAAGAGATTTAGAGTGATGCAAACTGAATTGGTAGGCTGCCTAATGAGTGCAGCAGGGTGGCCGTGATTCCAGCCCACTTGGACTGCCATATCATTGGCTGTGTTGGTCCAATTGGTGTTTGGCCAATTGGACATGAAATTAGACTTATAATGGCACATTTTTGCTGAAGAAACCATGCCCAAAAGACCAAAACAAGAGGACTAAAAGTTGGCCCCAATCCGGATACCCTGCAACAGCTCCTGCAGAAATGACCAAATGAACAGTAACTGTTCATTTGGCCATAACTCACTGTAGAAATCGTCAATTGACTTGAAATTTTTACAGAAACAAGTTAAGGCATGGACAAACAACTTTCGTGAAGAAACCTGCCCCAAATTATGAGCAGAACCTAACCCAAATGGCAGTCACAGTCACTGTTCATGGTACTGTAGATTTGATAATTTCTGCAGAATGGAAATCCAGCCTGCTGTGGTTTTTGGACCATATCTGGAGCTACAAAACTCCAAATGGAGTGATTAAAAAAAGGAAATTCAACTAGACAAAATGAGGAACAACTTTCATGTTTACCATTTCCTCAAATTCCCACTACAACAGGGGCCAATAGAACAGTAAAGTTGGGTCACAAAAACTGAAAATTCTGCTCTCTAGGTTTTAGGTTGGGAAATGGATTTAGGAGTTAATTCCAACAAATTTTAAATACAAAATGTGGTATGTTTGGGGTGTTAAAACCAATACACCTATTTTCTATCCAAAAGTCAACATTTTTGTTGACCAATGAGGTGAATAGTGACACCAAAACTTGAAATTGAAAATTTGAAATTAGAAATGCATCTAGGGGACTTTAAATTGCAATTGGCAATTAATACTAGCAAATGTAAAACTCAAAATGTGGGATCTTGGTGTAATTAGAGTTGATATATCCATTAAGTATAAAAAGGTCAACATTTTGGTTGACTAGTAAGGTGAATAGTAATCAAAATGATTAGTACATTAAGATAAAGACCTAGAACCAATTCTAAGCTTAAATGCTTAGAATTGTATGACAAATGTGGACTATGCATCCTAGTCAAAATTGTTAAAAAGAAATTAAGGCCATAAATTTGAAATCCATGAAATATTCATGGATTACTTGAAACATGAAAAATAAGTCATCTAATTGATGTAAATAGATAGTTAGGGCTTATATGCCCATCACAAATGGAATTCATAAAATATTAGTAACCCAACTTGAAATATAAAATTTGTAATTACATAAGTAGATTCTTGAATGTATAAATGAGAAAGGAAAAATGTTTTGAATACAATGGTACATGTGAACCATTGTTTAGAATTGTGATCAATATGAATAACATAATGAATGAATAAATGAACCATATTAATGTATGAATGAGACATTAGTTCTCATTATTGTAGAGAGGAGAAGTATTTTGAGTACAATGGTATAAAAGGATAATTGATGTGAATTGTGATCATATGAATGATCAAATGAATGTATGAATTATAATTGAAATTTATCATGAAATAATAATGTCATAAAACACAAAATATTAATATTTAATGATATTATGTGCCCTTGTATTGCCTAGACACGTGTGTCAGATTGGATAGATTGGCATGCCAATAGGGTATTGTTTTAGCAGTACTGCGAAAGGCTTTATGCCTGTATTCATGGCTTTATGCCCGTATTCATGGCTTTATGCCAACATTCATGGCTTTTATGCCCGATTATGTGTTATCATGGCTTTTTAGCCATACTGACTGCATACGTGGTTGACGTTCTGCGTCCCATGGTATGACGGCCCGAGACACCGCGGTGTCCAATGCCAACGACCCGTTATCCAGTTTAGTCAGCCTGTCGTAGGTTACTTAGGCAGTGTAATTTATTAAAATAAATTAAAACTATTAGTAATTAAAAATATTCAAAATCAAATAAATGAGTTAATAAGACTTCAAAAGAATTAGTTACAATTATGAAATGATCCAAACCACATAAAAATTGTTAAGTAAAATGATAAAAGAGTTGCAAAAATAGGTATAACTTAACTAAATATTTTAAATGTACCTTCTATTGCCATATAAATATAAACTGAGTATTTTTATTAATTCTGTATGTTGTACATTATCCCTGTGAATTTCGGATTTAAACGCTTTCAAAGCGAAACAAATGAGAACAAAAGATAATTAATATTAGACACATTATATTAAATTAAATTGATTCTTAAATATTCAAATTATGCTTCGTTCTTTCTTTATTTGTATATTTTATTTTCTTGTTCTATTGTTGCACCACTAAGCAGCAATGCTTAGCGCGATGGATTTGTTTCCTCGCGCAGGTACTTTGACTAAGATTTTTGGAGTCCAGATCTGCAGAAGTGGCTGGAGTATTCAAGGTTGTCACCTCCTCAGCAATGCATGTAGATAGGGCCCATATAGATCATATTTTGTATTTAGTATGAAATGCTAGATATTGTATTATAATATAGATTATGAGCAGGTCATTAATAGAAATGTAATGTAATTTAATAAATTAGCTTTTTCATATGTAATTAATTTATATATCATGTAAATTATGAAATTATGTAAATTAAAGAAATTTGAAAATTTTACTTATGTGATTTGAGCATGAATGAGATTGTATGGATTCGAAGACAGATTTGAAATATATAGATAATGCATGGCAATGAATATGAAATTGAGATATATGAATGAGATGGTTATGAAAATAATTGATAAGATTTTATTTGTAAAATATTATTGAAACTTTCAAACAGGTAAATAGTAAAATACGTCAACTGGTAATAAAATAGGGGAAACTCCGCTGGTTTCTCCGTCGAAAAATAATTAATATTAAAATATAACGAGATCAAAATATGAAAGGAATAAAGTAAGATAAGATAGGGTGCTCCGGCACCGATTGTAGCACGCCTTGCTCGGCTACACTGTAGTCGGGTGAGGGGTGTTACATTTTAGCTTTTGGTCAAAGAAGCAAAATTATAGCTCTATGTCTTATTGCACGCGGGGCAAACTTTCAGGTCATTCTGAGTTGTATAGACCAAGATATGGTCAATTTACTAAAGCTGGACAGATTACATCTTTAGGGCAAAATTTGGTCAATTTTAGGTCAGTTTTGGTTTGGCAGTTTTTGTACCCGAACTTGTGCAAGCCATTTGACTTGGTTCTGGCCATTTCTGTGCTTTGGTGTCTTCATAAGAATTGTAGATATATGTCTAAGCTAACCATGGTAAAAATTTCAGGTCAATTGGACCTGTTTTGAGTGAGTTATGGTCATCCAAAGGACTACTATTCATATGGTCAAAAATCTGGGTTGCAAGGTTGCTAATCCTGATTTGGTCATTTTTAAGGTCAGTTTCTAGGCAAAATTTTGGGAACATTTCTGCATGAAAGTTGGCCTATTTGGTGTCTAGTTTCACCCCCCATTGGCCTCATACCAATTGGGTTCATAGTTTGGCACTTATGGCCTAATTTAGGTACTGCCTTCAATACACAACCTGCACAAAGCACATACACTTCCAATTTGGTATTCCTTCTCCTCCTCGTTTCTTCAATATTCAATCAATAACACTTCCATATATATATATATATATATATATATATATATTGTACACAATTCCAACAACAATTTTGGGCAGAATATTCAAGTGCTTAATGCACACAATTCATTATTAGTTCAACATTCACTTCCACCAAAATTTAACACATCTCAATGTCAATATTACACATACACTTCAACATAATCATACTTCAATATCACTTACACTTGCTACCCACAATTTAACCTTAGCATATTTCATTAATAACTACATGTTCACATACAAATTCATGCTATTAGGGGCTGCCAAATATGGCAGTTTGCTCAAGTCATCAAAGTTCCATTTCACACCCTTAATTCAAACACTACATGCATATACTTAGATACAAACTTACTACAACTTTCATTTAAATTAATCAACCTTCATTTCCATTCATTAGAAGTAAAAATAACTCAAGCTCAACAAAGGTTCATGGCTGCCAAAAATGGACAAGTCCATTTCTCACTATTTCTTTCATTTCTCTTCACCAAAATACTGACCTCAACCTAAACACAAGGTTTACTAAAGCAAGGGAGAGGTTTTGGACACTTACCACTTTTGAAGCTTATCAAAACTTCATCAAATCTTGCTTTTCTTGTTGCCAATATCTTCCCCAAGGTGAGTAGGCAAGCTTTAATGAAGGAACTAAGTAGAAAGGAGGGCTTGATCAATGGTGCATGGTGATGGAGGGAGTTTGGCCATGGTGGACTTTGATGGAAGCTCAATTCGTCCAAAACTTTAAAGGTTGAAGATGAAGATGATAATGAGTGCAATCTGCTGTCCCAAAGCATATTTTAGTGTCCCAATATTCAAGTTAGTGGAGCACTAAGCTCATTTTAATATTTAATTAGTTAAAGTTTCCTTATTTGCTCATTTTGCACCATTCTTTTACTATTTACATATTGTATCCCATTTTAATTTTTTTTCATGACATTTTCTAAGTGCAATATCATTTATTCTTAATGGACATTGAGGTCAAAAGGTAACACTATGTGTCAAATGACCAAAATATCCCACTTCGGGTTATATTCCCAATTTTTCGGTAACACCGATTTTTGTCTGTTTAATGATTTTTCATTTTTCTTTGTATTAATCTATTCATTTTTCTTTGATATTTCTAGTGTCAATTACATTTCAATAAACCTTTATTTATGTCTCAAAATTAAATTCAGAGGGTTCCCTGCGGTCCTGGGGTCGGCAACGGCCTTCCCAGTGCAGTCACCCATCACTGCGGTGCCGGCTCGTTTAACTTAGCATCATTTTCTCTCTTTCATTTTTGTTTGATTTTTCTTGTATTTTCTTTTTATTTATTTCATCATTATATGTCTGTTCACTATCACCGAAGTGTAGTTCTAGACATCCTGACTTGCCTAGACTGTTATTTGACTACTGGAGCAATTAAACGTACAGAACACGTATAGGGAGGATGTTACAACTCTTCCCCTCTAAATAAAAATTTCATCCTCGAAATTTACCTAATGTGAAGAGCTGAGGGAACTGTTGTCTCATTGTCTCCTCACTCTCCCATGTTGCCTCTTCCGTGTTGTGGTGTCTCCATAGGATTTTCACTAGTGGAATTGTCTTGTTTCTGAGCTCTTTTACCTCTCATGCTAAGATTTTATTTGGTTCTTCTTCATATGTCAGGTCAGGTTGTCCTACAATTTCTTCTATTGAGATGACATGTGAAGGATCTGATCTGTATCTTCTGAGCATTGAGACATGGAACACATTATGTATCTTGTCCAGCTCAGGTGGTAAGCTAATTTGTAGGCTACTGGTCCCACACGTTCAATAACTTCATATGGGCCAATAAACCTAGGGCTTAATTTTCCCTTTTTTCCGAATCTCAACACTTTCTTCCACGGTGATACTCTGAGAAATACTTTCTCGCCAACTTCATACTCAATGTCCTTTCTTTTCAAGTAAGCATAAGATTTCTGTCGGTCTGAGGCAACATTCAAATTGGCCTTTATCAGTTTCACCTTTTCCTCTGTCTATTTTATCAGGTCTGGCCCCACTAGCTTATCTTCACCCAACTCAGTCCAACATACAGGTGTTCTGCATTTTCTCTCATACAGTGCTTCATAGGGTTCCATTTGTATGCTAGCTTGATAGCTATTATTGTATGCAAATTCTGCCAGTGGAAGGTATCTGTCCCAACTTCCCTCAAACTCAATAACACTACTTCTCAGCATATCCTCGAGGACCTATCACATATGTTCGGTTATTATTATCATTATCAATTGAATTATTGTTTACAATAACTCAATGAGTTTCAAATTTTACCTGGATTATTCTTTCCGACTGTCCATCCGTCTGAGGATGAAAACCCATACTAAAATGGAGTTGTGTGCCCAAGGATTCTTGTAATTTCTTCCAAAATCTAGATGTAAACCTCGGGTCTCTATCAGATATAATGGAAAGTGAAATTCCATGTAGTCTAACTATCTCACTGATGTACAATTCTGCTAGCTTTTCTAGTGAGTAGTCAGTTCTAACTGGCAGAAAATGTGCTGATTTGGTTAACCTATCCACAATCACCCATACTACATCATGCTTCTTCTGAGTGAGAGGTAGACCACTGATAAAGTCCATAGTGACTCGGTCCCATTTCCATTCAGGTATGTTTATGGGTTGTAACAAACCTGATGGAACTTGATATTCTGCTTTGACTTGCTGACATGTCAAGCATCTAGTTACATAGTCAACTATGTCCTTCTTCATACCTGGCCACCAGTATCGGAGTTTCAGGTGATGGTACATTTTTGTGCTTCCTGGGTGCATAGCATACACACTGTTATGTGCTTCTTCGAATCACGGTTTTCAATTCTTTATCATCCGAACACACACTCTTTCTTTATAGTACAGCACCCATTTTCTTTCACTTCATATTCGATTTCCTTCCTCGGTGATTTTGCCCATAACAGCCATTAATTTCCCATCTGTCTTCTGCCCATCCTGTATCTATTGTAACAGATTCGGCTTCAGTTGCAACTCAGCCAAAATAACTCCATCATGAGTTAAGGATAGTTGGGCATTCAGATATCTTAATGCTACAATAGATTTTCTGCTTAAAGCATCAGCGACTACATTTGCCTTCCCAGGGTGATAGTCAATTATACAATCATAATCTTTCAGGAATTCAATCCATCGCCTCTATCTCAAATTAAGTTCCTTCTGGGTTGGCAGATACTTCAGACTCTTATGGTCTGTGTATATGTAGCATTTTTCTCCATACATGTAATGCCTCCATATCTTCAATGCGAAGATAATTGCTGCTAATTCTAAATCATGAGTAGGGTAATTCTTTTCATGTGGCCTTAACTGCATGGAAACATATGCGACCACTTTCCCTTCTTGCATGAGTACACACCCTAACCCATTATGTGAGGCATCACTGTAGACTACAAAGTATTTTCCAGACATTGGCTGTGTTAACACTGGTGCCTCTGTCAACATAGCCTTCAGCCTCTCAAAACTGGCTTGACACTTGTCATTCCAGTCAAATTTCATATTCTTGTGTAGTAATTTGGTCATTGGAGCAGCTATCAGGGAAAATCCCTTTACAAATCTTCTATAATATCCAGCTAACCCCAAGAAACTTCTGATCTCAGTTGTATTTCTAAGAGGCTTCCATTCCATCACTGGTTCACTCTTCTTGGGATCCACTCTAATCCCTTCAGCTGATACTACATGTCCAAGGAATGCAATCTCATTCAACCAGAACTCACACTTGGACAATTTAACATACAATTTCTTCTCTTTTAGAGTCTGCAGAACAATTCTCAAATGCTCATCATGTTCTGCTTTATCCTTGGAATACACCAGGATGTCATCAATGAAGACCACTACGAACCGATCTAAGTATGGATGGAAGATACGGTTCATAAGGTCCATGAATGCTGCTGGAGCATTTGTTAACCCAAATGGCATCACTAGGAATTCATAATGCCCATACCGGGTTCTAAATGCAGTCTTAAGCACATCTGCATCCTTAACCCTTAGCTGATGATACCCTGATCTGAGATCAATATTAGAAAACACACCGGCTCCCTTCAACTGATCAAACAGATCGTCAATTCTAGGCAATGGATACTTGTTCTTCACTGTTACTCTGTTTAACTGCCGGTAGTCAACACATAACCTCAGGGTCCCATCTTTCTTCTTTACAAACAGTACTGGAGCTCCCCAAGATGACACACTGGGGCATATGAACCCCTTGTCTAGTAATTCTTGCAGCTGGATTTTTAACTCTTTCAATTCAATAGGTGCCATCCTATACGGAGCAATTGAAATGGGAGCTGTACCCGGCATAATCTCAATAGCAAATTCAACTTCCCTTTCTGGTGGTAAACTAGGCAATTCCTCAGGAAATACCTCAGAGAAATCCTCATCAGGTACGTCAGACAAGTTAAGTTTACCCTGCCTAGTGTCAACCACGTGTGCCAGATAGGCTTCACACCCTTTTCTCAACCATCTCTTTGCAACTGTAGCTGAGATGACATTGGACAAGAAATCTGTCCTTTCACCCACTACTATTATTTCTTCGTTCTCAGCAGTTTTCAGAGAGATTCTCTTCAATTTACAATCTACTATTGCCTGATGATGGGATAACCAGTCCATTCCCAAAATCACATCAAACTTATGGAAAGGCAATTCGATTAAGTCTGCTGAGAACTCTTTCCCTTGAATCTTTAATGGACAGCCCTTATACACCTTGTTTACTACCACACTGTGGCCTAGCGGATTTGTGACCAGGATGTCTTGGTCACTTTCCTCCACTGGTATTCCCTTTTCTACGGGCAGCTTGATACAAATATATGAATGAGTAGATCCAGGATCCACTAATGCATGCACAGAAGTATTATAAAGGAGGAACGTACCCTTGATAACATCTGGAGCATCCTGTTCCTCTTGTGCCCTTATAGCATAGGCTTTGGCTGGTTTTCTGCCTTCTGCTCTCTCCACGGACTCTAACACAGGTTTCTGTGAAGTACCGGCTGCCTCAGCCTTACCCGGCCTTCTACCCCTTGGAGCTGGAGGGGCAGGCCTATCAGTTGATACTAGAGTGGATGTAACAGTTCTGCGTGGACAATCTCGGACTAGGTGGTCTGTAGATCCACACCGTAAATAAGCACCTATCATCCTCCAACATTCACCCTTATGCCATTTTTGGCAATGTGGGCAAGCAATAGATACTGTTGGGGCTGGTCCCCTGTATCCTGTTCCTGGAGAGATAGCCATTAAAGGGGTGCACTGGCCTCTCCTTGGTGCAAACTGAGATTTGGGCCTCTGTGACTGACCCTGACTTTGACTTGGTGCTCTACTAAAACTCTGAGTAGGCGAACCTCTGAATTTCTTACTAGGGCGTAAGATGTACCTCGACCACTCGACCTCTTTTCTGCTGTCTGTCCCTTCTGTTCAGCTCATTCATTCTAACTTTTTCAACCTTCAGTGCAGCTTCCACTAACTTGGCAAACTCTATAATCCCCAAGGCTGTAATCATTACTTTAATGTTATCATTGAGTCCTTCCTCAAATCGCTTGCATCTCTCTGCCTCATTAGGGACTATTTCCCGCCCATAGCGGCTCAGTCTGACAAATTCTCTTTCATATTAAGCCACTGTCAGCTGTCTCTGGCATAGGGTAATAAACTCCCTTCTCTTCTCTTTCAAGTATACACTGCCCACATACTTCTTTCTGAACTCAGTGAGAAAGAAATCCCAAGTTATCTGTTCTGGTGGCACCTCACTAGTTACTGTATCCCACCACTGGTATGCATCATCCTGCAGTAGTGATACAGCAGCTTCCAATTTCTGCTATGGAGTACAATGAAGTTGTTTCAAGACTCTTTCAGTTCTGTCCAACCAGTTTTCAGCTATGACAGAATCAACTTCGCTTTTGCCCAGAAAGTCCACTGCTCCAAACTTCCTGAGTCTCTCCATATGAGATTTTTGATGTGGAGGTGGTCGTGGTGGCATAACTCTTGCCATCTGTCTAAAGAACTCAGCCATTTGCTGAAATGTGGCTGGTGCATTTAGTACTGGTGGAGCAGGTTTCCTCCTGTCTCCTGGTTCAGTCATAGATGGAGCATGACTTTCCACTTCCTCATCGACCGCTCTCTGCGATGTGGAGTCCACATTCTGATCAAAATAACAAAACAAATCAAAAGATTTGCATTAGAGTCATCTTAACACTTACAATGCAATGCATGATGTGCAATCTATCTAGGTCCAAAAATTCCTAAACCGTGCTCTGATACCACTAAATGTAACACCCCTCACCCGTCTACAGTATAGCCGAGCAAGGCGTGCTACACAGCGTGCCGGAACACCTAGTCTGTGATTATTTCATTTCTTGAACTAAATTTGATTTTAAGAAGTCTTTTATGTAATATTCATATCATGATGATATTATTGTCATACTTTGATAAAATCAGTGTTTCAAGATTGGTAATAAAAATTTGGCAAGGTGCCGTCTATATTTAGGACAAACTGTCCTTCCAAACCTGTTGAAAACAGTTTAATATGATGATATCAAAATCTCAAATATTTTACAGTCTCTATTTCTCAATAAAGTCAATAAACTTTTACAGTCATTAAACAGTTCCATAATACAGTCCATAATAATTTAAATATATATAGAAAATCTCCATGTCATTTAATATGTACAAAATATTACAAACTTTAGAGCTTTCATAACATTACAAAATACAGGGCTGAATTTCAAATATACAACAAAAGTACAAAATACAAGATATCCTAAGTCCTACCATGTATGCAATGCAGTGCAGATGACTCTGGACTCCTGTGCAGATCTTATGTCTCACCCGGTCGTAGGTCTGCTGGGCTCGCCAATTGTGTCTCCAATACCAACGCGTTACAAAAGCAACGCGCTAAGCAATTTTGCTTAGTGGTGCTAAATATAAAGAAATATACACTAAAATAAAGTAAATAAAGTGTTTACGAATTTTTGGTGGTGCTGTATGTCAGTAGACTAGATTTATGTATTTGAATTTAAGAGTACTTGAATTACTGCCCGTGTAGCCTATATACTGACCAGACTGGATAAATGGATATACTGGCACTGGGTACCTAGTACCTCGGGCCATCACACCATCGGTCACAAAGTGTCTCCCGGTGTGCAAATAGCGTGGCTAAAAAGCCATATAGTCAATCTGGCGATAAGCCAAAAATAAATATAAAATATGCATAGCTGTAGGCTATTAAAGTCACAGTGCGGCATAATAAGCCGTAAAAACACAGTATGGCATAAAGCCATTTCTGACAGTAATGTCGAATCCTATTGGCATGCCAACCTATCCATACTAGTCAACTAGGCAAACTAGGGCACATTATTAATTAATTGTTTAATTCTTCAATTTTTGGAGTTTACTAACTATTATATAATTCACAAGTCAATGCATATGTTGACCTTTTTAGGTAATATGGATAAGTTGTTTCTAGCATCAATATGTCACAATTTATATCTCAATATGCTGCCAATATAGTGCAATTTACCATTTTTACAAGTTGGCATTCATTGCCAAAATGCTTCAAGCATCATTATATGCAAAATGTCAAATTCTCAATTTTTGTGTGCTAGATTGGTCTAGCTTAAAGTCCTATTTCCCTTGGTTTTTAGCTTTTGGCCAAAGAAGAAAAATTGTAGCTCTATGTCTTATTGCATGTGGGGCAAAATTTCAGATCATTCTGAGTTGTATAGACCAAGATATGGTCAATTTACTAAAGCTGGACAGATTGCACCTTTAGTGCAAAATTTGGTCAATTTTAGGTCAGTTTTGGTTCGGCAGTTTTTGTACCCGAACTTGTGCAAGCCATTTGACTTGGTTATGGCCATTTATGGGCTTTGGTGTCTTCATAAGAATTGTAGATCTATGTCTAAACTAACCATGGCAAAAATTTCAAGTCAGTTGGACCTGTTTTGAGTGAGTTATGGTCATCCAAAGGACTACTGTTCATAGGGTCAAAAAACTGGGTTGCAAGGTTGCTATTCCAGATTTGGTCATTTTTAGGGTCAGTTTCTAGGCAGAATTTTGGCAACATTGCTGCATGAAAGTTGGCCTATTTGGTGTCTAGTTTCACCCCCCATTGGCCTCATACAAATTGGGTTCATAGTTTGGCACTTATGGCCTAATTTAGGTACTGCCTTCAATACACAACCTGCACAAAGCACATACACTTCCAATTTGGTATTCCTTCTCCTCCTCATTTCTTCAATATTCAATCAATAACACTTCCATATATATATTGTGCACAATTCAGACAACAATTTTGGGCAGAATATTCAAGTGCTCAATGCACACAATTCACTATTAATTCAACATTCACTTCCACCAAAATTTAACACATCTCAATGTCAATATTACACATACACTTCAACATAATCATACTTCAATATCACTTACACTTGCTGCCCACAATTTAGCCTTAGCATATTTCATTAATAACTACATGTTCACATACAAATTCATGCTATTAGGGGCTGCCAAATATGGCAGTTTGCTCAAGGCATCAAAGTTCCATTTCACACCCTTAATTCAAACACTACATGCATATACTTAGATACAAACTTACTACAATTTTCATTTAAATTAATCAACCTACATTTCCATTCATTAGAAGTAAAAATAACTCAAGCTCAACAAAGGTTCATGGCTGCCAAAAATGGACAAGTCTATTTCTCACTATTTCTTTCATTTCTCTTCACCAAAATACTGACCTCAACCTAAACACAAGGTTTACTAAAGCAAGGGAGAGGTTTTGGACACTTACCACTTTTGAAGCTTATCAAAACTTCATCAAATCTTGCTTTTCTTGTTGCCAATATCTTCCCCAAGGTGAGTAGGCAAGCTTTAATGAAGGAACTAAGTAGAAAGGAGGGCTTGATCAATGGTGCATGGTGATGGAGGGAGTTTGGCCATGGTGGACTTCCATGGAAGTTCAATTCGTCCAAAACTTTAAAGGTTGAAGATGAAGATGATAATGAGTGCAATCTGCTATCCCAAAGCATATTTTAGTGTCCCAATATTCAAGTTAGTGGAGTACTAAGCTCATTTTAATATTTAATTAGTTAAAGTTTCCTTATTTGCTCATTTTGCACCATTCTTTTACTATTTACATATTGTATCCCATTTTAATTTTTTTCATGACATTTCCTACGTGCAATATCATTTATTCTTAATGGAAATTGGGGTCAAAAGGCAACACTATGTATCAAATGACCAAAATACCCCACTTCGGGTTATATTCCCAATTTTTCGGTAACACCGATTTTTGTCTGTTTATCGATTTTTCATTTTTCTTTGTACTAATCTATTAATTTTTCTTTGATATTTCTAGTGTCAATTACATTTCAATAAACCTTTATTTATGTCTCAAAATTAAATTCAGAGGGTTCCCAGCGGTCCTGGGGTCGGCAATGGCCTTCCCAGTGCAATCACCCATCGCTGCGGTGCCGGCTCATTTAACCTAGCATCATTTTCTCTCTTTCATTTTTGTTTGATTTTTCTTGTATTTTCTTTTTATTTATTTCATCATTATATGTCTGTTCACTATCACTGAAGTGTAGTTCTAGACATCCTGACTTGCCTGGACTATTATTTGACTACTGGAGCAATAGAACGTACTGAACACGTATAGGGAGGATGTTACATCAAATATATGATCATGACACTGTGGTTTCAAAACTTATTTTAACAATTTACTAAACATTACCATTTCAAATATACACAAATATCTTTCAACAATTTAAATCAAAAGCATCATAAACACTTCATCACAGTAATGTCACAATTCAATATTTCAAATTATTCAAAATAATATGCAGAAGATAATTTACAAAAATTATATGTTGTGCACAAACCTTAAACGAGTCGCCTCTTGGCATTGACTCGATTCCTCGGGTTCTTTTCCGGTGTTCTTTTGCACTGAAACACATAGTTTCACAGTGTTTCAATATCATAACTTAGCATAAATCTAAAAATAAATTTAAATTCACTTTTACCTAGCTCTAATGTACTAATTTTAATGTTCTTTAAATTTTGTGTTTCGGGGTTACTATTCACTATACTATTCAAGTCAATTTGTTGACTTTCTAAGGCTTAATAGGTATGGGAATTCCAACTTCACCCACATACCACATTTTGGTCACTAAATTTGTTGGTTTTGGTTGTTTACTCAAATTCTATGTCTTTTAGGCAAATTTGCAAATTTTCAGTTTTAGTGTCTTAAGTTGCACTATTCCATTGGTCATTTTTTTGTTAGAATTTGGCAGAACTTCCTTCATAGAAAATGTTTCCTATTGTCTTAACTTAATTCTCCTTTTTGAATCACTCCATTTGGAGTTTTTTAGCTTAAGTTATAGCCATTTGAATCATGGCTGCCGGATTGGACTTAACCCAGATTTCTGGGCACCAAATTGGTTTTGGCAGTTCTAGGTCACCAACTTTGGGTGGCCAAATGACTTGGTTAATGGCATAATTTGGGTTTTTATTCTTCATGAAAGTTTTAGGTTTATATCTGAACTATCCACTGGTAAAATTTTAGGTCATTTAGACCTGCCTAGCCCAAGTTATGGCCAAATGAACAAACATTGTTCATTTGGTCATTTTTGTATAGGTCAGACTGAGAAAATCCGGATTTGGTCAATTTGTTCACTAGGTTTTGGTCACTTTTTGGGCATGATTCCTAAATAAAAATTATGTCATTTTGTGTCTATTTTTATTCCCAATTGGTCTCATACCAATTGGACTTGTACAATTTTTAGTTTTGGTCCCTCAAAGGGACCTTGGTCCTACTGCCTGCAGCATGACCACATTCAATTCGAATTTAATCTCAATTCCAACACTTCCAACACACTTCAATTGGTCACAAATGACCATTTCTCACCTCAAACTAGGTCAAATACATTATTTCACAATTTCTCACATTTTTTACTCCTAAACCCTAAGTGTCCAAAACCCTAGTTCACCAATTCATTGCATTTAACCAATTCAATACCTATATACATGCTTCTTCAACCCAATCAAACTCACATACACTTTTAAATCCACCAAATTCATGCATACATATATCAAAACCCTAGTTGACCGAAATTTAGGTTTGGTCCCTCATAATTGTTTTTATTTCGTTTCTTTAGTTTCTAAGTTAATTTAAGTAGCTAAGCATGCATTTAAGTAGGAAATTGAAAGTTAAAATACTAACCTTAGGTGAAGTCTTTGATCTTCACTTTTTCCTCAAATTTCTCACTTTTTCTTTCCTTAATTCTTCTTTCTAGGGTAATTTAGAAGTTTTCTAGGGTTCAAGGTTAAAATTTATGAGAGAGATTTAAGTTATTCAAGCTTGAATAACTCATCAATGGTGGAAAACTATGGAGTTTAGAGGGAGGGGAGGTTCGGCCGGCTTGAGGAGAGAGGAAGTAAAATTAATTTTATTTTTTTAATTTGTATATTTATCTTCTAATTGACTTAGTCAAATTATCAAGTAAATAAAAATTATTTATGACCTCATGTATGATGTCACCATGATGATGTCATAATCCTTCATTACATTTGTTTTCTTTTCCTTTTGTTTTTTCATAACTTCTTCAATTTAATTATATATTTCAAAATTTTCTTTTCTCTAATTTTATTTGACAGTTAGGTCAGGAGTCAGCTCTCGGGGTCAATTGACCAAATTGCCCCTCGCCGGTTTAACTCAATTTGCAAATAATTCAATATTTCTTCTGGCTCCCTGACCTAATTAGTTGACTGGCTTAATAATTATTTTTCATGATTTTCTCTTTTCCACTGTGTTCGCAATAGTCCTAAGGATCGCGGCGTCACATTTTATGGTTCGAAATTTGAGTTTAAATTGACTTCGCAGTCGTTCCCGAGAAGGTCACCCATCACTGTGACTCTCGGCTCGTTTAACTTCTTATATTCTGTTTTTCTTATTTATACTTAACTAATTGGTAATTACTAATTATTTGTGTTTATGGCTTATCTAGTTATCTTAAATGTTGTTCTAATCCCCTTAATTGTTCGGACTGACACCGGTCACCGGAACAGTAAAATATACCAGGCTATGCAAATAGGGGTGTTACAGGGTGACACCTTTTGTAGCTCTGCATAGTGTCTGTGTCACCTCACCGTCATCAGTGCATTGGTAGGACACTAGGTTTTACTTTAGTATTTTGTAATTAACTTTTATTTTCTCATGTATAATTAAGACTTATGTAATGTATTTTGGGTATTGATGTAAATAATGGAAATTGTGTTTATGAATGAAAAAGTGAATATTTATTTATGAGTCTTATATGAATATCATATGAAATGAATGAATGAGAAATGGGAGAAATATTGAGATTTTGTAGATGAATAGGAGTTTGGGATTGATTGAAAATTTTGGAAGTGTTTTTCACAAGTTCTGAAAAACTGTTTTATCCATTTTTATCCAGCACTCTGTCGGATTTTCTATAAAATTTGTGAAACCTCAAATAAATTATAATTTCAATAAATGACTTAAATGAATTATATTTCACAAATTATACTTCATAACTATGAAAAAATAAATTAGGAAGAATAAAAATGATTGAATTAAAATAGGGTGTTCCGGTACACTGCGTAGCATATCTTGCTCGGCTATTGTAACACCCCCGTTTGCATAGCCTGGTAGATTTCACTGTTCCGGTGATCGGTGTCGGTTCGGACAATTAAGGAGATTAGAACCACACTTAAGACAACTAGAGAAGCTATAAACACAAATAATTAGTAATATCCAATTAGTTAAGTATAAACAAGAAAAAACAGAATATAAGAAGTTAAACGAGCCGAGAGTCACAACGATGGGTGACCTTCTCGGGAACGACTGTGAAGTCGTTTTAAACTCAAATTTCGAACCGTAAAAAGTGACGCTACGGTCCTTAGGACCCTTATAAACACAGTGGAAAAGAGAAAATCACGAAAAAGAACTGTTAAGCCAGTCAAATAATTAGGTCAGGGAGTCGAAAGAAATATGGAATTAATTGCAAACCGGGATAAACCAGCGAGGGGCAATTTGGTCAATTGACCCCGAGAGCTGACTCCTGACCTAACTGTTAAATAAAATCGGAGAAAAGAAAATTTCGGAGTCGGGAATTAAATTAAAGAACTAATAGGAAAAAAATAAAAAAAAAAGGTTGGAAAAAGGTTATTACATCATGCATGACATCATGCATGATGCAATAAACCTAATATTTAAATAATTGAAAATTTGGGGATAAATCTTAATAATTAAAAGACAAAATAAAAAGAAAAAAAAATTGGTTTCTTTTTTTCATTTCCGTCAACTCTCATCTCCTCTCTCATCTCTCTCATTTTCTTAACCTCCTCCATTGAAGCTCACTAAAAAGCTTCTTAAACCCAAGATTTGAGCCATAAAATTTATAGGTTTCTTAATTAAAACTTGTAGTTGAGTCTTGTTAAGAAGATTGGAAAGAGAAAAATTGAAAGAAGCTTAAAGAATCAAGAAGTTGGAAAGCTCCATTTGAGGTAAGCTCTCTTCCTTAATTTTCATTGAATTATAAGTATAGAAGTAAGATGAAAGTGGTTAGAAATACATGAAAACATGCAAAATCATGCCTATCTAGAACCCTAGGAATTTTGGCCAGCAGCAAACTAATGTTGAAATGGGTAATTTTGATATAAATAATGAAGTGGTTAAGTGTAAGTGAGGGTATGAGTACTAAAAATGCATTTAGAATTCAACAAGTGAGTAAGATATGAAAGTTAGGGTTTGGACCTAGGGGTTGGGAAGGAAAAATTGTGAGAAATTGGTAAATGATATATTTGACCTAATGTGAAGTGAAAAATGGTCATTTGTGACCAAATGAGGTGTGTTAGAAGTGTTGGAATTAAAAGCCAATTCGGATTGGATAAGGTAAAGTGCTGGCAGCATGACCAAAATTTCCTTTGAGGGAAAAAAAATGAAATTTTACAAGTCCAATGGATATGAGACCAATTGAGGATGAAAATAGGCACTAAATGACACAATTTTCATTTAGGAAGCCTGCCCAAAAAGTGACTAAAACCTAGTGAACAAAGTGACCGAAGTTGAGAAATCGCAGGCTGCCCTACACAACCTGACCAAATGAATAGTATTTGTTAATTTGGTCATAACTCGAGCTAGGCAGGTCAAAATGACCTAAAATTTTACCAGTGGTTAGATGAGATATAGACCTAAAACTTTTGTGAAGAACACTAACCAAAATTATGCCATTAACGCAATCAAATTACTAAGCCAAGTTGGGTCACTGAATCTATAGATTGCAGATTTGCCATTTGAACAGTAATGTTTCAATGGCTATAACTCTCTCTAGAAAACTCCGATTTAGGAAATTCTTGAACCGATAGAAACCTAAGGCATAGTATAACATTTCATATGAAGAAAATTAGATCAAATTATGGACTTAACTTGATCAAATTGCTGAACGAAGTTAGATCAACAAATCTGCAGAACCAAAATTCTGCAGCATGAACAGTAAACGTAATTTGCTTATAACTTGAGCTACAAAACTCCAATTGGGGTGATTAAAAAAGAAGAATAAACTTAAGACAATAGGGAACATTTTTTATGAAGAAAGTTTTGCCAAATTCCAGCAGTAAGCTGACCAATGAAACAGTACAATTAGGGACACCAAAACTGAAAATTTGGCAATTTTGCCTAAAAGACCTAAGTTTTGAGAAAATGACCAAAACCAATAAGTTTGGTGACCAAAATGTGGTATGTGGGTAAATTTGGAATTCGCATGCCTATTAAGCCTTAGAAAGTCAATAATTTGACTTGAATAGTACAGTGAATAGTAACCCAAAACACAAAATTTCAAGAACGTCGAATTTAGTACGTTAGAGCTAGGTAAAAGTGAAGTTAAATTTATTTTTGGATTTATGCCAAGTTATGGTACTGAAACACTGTGAAATTGTGTGTTTCAGTTGAAAAGAATACCGGGAAAGAACCCGAGGAACCGAGTCAAGGCCAAGAGGCTACTCGCTTGAGGTTTGTGCACAACGTATACTTTTTATAATCATCTTTTGCATACTGTTTTGAATAATGTGAAATATTGGATTATGGCATTCTTATGATATTTGATTTAAATTGTGAAAGTTACTGTATATATTTGAAATGACAATGTTTAGCAAATTGTTAAGATAAGTTTTGAAACTACAGTGTCATGACCATATATTTGAACACCTCACTAGCACGACTAGTGGGGTTAATTAGTTTCGAATTTTGATTCCTTCTTTGGAGAAGTATTGAGGTGTGCCAGTAGAAGAGGATGTGAATGGATATCCATATATTTGAGCTAGCTAGCCTTGTGATGTGATTTCTCTTTAGCCTCTGGCTATTGAGATTCTATTTGTTTCGAATGGCATGATCTAACTGTGGGTTTTATGAAATGTGTTTTGATACTTCGAAACGAACTTGGTTTGCATTAAAATCTCATAATCCATGTTTTGTGTTTAATTCTCATGTTAAGTCAAATTTTTGAATAAATGTGATTTTAAGTTCTGCATAAAGATTATTTTAGTATGTTGTGCACCATTGAGTCCTAGTACTCAGCGATGGCTTTTATTGTTGTCGCAGATATAGAGACTAAAAGAGCAGCAGACTGAGCTGCTGAGGTGTGAGGAGCTATCAGCTTGAAGTCATCGGGCATAATTTATACTCTAATTGTAAATATCTCTTTTGATGTATGTATTGCATATAAATGTATGGACATGTAAATGGGTCTTGAGCAGCTTGTACAAAATTTGTATGAAGTTTGTAATAAAGTTTAGTTTGTGTTTCTTTTGATGTAAATTTGTAAGGATGTATATAAATTGTTTTGTCTTTAATGAAATATGAGTGGAACTATTTTATTTAATTTGAATGAAATGTATTGCTAGTTTTTTGAGGATTATTGAATTTTGAACTTGAGAAATTGATTGAATGATTGAGAAATTGAAGTAGTTGTTGAGAAAACATTTTTAGAAGTGCTTTTTATAGGTATTTGAAGAACTGTTTTCTCAAAATACAGAGGGAACTCTGTCAAAATTTTTATAAAATTTGCGTAAAAATAAAATGGGCCAAAAATATTAACTAGTTTTAATTTTAACTAAATGTTTTAAGTACTTATTAGAAAATGCTCACCACTTATCAAAAGTAAGAAATTTTTTTTAAAATACCTTGTAGGGTACTTAATGAGTTATCGGTAGGTGAAGTTCGGTAGTTCATTAGGTATTCTACGGGATCATGTTATGCCTTACAGAGGGGTAAGGTGTGACAGCTATACTATAGATGGGTAAGGGGTGTCACATTTAGTAGTATCAGAGCACGGTTTAGGCGTTTCTGGGCCTAGATCGAGTCCATACCATGCATTGCATTTGTAAGAGTCGAGGTGACATTAATTCATATCTGTTTGTCTTTGTTAAATAGGATATGGACTCTACATCTCAGAGGGCAGTTAAGGAGAAAGTGGAGAGTTATGCTCCACCTACAGCAGCTGAGACTGGGGGTAGGGGAAAACCTGCTCTGCCAGCTCAAGCAGAGCCTGCTCAGCCTCCACAGGCCATGTTCCAGCAAATGGCCAAATTCTTCAGACAAATGGCTAGAGTAATGCCGCCACCACCACCACCACCTCCACAACAGAAATTACACCTAGAAAGACTGAGAAAATTTGGAGCAGTGGATTTCTTTGGCAAGAGAGAAGATGATTCTGTTGCAGCTGAAAATTGGTTGAACGGAATAGGAAGGGTTTTGAAACAACTCCATTGCACTCCAGAGCAAAACCTAGAAGCTGCTATATCTCTGTTGCAAGATGATGCATATGAATGGTGGGATACGGTGTCCAGTGAAGTATAGCCAAAAGTAATAACTTAGGACTTCTTCCTCTCATAATTCAAGAAGAAATATGTGGGTAGTGTATACCTAGAAGAGAGAAGAAGAGAGTTCATTAATTTGAGGTAGAGACAGCTGACAGTGGCAGAGTATGAAAAGGAATTTGTCAGACTGAGTCATTATGGAAGGGAGATATTCCCTAATGAAGCCGAGAGGTGTAAAAGATTTGAAGAGGGATTAAATGACAACATAAAGATCATGATTACTGCCTTGGGAATCATAGACTTCACCAAGTTAGTGAAAGTTGCAATAAAAGTTGAAAAGGTTAGAATAAGTGAGCAGACCAGAAGAGAGAGACAACAGAAGAAGGGCCCGGGTCAGTCTAGTTCATCTCCTGCACCTAGGAAGAAGTTCAAAGGTCCACCTGCATAGAATTCTGGTCAACCACAAGGTCAGAGTCAGTCCCAGGGGCCCAGGCCACAGTTCACCCCTAGGAGAGGTCAGTCCACACCATCAGTGGGCAGCTCTCCAGGGATGGGGTTCAGGGGACCAGCCCCAGCATCTTCTGCATGTCCGCATTGCCTAAAGTGGCATAAGGGGGAGTGTTGGAGAGTGACGGGTGCTTGCCTAAGGTGTGGGTCGACAGAGCATCAGTTGAGGAACTGTCCACACAGAACTGCTACAGCTGCTCCAACATAAGCAGACAGACCTGCTCATGCACCACAAAGGGGTAGGAAATTTGGCAAATCTGAGGAAGTGGGACCATCACAGAGGCCTGCATCTAAGCTAGCAGAGAGGCTTAAGGGCAGACCACCTACCAGAGCCTATGGCATGAGAGCTCAGGAGGAGCAAGATGCCTTGAACATCATCAGGGGTATGTTCTCCCTCTATAATATATCTATGCATGCATTGGTGGATCCAGGATCCACTCATTCATACATTTGCATCAACCTACCCGTAGAAAGGGGGATATTAGTAAGGGAGAGTGACCAAGACATTCTAGTCACTAATCCATTGGGCCACAGTGTAGTGGTGAACAAAGTGTACAAAGGTTACCTGTTAAGGATTCAGGGGCACTGTCGACACCATATTTTGGCCGATCCCCGAAATCAATAGACTTTGAAATCGATCCCTAACACCAAGTCTCCATGTCGTTCAATTCATTACCGATCTCTCAAACCAATTATCAAGTCTCCTTGCCAGTCAATCACATTTCTGATCTCTCGTCAAACAAAATCAAACCAACATTAGGTTTTCGTGCCATCCAGTCTTATTTTCGATCCCCCTTTTATAAATATTGTGGATAATCGTTTAATAAAGTTAACGTTTCAATTCGGCTTAATGGTGCTTCCGATCTTAAGTGTTCAAATCAGGTTTCCAATTTTAATAATCTTAAGTTCCGTTCGGTGTTTTTTCTTGGCTTAGGTCGATCTCATGCTTACAATGTTTTTCCGACCTCTCATACATAGATTAATAATCGCTTTCAAGTTTGATGTTCTAACATGTTCAAACAATCAGGCGCTTGTACAACGTAGATACTTTCCGATCTCATCAAGTCATTGAATAAAAGAGAGAATTTCATTTCATTTCATTTCAAAGTAAAAAATACAAGTCATTCGGCTGGAGGATCACCCTCAGCCTGTTCTACATTTCGGTCACCCTCTCTATCACCCTCAGTTTCCTCCTCGTTCTCCTCTTCATCTTGGGGAGCCAGGTCCACCATCCAAGAAAAGTCCTCCTCAGGATAATGCCTCTTGAGCTCCACCAAAAGGTCCCCGTGGGCATTCACGTAAGCACCGGCCTCCATCGTCACTGCCTCTTCTTCTTTCGCTCTAAGTTCTTCAGTGAGGCAAGCGATATCAGCAGCTCGGAGCGCCCGAGCTTCTTCAAGATCATGAGCCTGCTCGGCCAATTGACCCTCATAGGATTTCATTCGCCCCTCAATTTCAGCTATATAGTCCTGGGCGGATGAAAGTTGGGCTCAGGCGGAAGCTGCATCCTAGCCCGCCTTCAGGATCTCCTGCCTCAAATGAAGAGCCTTTTCCCTGATGATATGCTGGTTCACCAAGCTCTGCACACTCAAGCTCATCGTCTAGGCCAGGAGATCATCGATGTTGCCCTGGGTCAACCTGTGTCGATCCTCCTGGAGGCATATGGAAGCTCCCAGAACCTTTGCCAAACCCAGATTCTCCCATACAGATATGTTCTTCTCCAAGGAATCAATGAGGACTTGGGCACCGTGGGAAAGGGTCCTCGTAGTAGGCTGGGACGGACCACCTTCCGCACTCGAAGGAGCAGGTGGAGGTGGTGGTTCTTCTTGTCCAGAAAGAGACCAGACTACTTCTATTTCAGGGATCGGAGGTCCCAAGGGTAGGGACGAGCCTCCCAGCACCTCTCCTGAATCATGCCTTGGCGTCTGTGAGGCCTCGGCGTGCTCATCTCCCGCACTTTCTTGGAGACCTCTCTCTTACGCTTTCGGCTCTCTTTGAAAGCCTCGCTGCCCACCATACCTGCACAAAGAAAAGTCAGTGAGTTTGCTAAGGCCCAGAGATCAGAGATGTAGAAAGTACCAGGGCCGAGGTCAGAGAGCTGAAGCCCGCGTTCTTCACTGGTAATCAGTCGCATCATCCAATGGTGCAGTTCAGCCATCAACGCATCTAAACAGGAGAACTTCTGAGTGGCCGCCTGATCCTTTCGCTCTATTACCATTACGCCCTCATCCCTACTCAGGGTGATATGCTTTGGAAGTAGCAGGACCAGATATTGCCAGCTTCGGGGGAAACCTTCGAAACCATTCGGAATCTTGCTCCTTAACATAAAGAAGCGATTTTTCCAGTTCTTTAGTGAGGAGGGCAGATCGGTAAAAAGCCCACAGTGCGGTTTTGCTTGGAAGAACCAGTACTCATTGTCCTTTCGACAAGTGAGCCTATGTAGCTCAGTGAACACCTTTGTTGTAGGATCGAGTCCCTTAGCTCGGCAGAGGCCTCTGAAGGCTACCAGGATCCGCCATGAGTTCGGATGTATTTGGGCCACCGAGACATGGTGAATTTTAGGACGTCCTCAAAGAAGTCATCTAGGGGAAACCGAAGCCCGACTTTTAATTGCTCTTCGTACACCATGATCACATCATTTTCCTCGAAAGAGTGATTGGCTCTGAGATAGCCATGGCATCTGATAAGCTTGAAGGAATCGGTTAGAAGGTTGTATTCTTGACTAATGGATTGCAGATCGGTTTCCTGGAGGACCGATGGCAACTCATCCAGAGGGAGATTTTCTCTACTAGAGGAAGATGTCTGTCTTGATTGAGTTGCTCGATTACGGACTAAAATGGAAGTCATGCGAGGTTCAGATCACCCATTTGGTCCAACCACTTCAACTTCATCCGATGACCACGAGACATGGACGGAAGGGGGGCTCGCTGCTCTCTAACCCTCGGCGCCGCTCATTTTCAAAGAAATGGAAGAAGTTTAACTAAGAGAAGGATCAAAACCCTTACCGGAGTGTGATCAGTGTCGGAAGAACTTGAAGAAATGAGAGAATTTTGGAATCGCTTGCGGAGTGCTGAAAATAACATAAAGGAGCAACTGACTGACCCTTCCCCTATTTATACTCGTTTGAGCATTCAATGCTCACAGTGTCCCAAGCGGTGCATCGGTTAGCGGAATTCGCCCGCTTTTCTGACACGTCGCAAGAACATTCCAAAAACTCCATAAATAAATAAGGGGAGATCGGCTGGTTAAAGATCGGTGGATTAAGGTAGATGTTCAGAATTACAGATCAGCTAAGAGCTATTCTGTTAGGAATCAGATCGGATATGTACATTAGAGATCGGAAAATAACCAATGCAATAATAATAAAATGATAACTGTCAAAATAAAATTTCATTTCATTTCCAAAAGATCAGATTACATCATTTGGGAGATCTCAAGAGATCATATTACATCCTTTAAAGGTCAGATTACATCATTTGGGCGATCTCAAGAGATCGGATTACATCATTAAGAACCTTTAAAGGTCAGATTACATCATTTGGGCGATCTCTAGAGATCGGCAGTACATTCTACCTAGTAAGGACCTATGTCAAAGCCTAGTCTCGTGGCTGAATCAAAAGATGTGTCTGATCAGAAAGCCAGCCATAGGCATCGGATAGATGTACAGCTCAAATGGAGTGACTATGACTCTCATGATAATAAGAGGAGTCATTGTCGATGCCATCGACCAGAACCGAGCTGCAGTCGGGACGCCCGATGTGGTGAGGAGCCAAATGAACTTCAAAGGGCGGTCACCGATTTTGAAAGGGAAATTAGTAGTCTTCTCGCCCGAAATCGGTTCGCCAATTTTATTGGTCGACCGACTCAAGATCGACACGATCGATGTTTTCAATCTAGATCTGTAAATTAGTCCGGTTCTCTCACTGTCATCAGAGGTGGTTATCATGATTCTTCGATCACCAGGATCGTAGATTTTTAGTCGAGGAACAAAGTAAACAATCGGGAAAAGATTAAGAGCAGTCGCGATGACCGGGATTGTTGTCGGAGAAGCTAGAACAGGAGAAGTGAGAAGTGGAAAGAGGAGAAATGAAATGCGGAAAAATGCCTCGTTGAGGCATATATATATAGGGAGTCTAAGCATTTATTACTAGTGGAAATCGAAGCGAATGCATCGGTAACCGAAGGATTAAATGCTTTGACTGAAGCAGCTCGGATAGAGGGGAAGATTCTGGAATCGGAGAGATCGGGAGAAGGGCCCGGTATGAGAAATCGGAAAAGGTCATGATGGAAAGATCGGAAGGGATGGGAGATCGGAAAGCAAGGAAAGGATGAGACGAAAAACCGCTACGCAACACCAACTCACTAAGGGTCGTCTCATGTACTTATGTATCTGGGTAACCCGAAACAGTGAAAAATCAAATATTCCCTTTTATCTAAGGGATTAACATTTGATTTTTAACCCCCCTAACTTTTGATTTTAATTTGTAAAGAGTATAATGTTAAATTTATTTACCCTCATAGAAGGACGAGGCAGGGTGCCTAACACCTTCCCCGCCCGTATATGGATCCCCAACCTAGAATCTCTATTTTCGAAGTGGTTTCTTTTAATTAATTAATTTATTTATTATTTTTTTTGTACAAATGGTTTCTTTTAATTTCCCTCAAAATTAAAGTGGTGACTCCTCACTCTTTCCCACTTCAGTGAGTGTTCGTCCAGGCGACTGCAAAATATCATGCGACAGCTTGGCGACTCCACTGGGGACTTTATTTTAACTCATCATTTAGAGGTCCAAGAATAGATATAGTTTTATGCTCATATAAATTGAAATTGTAATTAGGGGGTTTTTATTCGCCAAATTTGAAAAGTCTTTATATATCATTTTGTTATTATTCTAACCCTTTTTGCTTGTCTTATTCCTACAGCAACTTTCGTCAAAACAAAAAATTATGCAAAAAAAAACTCCCCCCACGAAGGGAAGAGGTAAATGTGTCCTTGCACACACTGAGTACTTACACAAGGTCTTCACACACTTCAGCCCTATACCCGGGCTTTCTCACCGTCTAGGAAAGTAGGAGAGAGTCATGTAGTGGTACCCATGGGTTTTACCTCGTTAGTATCCATGAAGGCTTCTGCTCAGATTGAAACTCGTTCCATTTACTGTGATACCTGTGGAATTCTCCCGATTAGTATCATGGTGACGGAATGAGGCTCTACTGTTTACAGTAGGGGCAATTTGGGAACCTGTGGCTTTTAGAAAATTAGACCTTGAGCTAAACGATCACAATAGCTGGAAGTCGTAGCAAACTACCTCATAAAATAGAACTATCCAATTAGGAAGCACCTATTCGGCACTAGGATTTTCCCTATTATAGGACAAAAGGGACATACTTGCTCTCACCTTATTCTGTTTGTGTTTTCTTATGTTTTATTTTTGAGGGTAATCTTGGATCATACTGTTAGGAGGATCCATACATTTTCCTACTTTGACAAATATGTGGGTGTCTCCCTGCCAACAATATAATTCAAAATTACCTGAATTTATCTTGCTAACAAGTTTTCTACATAGGGATCACAGGAATTAAGGTCTGTAAAAGAATAAGCATCATTTTTTTAACATGGCATCCTTGAGTCAGTCGGCAGAAGAGGTTCCTAGACAAGAACCAAATGCTAAACCATGGTCCATACCACCTTATAATTCAGCACCCCCGCGAAGTGATATTGCTGGGTCTGATGATGGCTTGTTACCTCTATTAAACCCAAGCAAAGTCGAAGTCAAAATAACCTGTCTCGAGGGTTTATCCAGTAGTTGGAGGTTGCTTCCTAATCACGTAAAGGCACAATTTGAGGAAAAATATGGAAGGATTGCGACATTGATACGAGTCAAAGTCCAAGTTTTAGCATTAAAGGCCATGCTGTCGGTTTGGAATCCCAAGTATGGGGTGTTCTCCTTCAACGACATCGATACTACCCCTACTATGGAAGAATATCAAGCGTTGTTAGAAATTCCCTATGGGGCACAGAATTGGATCTACCTACACCTTGAGCAGAGGCAGACCTAGAAATAGTTTGCACATATGTTGGGAATTCCCCCAGAAGAAGTGAAGGCAAGAGAAACTACCAAAGGGAACACACACAATTGGTATTGGACCTATCTCCAAAAGCAGTTAGACCTGTACATCCGAGATAAACAATGGGAGCGAGCTTCATTAGCACTAGCCTTAGGGATCTATGGCCTGATCTTATTCCCTGGGCCTTTGGGAACTATAACCTGCAGTGTCATAGAGATATTCTGGGCAGTAGAAAAGCAGAAGGTTAACCCAATACTGGCAATCCTTGCAGAGACTCTATTGACTCTCACTTACTGTTAACAACAAGGTAGGGGGCCTATCAAGTGTTGTTCTCAATTGTTGCACCTCTGGATCATCAGTCATATATGTCCTGTAGAGAAAAATGGGTTAACTTGGTATCTTGACCAACCACTTATTGAGAAGATGACCAGATTAGTAATCAGCCCAAAGGACGAGCTGCAGTGGTAAGAATGGATTCTGAGCTTCAACAGCCACGACTACTGTTGGAAGAAATTGTGAACGTCGGGTCAACCCATTTTGTTCAGCACAGGGGGTAATTATTTAGTTTCTCTAATCGAAGTGACCGAATACACAAGTTACGTCCCAGCATTGGTAATGAGGTAGTTCAGTTCAACCCAGTCCGCAATCAGTATTGAAGAATACCACCAAGGTCATTTCTATCATGAGCTCGATAATGAAGAAGAATTGAAAATAGCTCGCAAATCCTAGGAAAACATCACTATGATGGAAAGGTCGCCTAAAGGTCTGAGTGCCACGGGCGATTATCTTAAATGGAGGGCCGGTAGGGATCAAGGACACCTAACTGCCGATCCAAGCAAACTCGAAGGTAGCGGCCCCCGTCGAAACATCCTTTCAGAAGAAGCTAGCACTCGTTTGGCCGACTCTCTATAAAAGGCGGATACCGAAAATCGACAATTACAAGAACGAATAAAACAGTTGGAGGACTAATAGCGGATCCTCAAAAGAAAAGTAAGAAGGCTCAGGGAAAAGGCAATGACCGAAAAGACAAAGTTTGAGGAGCAAGAAACACGATGGGAAAGGGAAAAGATCTCTCTCTAAGCTACAATGAGAGAGGCAGAAGTTCGGAATAGCAAGCTCCAAGAGAAAATGGAATACCAAGAGATACTCATGGAAGAGTACAAACAAGAGGGGAAAAAGACGAAGCTTGAACTAAAAGAGCAAGCACAGCTTATCAATGATATTTTAAAAGAATGTGCTAAGGAAAGAAAGGAAAAAGAAAGATAAGCTACTCTCTAACGAGAGCTAAGAGAAAATATTGACCAGCTGGAGAGAATGATAGCACAGGGGAAACAAGAGCTCTTGCCAGAATCCAAGTATGCCCTGAAGATATTCAACCCCACCAGACAAGAAGAAAGGCTTTATGAGTATCTCAAAAAATGTCATTACATTATAAAAAGTCTCCCTGAGCCCAGGCCAATGTAAAAGAGTGCTATGTATGAACTATTCGATTAATGAAATAACTTTGGGCCATTGTTTAGCAAAATTGTGAATGAATAGTATGACTCCCGTAGGAACTATCCTTGCTAGGGTTATGCAAAAAGTTGAATGCGCCATATGGACAAGTATCATAGACACGCATTCGATCCAGTCATTCACCGTCAGACTATTGAGTGATGCCATGATAAAATGGATGCAATTATTCTTCTACATATCCCATTCCTGGCTTTCAGATGCCACCGTATCCTTTGTCCAAAACAGGACCTTTAAAATTGTATGAAATCCGAAATTCATTTTAAAGACTTTTTTTTTTTTTTTCCCTACAGAAAATCAACATTGCTTCTTCCTAAAGAGTGGCTAGCAAAGGTGACTTCACTTAAGGATGCTAAGGATTTGAGTAAGGTGCAACTTGATGAATTATTGGAAAATCTCATTGATTATGAGATGACACTCAAAAGAGAACAAGTGGAGGAACCAAGCAAAGCTAAGAAAAATGTTGCACTCAAGGTGTACTCCAAAAACTCAAGTGATAATGATGAGTTTGATGAGGAAGAGTTGGCATTGGTAACAAGAAGAATAAGGAAGATGCTCTTTCCAAATAAAAAGTTCATTCCAAAGACGAATTTTAAGAAGCATAAGAGTGAAAGTAGTAAGAAGTATCGCATTATATGCTATGAATGCAACAAGCCAGGTCACATTAGAATAAAGTGTCCTAAGTTGAAAAAGCCTTCAAAGAAGTTCAAGAAGAAGGTACTCAAAGCAACATGAGATGAGTGAAGTGACTCTGAAGATGAGGAGATTGGAGATGAAGCTACCAATATATGCTTCATGGCAATGGAGGAAAGCTTAAATGAGGTAAATCAAAGTGATGATGTTGTTGAATTTTCTTGTAATAACTTCTTAAAGCTCTTAATGTCATGAATGACGAACTAGAATTGAGTCATAAGAAAAAAAAGCTTTTGAAAAGTGAACTAATTAGCTTAATGAAGGAAAGTGAGAACTCATCTAAGGATACTAGACCTTTAGACAAAAATATGCAAAAATCATTAAATGAGCTCTCATTAGAAAATAAGAAGTTGAAAAATGAAATACATGAGTAAAAGACTTTTCGTAACACCCCTACATTTGGTAGTGCATTCTACTGTTCCGATGACTAGAGTCTGTCCGGATAGCTAGAATGCCTGAAATTATACTTAAATATTAGTGAGAAGATATAAAATAATGAAATACAATACAGGAAAATACAAGAAAAATTAAGGAAAAATAAAAGATAGACAATGAAACTAAGTTAAACGAGCTAGCACCGCAGCGATGGGTGACCACACGGGAAAGTTATGGCGTAGGCAATAGCTGACCCCAGGACCATGGGGAATGTAACAGCCCTCACTCGACTACAGTGTAGCCGAGCAAGGAATGCTACAATCGGTGCCGGAGCACCCTAACTTATCTTACTTTATTTTTTTCTAAATAATTTTGAATTCATTTAATTTAATGTCAATTATTTTTCGACGGAGAAACCAGCGGAGTTTCCCCTATTTTATTATCGTTTGGCGTATTTCAATATTCACCTGTTTGAGATTCAATTCAACAATATTTCTAAAATAAAATCTTATCCATGCTAATCATAATTATCTCATCAATCATTCTCATAATTTTCTCATATTTCAAATCTCATCCATACATTTCAATTTCATAATCATTTCCATACATTTCCATTCATACTCAATTCATATGTAAACGTTCTCAAATTACATAAGCAAAAATTTCAAATTTCCTTAATTTACATAATTTACAAAATAATTACAAAATTTCATAATTTACATAATATATAAATTAATTACATATGAAAAAGCTAATTAATTAATTTACATCGCATTCCTATTAATTACCTGTTCATAATCTACATTATAATACAATATCTGGCATTTTATACAAAATACAAAATATAATCTATATGGGCCCTATCTACATGCATTGCTGAGGAGGTGACAAGCTTTGACACTCTGTAGATCAAAACTCCTAAAATTCCCAGTCAAACGTCCATTGGGTTCTAGCTTTAGTACCTGCGCGAAGGAAACAATTCCATCGCGCAAAGCATTGCTGCTTAGTGGTGCAATAATATAACAAGGAAATAATATACAAATAAAGATATAAATAAAACATAATTTAAATAATGAAGATTTATTTATACTTCACATGCGGTTTCTAAAATTTAATATGTTTTATCCTAATTTAGTCTTCTTTAAAAGTGTTTATTTCGCCAATGTACAGTAATAATGTACAAGGAAAAATGATCTGAAAATAATAAATTTATGCTTATATTATTATATAAGTCACATTTGCAATATTTATTTATGTTATAATTTTCTTTGCTAATCTTTTAGCATTTTCTCTATACTTGCTAGGTTGTCTCAGATTATTTCATAATAAGTAAATTTTGATATCGGTCCAGTTCATTTTGATTCTTTCTAATAAATAACTATTCTAATTTTTTTTTAGGTCATCTTACTCATTTATTTAATTTCTAATATTTTTAATTACTAATATTCTTAACTTATTTCAATAAATTTCACTGCCCAAGTAACCTATGACAGGCTGACTAAACTGGATAACGGGTCATTGGCACTGGACACCGCAGTGCCTCGGGCCGTCATACCATGGGATGCAGAACGTCAACCACGTATGCAGTCAATATGGCTAAAAAGCCATGATAACACATAATCGGGCATAAAAGTTATAAATGTTGGCATAAAGCCATGAATACGGGCATAAAGCCATGAATACAGGCATAAAACTTTTCGCAGTACTGCTAAAACAATACCCTATTGGCATGCCAAACTATCCAATCTGACACACATGTCTAGGCAATACAAGGGCACATAATATCATTAAATATTAATATATTATGTTTTATGAGTTTATTATTTCATGATAAATTTTATAATTTATACATTCATCATAATATTCATACATTCCTTACATCATTCATATTGATCACAATTCATAACAATGGTGTTCATATACCATTGTACTCAAAACGTTCTTCCTTTCTCTTATAAAGAAAACTAATATTCCATTCATATTTTTATGTGATTCATTTATTCATTACAATATTTATATGGATTCATAACTCGTACAAGGTGTTATTATCTTATTGTAATGGAAACATAAATCCTAATGTAAACCTCATCCCATTTATACTCAACAACCCATCTAAGTTAATTTCATTTCATATTCAAGTGGTATCACTCATGTTTTATTAGACCTACTAGTAATGGGAATACAATTCTTAACTATATACTCACATAACTTAAATGTTCATTAAGTCATTTAGGTGAATTTCTATTTCTATTCTAAGTAATCCATGAATCTTTTATGGATTCCAAATTTCATACCTTAATTTCCTCTACCAATTTAGTTATTATACTTTGTGTCTTTGTATTACTATTCACAATACTATTCACTTAAATTATTGAATTTTTAATACATAATAAATTTATTGAACCTAAGTTCTCCAAGATACCACATTTTGCATTCAAAATTTGTTGGTATTGGTTGCCAATACCATTTCCAAGCTTAATGTTAATTGGGCAAAATTTTCAGTTTTTATGCTTTGTTTTTACTGTTCTATTTGTCACTTTTGCAGTGGGAATTTGGAAAAATACTCAACATGAAAGTTGTTCCTTATTTTGTCTAGTTGAATTTCCTTTTTTGAATCACTTCATTTGGAGTTTTGTATCTCAAGTTATGGCCTAAAAACCATGACTGGCCGGATTGGGCAGAACCCAAAATTCTGGGTAAACTTGTTTCTGCCAGATTTGGTAACTCAAGTTTGGTTGGCAATTTGACTAGGTTATGGTCATAATTTGGGTCAGGCTTCTTCATGAAAGTTGTTGGTCTATATCTCAACTTGTTGCTGGTAAACTTTCAGGTCAATTGGACCTTGCTACATTGAGTTATGGCCAAATGACCAAATACTGTTTATTTGGTCATTTTGCCCAGGCAGATTGCAGGTCACCCGGATTAGGGCAAACTTTTGGTCAAGTTGGTTTGGTTTTCTGGGCAAAGTTTCTTCACCAAAGTTGTGCCATTATGTGTCTAGTTTTACCTCCAATTTGCCTCATACCAATTGGAGTCACACAACCTCAGTTATAGATCAAACAATACCCTGGACTCATAGGTCCAAATTTCCTGCATAAGAGAAGCACTCCCAATTTTCAATTTCACCCAACTTCCAAACTTCAATTCACATTTATAACACTTCTAATAGTCAACAATCAACCTCAAAATCATCAAATTCAAGTCACAACACAAAATTCCATATTTGAGCAAACCCTAAATCAACTTGCAATAATTTTAAATTCCAAGAGAATTTCTAGCACTAACCTTATTTTTCTAGCTTCAAGCAACCTTCAATCACCCTTCACTTCAATCAAACTCCACTTCCCCCTTGTATTCCACTTCTAGCCAGATTTCTCACTTGGAAATTTGGTGTGTTTTCTTCACTTCAAGGCTGGATATGAAGTTCCCTCAAGGTTTCCAACAATTTTGGTGAAGAGAGGGTGGTGGTTTGAAAGCTTGGAATGGTGGATCTATGGTGAAAATGAAGAAAATTGGGAGAGAATGGTGAGGAGGAATTGGGATGGCAGATTTTGCTGGAGAAGGATGTAGCTTTTTCCCATTTTAAATTCATTTTTATCCATTTTTATTAGTTTGTCAACTGGTGATTGGGTGGAGGCATTGCTAATGACATCATGTGATGTCATAATTCCCAATTTCTTTTATTTTCTTTTTCTTTCTTCACTACTCATTTTCAATTTAATTTTTAGCAATATTTATTCATATTTTAGATCATAATAATTATTTACTTAACTGGACAAGTCGGCCAAAAATTACCTCTGAAGGCAAAATGACCAAAATGCCCTCCGTTTGGCTTAACAGACTAAAATTGTCTGTACCGATTGAAAAATTTTTCTAAACCTTTTATTGGCATTCTAATGCCATATAAACCTCAATGACTCTTCTCTAGAGTCTCAAAAATTATTTTATGAATTTTATCCTCGGTATAGGGCTCCTAGTTGCGAGAACCGCAACTTCCCACTGGGTTACCGATCACTGGGGCACCGGCTCATTTAACATGGTTGTATTTTATTTCTAAATTTTTTCTTAAATTTTTCTTATTAATATTTGAGTTATTTATGACTCCTCACTCTAGTCTAATTATTTTTCCAGACGTTCTAGCTGTCCGGACCGACACTGATCACCGAAACAGTAGAATATACGTAATTGCTACAGTGAATGTGTTACAATTCTTCCACTCTAATTTAAATTTCGTCCTCGAAATTTACTAGGTGTTTTGGGTTCTGAGATAATTCTTTTACCTTTCTATTGCTCCCTCTGTCTACTTCTTTTATATATATGGTACTATTTAGTCTTTTCGAATCTATCATTATACACTTAGGCATATCATAAAGGAAATACTTTACCTCAAATTCACATATGGGGCTTCTTGCTCCTCTCCGGCTTGGGTGACATTTGGAAGTGGTGTTATTATTGTACTTGGTCCTTCCACGACCTCTGTCTGGGTTCGTGGTAAATTCCTCTTAGGACAATCTTTCAGACGATGGTCTATGGCCCCACATCTATAACAAGCTCCAGTCAATCCCCTACATTCACCTTTATGCCACTTGTTACAATGGCCACATTTTCTTGCTAATCCTGGCGCACTCACTACTAGTGTTTCTGGTTGATCTCTTCTGGGTATAGGCCTGGGTCTGGATCTCCTACTTTGATCAGATGTTTGACTTAACTGTTCTCTCGGCCTCTTATTACTAGACTGTCCAAATTTGCTCTTTTGCTGATCACCACTCCTCTTATGTTCCTCTTCATGAACACAGCTAATATATTTCTTTCTGAACTCTATCAGAAAGAATTCCCAAGTTACGTCGGCTGGTGGCACTGCCTTGGTTACAACATCCCACCACCGATATGCAGCTTCCTGTAACAATGAAACTGCACACTCCAAACTTTGTTCTGGTGTGCAATGGAGCTGCTACAGGACTCTTTCAGTCCTTTCTAACCAATACTCAGCCACTGAAGAATCGTCTTCTTTTCTACCATTGAAATCTACAGCTCCATACTTCCTAATTTTTCATAGAGGTGATTTTAGCTGAGGCGGTGGTGGAATAACCCTAGTCATCTGTTGAAAGAATTTAGTCATCTGCTCAAACAAGGCCGGTTGGGGTTGTACAGGCACCTCTTGCACTGGTGTAGCAGGATCTCCCCGATTTCCAATATCACTCCCAGTCGAAATACGGCTTACTACTTCTTCTTCTACTGCCCTCTGCGATTCTGAGTCCATACCTTAACCTAAAATAACCAAGAAAATAGATCTGCATTAGTGTCACCTCGACTCATATGAATGCAATGCATGTCATGCACACAATCTTATTCTATCTATCTATCCCTAGGAACGCCTAAACCGCGCTCTGATACCAATAAATGTAACACCCCTCACCCGACTACAGTGTAGCCGAGCAAGGAATACTACAATCAGTGCCGGAGCACCCTCACTTATCTTACTTTATTTTTTTCTAAATAATTTTGAATTCATTTAATTTAATATCAATTATTTTTTCAACGGAGAAACCAGCAGAGTTTCCCATATTTTATTATCGTTTGGCGTATTTCAATATTCACCTGTTTGAGATTCAATTCAATAATATT
Organism: Hevea brasiliensis; assembly: GCF_030052815.1. Taxonomy (NCBI): domain Eukaryota; kingdom Viridiplantae; phylum Streptophyta; class Magnoliopsida; order Malpighiales; family Euphorbiaceae; genus Hevea; species Hevea brasiliensis. The sequence goes on from NC_079503.1 coordinate 27,800,240, forward strand.
TCTAAAATAAAATCTTATCCATGCTAACCATAATTATCTCATCAATCATTCTCATAATTTTCTCATATTTCAAATCTCATCCATACATTTCAATTTCATAATCATTTCCATACATTTCCATTCATACTCAATTCATATGTAAACATTCTCAAATTACATAAGCAAAATTTTCAAATTTTCTTAATTTACATAATTTACAAAATAATTACAAAATTTCATAATTTACATAATATATAAATTAATTACATATGAAAAAGCTAATTAATTAATTTACATCGCATTCCTATTAATTACCTGTTCATAATCTACATTATAATATAATATCTGGCATTTTATACAAAATGCAAAATATGATCTATATGGGCCCTATCTACATGCATTGCTGAGGAGGTGACAAGCTTTGACACTCTGCAGATCAAAACTCCGAAAATGCCCAGTCAAACGTCCATTGGGTTCTAGCTTCAGTACCTGCGCGAAGGAAACAATTCCATCGCGCTAAGCATTGCTGCTTAGTGGTGCAATAATATAACAAGGAAATAATATACAAATAAAGATATAAATAAAACATAATTTAAATAATGAAGATTTATTTATACTTCACATGCGGTTTCTAAAATTTAATATATTTTATCCTAATTTAGTATTCTTTAAAAGTGTTTATTTCGCCAATGTACAGTAATAATGTACAAGGAAAAATGATCTAAAAATAATAAATTTATGCTTATATTATTATATAAGTCACATTTGCAATATTTATTTATGTTATAATTTTCTTTGCTAATCTTTTAGCATTTTCTCTATACTTGCTAGGTTGTCTCAGATTATTTCATAATAAGTAAATTTTGATATCGGTCCAGTTCATTTCAATTCTTTCTAATAAATAACTATTCTATTTTTTTTTTAGGTCATCTTACTCATTTATTTAATTTCTAATATTTTTAATTACTAATATTCTTAACTTATTTCAATAAATTTCACTGCCTAAGTAACCTATGATAGGCTGACTAAAATGGATAACAGGTCGTTGGCACTGGACACCGTAGTGCCTCGGGCCGTCATACCATGGGAAGCAGAACGTCAACGACGTATGCAGTCAGTATGGCTAAAAAGCCATGATAACACATAATCGGGCATAAAAGCCATAAATGTTAGCATAAAGCCATGAATATGGGCATAAAGCCATGAATACAGGCATAAAACCTTTCGCAGTACTGCTAAAACAATACCCTATTGGCATGCCAAACTATCCAATCTGACACACATGGTTAGGCAATACAAGGGCACATAATATCATTAAATATTAATATATTGTGTTTTATGAGTTTATTATTTCATGATAAATTTCATAATTTATACATTCATCATAATATTCATACATTCCTTACATCATTCATATTGATCACAATTCATAACAATGGTGTTCATATACCATTGTACTCAAAACGTTCTTCCTTTCTCTTATAAATAAAACTAATGTTCCATTCATATTTTTATGTGATTCATTTATTCATTACAATATTTATATGGATTCATAACTCGTACAAGGTGTTATTATCTTATTGTAATGGAAAAATAAATCCTAATGTAAACCTCATCCCATTTATACTCAACAACCCATCTAGGTTAATTTCATTTCATATTCAAGTGGTATCACTCATGTTTTATTAGACCTACTAGTAATGGGAATACAATTCTTAACTATATACTCACATAACTTAAATGTTCATTAAGTCATTTAGGTGAATTTCTATTTCTATTCCAAGTACTCCATGAATGATTTATGGATTCTAAATTTCATACCTTAATTTCCTCGCCAATTTAGTTATTATACTTTGTGTCTTTGTATTACTATTCACAATACTATTCACTCAAATTGTTGAATTTTTAATACATAATAAATTTATTGAACCTAAGTTCTCCAAGATACCACATTTTGTATTCAAAATTTGTTGGTATTGGTTGCCAATACCATTTCCAAGCATAATGTTAATTGGGTAGAATTTTCAGTTTTTAAGCTTTGTTTTTACTGTTCCATTTGTCAATTTTGCAGTGGGAATTTGGAAAAATGTTCAACATGAAAGTTGTTCCTTATTTTTTCTAGTTGAATTTCCTTTTTTGAATCACTCCATTTGGAGTTTTGTAGCTCAAGTTATGGCCTAAAAACCATGACTGGCCGGATTGGGCAGAACCCAAAATTCTGGGTAAACTTGTTTCTGCCAGATTTGGTAACTCAAGTTTGGTTGGCAATTTGACTAGGATATCGTCAAAATGTGGGTCAGGTTTCTTCATGAAAGTTGTTGGTCTATACCTCAACTTTTTGCTGGTAAAATTTTAGGTCAATTGGACCTAGCTACATTGAGTTATGGCCAAATGACCAATTACTGTTCATTTGGTCATTTTGCCCAGGCAGATTGCAGGTCACCCGGATTAGGGCAAACTTTTGGTCAAGTTGGTTTGGTTTTCTGGGCATGGTTTCTTCACCAAAGTTGTGCCATTATGTGTCTAGTTTCACCTGCAATTAGCCTCATACCAATTGGAGTCATACAACCTCAGTTATAGGTCAAACAATACCCTGGACTCATAGGTCCAAATTTCCTGCATAAGAGAAGCACTCCCAATTTTCAATTTCACCCAACTTCCAAACTTCAATTCACATTTATAACACTTCTAATAGTCAATAATCAACCTCAACATCATCAAATTCAAGTCACAACACAAAATTCCATGTTTGAGCAAACCCTGTAGCAACTTGCAATAATTTTAAATTCCAAGAGAATTTCTAGCACTAACTTTATTTTTCTAGCTTCAAGCAACCTTCAATCACCCTTCACTTCAATCAAACTCCACTTCCCCCTTGTATTCCACTTCTGGCCAGATTTCTCACTTGGAAATTTGGTGTGTTTTCTTCACTTCAAGGCTAGATATGAAGTTCCCTCAAGGTTTCCAACAATTTTGGTGAAGAGAGGGTGATGGTTTGAAAGCTTGGAATGGTGGATCTATGGTGAAAATGAAGAAAATTGAGAGAGAATGGTGAGGAGGAATTGGGACGGCAGATTTTGCTGGAGAAGGAGGTAGCTTTTTCCCATTTTAAATTCATTTTTATCCATTTTTATTAGTTTGTCAACTGGTGATTGGGTGGAGGCATTGTTAATGACATCATGTGATGTCATAATTCCCAATTTCTTTCATTTTTTTTCTTTTCTTCTCTACTTATTTTCAATTTAATTTTTAGCAATATTTATTCATATTTTAAATCATAATAATTATTTACTTAACTGGACAAGTCGGCCAAAAATCACCTCTGAAGGCGAAATGACCAAAATGCCCTCCATTTGGCTTAACAGACTAAAATTGTCTGTACCGATTAAAAAATTTTTCTAAACCTTTTCTTGGCATTCTAATGCCATAGAAACCTTAATGACTCTTCTCTGGAGTCTCAAAAATTATTTTATGAATTTTCTCCTCGGTATAGGGCTCCTAGTTGCGAGAACCGCAACTTCCCACTGGGTTACCCATCGCTGGGGCACCGGCTCATTTAACTTGGTTGTATTTTATTTCTAAATTTTTTCTTAAATTTTTCTTATTAATATTTGAGTTATTTATGACTCGTCACTCTCGTCTAATTATTTTTTTAGACGTTCTAGCTGTCCGGACCGACACCGGTCACTGGAACAGTAGAATGTACGTAATTGCTACAGTGAAGGTGTTACAAACTCTCGGAATTAAGTTTTGAGACATAATTAAAGATTTATTGAGGTATAATTGATATTAAAAATGTCAAATAAAATTAAAGAATTAGTACAAAGAAAAACAAAAAATTCAAGAAACCGATAAAAATCGGTATTACCGAAAAATCGGGAATGCAACCTGAAGAGAGGCATTTTGGTAATTTGACACCAAGAGTTGAATTTTGACCTAAATGTCCATTAAAAATAAGTATTATTAAATTTTCAAAATGCCATGAAAATGAGAAACTTGACATATAATGTAAATAGTGAGAAATTAGGGTGTTAATTGTAATTAGGAAACTTAGGATTATTTAAGTACTTAATTAAGGTAAAGTGCAGCACTAAGTGGACTATTTAAACATTAGTGGACAAGAAGGGCAGCACTAACCTTCATCTTCAACCTTCATCTTCAACATTGCCGAATTGAAATTCCAAAGGAAACTCCGTAGCCGGCCAAAGTTAGAGCTCTATGCCGTCCATGATCCAACCATACAAACTTCAAGCCTCCTTCATTAAAAGTTTTCTACACAACATGGGAAAGAGATAGGCAGCAAGAAGGAGAGGATTTGGTGAAGATTTAACAAGCTCCAATAATAGGTCAGTGCCCATTTTCTTTCCTTGTTTAAGTAAAGTTTATGTTTAGCTTGAGATGAGTTGATTGGTGATGAAAATTGATGAAATTATTGAGTTGTTGGACTGCCCAATTTTAGGCAGCCATGGGAGCCTATATTACTTGAGTATTCTGCCCAATTTACTTAGCTGGAATTGTGTTGAATAAATATAGAAGTGCCAAGAATAAATATTGAAGTATTGGGAGGAGGTAGATTGCCAAATTGAGAGTATAAATTTTCTTATGCAGGTTGTGATTGTTGGCAGTGTATAAATTAGGTTATAAGTGTAAAGTTGTGACTCCAACTGGTATGTGGCCAATTGGATGTGAAACTACATATAAAATAGGCCAACTTTCATGTAGAAGTGTTGCCCAAATTCTGCCTAGAAGTGACCTAAAAGGATAACCAAATCCGGATTGGTAACATTGCAAACCTGAAAATTGACCATTTGAACAGTAGTCAGTATTTTGGCCATAACTCACTCAAAAAAGGTCCAAATGACCTGAAATTTATACCATGAAAAGCTTAGACATAGGGCTACAACTCTTATGAAGACACCAAAGCCCAGAAATTACCAGAACCAAGTCAAAATGCTTGCACAAGTTGGATTACAAAAACTGGCCGAATTGACTTTGACCTAAAAATGACCTAAACTTTGCAATATAGTGCAATCTGTCCAGCATTGGTAAAATGACCATGACTTGGTCTAGTAAACTCCAAATGACCTAAAATTTGTGGCAAAAGTTCACTAAGAAATAGACCTATAAGTTTTTAATTTGGACTAGAACCTAAAAACTGAGGGAACTAGGTCATCCGAGCTAGGTCAAAATAGCATACCAAAATCCGATAAATTGCAATAAAATGCAATACACTTGGTAGTGAAATTGGTAGCATATACCAATACTCGAGGACTGTAAAATGTGACATATTGGTAACATTAAAATTAATTGACCTAATGTGCATTAAAGGTCAATATTATAGGTTGACTAATGAAAGGAGTAGTATCAATAAAATTTAATTATGGAACCTTATGATTAGAAACAATTTAACTGAGAACTAAAACACTTTAAATTGTGTGTTTCAGTTGAAAAAGATATTGAAGAGCATAAGGAACATTGAGTCAAGGCCAAGAGGCAACTCATTCGAGGTTTGTGCACAATACTTTTTATATTCACTGCTTTTACTAGAAAATTTATTTGGAGAAATGAGTTATGAATATTTTTTTTATTGTTTTGGCTTTGGGAATTTTATTTGGAAATTATTGTGTTGCCCACTTTGCAAATGGAAATTTTGAGATAAAATGTGATTTGTGGTTTGTATGAAATATTTAAATATTGTAATTTGGAATTGTTTTGATTCACACTTGGCATGGCAGTCCCTTACTCTGTTCCTCCTCCACTTGTGGGGTTGAGTTTGATATTTGATTATTTTCCTCCCTCTTTGTCTTGCTAGTCTGAGGTGAGTTTGGATGAATAATCATTAGCTAGCTAGCCACTTCCCTCATTGATTTCGATTAGTGGGGTGAGTTTGCCTTGTCGTGGTCTACAACACGGCATATTTGGAAAAATTGTGTCATGACCTAAGTTGTGTTATTGATTGGCAACACTGTGTTATTCAATTGTTTGATCAAATTTGTGTTATATGAGCTTTGAAAATTATGACATGAAATTGTGAATTATTTGAATTGTAAATTGTCAATAAAAGTTTTATATACCGCATTTTAAATTGTTATTGTGTACCACTGAGTAAATTTTACTCAGCGATAGCTTTTTCATTGCTGCTGCAAGTAGATAGATAGACAGAGCAGCAGAGTAGGCTGCTTGTGACTTCACTTTGGGATTTTGCCAGGTATATTGAGTATACCACCTTTTTGTAATTTTAGTTGTATTGTATGTGCACTGTATCTATATATTGTACTTGGTCTTAAGCTGTTGTAAAATAAAGTTATAAATTATTTTGGCTTGTGAAAATGTTGTATTATAATTCTCTTATTTCAGCTTTTGAAATACTCATTTATTTTGCACTTTATCTTTGGAATTGCTGAAAATAAAATTGAATTGAGTTTGAACTGTGTTGAGGACACTAATTTGAATTGAGCTATATTGAAGTTTGGGATTGAACAAATATATTGGAAGTGTTCTTTACAGGTTTTTGAAGAACTGTTTTGCTCTAAATACAGACGGTACTCTGCTAAAATTTTTATAAAATTTGTGGCTATTTCAGACCTAATATGTGATTTAACTTCGATTAAAAATTTTTTAACACCTGTCAAAAGTGCTCACCGCTGTAAAAAGAAATAAAAAAAGGTTTAAAATCTCTTGTAGTGTATTTAATGGGTTATTAGTAGACGAAGTTTGGTAATTCATTAGGTATACTATGGAATCATGTTATGCCTTACGGAGGGGTAAGGTGTGACATGTTTTAGTGGTATCAGAACAAGTTTTTAAATTCTGTTTTGACCTGTAATTTGAATATTTTTCCTTCATAGTACAACTGCTCAATGTCATGATTTGATATATACAGTACATTACATTATAAATATGCACTAACGGGAGGATATCACCTTATGTTATTTGTTCAGGAGGTATAATATCCTCTAATTGACTATGAAAGAAGGGGACCGTTTAGTTGATCAATCAGTAGAGGTTGAGGTACAAGGGGAAGTCCTAGTCCTTCAAAATGTAAGTGGATCAGTTGCACCAATCCCCTTAATACCACAGTTTCCTACTCAATTTACTCAGTAGATGGGTGCGATGTTCCAATAGATGGCTGGTAACATGCCTACCCAAGCCCCACTGCAGACACCAGTAGTACAACCACAGCCTTCAGCTAGGCAATACGACAAGCTGATTAAGTATGGGGCTACTGAGTTCAAGGGGACAGTGGATCTGCTAAAGGCAGAATAATGGTTGGAAAGGATGAAAAGAGTTTTTAGGAAGCTGCACTGCACCGATGAGCTGAAGTTTGAGTACTCAGTCTCACTTCTATAGGGGGATGCATATGACTAGTGGAAAACCATTCTCCACAGTTTGGTGGAACTTCCAGTACTGACATGGGATGACTTTCTCAGAGAATTTAGACAAAAATATGTCCCAGATGCCTAGGTGGACCAGAAGCTACAGGAGTTCTTAAGTCTGAAGCAAGGGGACAGAATAGTGGCAGAATATGAGAGAAACTTCTCTTGATTGAGTCATTATGCAGGAAGCCTGCTTACTACTCCTAGAGACAGATGCAAACATTTTGAGGCCGGGTTAAGGCCTAGTCTAAGAATGCTAGTTGTGGGGTTCCGACACCAGAATTTCTCAGAGCTAATATCGCAAGCCCTGGAACTAGAAAGAATTGAGAATGAAGAAACAGTTAAAAAGGGGTATAGATGAAAAAGAGAAAATTAGAAAAACTACTGATCAAGTTCCTGATAGTGGGTCAGGAAAGAGAAAGCACTTTGGAGGATCTAGCTCACACGAATCGGGTAGAGACAGATCTTCTGGACAGAAACCACCCCGATCGGATCAACAAACTCAACAGAAACCCAGAAATACACTATCGAATTGACTTTGTGAAACTTGTGGTAAACCATATAGTGGGGTATGTTATAGAGCCATAGGAGCATGTTTTAATTATGGAGAGACTAGTCATTTTGCTAAGGATTGTATAAATCCATGCCGTTATGGATCATTTACTACACCATATGGATCAACCCTATTTTCTACCTCAAAGAGTTTACCATCAGTTAGTAGAGGTAGAGGTAGAGGTATGGGTAGTACACCTGGAAGTCAGAATACTGTGAATAAACCAGAACAAGGTGATGCTTCAGCTAGAGTATACACTATACAGCAGAGGGAAGAGGCTGAGACTTCTGACATTGTTGCTGGTACTTTCTCAATTTTTAACTAAGATATATATACGTATTGTTTGATCCGGGGTCTGAATACTTTTATGTTAGTGCCATCATTGTTTGCATTCCTGCTGTCCCTCGTATAAAAATAAATTTTAATATGTTAGTGACTAGCCTTTTTGAAATTAGTTTTGGAAGAGTTTGCTAGCGAAAGACATTTCCTAGAATACGATAAATTATTGAAAATCGATAGATAAAGGAGTTGTGGAAGTAAAAATTTGAACAATTAGTTCAGATGTAACAAAGAAATGTTGCAAATATGAGTAAGATTATTGACTAGAATGGTCAGAGGACCAATGACTAGATAAATAATTTTAACATGACCTCAATGGTCATTCAAGAAGGGAACATGAATCGAAATATTAGACGGAACGATAGTAAGAAAAGATTTGTGCTATATAAACAAAGTAAATGTTATATTAGATTGTTAAAAGTCTTACACAAATTCAAAGGAAAGAAGATTATATGATCATATAGAAAGGAGAAAAACTAAGTTCTCACTCCATAGGATCACACAAGGTCCTAGAAAGAGTGGATTCATTAGCACACAAAATTGCTTACCTATAAAAAGGTGAAATGAATTTAAATTCAACGTATGATGGGGAAACTCATAAAGATCTTAGTACATGAGGTGAAGCAGCTGAGAAATAAATGTATACATTTTGGTTATGGTGTTATTGACCATCATTCAGGCTAAGTTACTTAGAAACGAAAGGAGGATATGTGGAGGCAGCACCCACAGTTATTCAGAGACTAAAATTAGGTAAAATTTCGAGACGAAATTTATTTTAAGGGGGGGAGAATTGTAACACCCGTACATTCGGTAGTGCGTTCTACTGTTCCAGTGACCAGTGTCTGTCTGGATAGCTAGAATGCCTGGAATTATACTTAAATATTAGTGAGAAGATATAAAAAAATGAAATACAATAGAGGAAAATAGAAGAAAAATTAAGGAAAAATAAAAGATAGAAAATGAAACTAAGTTAAACGAGTCAGCACCGCAGCGATGGGTGACCGCACGGGAAAGTTATGGCGCACGCAATAGCCGACCCCAAGACAATAGGGAACCCTCAAAATTAAGTTTTGAGACATAATTAAAGATTTATTGAAGTATAATTGATATTAGAAATGTCAAAGAAAATTAAAGAATTAATATAAAGAAAAACAAAAAATTCAAGAAACCGATAAAATTCGGTATTACCGAAAAATCGGGAATGCAATCCGAAGAGGGGCATTTTGATCATTTAACACCAAGAGTTGACTTTTGACCTAAATTTCCATTAAAAATAAGTATTATTAAATTTTAAAAATGCCATGAAAATGAGAAACTTGACATATAATGTAAATAGTGAGAAATTAGGATGTTAATTGCAATTAGGAAACTTAGGATTATTTAAATGCTTAATTAAGGTTAAGTGGAGCAGTAAGTGGACTATTTAAACATTAGTGGACAAGAAGAGTAGCACTAACCTTCATCTTCAACATTGCCAAATTGAAATTCCAAAGGAAACTCCATAGCCGGCCAAACTTAGAGCTCCATGCCATCCATGATCCAACCATCCAAACTTCAAGCCTCCTTCATTAAAAGTTGTCTACACAACATGGGAAAGAGATAGGCAGCAAGAAGGAGAGGATTTGGTGAAGATTTAACAAGCTTCAACAATAGGTCAGTGCCCATTTTCTTCCCTTGTTTAAGTAAAGTTTATGTTTAGCTTGAGATTATTTGATTAGTGATGAAAATTGATGAAATTGTTAAGTTATTGGACTGCCCAATTTTAGGCAATCATGGGAGCCTATATTACTTGAGTATTCTGCCCAATTTACTTTGCTGGAATTGTATTGAATAAGTATAGAAGTGCCAAGAATGAATATTGAAGTATTGGGAGGAGGAGGATTGCCAAATTGAGAGTGTAAATTCTCTTATACAGGTTGTGATTATTGGCAGTGTATAAATTAGGTTATAAGTATAAAGTTGTGACTCCAATTGGTATGAGGCCAATTGGAGGTAAAACTAGACATAAAATAGGCAAACTTTCATGTAGAAGTATTGCCCCAATTCTGCCTAGAAGTGAGCTAAAAGGATAACCAAATCCGGATTGGTAACATTGCAAACCTGAAAATTGACCATTTGAATAGTAGTCAATATTTTAGCCATAACTCACTCAAAACAGGTTCAAATGACCTGAAATTAATACCATGAAAAGCTTAGACGTAGAGCTACAACTCTTATGAAGACACCAAAGCCAAAAAATGACAGAACCAAGTCAAAATGCTTGCACAATTTGGGTTACAAAAACTGGCCAAATTGACTTTGACCTAAAAATGACCTAAACTTTGCAATATAGTACAATTTGTCCAGCATTGGTAAAATGACCATAACTTGGTCTAATAATCTCCAAATGACCTAAAATTTGTGGCAAAAGTTCACTAAGACATAGACCTACAAATTTGTAATTCGGACCAGAACCCGAAAATCAAGGGAACTAGGTCATCCGGGTAAGGTCAAAAAAGCATACCAAAATCCGATAAATTGCAATAAAATGCAATACACTTGGAAATGAAATTGGTAACATATACCAACACTTGAGGACTATAAAATGTGACATATTGGTAACTTTAAAATTAATTCACCTAATTTGTATTAAAGGTCAACATTATAGGTTGACTAATGAAAGGAGTAGTATCAATAAAATTTAATTATGGAACCTTATGATTAGAAATAATTTAACTGAGTACTGAAATACTTTAAATTGTGTGTTTTAGTTGAAAAGGATATTGAAGAGTATGAGGAACATTGAGTCAAGGCCAAGAGGTAACTCATCCGAGGTCTGTACACAATACTTTTTATATTTACTGCTTTTACTAGAAAATTTATTTGGAGAAATGAGTTATGAATAATTTTTTATTGTTTTGGCTTTGGGAATTTTATTTGGAAATTATTGTGTTGCCTACTTTGCAAATGGAAATTTTGAGATAAAATATGATTTGCGGTTTGTATGAAATATTTAAATATTATAATTTGGAATTGTTTTGATTCACACTTGGCATGGCAGTCCCTTACTCTATTCCTCCTCCACTTGTGGGGTTGAGTTTGATATTTGATTATTTTCCTCCCTCTTTGGCTTGCCAGTCTGAGGTGGGTTTGGATGAGTAATCATTAGCTAGCTATCCACCTCCCTCATTGATTTCGATTAGTAGGGTGAGTTTGCCTTATTATGGTGTACAACATGGCATGTTCGAAAAATTTGTGTCATGACCTAAGTTGTGTTATTGATTGGCAACACTGTGTTACTCAATTTTTTGATCAAATTTGTGCTATATGAGTTTTGAAAATTGTGACATGAAATTGTGAATTATTTGAATTGTAAATTGTCAATAAAAGTTTTATATACCATATTTTAAATTGTTATTGTGCACCACTGAGTAAATTTTACTCAGCGATAGCTTTTTCATTGTTGTTGCGGGTCGACAGACAAACAGAATAGCAGAGTAGGCTGCTTGTGACTTCACTTAGGGATTTTGCCAGGTATATTGAGTATACCATCTTTTTGTAATTTTTATTGTAATGTATGTGCACTGTATGTATATATTGTACTTGGTCTTGAGTAGTTGTAAAATAAAGTTGTAAATTATTTTGGCCTGTCAAAATATTGTATTACAATTCTCTTATTTCAGCTGTTGAAATACTCATTTATTTTGCACTTTATCTTTGGGATTGCTGAAAATAATATTGAATTGAGTTTGAACTGTGTTGAGGACACTAATTTGAATTGAGCCATATTGGAGTTTGGGATTGAACAAATATATTGGAAGTGTTTTTTATAAGTTTTTAACAGCACTCTGCCTAAATTTTTATAAAATTTGTGATTATTTCAGACCTAATATGTATTTAACTTCGACTAAAAAAATTTTAACACCAGTCAAAAGTGCTCACCAACGTAAAAAGAAATAAGAAAAGGTTTAAAATCCCTTGTAGTATATTTAATAGGTTATCAGTAGACGAAGTTTGGTAATTCATTAGGTATACTACGGGATCATGTTATACCTTACGGAGGGGTAAGGTGTGGCACTTTTGTTTCCAAATTTGCTAAAGGGAAGGACAAACTTAATGCCATTTTGGATGCTCAAAGGTCCCCTAGCATTAAGTATGGACTTGGCTATAGCAAATTTGCACAAACACCTCCTTCCAAGATTATATTTGTGAAAACAACTAGTTCTAGTAAGCCTAAGCCCCAAGAGTCTAGCCCAAAGGTGTGTAATCTTAAGAGGTAAAAGCTAAAGACATCTAGTGGCAATACACCTAAAAAGACTCCACATCAACATCTTGCTCCTAGATTAAATGGTCATAGGGCATCTACATCTAGGAAATTTACATCTAGGCAAAACTCCTATAGGGGACATGCTATTAGGCCTCACAAACATCATCACACTCATAATGCTTCATACTCTCACACATATGATGGACACAAAAAGAATGCTTACATGAGACTATATGCACACTTTTATGCATATAGACCAACAATAAGAAGGTTCAATGATCATTGTTACTATTATGGCAAGTTTGGTCATACCAACTATAGGTGTGCTATTAAGAAAGTCCATATTAGATATGGTAAAATATTTAATTTTGATGATGATGGAATGACTAACCCCCAAGGACCTAAGTACATTTGGGTACCTAAAGTTGTACGAATAATTTTGTATAAGTGTACTTGAAAACCTCAAGGCTTGAGAATAAATGGTATTTGGATAGTGGATGTTCAAGGTACATGATTAAAAATGCCAACCTCTTCATTTCTCTTAAGAAGAATGATAGAGGTGGGCAAGTAACCTTTGGTGGCAATGGCAAAGGTAAAATTATAGGGATAAGTAAGATTGGTAAGGAAAACTCTCATATCTTTGATTAATTTTTTTTAGTTGATGGCTTGAAGCATAATTTGCTAAGTGTTGTCAATTATGTAATAAAGGTTGTAGAGTTATCTTTGAATTAAAGTCTTTTTTTATTTCTAGGATGTGTTATAATAAAATGCTGTTTATTGGTGAAAGAGTTAAAAATATTTATTTTATTAACTTACATGCTATGTTTAAAAAAGATATCAAGTGTTTTGTGTCTATTAGTGATGATTCTTGGACTTGGCATGGAAGACTTGCATATGCTAGCGTGGAGCTTCTTGCAAACTTGAACAAGGATGAGCTAGTTGATGGGCTTCCAAAGTCAAGTTTCAAAAGGACAAGGTGTGTGTTGCAGGCCAAATGGGTATGCAAGTGAACAATTCATTTAAATCTATTCATAAGGTATCTACCTTTAGACCTTTTTAATTGTTGCATATGGATTTGTTTGGTACTACTAGAGTAACTAGCCTAAGTGGCACACATTATGCATTTGTAATTATTGATGATTACTCTAGGTATACTTGGGTTGCATTCCTTGCTCACAAGAATGAATGTTTTGATGATTTTGAAAGATTTTTAAAAAAAGGTTTAAAATGAAAAGGGTTTTTTAATTTCTTTTATTAAGAGTGATCATGGTATAGAATTTGAAAATAAAATATTTGAAAAATATTATGACTTGCTAGGGATCACTCATAATTTTTCATCTCCTAGGACTCCCTAACAAAATGGTATTGTTGCAAGAAAAAAATAGAACTGTTTTAGATATGGGGAGGACTATGATAAATGAATATAATTTTCCTACTTATTTTTGGGTGGAAGCCATCAATACAGCTTAGTATATTTCAAATAGAGTTTTGATTAGACCTATTTTAAAGAAAACTCCTTATGAGCTATGGAATGGCAAAAAACCTAAAGTAGGCTATTTTAAAGTATTTGGTTGTAAATGCTTCATTCTAAACACTAAGGCTAATTTGGATAAATTTGGCTACAAAATCGATGATTGTATCTTCTTGGGGTACTCTACATCTACTAAAGCATATAGAATATTCAATAAGAGAACCATAGTTGTTGAGAAGTCAATGCATGTTGTATTTGATGAAGCTACTCCCTTTGGTCCTAGAAAGGATGTTTCTTGTGATGATGATGTTGTAGGTAACCTTAATGAGTTAATTCTTGAAGATCCTCAATCTGGTGGAGATCAATATGAAATCAAGAAAGATCCCTTGAATTCTTTGGGAAATAATGAGGTTGAGCTCCAAGAGCAACAAAGTTAAATAGTTCCATAGTAAGGAGTTCAACAAGACTTACCCAAGGATTGGACCTTCAAGAAAGATCATTCCAATGACTAAATCATTAGTGAAACATCAAAAGGGGTAGCAACTAGATCCTCTTTTAGAAATATTTTTCATAATCTTGCATTCATTTCACAAATAAAACCTAAGTCCATGAATGAGACCATTAATGATGAAGGTTGGGTACTTTCCATGCAAGAAAAACTCAACTAATTTGAAAGGAATAAGGTTTGGACCTTAGTTCCTAGGCCTAAGTACCATCCATCCATAGGCACCAAATGGGTGTTTAGAAACAAGTTAGATGAAGATGGCAACATAACTAGAAATAAAGCTAGGTTAGTAGCCTAAGGCTATAACTAAAAGGAGGTCATTGACTATAATGAGACTTTTATCCCCATAGCTAGATTAAAGGCCATTAAAATCTTGCTTGCTTATGCATTATACATGAATTCTAAAATTTTTCAAATAGATGTGCAAAGTGCTTTTCTAAATGGTTTTATTGACAAGGAAGTGTATGTTAAGCAACCTCATAGCTTTGAAAATCATGAATTTCCAAATCATGTTTTCAAATTAACTAAAGCCTTGTATAGTTTGAAACAAGCTCCTAGAGTTTGACATGAAAGGCTTACTAACTTTTGAAAAATGTTTTTTTAAAAGGAAAAGTTGGTACAATACTTTTTGTCAAAAAAAAAATATGAAAATAACATCCTTATAGTGTAAATACATGTTGATGATATTATATTTAGTGTTACTAATGAGTGTTTGTGTGAAGAGTTTTCTAACACTATGAAGAGTGAGTTTGAGATGAGCATGATGAGAGAACTCAAGTTCTTCTTTAGGCTTTAAATCAAGCAAGCTAAAGATAGCATCTTCATCAAGTAAGCCAAGTATAGTAAAGAGTTGATCAAGAGGTTTGGGATGGAGAATAGCAAGCCAAATAGAACTCCTATGAGCACAAAGACCAAGCTTGATAAGGATGAAAGAGAAAAGTTGGTTAATGAAAAGCTTTGTAGAAGTATGATCGGTAGTCTTATATACCTCACGGCTAGTAGACCAGACATTATGTTTTTCGTTTGTTTATGTGCACATTATCAATCATGTCTTAAAGAGTCTCATTTGCATGCTATTAAAGGCATTCTTAAATGCTTGAGTGGTGTCACACCCTACTCCTCCATAAGATGTAACATGATCCCGTAGTATACCTAATGAATTACCGTGCTTCGCCTACCAGTAACCCATTAAATATACTACAAGGGATTTTAAATCAATTTTTGTGAAATTTAAATCATCGATTAAAGTCTGGTGTTATAAAATTTTTTCAAAATTTCGGCAGAGTGTCGACTGTATTTTGAGAAAACACTTCTTCAAACTTGAAAAGGAAAACACTCCCAATATGATTTCTCAAATACAACTCCAATAAACTTCATTTCATCTCACAATTCAATCTCAATAATCAAATCATTTCATTTTTAGACCAACCTCATCATAAAAGAAACATTTCATTGATTACAAGACTCAAAAATTAATATTACAAAACTATACAGGTAAATAAAATCTCAAATTTACAATTACAATAATTTACATTTAATTATATACTAAAATATTTTACAAGAGTTTTTATATGACTGCTTAAATAATTTACATACATATTATTACATGCATACATCAAACCTATGTACATGGGTATACCTATGATATACCTAGAGCTGATCTGAATGCGTCTTCAAGGTACAGCTACAGGAATTCTCTCTCAGTTGCTCTATCCTTACTTTCACCTGCGACAGCATACAAAGCTATCGCTGAGTAGTGAACTCAGTGGTGTGCAACTATAACTTAAAATATAGTGCAATATACCTTAGCAAAATTATAGCAAATAATTTAAAAATCTGGATACTCATCAAATTCTAAAAAAATCAAAATATTCGTTGCCAATAATATAAATCATTTGTATAAAATGACTTTGAGTAAGAAATTTAATTTATCAAATCACAACTAGACATTTAAAGTAATTCCAGCAATTATGAAAATAAAGATTAATTTCAATAAAATCAATTATGCATAAATTCCAATTGAAATCAAAATTCTTTACTATTCGAAAATCACTCTTTATCTCACTAACTATGCAAGACTAATCTAAAAGGGCCATCTCCGGGGTGGTTCTAACTCCCTATGGTTGGGGAGGTAGAATCGGATTCTAATTTCCTATGGTCGGGGAGGTCGAATCATCGTGCATAGTACACACCACAACAATGAAACTTCCGAAAGTGCCATAACAAAAAACTTAGATCTAACCTCTAATCAGAGGAGAATCCAAGCCTGTGCACATACCATGATAATCAAAACAAAGCTAACTCCATTGCCTTCTCAACAAATGAGAGAGATGTGTAATAACCTAGTCAAGCATCTATAGTGAGATATAAAACAATACTATCAATCTCTTTGTCCTTTTTGTGAGCATAAATCACAATACAATTCAATTCAAAGTCAATTCAAATATCCAATAATTTTTATGCTCATCACAATTCAAGACATAAATTTGTATATTTCCATGCAAATTGCCCATCACAATTCAAAACATATTCTATCACAAATTTTCAAAACATTATTTATTCAATCCACAACAATGCTTAATACTTGTTGAAATACCATTTCACAAAACTAAACTCATGCATACTATAACAATTTCAATAATCAGTGAAATAAATTCAATACTTAATAAACATAATACATAGAGAAAATACATCATTTAGTCATATGAAATTTTCAAAACAAAATCAATTAAAAACTAGTTGTGCACAAACCTCTGATGAGTCGCCTCTTGGCCTTGACTCAGCGGATCTTTTCCCTTTCCAGTGTCTCTTCTAACTGAAACACATAATTTAAAGTGTTTCAGTACTCATTTAAATTGTTTCTAGTAATAAGGTTCAACAATTAAATTTTATTGATACTATTCCTTTCATTAGTCAACCTATAATGTTGACCTTTAATGCACGCTAGGTGAATTAGTTTTAATGTCACTAATATGTTCCATTTTTCATTCCTCACATGTTGACATATATTGCTAATTTCATTTCAAAGCTTATTGCATTTTATTGCAATTATTCAGATTTCATGGCTAATGTTTACTGTTTATTAGACCAAGCTACAGTGTAAATTTAATAGATTTCTCTTTATTAAATTGTTTCTCATTGTGTCTTCTTTAATTTCTTTTTGAATCACTCCATTTGGACTTATATAACTTAAGTTATGGTCATTTAACCATAACTAGGTCAAAGTTAAATGTTGACTTCCTTATTAGGCATTTTAGATTATGAATTTACTAATTTATTTAGACTATTTGTAATCACATTAAGGTCTAGCATTCTTCATAAGTATTGTTGCTCTATGTCTTAGGGACAACCAGAAATTTTTCTTACCATTTTTCAAGTTTTATAAAATTCTTTATAGATAAATTGTTAACTTAGACTCAAAGGTCCTATATTGGCATGGTTCTCAATTAGGTCAATGGATTTAACCTTAAATTCTGATCTTATACATTTATAACTTGAGGAAGTTATCTAAAACAAAGTTTTAGGTCTCTTTCTTAGCTTTCCAAATTGGTATGGCTCATTAAAATTGGACACTTCTTGTGGGAGATATGCTTATTTGAATTTTCTGGATTTTATGGTCAAATGTGCCAATTCCAGATTTAATGTGCCAAATTAATCAAGTTAATTGACCTAGTTCCCTTTATTTCTGAGTTTTGGTCAAATTACCAATATTGTAGATCTATGTCTTATTGAAATTTTGGGACTGATCTCATGTCATTTGGAGTTCTATGGACCAAGTTATGGTCATTTTACTATTGCTAGTCAAGTTGCACTTATATTGCAAAGTTTAGGTCATTTTTAGGTCAAAGTCAATTCAGCCAGTTTTTATAACCCAACTTTGGCAATCATTTTGACTTGGTAATTGGCATTTCTGGGCTTGGTGGTCTTCATTAAAGTTGTAGCCCTATGTCTAAGCTTTCCAACGGTATAAATTTCAAGTCATTTGGACCAATTTTGAGTGAGTTATGGCCAAAATACTAGCTACCATTCATATGGTCAAAAATCTGGGTTCACATTTTAGGCAATCCGGATTTGGTCATTCTTGTAGGTCACTTCTAGGCAGAATTTTGGCATAACTTCTACATGAAAATTGGTCCATTACAAGTCTAATTTTACCTTCAATTGGCCTCATACCAATTGGGATCACACATTTTTATTTATGGCTCAATTTATCTACTATTTTCAACACAACACAACCTGCACATGAAATAACACTTCCAATTGTCACTCCTCCTCCTCCCAAAACTACAATTCTGAATTCATGGCACTTCAATATCATTCATCACATCTCAATTTTGTCTATTTGGGCAGTTTATACAAGTGCTCAAAGTACATTATATAGCCTCAAGTCAATAAGTCAAAACTAACTTAATATATACATGAAATAACTAACTAATACACGTGAATTCCACTTAACAATTTGCCATATACTTCCACTAATGTATTACACCATAATTCAATATTTATATTCATGAAATTAGCACTCTCCAATGGACCTCAAGGCTGCCAATTTCAAGCTCAATTGTCCAAGTCTTCAAAAATTGTTCAAAACCCAAATTCACATTGTCAACCTCACATGTACTCTTACAATTAAATTCTACTACTTATAATCACATAAATTGAGCATCATTAATAAACAATTATATGCATAAATTAACCATTTTCATGCTTCTCAAAGCTACCAGAATTCAACAATTATCCAAGGTCCTAAATAATTCTTTCAAAATCCTAATTCAATTACTCAATCTTAACATACACATGAAGATAATTTGCTAGGACCTCTAATTACCTTAATCAATATCGTTTCCCATCAAATACATGCAAAGATAATTCAAACCTCTTTAGGTTCCATGGCTGCTGAATTCAATCACCATTAATTACTCATCCAATTCTTCCAATTTTTCAATAATTCAACTTATCTCAACCTTAGTACAAAGTTTAATTAAGTGAGGTAAGGAAAACTAGCACTAAACTTGTTTTGGAGCATGCTAAACCTTGATATTTTCTCTCCTTTTTGCTGCCTATGTGTTGCCCATGATGTGTAGACCAAGTTGAATGAAGACACTTGCAAGAAATTATGGCTTGATCATGTACCATTGGAGCTCTTGCATGGACGGCAATGGTGGACTTTAGGGAGAAAATGGAATTCGGTATTTGATGGAGATTTGAGGAAGAAGATGATGAATGGCTGGTTTTTGTCTTTAAGTGCTTTATATAGTCCCACTTAGTGCTCCACTAATTGTCCACTAAAGGTAGATTAAGAATATTATAATTAAGCTTTTAATTATTTCCATATTTTTCCACTTAATTTCTCTTAATCACATTTTATCTTTAATCTCATTTTTCATTCAATTTTTCAAAATGTACTACCACTTATTTTTTATGGACATTTAGGTCAAAAGCCAACTCTAGGTGTCAAATGACCAAAATGCCCGTCTTCAGGTTGTATTTTTTATTTTTCGATAACACCGATTTTTATCAGTTTTTTGAATTTTTCGTTTTTCTTTATACTGATTCTTTAATTTTTTTTGAAATTTCTAATGTCAATTATACTTCAATAAGTCTTTAATTATATCTCAAAAATTAATTCCGAGGGTTTCTCGCGGTCCCGGGGTCTGCTATTGCCTGCGCCGTAACTTTCCCGTGCGGTCACCCATCGCTGCGATGCTAGCTCATTGAACCTAGTTTCATTTTCTCTCTTTTGTTTTTTCTTAATTTTTCTTGTATTTTTTTTATTTATTTCATCATTTTATGCCTTTTTATTATCACTAAAGTGTAGTTCCAGACATCCTGACTTGTCTAGACCGACATTAGGTCACCGGAGCAGCAGAATGTACGGACTACGTAAAATGAGGGCGTTACAAGTGGCACATTGCATTTAGGTTTATTGTATCCTAGAAAAACATCTTTTGATTTGTGTTTCTACTCAGATGTTAACTTTTCCGGAAGCATCCTTGATAGGAAGAGTACCTCAGGTACTTGTTAACTCTTAAGACATTTCTAGTTTCTTAATGGAGTAAGAAATAAAACTTGGTTGCACTTTCTACCATCGAAGCCGAATATGTGGCTGCAGGTCTTTGTAGCCAAGTTCTTTGAATTAAGCAATAATTAAGAGACTTTAAAGTGTCTCTTAATCATATTCCTATTAAATGCGATAATACAAGTGCAATCAACTTGACCAAGAATCCCATACAATATTCTAGAACCAATAAAATAGACATAAGATATCATTTCATTCATGTTCATGTTTTAAACATGATGTTGTTCTTGAGTTTGTTGATATAAACAACTAAAATATCTTAACAAAACTTTTATGTGAAGAAAAGTTTACTTTTATCAAAAGAGAGTTGGGTATGCTTGATAGCTATGATGCTTAAGTTTGTCATATTCTTATTGGTTATATGTGTTCTTGTTGTGTATGCTCTCTTGAATCTCTCTACTTAATTATTTTTTTAAGCATTTTTTAAAGTTTTAAGTTTTGTTTTAATGTTTTAAATTTTTTGTGTTTAAGGTGTTTTTATTTATTCAAAAAGAAAGACTTTTTGAATTTTTTTTTGGCTTCAGAAATATGCTTTTAATTTTTCTAACAGAATAGATTTCGGTAGTCGAAACATTGGACTTCGATATCCGAAAGTGTTAAAGCTTTTTAATGGTTTAAATAGAAGTAGAAGCGGCAAGCAAAACCTTAGGGTTAAGCAACCGAAACCTCTTAATTATTTTTTTAAGGAATTGGCAGTATGCTTCGCGACAGGCGAAGTGTTTTGCTCTGGTAGTAGAAATCCTTCATATATATTTTTTTAAATTAAACAATGTTGGCTATAGCAACCAAAAGCCATAGTTCCGGTTGTCGAATCTAAGTTTTTAAAAAAGGGCCAAAATCCCTCTTTTCGACACTCTGGCTTCTCTCCCTCACCTTTTCTCTCTCTATTCTCTCTCTCGAAGACCCTCTCCTCTCCCTTTTAAATGCTTTTCACTCAATAATTTGTTTATTTTATTCCTCAATTCACTCAAGCTTGAAAATTCTTAGCTAATCTTTTGGTGTTTCTCTCTCTTTAAGTCTTATCTTTCAAAAGAGGTATTTCTTAATTTATTTTGTTTTGCACTTTTTGTTCAAAATTATTGGTTTAGTGCTTGTTATTATGCTTATTACTTGTATTTTATTATGTTAATTGTTAGTATTTTGGAGTTTTTGGGTGTTGGATTGCTCCATTTACCTTTTGCCCTCTGTTTTCATCTTTTTGGGTAAATACTTTAATTTTTCTTATTTTTTCAATTAATTGATTACATCTTTGGAAATTTAATTGTTTTGTGAAATTGAAATAGTTTGATGCTGATTTATTGTTACTACTATGTCTATAGCTCTTAGGTTTGCTATGGAAATTAGTTATTCTATATATATAAAATGCTGTTTTGTATTTGCTGTTATATGGACACAATGTTTTTGTTTGTTAATATGAATTTCTTTTTTATTGCTTTTGTTTTTTGAAAGAGTGTTTGCAACTTACTTGAAAAAAGTGGTTGAATTTATTTAGTATTGTTTAATCTATAAAATTTTGCACCTCAAAATAATATTTAATATCTCTAATATTATTGATTCTAGTTTTGTTACTGGTTTGTATATATTATACATCTATACTCAAACTATGCTAATGTTCTTGTGTAATAATTGTCTTTTGATAAGAATTTTTGAAGTGTTTTTGAAACTTAATTGCTTTAAGTATATATACATTTGGAGATTCTGTTTCTTTTTAACTTTGTATGTTTTTTCCTAACACATGTAACACCCCTCAACCGATTGTAGTGTAGCCGAGCAAGGTATGTCACACTTAGTGTCGGAGCACCCTATTTTATCATACTTTATTCCTTTAAAATTTTGTTCTCATTATATTTTAATATCAATTATTTTTCTATGAAGAAACCAACGGAGTTTCCCCTGTTTCTATTACCATTTGGCGTATTTCACTATTCACTTGCTTGAAATTTCAATAATATTTTCACAATAAAATCTCATTAGTTATTTTCATAATCATCTCATCACACATTCAATTCTTACAACTCATTTGCATACATGTCCATTCATACTCAATTGATGTACCAAAATTTTCAAACTTTATAATTTACAAGATTTACAAGCTAATTTCATAAATTCACAATTTATATGATATATAATTAATTACAATACCATAATTTACATTACAATTAATAACTAATTGTAAATTCATAAAATAACTTTTGTGAGCCCTATTTACATGCATTACTGAGGAGGTGATAACTTGAACACTTCTGACACTTCTGTAGATCTGGACTCCAAAAATCTCAGTGAAATGTCCACTAGGTTTTAGCTTCAGTACCTGCGCAAAGGAAACAAATCCATCGCACTAAGCAATTCTGCTTAGTGGTGCAATAATATAACAAGAAAATAATATATACAAATAAGAAAGACTGAAGTATAATTCTAAAATATAATTTAAATCCTCAAGTATCAATTAAGTTTAGTGTGATATTTCTAATATCAACTATCTTATATTCTATTTTGTCCCTCTTTGAAAGTGCTGAGTTTATACAATAATAATATTCAATATAGAAATTGATTCTAGGAGTATTATATTTTCGGTTCCTACAAATCTGAAAATTTCATTTGTACTACTTGATTCAGTTATGTTTCCATTGCTAATCTTTTTTCTCATTTCATTCAACACGTTCTAATGTTTTAAATTACTAATATTCCTAACTTATTTCAATAATTTACATTGCCTAGGTACCTTATGACAGGCTGACTCGGGCCGTCGGCACTAGACACCACGGTGTCTCGAGCCGTCATACCATGGGACGCAAAACGTCAACCACGTATGTAGTCAGTATGGCTAAAAAGCCATAATAACATATAATTGGGCATAAAAGCCATGAGTGTGGGTATAAAGCCATGAGTGCGGGCATAAAGTGATGAATACAGGCATAAAGCCTTACGCAGTACTGCTAAAATAATACCCTATTGGCATGCCAATCTATCTAATCTGACACATGTGTCTAGGCAATACATGGGCACATAGTACCATTAAATGTTAATATATTGTGTTTTATGACTTCATTATTTCATGACAAATTCCAATTATAATTTATACATTCATTTGATCATTCATGTGATCACAATTTATATCAATTATCCTTCTACACCATTATACTCAAAGTATTAGTCCTTTTCATAATAATGAGAACTAATGTCTCATTCATACATTAATATGATTCATTTATTCATTCATTATGTCATTCATATGATCACAATTTATAACAATTATTTCATTATATATTCCATTATATATATTTGTTGTAATATTCTAAAATTTATTTCCTAGTGGAAATACAATATCTAGACTCATTTTCATCTAATACATATATTCATAAATATCATTTACATAATTCACAATTTATGAATTATATCATCTATTTTTCCTTTCTAATTCCTTATCTAATTTATTACATCATTTTAAATGTCCCTAGGTTCAATATTTTCATTTATATTGATTTCCAAACCACATTTCAAAATATATTAATAATGTCTGCTAAGTTCAATTTGTGATGAGAATATAATTTCCATCTACCTATTCTCACAATTTAGGTATACATTAAGTCCTTTAAGTGGGGTACCATTGACCCCATTAGCAACTTAAGTTTTTGGTAGTTACTATTCACTTTATCATTTCCCTTCAAAGGTTGACTCTTTAATTCATAATATGTACACAAATGTTTGATACATACTTATGCCACATTTTAGGTTCTAAGTTTGTTGGCATTGATTTCCAATTGCAATTCAAAGCCTCCTAAAAGTATTTTCAAAAATTTAGTTTTTGGGTCTTATGTTTACTGTTCCATTGGTCTAAGCTACAGTGAGAATTTGGCAAACTTTTCTTCATCAAAGTTGTTCCTTTATGTGTCTTCTTTAATTCCCTTTTTGAATCACTCCATTTAGAGTTTTGTAGCTCACGTTATGGTCATTTTACCATAACTGGCCGGATTGACCTGTACCCATAATTTCTGGGCAATTTGGTTCTGCCAGATTTGGTGTCCTAACTTGGACTAGCAATTTGAATTGGTTAGATTCAGAATTTGAGTTTGTGTTCCTCATGAAAGTTGTTATAAATTGTGTAATCTATCCATTGATATAAGATTTAGGTCATTTGAATATTTCTACACTCAGTTATGGCCAAATAAACAAACACTATTCATTTGGTCAATTTTCCTGGGCAGTATGTATGTTAACCGAATTAGGTCAACTTTTAGGGCAACTTAAGTTAGTTTTCTAAGCATAGTTTCTTCACCAAAAAATGTGGCTTAAGGTTTCAAATTTCATCTCCAATTAGCCTCACACCAATTGGAGTTGTCTAGCTCTACTTATGTTCTTTTAAACACACTGGACTCATAGGTCCAGAATTCCCTGCACATGAATAACACTCCCAATACCACCTTCCCACACAACTACCATCCCTAATTCACATTCCATGCACTTCAATTAGTCCATAATTGGTCTCAACATCAATAATTTATCAACATATCATTAAATTCCTAATTTTTATATTAAACCCTAGCTCCAATTCAAGATTTACACAACACATATCACATTAGGCATACTAATCAATTTCTAATTGATTTCCACACATCAAACACCATTTCTAAACCATTCAAATCCATTAAAAACCATCAAACTACCACTCCCATAAAGCTGGCAAAAAATCCAACCCTTCATTCATGCATCATTTATATCATTTTTCATAAAATTTCACCTTCATTCAACTTAGTTTTAACTTTTAAAGAAGAAAGAAAGTAAGAGTTAGGCACTAACCTCTTTGGTGATTTTCTAATCTTGTTCACACCTCACTTTCTTTCACTTTCTCTTCTTCTAATTGCTGCCCAAGTCTTGCTCTAGTGGTAAGGGTAATTTTTAGTGAAGGGAGGATGAGGTTTTGAGGTGAATTGAAGTGGGAAATGAAGCTTGGTTTGAAGATCAATGGAGGGAGAGGGAAGAGAGAGTCATGGCTGGATGAGAAAGAAGAAACCAGAAATTGGTCTCTTAATTTGACTCATTTTTCCCTTTTTAAAGAATTTTAATTGTGTTGTTGAATGGTGATTGGTGGAGGCATGTTAAATGACATCATCTTATGTCATAATTCTAATTTTTATTCATTTTCTTTTCTTTTCTTTCCTACTCATTTTCACTTTAATTTTTAGCAATATTTATTTATATTTTATGTCACATAATTCACTTACATAAATGGACAAGTAGGTAAAAAATCGTCTCTAAAGGCGAAATGACCAAAATGCCCTCCGTTTGGCTTATTGAGCCAAAATCATCTATACCGATTGATAAAATCCCAGAAGCATTTTCTTGGCATTCTAATGCCATCAAAACCTTAATGACTCTTCTCTGGAGTCCCAAAAATTATTTCACGGATTTTTCCTTGGGTTTAGGGTTACTAGCTGTGAAGATAGTAACTTCCCGTTAGGGTCACGCATCACCAGGGCACCGGCTCATTTAACTTTATTGTATTTCATTTCTAAAATTTTTCCTAAATTCTTCTTACTATTATTTGGGTTATTTATGACTCCTCACTCTAGTTTACATATAGTTTCAGTCATTTTAACTGTCCGGATAGACATTGGTTACTGAAACAATAGAATGTGCAGACTCGCTAAAGTGAGGGTGTTACAATTCTTCCCCTCTAACAAAAATTTCATCCTCGAAATTTACTGGGTGTAGGTATCTGAGATAATTCCGTTACCTTTCTATTGTTCCCTCAGTCAACTCCTTTTATACATATGGTATTATTTAGTCTTTTCGAATCTATCATTATACACTTATGCATATCATAAAGGACAAATACTTTACCTCAAATTCACATTTGGGGCATCTTGCTCCTTTCTGGTTTGGGTGACATTTGCAAGTGCTGTTACTGTAACACCCCTATGTTCGGTAGTGCGTTCTACTGTTCCGGTGACCAGTGTTATCCGGACAGCTAAGATGCCTAGAACTACACTTCGTTATGAGTGAGGAGACATAAAATAATGAAATACAAGAAAAGAAAATACAAGAAAAACAAAGGAAAAATAATAGCAAAGAAATGTAACCAAGTTAAGCGAGCCGAGAACCCTAGCGATGGGTGACCGCACCGGGAAGTCACGGCATGGACCGTTGACTGGCCCTGGACTGCCGGGAACCCTGGAAAATATTTTTAGGACTTAAAGAGACCCCTATTGAAGTATAAATATCATTAGAAATTGAAGGAACGGAAGCGTGAAAAACACAAGATTATACCATTGAATTCAAAAATTTTCACCTAGGGTCACATGCACCATGCAAGATTTATTTTTATCTATTTGATTTCAATGATAAACAACATATTAAAACTCTTTTAATATGTTTTTGGATCTGTATTTGCCATTTAAGATTTTAAAATTAATCAGATTAATTTTAGAACCCTAGATTAAATCAAGAACGATTACACTAACCTCTTGATGTGCTGCAGCGTGTCTGCGCCTTTGAGATTCATCTTCAGGACACCAGATGTTGTCCCTCTAGCTTGTCCACACCAAGAACACCTATGGCAGCCCTTGAACAGCCTCTAAAGCTTTTTCTATTAATTAGAAATTCAAGTTCTGCCTTTTAAGAGATTAGAGATAAACAGACACTAGAAACAATTTCTAGTGTTCTTAATTCAAGAGATTGATGGCTAATCTCTTTGAATTGATGAGAGATGAAGAGAAATAGCTGGAGAGGCTCAAAGTGGCGTGACAATTGAGAGGAGAGGCTGCTGGTTATGTTTTCTTTTCATAACCACACTTAAATAGCTAGGTTAACACATTAAACCCTAGCCACATGTCACCTTTTGATTAGCTCTAGGTTTAAGTGACCCAATCACATTGTGCCAAGTGTCAAACCTATATTTAATCTTGATTTTAATCATCTTACATGATTAAAAACATTTGGCAAGCTTATGTGTTATGCCATGTGTCACCATCTCATGGTGCCACGTGTCACACTGTGAAATGACCAAAATGCCCTCGTGTCTTAATTTTGAGTTCTTAACCCAAAATAATTATTTTCTTCTTCTAATTAATTTATATCAAATATAAATTAATTAATTAATCTCTATTAATTAATTTCTCATCAATTAAATTCATATTTAAACACTTTAAATATAAATTTAATTTATACTACACATCCAATAATCTAGATTTGGTTTCAAGTCATGCTAGGGACTTTGCAATTTAATTGCAAACCAAATCTATTTAATTAATCAATTAAACTCTTTAATTAATTAATTAAATCATATTTAAATAGGTGATAACTTGTGTATGTGTGTGACTTACTAGGCTCATCACTAATTGGCAATGAGACATGATATCAACTCTTAATATCATCGAACTCTTTCTTACCATAAATGATTTCTCTAAATCATTTTATGAACCTCATAGACCATGGTTAACACCTAGCATAGCATGCCATGGCCACCCAATTAGTAATAAGATTTACCTTAAATGAACCTATAATCATATGTTACCATGCACTAGAATCTCTCTGTTACAAAATCCCAACTCAAGCCGAGTCATGGTTTATGTCAAACTCCATAAGCTATGAAAATTATGTTCTCTTTTAATTCCAATTCAAGATTAAAAGATTTTTATCATCAGAAACTCTTTTCTGAAAAAATATATCTGTCCTGGACAGTAACTTGAAACATCAAGAACAATTAAATGAACAAAGGATTTTAACACAATTTACTTAGAGGAACAGATTCCATCTTGATCAACACCTACCTCCATATATAACTAGTAGGAGCCAACAGATGCCCATATACCCATACACAAGACAAGTATGAAAGCGAGATCAAACTCAAACTACCTATATACAAGATAACTGTGCTATCTCAGGTCTAAAGATTATATGCACTGATATGATTTATGACAAAACATTGACAAGAGTAAACTCCATGTGCTTATCATAAGTGTCACTGGTTCGGCCTACTTATCATTTATAAGTGCCTATCATGTTTGTTATATGGCATGAGACTCACCATTCCATCTTATTTATATCTCATATAAATAACTTGGGAACAAACATGAATACAATCTTTCTGGATAAGTCATGTCCTTATTATGAAGTATCCTTGATTGTGAACCTATTTATGATACTTTGTGCTAGAAATATTGTCACTCATATTCTTAACAACTTAAGAATAATATTTCTAACAAAATATCAATGGACCTTTTCTATTACACATAAATATATTATGTAAACTGAAAAGTGGAAATGCCTTTTATTATTAAAAATATGTACAAGATACATACTAAATGATATGCTCTAGGGCATACTACTAACAGAAATATCAAAGAAAAATTAATTAATTAGTACAAAGATAAGTGAGAAATCGAAAACGGACAAAACCCTGTTACCAAAAATCGGAATGTAACCCGAACAGGGGCATTATGGTCATTTGACATCCTGAATTGTCTTTTGACCTAAATTTCCATTAAAAATAAATAATATTACACTTGGAAAATATAATGAAAAATTAAATTGATGGTACCTAAAGTAAATAGCAAAAAATTATGGGTTAATGTGGAATAAATGAAAGTTAAACTTATAATATGCTTTAAATTGTGTAAGTGGACCACTAAGGAAGAAACTAAACACAAATAGGGCAGGTGTAAGTCCATTATACAATCTGCATCTTCATCTTCCTCACTTGGTCCATCCATGCCGAAATGAAGAAATGGGAAATCCTCCATAGCTGGTTTGCATAAGCTTCATCCACTCCTTCATTTTACCTCTAAACACCTAGGTAGCTTCATTAAAAATTATCCCCACTTCACAAGGAAGAAGTAGATACCAATATTAAGAAGTTTTAGTGAAGATTAAGCAAGTCCCAACAATAGGTAAGTTTGTATTTTTGAATATTACTTTGTTAAACTTTGTATACATGTTATGGGTGTGTGCTTTGTGAAGGAATTTTTAAGTTTTAAGGAGTTCTTGATATATCCAGTTTGGACAGCCATGGAGTTGTATATTTGATGATTTATTCTTACATTTATTTAATGGGAAATTATGTTGAGTAGGGTGATTTTATGTCCTAGTAAGTTAATTCCACATGTATATGGTGATTGTGCACTTGAAATGGAAGTTGACGAATTGTGAGAAACTTTGGCATTGTGAAGCTTTCGGCAGCCTTAGGACTCCTTAATGAATGTTTGAATTCATGAAGATGTTGGATGAATTGTGATATTGAGGGTTGATGAACATGTATGTAAATTGGTTGTGGAAATTGTATGTAATAATTAGTAGTAAATGGTTTTGGTAATGTACCAAATCAGAATTGGTAAGTGGACCTTTTCTATTAACAACTTAAGAATAATATTTCTAACAAAATATCAATGGACCTTTTCTATTACACATAAATATATTATGTAAACAGAAAAGTGGAAATGCCTTTTATTATTAAAAATATGTACAAGATACATACTAAATGATATGCTCTAGGGCATACTACTAACAATCTCCCACTAGCACTAGAGCCATTCATTACAATATCTTAGACCTATCTTCTCAAGATGTCGGTCTAACTGAGTCTGTGACATAGGCTTTAGTGAATGGATCAGCTGGATTTTCAGCTGATGCTATTTTCTGCATGGCTACATCGCCTCGCCCAACTATTTCTCTGATAATGTGGTAGCGCCTTTCTATGTGTTTGGATTTCTGGTGAGACCTTGGTTCCTTAGCTCAGTATGATCGCTCCATTGTTGTCACAAAGGTAATAGAAGCTGACTCAATGGAAGGAACTACTGTAAGTTACTCATGAACTTCTTTATCCAAACGACTTCCTTTGTAGCATCCGATGCAAGAATATACTCACCTCGATAGTGGAATCTGCAATCGTGCTCGCTTGGAACTCTTCCAACCGATCGCACCTCCATTACAAATGAACACATATCCAGAGGTAGACTTTCTATCATCGATATCCGATTGGAAATCGTAATCGGTATAACCATCCAATTGCAAGTCTCCACTCCATAAATCAAGAATAAATCCTTAGTTCTTCTCAAGTACTTAAGGATATTCTTGATGACTATCGATGTTCCAAACCTGGATTGGATTGATACCGCTAGTCAAACTAACGAGATATGCGATATCCGCCTAGTACACAACATTGCATACATTAAACTTCCAATAGCCGAAGCATATGGAATCCTGGCCATCTTATCTCTTTCTTCAGGTGTCTTTGGAGACATCTCTTTAGAAAGGTGGATACCATGTCTCACTGGTAACAATCCTCTCTTGGAATCAAGCATGTTAAACCTCTTTAACACCTTTTCCAAGTATAGACTTTGGAATAAACCAATTATTCTTTTCGCTCTATCTCTATAGATGCGAATCCCAAGAATATAGGTTGCCTCCCCTAAGTCTTTCATGGAGAATGTATTTGACAACCATATCTTTATAGTCGTCAACATACCTGTGTCATTACCTATCAACAGTATGTCATCCACATATAAGACAAGGAAAGTGATAGCACTGTCACTAACCTTCTTATATAAACATGGCTCATCCTCATTTTTGATAAAACCAAAGGATTTAATGGCTTCATCAAAACGGATGTTCCAACTCCTCGAAGCTTGTTTTAACCCATAAATGGATCGCTTTAGCTTGCATACCTTGGAACCATCTTGGGATTCAAATCCCTTAGGTTGTTCCATGAAAATGTTTTCTTCAATGTATCCATTGAGAAAAGTCGCTTTGACATCCATCCGCCAAATCTCATAATCATAGTATGCACTATTGCTAATAAAATCCTAATTGATTTAAGCATGGAAACAAAGTAGAAAGTCTCCTCATAGTCTATTCCTTGCCTTTGGCAAAACCCTTCGCTACTAGCCTTGCCTTATAGGTCTCTACCTTTCCATCGTAACCAATTTTCTTCTTGAAAACCCATTTGTTCCCTATAGGTACAATACCTTCGTGGGTCAACAAGATCCCAAACTTGATTCTTATACATGGAATCAATCTCGATTTCATAGCATCAATCCATTTTGAAGAATCTATATCTGATACAGCTTCTTCATAGGTAAGTGGTCATCTCCATGATCTACTTCTTCATGAGTAGACAACTCTTGTTCTTCTTCATGAAGAAAACCATATCTCACTGGTGGGTGAGATACCCTGGTTGTTCTACGAGGAACACAGGTAGATGTTTCATCAATGGGTATAGGTTGACTAGATGGATCTATATCCATCGATGATTGGTTGGTCGAATTCTCCAATTCTAACTCTATTTGCCTTCCTTTGCCTCCTTCTTAAACAAACCGTTGTTCAAGAAATGTGGCATCTCTACTTATCACAACCTTTGTGAAGTAGGCAAATAAAAATAATATCCAAAACTATCTTTTGGATATCCAACAAATCGACCTTTTTCTGATCTGGTCTCCAATTTATCAGTGTTCAGCTTTTTGATATAAGCTGGACAACCCCAAATCTTAACATGCTTAAGACTTGGTTTTCTTCCATGCCATATCTCATAAGGTGTGGAAGAAACTGATTTTGATGGAATCCTATTCGAATATATAAAGTCGATTCTAATGCAAATCCCAAAAGGAGATTGGCATATCAAGATAGCTCATCATACTACGTACCATATCCAATAGGGTACGATTTCTCCTTCGATACACCATTCAGCTGTGGCGTTCCTGGAGGAGTCAGCTGAGAAACAATGCCATGCTCTCTCAAGTATTCATCAAATTCAGTACTCAAATATTCACCTCCACGATCTGATCGAAGAGCTTTAATATTTTTTCCTGTTTGATTTTCTACTTCAGATTTAAATTCTTTGAACTTTTCAAAGGATTCATGTTTGTATTTCATCAAATACAAATACCCAAACCTTGATTTATCATCAGAAAAGGTAATAAAATAATGAAAGCCCCCTCTAGCCATTTTTTTAAACGGACCACATACATCACTATGTATTAGTTCCAAAATATTTTCAGCTCTTAGCCCTTGTCCAACAAAGGGTGATCTAGTCATTTTGCCTTGAAGGCAAGATTCACAAGTTGGAGTAGGCTCAGAGCCCAATGAGGATAGAATTCCCATTTTTCTCCAATTTTGCAATCCTATCTTCTGCAACATGACATAACCTTAAGTGCCAAATATATTTTGAACTTGAGTTGGTTTTCACCATGGCATTGCATTCATTTAGATTACTATACTCTGGCCAGTGGAAACACTTTCTTACTGGCAATGGAAACACTTTCCTGTTGGCAGTGGAAACACTTTCCTTTGCCTTTGTCAGCTTTGGTCTTCCCTTTCTGTTTAGCTATTTTCTTGGAAGGACCAGGGATCTGAAGTTTCTTTTTCATATTGCCCTTCTTCTTGTTGGACATTCCAGCAGAAGAAGATGCAACCAAAGCTACCTCTTTTCCTTTATTGCCTGGCATATTCTTTTGTGCAATAACCAGCATGTTGAGTAAACCAGCTAAGGTGCATTCCTGTTTAGTCATATGGAAATTTGTCACAAAATTCCCTAAAGACTCAAGAAGGGACTGAAGGATCAAATCCGTCTGTAGTTGGAAATCCATGTTGAAGTCAAGATGTTCTAACTGCTCAAACAGCCGAATCATCTTGTGGACATGATCCCCAACATTCTGTCCCTTAGACATCCTCATACGGAATAGCTGTCTAGATATCTCATACCTAGCATTCCTGCTGTGCTCACCATACAACTCTTGTAGGTGAAGGAGGATCTCACTCGCACTCTGCATGTTCTCATGTTGCTTCTGTAACTCATTACTCATGGAAGCAAGCATGTAACACTTAGCTCTCATATCATGCTCCTTGCACTTGTCCAAAGTTTCATGTTCCTCTTGTGTGGCCTCTGAAGGTAAGGGACCAGGAACATTTGAATCTAGAACACATCCTATATGTTCAAGGTTCAGGACAAGTTTCAAATTTCTTAGCCAATCAGACAGATTAGGTCCTGTCAACCTGTTGTGATCAAGTATGCTTGCAAGGATATTGGATGGTGGTGGTTATTTTGTGCTCATTTTTATCAGAAAATTAACTGCAGAAAATAACCAGATTAATTAGTAAATGTATCATGTAATTAACCAAAATGATTATGGTCTTTTAATCAAATTGGTCCTCCCACTAACTTAGCGAATCCTACACTTCCAAAGTAGAAAACGGAAATCCTAGTTGGATGGATTTCTAGTGGGTGATTGAATTCTTATAATTCTATTGATCATCCTCAGGTACATCCATTATTGGAATTACAATAAACTATAAGTGAGCAACTCCTTGCCCATCACATCTCATGTGAGGTTCAATACTTTTACTAGCCCCTAATGCTCAAAATCTCAGGTACATCCAATATTGACTTATCTTGCATTAGTTAAGTTGATCCCATTGAGCCAGTAATTATGCAAATAATTTTAATGTCCTCAGGTACATCCAATATTGGCCACTAAACCATTTACATATTTACAACATCTCATGCTTAACAATTATTCTTAAGAAAATCTCTTAAATAAATTGCATCTTATGCAACTATTTAAAATTTCTTAAAATAATTGCCCCAATGGAGGGCCTATGTTATAATTACTTTAATTATAGCATTTCCAACTTAATCATTTGTTTGGAAGATTTTATGGTCATTCTATTTACTATTAAGGTCTCACTTTGCACATTATCCATTTAGCATGCATATATCATATAATTGCATACATTCCCATACATCTCATGCATTCATGGATAAGCAGTAAATATGGTATGATCATGGACTTTCTTAGGGATTCAATTAAGAGCCACTAATAATTGAATCAGGGCATTACTAGGTGCATTTCATTGATTCATTTTACAAGAGTTGCTGAAGGAGTACATAATCAACACTTGATCTTGAATTCCTCCTTTGGTCCCACCAATGCTCTTGACCTCCTTGAACTTCTTGCAATCCAATATTACATAGTAATCCTTGGCATACCAAGGCGAATTTACAAGAACTTAAATAAATGAAATTACAACCCAAAAATATTATAAACTTAATAATACATGCCCAAAATTAATTAAAATAAATTAATTAATTTACAATCCCAAAGAAACATAAAAGAAATA
Source organism: Hevea brasiliensis (assembly GCF_030052815.1). Taxonomy (NCBI): domain Eukaryota; kingdom Viridiplantae; phylum Streptophyta; class Magnoliopsida; order Malpighiales; family Euphorbiaceae; genus Hevea; species Hevea brasiliensis. The sequence continues at coordinate 27,834,897 of NC_079503.1, forward strand.
AATCCAATCACATTGGTCTTTTATAGTCCATGATCATCCATCATGCATATCACTATTTAACAATTAAATAAAACATACATACTTAAATTAAATTGAATATCTCATATTCAACTTAAAAATCCAGATTTGAATATGATTCAAATAAATTTAAAAATTTAGATTTGAATCTCATTCAAACAAATTTAAAAATTCAGATTTGAATCACATTCAAACAACTTCAAAAATTCAGATTTGAATCACATCCAAACATTTTTTAAAAAATCAGATTTGAATCACATTCAAATATTTTTTAAAAAATCAGATCTGAATTTTATTGAATCAATTTTAAAAAATCAGATTTAAATATGATTCAAACAACTTTAAAAATTCAGATTTGAATCACATTCAAACAACTTTTAAAATTCAGATTTGAATCACATTCAAACAATTTTTAAAATTCTGATTTGAATCATAATTTAATTGTGTGATTAAAACAACTAATTAAACACTTTAATTAGTCAAAGAATAGGCCTTAGATCATACAACAATTGCAGAATTAAAAGCCAAACCTTGAACCACCCATGGAACCATTGTTGCCGCCACCAATGGTGGCTTCACCATGTGTGCCACCACACCTCTTGATCCAACCAGCAATGAATCTCTTGATCTCATGATCAAACACACAATTAAATTATATAATCAACAATCTAAATGGAAAATATAGTGGCTCTGATACCAATTGAAGGCAGGCGTGAAAAATACAAGATTATACCATTGAATTCAAAAATTTTCACCTAGGGTCACATGCACCATGCAAGATTTATTTTTATCTATTTGATTTCAATGATAAACAACATATTAAAACTCTTTTAATATGTTTTTGGATCTGTATTTGCCATTTAAGATTTTAAAATTAATCAGATTAATTTTAGAACCCTAGATTAAATCAAGAACGATTACACTAACCTCTTGATGTGCTGCAGCGTGTCTGCGCCTTTGAGATTCGTCTTCAGGACACCAGATGTTGTCCCTCTAGCTTGTCCACACCAAGAACACCTATGGCAGCCCTTGAACAGCCTCTAAAGCTTTTTCTATTAATTAGAAATTCAAGTTCTGCCTTTTAAGAGATTAGAGATGTAAACAGGACACTAGAAACAATTTCTAGTGTTCTTAATTCAAGAGATTGATGGCTAATCTCTTTGAATTGATGAGAGATGAAGAGAAATAGCTGGAGAGGCTCAAAGTGGCGTGACAATTGAGAGGAGAGGCTGCTGGTTATGTTTTCTTTTCATAACCACACTTAAATAGCTAGGTTAACACATTAAACCCTAGCCACATGTCACCTTTTGATTAGCTCTAGGTTTAAGTGACCCAATCACATTGTGCCAAGTGTCAAACCTATATTTAATCTTGATTTTAATCATCTTACATGATTAAAAAACATTTGGCAAGCTTATGTGTTATGCCATGTGTCACCATCTCATGGTGCCACGTGTCACAATCGTGAAATGACCAAAATGCCTCGTGTCTTAATTTTGAGTTCTTAACCCAAAATAATTATTTTCTTCTTCTAATTAATTTATATCAAATATAAATTAATTAATTAATCTCTATTAATTAATTTCTCATCAATTAAATTCATATTTAAACACTTTAAATATAAATTTAATTTATACTACACCTCATATAATCTAGATTTGGTTTCAAGTCATGCTAGTGACTTTGCAATTTAATTGCAAACCAAATCTATTTAATTAATCAATTAAACTCTTTAATTAATTAATTAAATCATATTTAAATAGGTGATAACTTGTGTATGTGTGTGACTTACTAGGCTCATCACTAATTGGCAATGAGACATGATATCAACTCTTAATATCATCGAACTCTTTCTTACCATAAATGATTTCTCTAAATCATTTTATGAACCTCATAGACCATGGTTAACACCTAGCATAGCATGCCATGGCCACCCAATTAGTAATAAGATTTACCTTAAATGAACCTATAATCATATGTTACCATGCACTAGAATCTCTCTGTTACAAAATCCCAACTCAAGTGAGTCATGGTTTATGTCAAACTCCATTTGCTATGAATATTATGTTCTCTTTTAATTCCAGTTCTTGATTAAAAGATTTTCTCATCGAAACTCTTTTACGAATAAATCTATCTGTCTGGCCAGAACTTGAAACATCAAGAACAATTAAATGAACATAGGATTTTAACTCTATTTACTTAGAGGAACAGATTCCATCTTGATCAACACCTACCTCCATATATAACTAGTAGGAGCCAACAGATGCCCATATACCCATACACGGTACAAGTATGAAAGCGTTATCAAACTCAAACTACCTATATACAAGATAATCGTGCTATCTCGTGTCTAAAGATTATATGCACTGATATGATTTATGACAAAACATTGACAAGAGTAAACTCCATGTGCTTGTCATAAGTGTCACCGGTTGACCTACTTATCATTTATAAGTGCCTATCATGTTTGTTATATGGCATGAGACTCACCATTCCATCTTATTTATATCTCATATAAATAACTTGGGAACAAACATGAATACAATCTTTCTGGATAAGTCATGTCCTTATTATGAAGTATCCTTGATTGTGAACCTATTTATGATACTTTGTGCTAGAAATATTGTCACTCATATTCTTAACAACTTAAGAATAATATTTCTAACAAAATATCAATGGACCTTTTCTATTACACATAAATATATTATGTAAACGGAAAAGTGGAAATGCCTTTTATTATTAAAAATATGTACAAGATACATACTAAATGATATGCTCTAGGGCATACTACTAACAGAAATATCAAAGAAAAATTAATTAATTAGTACAAAGAGAAGTGAGAAATCGAAAAACGGACAAAACCCGGTGTTACCGAAAAATCGGGAATGTAACCCGAACAGGGGCATTATGGTCATTTGACATCCTGAATTGTCTTTTGACCTAAATTTCCATTAAAAATAAATAATATTACACTTGGAAAATATAATGAAAAATTAAATTGATGGTACCTAAAGTAAATAGCAAAAAATTATGGGTTAATGTGGAATAAATGAAAGTTAAACTTATAATATGCTTTAAATTGTGTAAGTGGACCACTAAGGAAGAAACTAAACACAAATAGGGCAGGTGTAAGTCCATTATACAATCTGCATCTTCATCTTCCTCACTTGGTCCATCCATGCCGAAATGAAGAAATGGGAAATCCTCCATAGCTGGTTTGCATAAGCTTCATCCACTCCTTCATTTTACCTCTAAACACCTAGGTAGCTTCATTAAAAATTATCCCCACTTCACAAGGAAGAAGTAGATACCAATATTAAGAAGTTTTAGTGAAGATTAAGCAAGTCCCAACAATAGGTAAGTTTGTATTTTTGAATATTACTTTGTTAAACTTTGTATACATGTTATGGGTGTGTGCTTTGTGAAGGAATTTTTAAGTTTTAAGGAGTTCTTGATATATCCAGTTTGGACAGCCATGGAGTTGTATATTTGATGATTTATTCTTACATTTATTTAATGGGAAATTATGTTGAGTAGGGTGATTTTATGTCCTAGTAAGTTAATTCCACATGTATATGGTGATTGTGCACTTGAAATGGAAGTTGACGAATTGTGAGAAACTTTGGCATTGTGAAGCTTTCGGCAGCCTTAGGACTCCTTAATGAATGTTTGAATTCATGAAGATGTTGGATGAATTGTGATATTGAGGGTTGATGAACATGTATGTAAATTGGTTGTGGAAATTGTATGTAATAATTAGTAGTAAATGGTTTTGGTAATGTACCAAATCAGAATTGGTAAGGGAAGTGGACTTAGAGTAAGGTAAATGTGTAATTGATACATGTATAAGCAATGTAATTAAGGACAGCATGTATTTTAGCCATAACTTTAAATGTGTAACTCCAATTGGTATGAGACCAATTGGAGGTGAAACTAGGCACAAAATGTGCCAACTTTCATGAAGGAAACATACCAAAATTCTGCTTGCAACGTAGCTTGAAAAATGACCAAATCCGGATTAAGTGCAAGTGAGGCCTGAAAACTGACCATTTGGGCAGCAGTTAGTGTTTAGGCCATAACTCACTCAAAACAGGTCCAATTGACCTGAAATTTTAACCATGAATAGTTAAGATCCATATATACAAGTCTTATGAAGACACCAAAGCCCATAAATGACCATAAGCAAGTCAACCAGCTTGCACAAATTTGGGTCCAAAAACTGGCCGAACCAAAGTTGACCAAATTTGACCTAAAATGACCTAATTTGATGCCATTTGACCAGCAATAGTAAAAAGACCATAACTTGGTCTACATAACTCATAATGACCTAAAATTTTATCCCGCGTTCCATAAGACATAGATCTACAAGTTTGTAGTTTTGACCAAAACCCAAAAACCGAGGGAACTAGGTCTTCCGGCTAGATCAAACTAGTATACCGGAATCCAACAAGTTGCAATAAAATGTACTAAACAAGGAAATGAAATTGGTAACATGTACCAATCCTAAAAGACTATCGAATGTGACATATTAATGACACTAAAACCTAATTTACCTAGAACGCATCGAGGGTCGGTATATTAGGTGATTAAGCAAATAATAGCTTTCAGTGAATTACTTATCGAACATTATCGATAGAGACAGTTTAATTTAGTACTGAAACACTTCAAATTGTGTTTCTCAGTTAGTAAAGACTCAGGGAAAGGGAAGGAAACACTGAGTCGGACTAGGAAGACGATTATCGAGGTTTGTGCACAACAACTATTTCTTTTGAATTTTTCAATTGAAATGAATTATGACTATTTGTACATTATTGTTTTAAATTATGGAAATGTGTTTGAATGGATATTTATAGCTTGAAAAGCATTGTAAATGGTTTTGAACTGTGAGAAATTGTTTGAATGATATTGATGGATACTTATTGATTGAAAAATATTGGAAATGGTTTGAAACCATAGCTATCATGTATATTGATTGTATTCCTCGCTTGCTTGTCTAGTGGGACGAATTGAATTCCCTCTTTGGCTGAAGTGTTGAGGTGTGTGCCTGTTGAGGACGAATTGGATGAGTACTCATATTTTTGCTAGCTAGCTATGTTATTCCTCATTAGTCATCGACTTTTGGGACGAATTGAATACCTCATTAGCCATCGGCTTTTGGGACGAATTGAACTTTGGAACATGATTAAGCTGTGTGTGATTTATTGATATGTATTGTGAGATTGTGAAATGAATTTAAACTCTTATTGACATATACTGTCTTTTGAATTCAACCATGATCTGACTTATTGAAATTTATTGTGATATTGAGAAATGGAGTTTAAATTCTTGTTGACAATTACTGTCTTGAAATTAACTATGGTTTTAAGTATCCACTATTTGTATGATTTATGAATTGTGATTTAAAGATGTATTTGGTTAATGTTGTGCACCACTGAGACCTTGTCTCAGCGATAGCTTTATTCTTTGTCGCAGGTAGACAGACAGACAGGGCAGCAGACTAGGCTGCTAGTACCTCCAGCGAGAGATTTTCGGGTATAACGAGTATACCACATTTTGCATTTTGTACTGTAATGTATGACCACTGTATGTACATATTGTTTTTGGTTTTGAGCAGTTGTAAATTAAAATTGTACATTGAAGTTGTAAAATAATTATGAGTTATTTTGGCTTGTAAAAATTGTATTATATTTCTTTTATCTCAGTCTTTGAAAAATCACTGTGGATTTGAGTTGAGAAATATGTTGTGTTGAGAAAAATATTGGAGTTGAGATTTGGAAATATATTGAAGTGCTTTTTACAGGTTTTCTGAAGAACTGTTTTATCCAAAATACAGATGGTACTCTGCTAAAATTTTTACATAAATTCCAAATAAGTCAGATGTGTTAGTTCTATCACTTCAGTTCAAAAAGGTTTTTAACACCTGTAAATAGTGCTCACCACTGTAAAAGAAGTAAGAAAAGTTTTTAAAATCCCTTGTAGTGTATTTAATGGGTTATCAGTAGACGGAGTTGGTAATTCATTAAATATACTACGGGATCATGTTATGCCTTACAGAGGGGTAGGGTGTGACAGTTACTATAGCACCTGGTCCTTCTACGACCTCTGTCTGGGTCCGTGGTAAATTCCTCTTAGGATAATCGTTCAGACGATGGTCCATAGCCCCACATCTATAACAGGCTCCAGTCAATCCCCTACATTCACTTTTATGCCACTTGTTAAAATAGTCACATTTTCTTGCTAGTCCTGGTGCACTCACTACTAGTATCTCTAGTTGACCTCTTCTGGGTATAGTCCTGGTTGTAGGTTTCCTACTTTGTTCAGATGTCTAACTTAACTATTGTAACATCCTCACTTTAGCTAGTCTGTACAGTCTACTGTTCCATTGACCAATGTCGGTCCGGGCAGCTAGAATGTTTGAAATTATAATTAGACTAAAGTAGAGAGTTATAAAGAAACTAAATAATGCTCATAAAAAGCAAGGAAAAATTTTTAGAAACGAAATACACTAAGGTTAAACGAGCCGAAACCCTAGTGATGAGTAACTCGAAGGGGAAGTGACAGTGAAGGCCGTTAGCAGCCCTAAACCCAGGGGAAAATTTATAAAATAAGTTTTGGGACTCCATAGAAGGGTCATTGAGCTTTTTGTGGCATTAGAATGCCAAGAAAATGCTTAGAAAAATTTTTCTATCGGTACACACAATTTTGGCTCGTTAAGCCAAACGAAGGGCATTTTCGTCATTTCGTCTTCAGAGATGATTTTTGGCCAACTTGTCCAGTTAAATAAATAATTTATATGACATAAAATGTGAATAAATATTGTTAAAAATTTAATTGATATTAAATAGACAAGAAAAGGATAGAAAATGAGAGAAATGAGGATTATGACATCATTACGATGTCATTAGTATTCTCCCACCTAGTCACATGTTGACAAATGGAACTAATATGTTTAAAAAGACTTAATAGGCAGAAAACAAAAGAAAAAAAAATAAGAAAGCCTTATCCCTTCTTCATTGCCGTCTCTCTCCTCTTCCATGTCCACCATTTTCAAGCTAACCAAAGCTTGATTTGCTTGGTTCTCACCCATTAAAACTTAAGTTTCCCAACACAAAAACTTGTTCTTTCATCTTGGTGAGTCTTTTGGGAGCAAAAGGAAGTGAAAAAGAAGAATGCTAGCAAGTTGCAATTTCACTCCATTAGAGGTTAGTGACTTAAACTTGATTTTCTCTTTAAATTCATGTTGAAGGAGTATGATTGAGTGCAAAATTACAAAGAAATTTAATAAATACCTTGTGTATGCCCCTCCCATATTTTCGGCAGCCTTAGTTGTGGTAAGATTTTGATGATTTTCATGGAGCTAAAATGGTAGTATGGCTGCCCTTAGTATTAATCTCTTAAGTGGAGTAATGAAATGCAAGTTTTAATGCATGGTTTGAGATAGTTGAGTTAGGGTTTGGGATGAAAATGAGACTTTGATCAAGTAATGGTGAAAGTAGGTTTTAATGGTCAATTAGTGACCATTTGGTTTTGTTTGAATAAGAAATGTAGTGGTTGGTTTAGTGGGAATTGAAGTTGGTGTGGCTGCCCTTGGTAACCAGTAGGACTGGGCATGAGTCTAGCAGGTTTGGGCAGTAATAACTGGAATTGTAGAGGTTCAATTGGTTCAAGGCCAACTAGACATGAAACTAGACATATAATTGCACAACTTTGGTGCAGAAACCATGCCCAGAAAATCAAACCAAGTTGACCTAAAGATTGCCCTAATTCGGGTGACCTACAATATGCCTGGGTAAAATGACCAAATGAATAGTGTTTAGTTATTTCATCATAACTCATTGTAGAAAGGTTCAATTGACCTGAAATTTTACCAAAAATAAGCTGAGATATAGACCTACAACTTTCATGAAGAAACATAACCCAAATTATCACCATAACATGCTCAAAAAGTGACCTGTAGTCACTACTTAAAATACTATAGATTTGGTCAGTCTAGAAATTCTAGAAAAATTATAATCCGACCAGTTGTGGTTTTTGGCCATAACTTGAGCTAAAAAACTCCAAATGGAGTGATTCAAAAAAGGAAATGTAACTAGACAAAATAAGGAACAACTTTCATGTTGACCATTTTGCTAAATTTCCACTGTAAAAATGACTAATGAAACAGTAAACACAAAGCTTGAAATTTGAAAATTTTGAATAATTAACATTAAGTTTAGAAATGGGATTGGCAACCAATACTAACAATTTTAGAATGCAAAATGTGGTATGTTAGGAGTGTTAAAACAAATGTACCTATTGTCCATGTAAAAGTCAACATTTTGTTGACTAATGAATCGAATAGCAACCCAAAACTTGAATTTCAAGAATTGTGAAACTTAAAAGTGTAATATGCCCTAGTATACCTAGCAAGATTGGTTTGGATAGGTTGGCATACCAATAGGGTTCTGTTAGCAATACTGCATGTGGTTTCATGCCATTCTGTGTTTCATGGCCTCCCATGCCATTCTGTGATAAAATAGCCTTTGGCTATATTAATTGAGTTATTATACTTGAATTATATCCTTGATGATTATTACAGCTTATTAGTTGTTCTGTTGCACACCGGGAGACACAATGTGATCGATGGTGTGATTGTCCGAGGTACTTAGTACCCAATGCCAGTTTAACCATTTATCTAGTCCAGTTGACTAGTAGGGGTTATTCGGGCAATGATAATAAATCTTACCAAATTTTAATCAAATAATACTATAATAAATATCAGAAATTATGTCTACAAAAAATGTAAGCATACATTCTGCATATTTACTTTATTTTAGTTATTTTATTTTATATTGTCACCACTAAGCAAAATTGCTTAGCGCATCACTTTTGCCACGTGCAGGTACTGGAGACATAGCTGAAGAGTCCAGCAGACCTCATACAGGGTGAGCTTTTAGATCTGCACACGAAGTCCAAAGTCACCTCACATTTGCAGTGCATTTGGTAGGACATTAGCCCACTTTTAGTATTTTGGTATTTTGTATTTTGTAGACTTTTGTAATGAATATTATAAACTAATGTAATTATGTTTTTAATGTAATTATCTATGAACTATGTTCAGTAATAAATGTAAGCATTTCTCATTGAGTTGACTGTGATATGAATTGAATTTAATTTTGAGATACTAAAGTCATTTGAGAAATTATTGAGAATATATTCGTGGTTGACTGAGAATGATGTGATGATTTTATTGGAAGTGTTTTTAACAGATTTAGAAGAGATGTTTTTCCAATTACAGCTGGCACTCTGCTGGATTTTCTATAAAATTTGCAAAAAAATTCAGATTAATCAAAAATTGTAAATAAATAAGTAAAAAGGGTAAATTGAATTGAAATATGATTTGGTGCTCCGGCACACTGTGTGTCATATCTTGCTCGGCTACACTGTAGACGGGTAAGGGGTGTCACAATTATTCTCTCGGCTTCTTATTACTAGACTGTCCAAATTTTCTCTCTTGCTTATCACTACTCCTCTTCTATTCCTCTTCATGAACACAGCTAATATATTTCTTTCTGAACTCTATCAGAAAGAATTCCCAAGTTATGTCAGTTGGTGGCACTACCTTGGTTATGACATCCCACCACCGATATGCAGCTTCTTGTAGCAATGAAACTGCACACTCCAAACTCTTTTCTGGTGTGCAATGGAGCTGTTGTAGGACTCTTTTAGTCCTTTCTAACCAATACTCAGCCACTAAAGAATCTTCTTCCTTTCTACCATTGAAATCTACAACTCCATACTTCCTAATTTTTCCTAAAGGTGATTTCTGTTGAGGCAGTGGTGGAATAACCCCAGTCATCTGTCGAAAGAATTCAGTCATCTGCTCAAACAATGCCTGTTAGGGTTGTACAAGCACCTCTTGCATTGGTGGAGCTGGATCTCCCCAATTTCCAACACCACTTCCAGTCGGGATACGGCTTACTACTTCTTCCTCTACTGCCCTCTGTGATTATGGGTCCATAACTTAACCTAAAATAACCAAAGAAAACAGATCTGCATTAGTGTCACCTCAACTCATATGAATGCAATGCATGTTATGCACATTATCTCATTCTATCTATCAAAGCCTAGGAATGCCTAAACCGTGCTCTAATACCAATAAATGTAACACCACTCACCCGACTGCAGTGTAGTCGAGCAAGGTATGTCACACTCGGTACCGGAGCACCCTATTTTATCTTTCTTTATTCCTTTAAAAATTTTATTCTTGTTATATTTTAATATCAATTATTTTTCTATAGAGAAACCAGCAGAATTTCCCCTGTTTCTATTACCATTTGGCGTATTTCACCACTCACCTGCTTGAAATTTCAATAATATTTTCACTGTCACACCCTATCCCTCTGTAAGGCATAACATGATCCCGTAGTATATCTAATGAATTATCAAACTTCGCCTACTGATAACCCATTAAATACACTACAAGGGATTTTAAAATCTTTTCTTACTTCTTTTTACAGTGGTGAGCACTATTATAGGTGTTAAAAGTTTTCTTTTACTGAAGTGAAATAGCTAACACATTTGAAGAATTAATAATTTTTGTAAAAATGTTGGCAGAGTGCCATCTGTCTTTTGAATAAAATGGTTCTTCAAAAACCTGTAAAAAGCACTTCAAATATATTTCTCAATCTCAAACTCCAACATCCAAATCAACACAATAAGTTTCTCAACATTTGTCTACTCAATCCACAATAATTTTCCAGTGTTTTCAAAAGCAGAGATAAAAGAAATATATCACAATATTTACAAACCAAAATAATTTACAAATTTAGTTTATAACTTTAATGTACAATTTTAATTTATAACTGCTCAAAATCAAGAACACTATATACATACAGTGAACATACATTACAATAAAAATTCAAAATATGGTATACTCAATATACCCGATGAACTCTCAATATAGTATTAGTAGCCTAGTCTGCTGCCCTGTTAGTCTGTCTACCTGTGAAAGCAATGAAAAGCTATCGCTGAGTCAAATTTACTCAGTGGTGCACAATAACAATTTGAAATGCGATATATAAATCTTTTATCGACAATTCACAAATCAAATAATTCACAATTCTATTTCACAATTTACAAAGTTCATATAACACAAATTTGATCAAACAATTGAATAACACAGTTTTGCCAATTAATAACACCATTTGATCAGATAATTGAATAATACAATTTTATCAATCAATAACACCATTTGATTAAATAACTGAATAATACAATTTTGCCAATCAATAACACCATTTGATAAAATAACTGAATAATACAGTGTTGCCAATCAATAACACAATTTAAGCCATGACATAATTTTTCTGCACATGCCGTGTTGTACACCACGACAAGACATACTCACCCCACTAATCGAAATCAATGAGGGAGGAAGCTATCTAGATAATGAGTACTCAGCCACACTCACCTCAGACTGGGAAGTCAAAGAGGGAGGAACATAATCACACTCACCCCAGACTGATAAGTCAAAGAGGGAGGAATATAATAATAGTGTCATGCCAAGTGTGAATCAAAACAATTCCAAATTACAATATTTCATACAATTCCCAAATCACATTTTATCTCAAAATTTCCATTTGCAAAGTAGGCAACACAATAATTTCCAAATAAGATTCTCAAAGCCAAAACAATAAAAAATTATTCATAACTCATTTCTCCAAATAAATTTTCTAGTAAAAGCAGTGAATATAAAAAGTATTGTGCACAGACACAATTTAAAACTATAATGTTCAAATAAATTTTTAAGTAGAAAATAAGAAATCAAAATTATTGTACACAAACACAATTTAAAACAATAACATACAAATAATCATAATTTATTTCAATTGAAAAATTCAAAAGAAATAACTATTGTGCACAAACCTCTGATATGTGCCTCTTGGCCCTGACTCAGTGTTCCTTATGCTTCTCAATATCCTTTTCAACTGAAACACACAATTTAAAGTGTTTCAGTACTCAATGAATTTGTTTCTAACAATAAAATCCAATATTTAAATTTTTTGGTGCTATTCCCTTCAATTCATTTCATTAGTCAACTTATAATATTGACCCTTGATACACTCTAAGTGAGTCAATTCTAATGTTACCAATATGTCACATTTAATAGCCTTTTAGTGTTGGTAAATGTTACCAAATTTATTTTCAAGTATATTGCATTTTATTGCAATTTGCAGGATTTCGGTATACTAATTTTACCTAGCTGGATGACCTAGTTCCCTCGGTTTTCAGGTTTTGGTCCAAACTATAAACTTGTAGGTCTATGTCTTATTGCACGCGAGGCAAAATTTTAGGTCATTATGAGCTGTGTAGACCAAGTTATGGTCAATTTACCAATGCTGGACAGAATGTACCAAAATGATAACTTTAGGTCATTTTTAGGTCACTTTTGGTTCGGCCAGTTTTGGTACCCGAACTTATGCAAGCTCTTTGACTTGCTTATGATTATTTCTGGATGTTGGTGTCTTCATAAGAATTGTAGATATATGTCTAAGTTATTCATGGTAAAAGTTTCAGGTCAATTGGACCTATTTTGAGTGAGTTATGGCCAAAATACCAACTGCTACCCAAATGGTCAATTTTCAGGCTTACAAAGCACTAATACGGATTTGGTCATTTTTAAGGTTAGTTTCTAGGCAGAATTTTGGCAACATTTCTACATGAAAGTTGGCCTATTTGGTGTCTATTTTCACTCCCCATTGGCCTCATACCAATTGGGTCCACAATTTTGCACTTATAACCTAATTTAGGTACTGCCATCAATACAGAACCTGCATAGAGAATTTACACTCCCAATTTGGCAATCCTCCTTCTTCCAAACTCCGAATAAGCATATATAGCACTTCTAATGCTCATTAAATAGTCTCAATTTCAACAAGTCATCATCAAAATTTCATCATAATTAAACAGCCCCAAATTAACATTAAAGCCCTAATAATTTTTCAATTTCAATTATACATACAATTCAACCTACATACATGTCTATATTCACTCTTAAGCATCATTCAGCAAGTTTAATCATTCAAAACCATCTAAACCTAGCTCTCCTCAAGGCTACCAGAAATTAGAAGGAGTGTAGACTTATCATTTCTCTTAAATTTCAAGAGAATTCAACTCACCTCATAAAGCTCATCAACTTTAAAGAAGGAAGGGTGGGGGTTCTTTGCACTCACCTCATATGTGTGACCCTTGCTGCCCTTGACAACTCCACTATTTCCTCTCCTAATGGCTGCCCAAGGATTGTTCTTGATGTGAGGATAAACTTTCATGAAGGGACTTATTGGATTTATGGCATGAAAGGGTAGAGATTAAGCTTTGCATGAAAATTGGCTATGGAAGTTTGGAGAGAGATTTGAATTCGGCAATGGGTTTGAAAGGTTGAAAAAGGTGACTTGGTTAGTGGCAATTCTATCCACTTAATGAGTTAAATAATCCCATTGTGCTCCACTAACATAATTAACATTTAAATAATCTAAATTTTTTATTATTCCACATTTTACCCTTAATTCCTCTTAATTACTCCACACATTTGACTTCAATTTTTTTTTTGGCATTATTAAATTTTAACACTACTAATTTAATGGACATTTAGGTCAAAAGTTAACTTGGGGTTTCAATTGACCAAAATGCCCTTATTCGGTTTGTATTTCGAAATTTTTAGTGTTACTGATTAAATCCTTGACCCGTCGACTTCTAAATTTTCGTTTTTATTTATATTGACTTACTAATTTTTCTTTGACATTTTCTAAGTCAATTATACCTCAATAGATAATTATTTAGGTCTCAAAAATATTTTCCAGGGTTCCCCGCAGTCCAGGGCTAGTCAATGGTCCATGCCGCAACTTCCCGGTGCGGTCACCCATCGCTATGGTTCTTGGCTCTTTTAACTTGGTTATATTTCATTGCTATTATTTTTCCTTTATTTTTTTTTGTCTTTTCTTTTCTTGTATTTCATTATTCTATGTATCCTCACTAATATTTAAATATAGTTCTAAGCATTCTAGCTGTTCGGACAAATACTGGTCACCGGAGCAGTAGAACGCACTACCGAATATAGGGGTGTTACAATTCTCCCCCCCACCCCCCCCCCCTTAAAATAAATTTCGTCCATGAAATTTTACCCCAAAGCCATCTTATAATAGTCATATGTTTATTTTCCCCTTTATATATGGTCGTATAATCTTTTTTCCCTCGAATTTGTGTAAGACTTTTAACAATCTAATACAACATTTAATTTGTTTGTATAACACCAATCTTCTCTTACTATTGTGCTGTCTAATATTTCGGTTTATGTTCCTTCTTGAATGACCCTTGAGGTCATGTTAGAATGATTTATCTACTCATTGGTCCTCTGACCATTCTAGTCAATAGTCTTCCTCACATTCGTAACATTTCTTTGTTATATCTGAACCAACTGTTCAAATTTTTACTTCCACAATTCTTTTTATCTATTAATATTCTATAACTTACTTCCTTTTGTACTAAACTGTAACCTTTCGATTTTCTAACTTTTGAGTTTTAAATCCCTAAGTAGGATTTTTAAACTTATTTCTAACAATTAAATTCTGTCCTGGCATAACTATACCAAAACAGATGCCGTTGGCAACTATTCTCATCTTGGTGTACTATCGAGTAGTACGTAGCTTTACACAATAATCTCAAGTCAGTACTGTAATCTGCAGCTTATAGTATAAACATCAAGAATATTGCATAGTTACTACGATACATTCCAATAGATCAAACTTTCCTATCTTTTACCCTTTTCAAATTCACAAATATCCGAGACTTATTCTGATTACAATATCCATTGACAATTATTAACTGTAACATCCTTGCTCTCATCTAGAGCAATTCCATTACTATAACTTACTTTTAGGTAACTAACAAATATATATATAAATATATATATATATATATTTTATATGAGGGATAGCAGGAAGGCAAACAATACTGGTACTAACATAAAAGTATGCAGACCCCAGGTCAAACAATACATATATATATATTACTTACTAGTTTAGAGAGTACTAGCAATGATGTCAAAAGTCTCAGCCTCTTCCCTCTGTTGTATAGCGTATACTCTAGCTGAAGCATCACCCTGTTCTGGCTGATTCACAGTACCCTGACCTCTAGGTGTACTACCCCTACCTCTACCTCTGCCTCTACTAACTCATAATGAACTATTTGGGGTAGAAACTTGGGTTGACCCCTCTAGTGTAGTAAATGATTCAGAACGGCGTGGATTTATACAATCCCTAGCAAAATGACCAATCTTTCCACAATTAAAACATGCTCCTATGGCTTTATAACATACCCCACTGTGTGGTTTACCACAAGTTTCATAAAGTCAATCTGACAGCGCATTTCTGGGTTTCTGTTGAGTTTGCTAATCAGATCGAGGTGGTTTCTGTCCAGAAGATCTATCTCTACCGAACTTCTTACCACCTCTGTTGTGTCCCCTAAAGTTTTTCCTCTTTCTAGTAGGACCACTAGAACTCTGTTCTACTGACTTTCCCTCTTTTTCTGTCTTCTCTGGTTTCTTTTTCTTAGGGGCTGCTTCAGATTCAATTCTTTCTAATTCTAGTGCTTGAGAAATAAGCTCAGAGAAGTTGTTATGTTTGAATCTAACCACTTATAATCTGATTTTAGGCTTCAAGCCGGTTTCAAACCTCTTAGATCTCTTCCTACTGGTAGAAAGTAGACTTACTGCATAATGGCTCAGCGAGAAAATTCTCTTTCATATTCAGCCACCGATCTACTCCCCTGTTCCAGACTTAGGAACTCTTGCAACTTCTGGTCCACATAAGCATCATGGACATATTTTTGTCTGAACTCCTATAGAAAATCATTCCATGTTAGCACTGAAGGTTCTACCAGACTATAGGGAATGGTTTTCCACCAGTCATATGCATCCCCCTGTAGCAGAGACACTGAATATTCAAATCTGAGCTCCTCTGTGTAGTGTAATTTCTTGAACACCCTATCCATTCTCTCTAACCACTGTTCTGCCTCTAGAAGATCTACTATCCCCTTGAACTCAATAGCCCCATATTTCATCAATTTGTCATACTGCCTAGCAGAAGACTATGGTTGTACCACTGGTGTCTATAGTGGGACTTGAGTAGGCACGTTACCAGCTATCTGTTGGAACATTGCAGCCATCTGCTGAGCGAACTGAGCAGGAAACTGCGGTACTGAGAGGGCTCGTGCGGCTGATCCACTGACATTGTGTAGGGCTGGGGCATCCCCTTGTACCTTAGCCTTTATCGATTGATCGACTGAACGATCACCCTCTTCCATAGTCAATTCGAGGATTTTAGACCTCCTGAACAAATAACACAAGGAGATTTCCTCCCGTCAGTGCATATTTCAATGTAATGTACTGTATGTATCAAACAATGACATTAAGCAGTTGTACTATGAAGAAAGAATATTCAAATTATAGGTGAAAACAGAATTTAAAAACTAGCTCTGATACCACTAAAACATGTCACACCCTACCCTTCTGTAAGGCATAACATGATCCCGTAGTATATCTAATGAATTACCAAACTTCTCCTACTGATAACCCATTAAATACACTACAAGGGATTTTAAAACCTTTTCTTACTTCTTTTTACAGTGGTGAGCACTATTACAGGTGTTAAAAAGTTTCTTTTACTGAAGTGAAATAGCTAACACATTTGAAGAATTAATAATTTCTGTAAAAATGTTGGCAGAGTGCCATCTGTATTTTGAATAAAACAGTTCTTCAAAAACCTGTAAAAAGCACTTCAAATATATTTCTCAATCTCAAACTCCAACATCCAAATCAACACAATAAGTTTCTCAACATTTATCTACTCAATCCACAATAATTTTCCAGTGTTTTCAAAAGCCGAGAGAAAAGAAATATATCACAATATTTATAAACCAAAATAATTTACAAATTTAGTTTACAACTTCAATGTACAATTTTAATTTACAACTGCTCAAAACCAAGAACACTATATACATACAGTGAACATACATTACAATACAAAATGTAGTATACTCAATATACCCGATGAACTATTAATATAGCATTAGCAGCCTAGTCTGCTGCCCTGTCAGTCTGTCTACCTGCGACAGCAATGAAAAGCTATCGCTGAGAAAAATTTACTCAGTGGTGCACAATAACAATTTGAAATGTGATATATAAATCTTTTATTGACAATTCACAAATCAAATAATTCACAATTCCATTTCACAATTTACAAAGTTCATATAACGCAAATTTGATCAAACAATTGAATAACACAGTTTTGCAAATCAACAACACCATTTGATCAAACAATTGAATAACACAGTTTTGCAAATCAACAACACCATTTGATCAAATAATTGAATAACACAGTTTTACCAATCAATAACACCATTTGATCAAATAACTGAATAACACAGTTTTGCCAATCAATAACACCATTTGATCAAATAACTGAATAATAAAGTTTTGCCAATCAATAACACCATTTGATCAAATAACTGAATAATATAGTGTTGCCAATCAATAACACAAATTAGGCAATGACACAATTTTTCCGCACATGCCGTGTTGTACACCACGACAAGACACGCTCACCCCACTAATCGAAATCAATAAGGGAGGAAGCTAGCTAGATAATGAGTACTCATCCACACTCACCTCAGACTGGAAAGTCAAATAGGGAGGAACGTAATCACACTCACCCCAGACTGATAAGTCAAAGAGGGAGGAATATAATAATAGTATCATGCCAAGTGTGAATTAAAACAATTCCAAATCACAATATTTCATACAATTCCCAAATCACATTTTATCTCAAAATTTCCATTTGCAAAGTAGGCAATACAATAATTTCCAAATAAGATTTTTAAAGCCAAAAAAATAAAAAAATTATTTATAACTCATTTCTCCAAATAAATTTTCTAGTAAAAGCAGTGAATATAAAAAGTATTGTAAACAGACACAATTTAAAACTATAATGTTCAAATAAATTTTTAAGTAGAAAATAAGATATCAAAATTATTGTGCACAAACACAATTTAAAATAATAAAATACAAATAATCATAATTTATTTCAATTGAAAAATTCAAAAGAAATAACTATTGTGCACAAATATCTGATATATGCCTCTTGGCCCTGACTCAGTGTTCCTTATGCTTCTCAATATCCTTTTCAATTGAAACACATAATTTAAAGTGTTTCAGTACTCAATGAATTTGTTTCTAATAATAAAATCCAATATTTAAATTTTTTTGGTACTATTCCCTTTAATTCATTTCATTAGTCAACCTATAATATCGACCCTTGATGCACTCTAAGTGAGTCAATTCTAATGTTATCAATATGTCACATCTAATAGCCTTGTAGTGTTGGTACATGTTACCAAATTCATTTTCAAGTATATTGCATTTTATTGCAATTTGCCAGATTTCAGTATACTAATTTGACCTAGCCGGATGACCTAGTTTCCTCGGTCTTCGGGTTTCGGTCCAAAACTATAAACTTACAGGTCTATGTCTTATTGCACGCAGAGCAAAATTTCAGGTCATTATGAGTTGTGTAGACCAAGTTATGGGCAATTTACCAATGCTGGACAGAATGTACCAAAATAGTAACTTTAGGTCATTTTTAGGTCACTTTTGGTTCGGCCAGTTTTGGCACCCGAACTTATATAAGCTATTTGACTTGCTTATGATCATTTCTGGGTGTTGGTGTCTTCATAAGAATTGTAGATATATGTCTAAACTATTCATGGTAAAAATTTTAGGTCAATTGAACCTATTTTGAGTGAGTTATGGCCAAAATACCAATTGCTGCCCAAATGGTCAATTTTCAGGCTTATAAAGCACTAATCCGGATTTGGTCATTTTTAAGGTCAGTTTTTAGGCAGAATTTTGGCAACATTTCTACATGAAAGTTGGCCTATTTGGTGTCTATTTTCACTCTCCATTGGCCTCATACCAATTGGGTCCACAATTTTGCATTTATAACCTAATTTAGGTACTGCCATCAATACACAACTTGCATAAGAGAATTTACACTCCCAATTTGGCAATCCTCCTTCTTCCAAACTCCAAATAAGCATATATGGCACTTCTAATACTCATTAAATAGTCTCAATTTCAACAAGTCATCATCAAAATTTCATCATAATTAAACAGCCCCAAATTAACATTAAAGCCCTAATAATTTTTCAGTTTCAATTAAACATACAATTCAACCTACATACATATCTATATTCACTCTTAAGCATCATTCAACAAGTTTAATCATTCAAAACCATCTAAACTTGGCTCTCCTAAAGGCTACCAGAAATTAGAAGGAGTGGAGACTTATCATTTCTCTTAAATTTCAAGAGAATTCAACTCAACGCATGAAGCTCATCAACTTTAAAGAAGGAAGGCCTGGGGTTCTTTGCACTTACCTCATATGTGTGACCATTTCTGCCCTTGACAATTCCACTATTTCCTCTCTTAATGGCTGCCCAAGGATTGTTCTTGATGTGAGGATAAACTTTCATGAAGGGACTTATTGGATTTATGGCATGAAAGGGGAGAGATTAAGCTTTGCATGAAAGTTGGCTGTGGAAGTTTGGAGAGAGATTTGAATTCGGCAATGGGTTTGAAGGTTGAAGAAGGTGACTTGGTTAGTGGAAATTCTGTCCACTTAATGAGTTTAAATAATCCCATAGTGCTCCACTAACATAATTAACATTTAAATAATCTAAATTTTTAATTATTCCACATTTTACCCTTAGTTCCTCTTAATTACTCCACACATTTGACTTTAATTTTTTTTTTTGGCCATTATTAAATTTTAAAACTACTAATTTTTTAGAGACATTTAGGTCAAAAGTCAACTCAAGGTGTCAATTGACCAAAATGCCCTTATTCAGTTTGTATTTCGAATTTTTTAGTGTTACTGATTAAATCCTTGACCCGTCGACTTCTAAATTTTCATTTTTATTTATATTGACTTACTAATTTTTCTTTGACATTTTCTAAGTCAATTATACCTCCATAGATACTTATTTAGGTCTCAAAAATATTTTCCAGGGTTCCCCGTGGTCCAGGGCTAGTTAATGGTCCACGCCGCAACATCATGGTGCAGTCACCCATCGCTATGTTTCTCAGCTCTTTTAACTTGGTTACATTTCATTGCTATTATTTTTCCTTTGTTTTTTTTTTGTCTTTTCTTTTCTTTTATTTCATTATTCTATGTCTCCTCACTAATATTTAAATATAGTTCTAGGCATTCTAGTTGTCCGGACAGACATTGGTCACCAGAGTAGTTGAACGCACTATCGAACATAAGGGTGTTGCAATTCTCCCCCCCCCCCCCCTTAAAATAAATTTCATCCGCAAAATTTTACCCAATAGCCATCTTACAATAGTCATACATTTATTTTCTCCTTTATATATGATTGTATAATCTTCTTTCCCTCGAATTTGTATAAGACTTTTAACAATCTAATACAACATTTAATTTGTTTGTATAACACCAATCTTCTCTTACATTGTGCTGTCTAATATTTCGGTTCGTGTTCCTTTTTGAATGACCCTTGAGGTCATTTTAGAATGATTTATCTACTCATTGGTCCTCTGCCATTCTAGTTAATAGTCTTCCTCACATTCATAATATTTCTTTGTTATATCTGAACCAACTGTTTAAATTTTTTACTTCCACAATTCTTTTTATCTATTAATATTCTATAACTTACTTCCTTTTGTACTAAACTATAACCTTTCGATTTTCTAACTTTTGAGTTTTAAATCCCTAAGTAGGATTTTCAAACTTATTTCTAACAATTAAATTCTGTCCTGGCATAACTATACCCAAACAGATGCCGTTGGCAACTATTTACTATCGAGTAGTACGTAGCTCTACACAATAATCTCAAGTCAGTACTGTAATCTGCAGCTTACAGTATAAACATCAAGAATATTGCATAGTTACTACGATACATTCCAATAGATCAAACTTTCTTATCTTTTATCCTTTTCGAATTCACTAATATACGGGACTTATTCTAATTACAATATCCATTGACAATTACTAACTGTAACATCTTTGCCCTCATCAAGAGCAATTCCATTACTATAACTTTTTGAATTCACTAACTGTAACATCTAGATGTTACTAACTGTAACATCTTTCCTATCTTTTATCCTTTTCGAATTCACTAATATTCGAGACTTATTTTGATTACAATATCTATTGACAATTACTAACTGTAACATCTTTGCCCTCATCTAGAGCAATTCCATTACTATAACTTACTTTTAGGTAACTAACAAATTTTTTTTTTTGTTTATATGATGGACAGCAGGAAGCAAACAAAACTGGTACTAACATAAAAGTATGCAGACCCTAGGTCAAACAATGCATATATGTATATTACTTAATAGTTTAGAGAGTACCAGCAATGATGTTAAAAGTCTTAGCCTCTTCCCTCTGTTGTATAGTGTATACTCTAGCTAAAACATCACCCTGTCCTAGCTGATTCACAGTACTCTGACTTCTAGGTGTACTACCCCTACCTCTACCTCTGCCTCTACTAACTGAAGATGAACTATTTGGGGTAGAAACTTGGGTTGACCCCTCTGGTGTAGTAAATGATTCAGAACGGCATAGATTTATACAATCCCTAGCAAAATGACCAATCTTTCCACAATTAAAACATGCTCCTATGGCTCTATAACATAACCCACTATGTGGTTTACCACAAGTTTCACAAAGTCGATCTGACAGTGCATTTCTGGCTTTCTGTTGAGTTTGTTGATCAGATCGAGGTGGTTTTTGTCCATAAGATCTATCTCTACCGGACTTCTTACCAACTCTGTTGTGTCCCCTAAAGTTTTTCCTCTTTCCAGTAGGACCACTGGAACTCTGTTCTACTGAGTTTTCCTCTTTTTCTGTCTTCTCTAATTTCTTTTTCTCAGGGGCCGCTTCAGATTCAATTCTTTTCTAATTCTAGTGCTTGAGAAATAAGCTCAGAGAAGTTGTTATGTTTGAATCCAACCACTTGTAATATGATACTAGGCTTCAAGCCGGTTTCAAACCTCTTACATCTCTCCCTACTGGTAGAAAGTAGACTTACTGCATAATGGCTCAGGCGAGAAAATTCGCTTTCATATTCTGCTACCAATCTACTCCCCTGTTTCAGACTTAGGAACTATTGTAGCTTCTGGTCCACATAAGCATCAGGGACATATTTTTATCTGAAATCCCATAGAAAATCATTCCATGTTAGCACTGAAGGTTCTACCAGACCATGGGGAATGGTTTTCCACCAGTCATAGGCATCCCCCTATAGCAGAGACACTGAATATTCAAATCTGAGCTCCTCTGTGTAGTGCAATTTCTTGAACACCCTATCCATTCTCTCTAACCACTGTTTTGCCTCTAGAGGATCTACTGTCCCCTTGAACTCATTAGCCCCATATTTCATCAATTTGTCATACTGCCTAGCAGATGACTGTGGTTGTACCACTGGTGTCTGTAGTGGGACTTGAGAAGGCATGTTACCAGCCATCTGTTGGAACATTGCAGCCATCTGCTGAGTGAACTGAGCAAGAAACTGCAGTACTGAGGGGGCTGGCGCGGCTGATCCACTAACATTGTATGGGGCTGGGGCATCCCCTTGTACCTCAGCCTCTATCGATTAATCGACTGAACGATCACCCTCTTCCATAGTCAATTCGAGGATCTTAGACCTCCTGAATAAATAACACAAGGAGATTTCTTCCCGTTAGTGCATATTTAAATGTAATATACTGTATGTATCAGACAATGACATGGAGCAATTTTACTATGAAGAAAGAATATTCAAATTATAGGTGAAAACAGAATTTAAAAACTAGCTCTGATACCACTAAAACATGTCACACCCTACCCCTCTGTAAGGCATAACATGATCCCGTAGTATATCTAATGAATTACCAAACTTCGCCTTCTGATAACCCATTAAATACACTACAAGGGATTTTAAAACCTTTTCTTACTTCTTTTTATAGTGGTTAGCACTATTACAGGTGTTAAAAAGTTTCCTTTACTGAAGTGAAACAGCTAACACATTTGAAGAATTAATAATTTCTGTAAAAATTTTGGCAGAGTACCATCTGTATTTTGAATAAAATAGTTCTTCAAAAACCTGTAAAAAGCACTTCAAATATATTTCTCAATCTCAAACTCCAACATCCAAATCAACACAATAAGTTTCTTAACATTTGTCTACTCAATCCATAATAATTTTCCAGTGTTTTCAAAAGCTGAGATAAAAGAAATATATCACAATATTTACAAACCAAAATAATTTACAAATTTAGTTTACAACTTTAATGTACAATTTTAATATATAACAGCTCAAAACCAAGAACACTATATACATAAAGTGAACATACATTACAATACAAAATGCAAAATATGGTATACTCAATATACCCGATGAACTCTCAATATAGCATTAGCAGCCTAGTCTGCTACCATGTCAGTCTGTCTAACTGCGACAGCAATGAAAAGCTATCGTTGAGTAAAATTTACTCAGTGGTGCACAATAATAATTTGAAATGCGATATATAAATCTTTTATTGACAATTCACAAATCAAATAATTCACAATTTTATTTCACAATTTACATAGTTCATATAAAACAAATTTGATCAAACAATTGAATAACACAATTTTGCCAATCAATAACACCATTTGATCAAATAACTGAAAAATAAAGTTTTATCAATCAATAACACCAATTGATCAAATAACTGAATAATACAGTTTTACCAATCAATAACACCATTTGATCAAATAACTAAATAGTACAGTGTTGCCAATCAATAACACAATTTAGGCCATGACACAATTTTTCCGCACATGCCGTGTTGTACACCAAGACAAGACACACTCACCCCACTAATCGAAATCAATGGGGGAGGAAGCTAGCTAGATAATGAGCACTCATCCACACTCACCTCAGACTGGCAAGTCAAAGAGAGAGGATCATAATCACACTCACCCCAGACTGATAAGTCAAAGAGGGAGGAATATAGTAATAGTATCATGCCAAGTGTGAATCAAAACAATTCCAAATCACAATATTTCATACAATTCCCAAATCACATTTTATCTCAAAATTTCCATTTGCAAAGTAGGCAACACAATAATTTCCAAATAAGATTCTCAAAGCCAAAAAAATGAAAAAATTATTCATAACTCATTTCTCCAAATAAATTTTCTAGAAAAAGCAGTGAATATAAAAAGTATCATGCACAGACATAATTTAAAACTATAATGTTCAAATAAATTTTTAAGTAGAAAATAAGATATCAAAATTATTGTGCACAAACACAATTTAAAATAATAAAATACAAATAATCATAATTTATTTCAATTGACAAATTCAAAAGAAATAACTATTGTGCACAAATATCTGATATATGCCTCTTGGCCCTGACTCAGTGTTCCTTATGCTTCTCAATATCCTTTTCAACTGAAACACATAAATTAAAGTGTTTCAGTACTCAATGAATTTGTTTCTAATAATAAAATCCAATATTCAAATTTTCTTGGTACTATTCCCTTTAATTCATTTCATTAGTCAACCTATAATATTGACCCTTGATGCACTATAAGTGAGTCAATTCTAATGTTACCAATATGTCACATTTAATAGCCTTGTAGTGTTGGTACATGTTACCAAATTCATTTTCAAATATATTGCTTTTTATTGCAATTTGCCAGATTTCAGTATACTAATTTGACCTAGCCGGATGACCTAGTTCCCTCGGTGTTCGGGTTTCAGTCCAAACCATAAACTTGTAGGTCTATGTTTTATTGCACGCAGGGCAAAATTTCAGGTCATTATGAGTTGTGTAGACCAAGTTATGGTCAATTTACCAATGCTAGAGAGAATGTACCAAAATAGTAACTTTAGGTCATTTTTAGGTCACTTTTGGTTCGGCCAGTTTTGGCACCCGAACTTATGTAAGCTATTTGACTTGCTTATGATCATTTCTGGGTGTTGGTGTCTGCATAAGAATTGTAGATATATGTCTAAACTATTCATGGTAAAAATTTTAGGTCAATTGAACCTTTTTTGAGTGAGTTATGGCTAAAATACCAATTGCTGCCCAAATGGTCAATTTTCAGGCTTACGAAGCACTAATCCAGATTTGGTCATTTTTAAGGTCAGTTTCTAGGCAGAATTTTGGCAACATTTCTACATGAAAGTTGGCCTATTTAGTGTCTATTTTCACTCCCCATTGGCCTCATACCAATTGGGTCCACAATTTTGCACTTATAACCTAATTTAGGTACTGCCATCAATACACAACCTGCATAAGAGAATTTACACTCCCAATTTGGCAATCCTCCTTCTTTCAAACTCCAAATAAGCATATATGGCGCTTCTAATCCTCATTAAAAAGTCTCAATTTCAAAAAGTCATCATCAAAATTTCATCATAATTAAACAGCCCCAAATTAACATTAAATCCCTAATAATTTTTCAATTTCAATTATACATAAAATTTAACCTACATACATATCTATATTCACTCTTAAGCATCATTCAGCAAGTTTAATCATTCAAAACCATCTAAACCTAGCTCTCCTCAAGGCTACCAGAAATTAGAAGGAGTGGAGACTTATCATTTCTCTTAAATTTCAAGAGAATTCAACTCAACGCATGAAGCTCATCAACTTTAAAGAAGGAAGGCCTGGGGTTCTTTGCACTTACCTCATATGTGTGACCGTTTCTGCCCTTGAAAATTCCACTATTTCCTCTCTTAATGGCTGCCCAAGGATTGTTCTTGATGTGAGGATAAACTTTCATGAAGGGACTTATTGGATTTATGGCATGAAAGGGGAGAGATTAAGCTTTGCATGAAAGTTGGCTATGGAAGTTTGGAGAGAGATTTGAATTCGGCAATGGGTTTGAAAGGTTGAAGAAGGTGACTTGGTTAGTGGAAATTCTATCCACTTAATGAGTTTAAATAATCACATAGTGCTCCACTAACATAATTAACCTTTAAATAATCTAAATTTTTAATTATTCCACATTTTACCCTTAATTCCTCTTAATTACTCCACACATTTGACTTCAATTTTTTTTTTTGGCATTATTAAATTTTAACACTACTAATTTTTTATGGACATTTAGGTCAAAATTCAACTCAGGATGTCAATTAACCAAAATGCCCTTATTCAGTTTGCATTTCGAATTTTTTAGTGTTACTGATTAAATCCTTGACCCGTCGATTTCTAAATTTTCATTTTTATTTATATTGACTTACTAATTTTTCTTTGACATTTTATAAGTCAATTATACCTCAGTAGATACTTATTTAGGTCTCAAAAATATTTTTCAGGGTTTCCTATGGTCCAGGGCTAGTCAATGGTCCACGCCGCAACTTCCTGGTGCTGTCACCCATTGCTATGGTTCTCGGCTCTTTTAACTTGGTTATATTTCATTGCTATTATTTTTCCTTTGTTTTTCTTGTGTTTTCTTTTCTTGTTTTTCATTATTCTATGTCTCCTCACTAATATTGAAATATAGTTCTAGGCATTCTAGCTGTCCGGACAGACACTGGTCACCGGAGTAGTAGAACGCACTACCGAACATAGGGGTGTTACATTCACAATAAAATCTAATTAATTATTTTCATAATCATCTCATCACATATTCAATTCTTGCAACTCATTTGCATACATGTCTATTCATACTCAATTTATGTATCGAAATTTTCAAACTTTATAATTTACATGATTTACAAGCTAATTTCATAAATTCACAACTTACATGATATACAATTAATTACAATACCATAATTTATATTACAATTAATAACTAATTGTAAATGCATAAAATAACTTTTGTGAGCCCTATCTACATGCATTGCTGAGGAGGTGACAACTTGAATACTTCTGATACCTTTGCAGATCTGGGCTCCAAAAATCCCAGTCAAATGTCCACTGGGTTTTAGCTTTAGTACCTGCGCGAAGGAAACAAATCCATCGCGCTAAGCATTTCTGCTTAGTGTTGCAATAATATAATAAGAAAATAATATATATATATATATATATATATATATATATAATTCTAAAATATAATTTAAATCCTCGGGTATCAATTAAGTTTGGTGTGATATTTCTAATATCAACTATCTTATATTCTATTTTGTCCCTCTTTGGAAGTGCTGAGTTTATACAGTAATAATATTCGATATACAAATTAATTCTAAAAGTATTGTATTTTCAATTCCTACAATTCTGAAAATTTCATTTGTACTACTTGATTCAGTTATGTTTCCATTGCTAATCTTTTTTCTCATTTCATTCAACACTTTCTAATGTTTTTAATTACTAATATTCCTAAATAATTTCAATAATTTACACTGCCCAGGTAACCTATGACAGGCTGACTAAACTGGATAACGGGTTGTTAGCACTGGACACCGTGGTGCCTCGGGCCATCATACCATGGAACACAAAATGTCAACCACGTATGCAGTCAGTATGGCTAAAAAGCCATGATAACATATAATCAGGCATAAAAGCCATGAGTGCTGGCATAAAGCCATGAGTGCAGGCATAAAACCATGAATATGGGCATAAAGTCATGAATACAGGCATAAAGCCTTACGCAGTACTGCTAAAATAATACCATATTAGCATGCTAATCTATCCAATCTAACACACGTGTTTAGGCAATACATGGGCACATAGTACCATTAAATGTTAATATATTGTGTTTTATGACTTCATTATTTCATGACAAATTTCAGTTATAATTTATATATTCATTTGATCATTTATATGATCGCAATTCACATCAATTATCCTTCTATATCATTGTACTCAAAGTATTAGTCCTTTTCACAATAATGAGAACTAATGTCTCATTCATACATTAATATGATTCATTTATTCATTCATTATGTCATTCATATGATCACAATTTATAACAATTATTTCATTATATATTCCATTATATATATTTGTTATAACATTCTAAACTTTATTTCCTAGTGGAAATACAATATCTAGACTCATTTTCATCTGATGCATATATTCATGAATATCATTTATATAATTCACAATTTATCAATTATATCATCTATTTTTCCTTTCTAATTCCTTATCTAATTTAATACATCATTTTACATGTCCCTAGGTTCAACATTTTCATTTATATTAATTTCTAAACCGCATTTCAAAATATATTAACAATGTCTCCTAAGTTCTATTTGTGATAAGAATACAATTCCCATTTACCTATTCTCATAATTTAGGTATACATTAAGTCCTTTAAGTGGGGTACCATTGACCCCATTAGCAACTTAAGTTTTTGGTAGTTACTATTCACTTGACCATTTCCCTTCAAAGGTTGACTTTTTAATTCATACTATGTACACAAATGTTTGATACATATTTATACCACATTTTGGGTTCTAAGTTTATTGGCATTAATTGCCAATTGCAATTCAAAGCCTCCTAAAAGTATTTTAAAAAATTTAGTTTTTGGGTCCTATGTTTACTGTTCCATTGGTCTAAGCTACATTGAGAATTTGACAAACTTTTCTTCATCAAAGTTGTTCCTTTATGTGTCTTCTTTAATTCCCTTTTTGAATCACTCCATTTGGAGTTTTGTAGCTCATGTTATGGCCATTTTACCATAACTGGCCGGATTAACCTGTACCCAGAATTTCTGGGCAATTTGGTTCTGCCGAATTTGGTATCCTAACTTAGACTAGCAATTTGAATTGATTAGATTCAGAATTTGAGTTTGTGTTCTTTATGAAAGTTGTTCTAAATTATCTAATCTTTCCTTTGATATAATATTCAGGTCATTTGGATATTTCTACACTGAGTTATGGCCAAATGAACAAATACTGTTTATTTAGTCAATTTTCCAGGGCAGTATGTATGTTACCTGGATTAGGTCAAATTTTAGGGCAACTTAGGCTGGTTTTCTGAGTATGGTTTCTTCACAAAAAAATGTGACTTAAGGTCCTAAATTTCATCTCCAATTGGTCTCACACCAATTGGAGCTGTCTAGCTCCACTTATGATCATTTAAACACACTGGACTCATAGGTCCAAAATTCCCTGCACATGAACAGTACTCCCAATATCACCTTCCCACACTACTACCATCCACCATTCACATTCCATGCACTTTGATTAGTCCATAATTGGACTCATTATCAACAATTTATCAACATATCATTAAATTTCTAATTTTTTTTTATCAAACCCTAGCTCCAATTCAAGATTTACACAAAACATATCACATTAGGCATACTAATCAATTTCTAATTGATTTCTACACATCAAACACCATTTATAAACCATTCAAATCCATCAAAAACCATCAAACTACCACTCCCATAAAGCTGGCCAAAAATCCAACCCTACATTCATGCATCATTTATATCATTTTTCATGAAATTTCACCTTCATTCAACTTAGTTTTAACTTTTAAAGAAGAAAGAAAGCAAGAGTTAGGCACTAACCTCTTTGGTGATTTTCTAAGATTGTTAACACCTCACTTTATTTCACTTTCTCTTCTTCTAATTGCTGCCCAAGTCTTACTCTAGTGGTAAGGGTGATTTTTAGTGAAGGAATGATGAGGTTTTGAGGTGAATTAAAGTGGGAAATGAAGCTTGGTTGGAAGATCAATAGAGGGAGAGGGAAGAGAGAGTCACAGCTGGATGAGAAAGAAGAAACCAGAAATTGGTTTCTTAATTTGACTCATTTTTCCCTTTTTAAAGAATTTTAATTGTGTTGTTGAATGGTGATTGGTGGAGGCATGTTAAATTACATCATCTTATGTCATAATTCTAATTTTTGTTCATTTTCTTTTCTTTTCTTTCCTACTCATTTTCAATTTAATTTTGAGCAATATTTATTCATATTTTATGTCATATAATTCACTTACATAAATGGACAAGTAGGTCAAAAATCGTCTCTGAAGACGAAATGACCAAAATGCCCTCCGTTTGGCTTATTGAGCCAAAATCATCTGTACCGATTGATAAAATTCCAGAAGCATTTTCTTGACATTCTAATGTCATCGAAACCTCAATGACTCTTCTCTGGAGTCCCAAAAATTATTTCATGGGTTGTCCCTTTGGGTTTAGGGTTACTAGCTGTGAAGACAACAACTTCTCATTAGGGTCACCCATCATCGGGGCACCGGCTCATTTAACTTTATTGTATTTCATTTTTAAAATTTTTCCTAAATTTTTCTTATCATTATTTGGGTTATTTATGACTTCTCACTCTAGTTTACATATAGTTCTAGTCATTCTAGCTGTCTAGACAGACATTGGTTATCAAAACAATATAATGTACGGACTAGCTAAAGTGAGGGTATTACACACCATGCTATTTTAGCTTTAGAACACAATTCTAATATAATTCTTACATAAGCAAACTATCTTAAATCTCATTTTGACAAAATTACTTCCTTATATCAAATTGCTTTGAATTGAAAATTAGTTTTTGCTGTGTAACACTGCTGTGCATTAAATTGCCTTGAGTTGAGATTCTTTTTCTTGTGTTTTACAACTAAATTTTGCTATAATTATGTTGTGTGTTGCTGGTTTGTTTTATTTCGCTTAAAGTTGATTAAATTCTTATAAGTTCACTTGCTTTGGGATGTCTTATACCTCTTGTAACTTGGCTTGGGCATCTCTTATCTCTTTTGGTATTTGGGTAAGTGTTGTGGTGTTTTTGGCTTAGAAATGGCTTTTCTATGTTTGTTGTGTGTGATGTTTCTATCTCTGAACTATTTTTTTCTTCTCTATGGGTCAAAAGAGGGCTTATGGCAAATGACCTAAAGGAGAATCTAGTAGAGGTCCCCAACCTACCCAACCACCTCCAGCCTTTGAGTATCCTATAGTGACTAGGAACTCTAAGCAATATGCTACTTTCTTCAGATGATTGCTCACCTGGGTCGACCTAGAATCTGTCCCTTATTTCAACACACATAGGTTCTTATAGCCCTTTGTAGCTCAGACTAGGATTTGTTCATCACCACACTTGGACTAACCCGTGAGAACCTCGTTAGAGATTTTTATGCTAACCGACACACCCTTCATCAATCCAATTACCCTACTCCTATCAGTTATGTGAACCATCATAGGGTTGACATTACACCTGCTATCATAGCTAAGATCCTAGGAATACCCAACACTAGTGAGGTTATCAATACCACTCACTAGTGGATCACTGAGCCCTTCTCTCTTGAGGATCAAGTCAGAATTATATCTCAGGGTGACCATCCATGAAATCTTGTTCATTTACATATTGCTCATCTTAGAGCTATCCCTAAGGTAGTTCACCACATACTTACCTATGAGATCATCCTTAGAGATGGCTATAGGTCTGACCTCACCTATGCTGACATGTTTGTCATGACTTTCCTTTTAGAGTAGAGTCTTCTCAACCAACTTGTTCTTATGATTCATACCCTAACTACAACCCTAAGGTACTCTACTACTTGTCTCCCTTATGGTCGTCTAATCACTGAGCTTCTTTGGGCTCTTAGGGTAGACCCTGGCACTGAGTCTGCAATAACTATCCTTAGAGACTATGGCATTTATACTATGGATACTCTACCGCACATGGTGCCTAGTGTCTATGTAGCTAACTATAAGCATGCCAGGCAAGATAAATCCACATCTTCTCAGAGACCACAGCCTCAGAGCACAGCATTTAGAGCATCTTTTGATTAGGGCAGTGTACCTATAGTAACGGTCGATCCTAGTGGGATAGCTCACCAGGGTGAGTCATCTCGGACTTCCTATGACATTTATGATGCCCTGGCTAGCCTGAAGCTTAGATCTATCCAGATAGAGGACAAACTACTATGGATCAAGGACAGACTACTATGGATCAAGGACAGACAGTTTCAGCATCGTAGTATATGTAGAAGCAGGTGGCTTATATTTTCTGTCTTCTCTAGAACTTGAACTTTTGCTGTAACACCCCTATATTTGGTAGTGCGTTCTATTGTTTCGATGACCAGTCTCTGTTCGGATAGATAGAATGCCTGAAACTATATTTAAATGTCAGTGAGGAGACATGAAATAATGAAATACACTAGAGAAAAATACAAGAAAAACAAAGGAAAAATAAGAGTAATGAAATGTAACTAAGTTAAACGGGCCAAAAACCGTAGCGATGGGTGACCGCACCGGGAAGTGGCGGCATGGACTGTTGACTAGTCCTGGACCGCGGGGAACACTGAAAAATCTTTTTAAGACTTAAATAAACATCTATTGAAGTATAAATAATATTGGAAATGTCAAAGAAAAATTAATTAATTAATGCAAAGAAAAACGAGAAACCAAAAAACAGATAAATTAGTGTTATCGAAAAATTGGGAATACAACCCGAATAGGGCCATTGTGGTCAATTAACACCTAGAGTTGGCTTTCGACCTAAATTTCCATTAAAAATAAATAGTATTAAAATTTAGGGACCCATGAAAAAGGAAATTAAATGTGTAATGAAATTTAGAGAAATGTGGGGATTAAATGCAATTATGAAAACTTTAAATTATAATAAGATTAAAGTAGATTAGTGGGGCACTATGGACACCTTAAAAAAATACTAAGGAACAGATTAGTGGAGCACTAACCTTTTCATCTTCTTCTTCCACAAATTCTTCAAAGTTGCCAAACCCAACTTCTCTCCCAAACCACCATTGCCGTCCCATTTGTGAGCTCCATGCATCCATGATCCAAGCTTCAAGTGGTTAAGGTTTCTTCATTAAAAGTAATCACCACATCTTGGGCGGCACTTAGGGAACAAGAAAGAAGGGTTTTAGTGAAGTTTTGGTCAAGCTTCAAAAGAGGTAAGTGGTTGTTTCATTACTTGTTTCATTAAAATTGTAACTAAGGTTGTGGTGAGTTGATTTATGGAAGAAAAGTTGAGATTTGATAAGTTAGGGTGATACTCCATTTCGACAGCCATGGAAGTTCATCATATTTAGCTTGTTTTTACATGTAAATGGTAGTTTGAGGTGTTGATCTAAGTGTTTGTATGTATAGGAGTGATTTACCATGTATAAAGTTTGATTTAAAAGTTTGAAAAGTTAAAATGGAAAGCTTAATGTATGTGTATTACTTTGGCAGCCTCATGGTGAAGATTTGTAATGTTTAAGTTCATGAAAAGTGGTTGTATTATGGTATAAAAAAATGACAGCATATGTATATGAAATAGTGGTGATAATGTATGTGATTATGTAGTGGAAATTGTATGTACTGGTTAGGAGTATTATGTGGAAAATTGTTTAGATTTGGATATTGTAAATTAGGAGTTATATTTGGTGTATGTAAGCTGATTGTATTCTGCCCAAAGTTGCTATAATACAAACTAATGAATGGGTATGATATGGTACAAGTGCAGAATGGTTTGGGAAGTAAAGATATATTTGGTGAATGTGTGATTGGTTTAGTGTTTGAGAGGCATGTAAAGGGCAGTATGCAAATGAGCCTATAATCCTAAGTGTGTGACTCCAATTGGTATGAGGCCGATTGGAGGTGAAACTAGGCATAAAATGTGCCAACTTTAATGAAGAAAGCCTACCTAAATTCTATCCAAAAAGTGAAATGAGAATTGACCAAATCCGGATTAGTGACTTTGCAAACTTGAAAATTGACCATTTGAACAGCAGTCAGTATTTTGGCCATAACTCACTCAAAACAAATGACTTGAAATTTATACCATGGATAGCTTAGACATAGAGCTACAACTCTTATGAAGACACCAAAATCCAGAAATGACCATAAGCAAGTCAAAATTCTTGCACAAGTTCGGGTATAAAAACTGTCAGAATCGGAAATGACCTAAGTTTGCCATTTTAGTGCAATCTGTCCAGCAATAGTAAAATGACTATAACTTGGTCTAGTAAACTCCAAATGACCTAAAATTTATGGCAAAAGTTCACTAAGACATAGACCTACAAGTTTATAATTCGGACCAGAACCCAAAAACCGAGGGAACTAGGCCATCCGGTTAGGTCAAAACAGTATACTGAAATCTGATAAATTGCAATGAAATGCAATACACTTGAAAATAAAATTGGTAACATATACCAACACTAAAGGACTATAAAATGTGACATATTGGTAACATTAAAATTAATACCCCTAGAGTGCATCAAAGTTCAACATTTAGGTTGACTAAGGAAAGTAATAGTATTAAATAAATTTAATTATTGAACTTTGTTATTAGAAATAATTTAAAAGAGTTTTGAAACACTTTAAATTGTGTGTTTCAGTTAGCAAAGACTCAGAAAAGGAGAAGGAACCACTGAGTTAAGGCCAAGAAAATTTTATCAGAGATTTGTGTGCAACAGTTATTTCTTTTGAATTTTCATTGGAAATAAATTATGACAATTTGTATGTTATTGCTTAAATTATGAAAAATTTTGTTTGAATGATATTTTATGGATACTTATTGATTAAAAAATATTGCAAATGGTTTGAAACCACAGCTATCATGTATATTTGATTGAATTTCTCGCTAGCTTGTCTAGTGGGACGAATTGGCTTTGAATTCCCTCTCTGGCTGAAGTGTTGAGGTGTGTGCCAGTTGAGGACGAATAGGATGAGTACTCATATAATTGCTAGCTAGTTATGTTATTCCTCACTAGCCATCGGCTTTTGGGTTGAATTGGACTTTGGATTCATGATTAAGCTGTGTGTGTGATTTATTGATATTTATTGAGATATTGTGAAATGAAGTTTAATTCTTTATGACATTCACTGTCTTTTGAATTCAACTATGATTTTAAGTATCTACAGTTTATATGATTTCTGGTTTATGGTTTTAAATTGCATTTTCTTAGTGTTGTGCATCACTGAGACATTGGCTCAGGATAGCTTTTTCATTGCTGTCACAGGTAAACAGATAGATAGAACAGCAGAGTAGGCTGCTTGTGCTATATTTTGGGATTCTACCGGGTATATTGAGTATACCATATTTTTGTAAATTTTATTGTAATGTATTTGCACTGTATATAAATATTGTAATGGTCTTAAGCAGTTGTAAACTAAAATTGTAAATTATTTTGGCCTGTAAAAATATTGTGATATATTTCTCTTATCTCAGCTTTTGGAAACACTGAAAAATTGATGTTAAATTGAGTTGACAAATGTTGAGAAATTTATTGTGTTGAACTATTATTGGAGTTTGGGATTGAACAAATTTATTGGAAGTGCTTTTTTATAGGTTTTTGAAGAATTGTTTTATTCAAAAATACAGATGGCACTCTGCCAAAATTTTTACAGAAATTACTGATACTTTATATTTGTTATTTGGGTTCACTTCAGTTAAAAAAATTTTTTTAACACCTGTCAAAAGTGCTCACCACTGTAAAAAGAAATAAGAAAAGATTTAAAATCCCTTGTAGTATATTTAATGGATTATCAGTAGATGAAGTTTGGTAATTCATTAGGTATACTATAGGATTATGTTATGCCTTACAAAGGGGTAGGATGTGACATGTTTTAGTGGTATTAGAGCTAGTTTTTAAATTCTGTTTTGACCTGTAATTTGAATATTCTTTCTTCATAGTACATTTGCTCAATGTCATGGTTTGATACATACAGTATATTACATTATAAATATGCACTAATGGGAGAAAATCTCTTTGTGTTATTTGTTCAGGAGGTGTAATATCCTTTAATTGACTATGAAAGAAGGGGATCGTTCAGTCGATCAATCAATAGAGGATGAGGTACAAGGGGAAGCCCCAGCCCTTCACAATGTGAGTGGATCAGCCACACCAGTCCCCTCAGTACCGTAGTTCCCTGCTCAGCAGATAGCTACAATGTTCCAACAGATGGCTGGTAACATGCCTACCCAAGCCCCACTGCAACACCAGTGGTATAACCACAGTCTTCAGTTAGGCAGTATGATAAGCTGATTAAATATGGGGCTATTGAGTTCAAGGGGACAATAGATCCACTAGAGCCAGAGCAATGGTTAGAGAGAATGGATAGGGTGTTCAAGAAACTGCACTGCACAAAAGAGCTAAGATTTGAGTATTCAGTGTCACTACTACAGGGGATGCAGATGACTGGTAGAAAACCATTCCTCATAGTTTGGTGGAACCTCCAGTGCTAACCTGGGATGACTTTCTTCGGGAGTTTAGACAAAAATATGTCCCAAATGCCTATGTGGACCAGAAGCTACACGAGTTCTTAAGTCTGAAACAGGGAAGTAGATCAGTGGCAGAATATGGAAGAGAGTTTTCCCGTCTGAGCCACTATGTTGGAAGTCTCCTTTCTACAAGCAGGGAAAAATGTAAGAGGTTTGAAATCGGCTTGAAGCCCAGTCTCAGACTACAAGTGGTCGGATTTAAACATAATAACTTCTCTGAGCTTATTTTTCAAGCACTTGAATTAGAAAAAATTAAGTCAGAAGTGGCCCTAGAGGAAAAGAAATCAGAGAAGACAGAAAAAGAGAAAGAGGGGAAGTCAGTAGATCAGAGTTCCAGGGGTTCTATTGGGAAGAGAAAGAACTTTGGGAGACATAGCAGGGGTGGTAAAAAGTC
Organism: Hevea brasiliensis; assembly: GCF_030052815.1. NCBI lineage: Eukaryota > Viridiplantae > Streptophyta > Magnoliopsida > Malpighiales > Euphorbiaceae > Hevea > Hevea brasiliensis. The sequence continues at coordinate 27,871,531 of NC_079503.1, forward strand.
TAGTAGGGGAAGATTTTCAGGACAGAGACCTCCTCCATCTGGTTAGCAAACTACCAGAAATTCCTACCCTCCCCGTCAATGTGAAACTTGTGGAAGAAATCATGGTGGGGTATGCTACAAGGCCACAGGAGCCTGTTATAACTACGGAGGCATAGGAAAATTTGCTAAAGACTACACCAGTGCCCATAGAGTTGGGCCACCTCCTACTACTGTAGAAGAGTCAGTTCAGAATCCTGCCACCAAAGGTTCGCAACCATCTAGCAGAGGTAGAGGTAGGTGTAGAAGTAGTCCAACAGGCAGCCAAGGCACAGTGAATCAATCAGAGCAAGACAGTGCTTCAGTCAAAGTCTACATAATGAGACAGATAGAAGAGGTTGAGACATCTGATATTATGGCTGGTACCTTCTCAATTTTTAATCAAAATGTGTTTGTGTTATTTGATCCGAGTTCTACCCACTCCTATGTGAGTGCTAGCATCATTGATTGCATTATTGTTCCATGTACAAAAATGAACTTTGAGGTGCTAGTAATAAGTCTGCTAGGATAAGAGGTCAGGGTTAATATAATGTATAGGGATTGTCCTTTGGTGATCCAAGGACATAATTCTCTATCTGATCTCATTGAAATGCCCTTCAGGGATTATGATATCATCTTGGGCATGGATTGGTTAGCCAGGCATCACGCCATGATTACTGTAGACTAAAGACAGTCACTTTTGGTCTCTCTCAGTACAGTGATGTGGTAATACATGGGGAGAGGTAGCTATTGCCATCAAACATCATTTCGGCTGCACTAGCCAGAAAAATGATCAGAAAGGGGTGTGAAGCATACTTGGCACATATGGTAGACACCCAAGTGGGGAGTCCAGCATTAAGGGACATTCCTACAGTATATGACTTTCTAGATGTGTTTCCTGAAGAATTGTCAAGATTACCTCCAGAAAGAAAAGTGCAATTTGAGATTAATGTTATGCCTGGTGTGGATCCAATCTCCATAACACCATACAGAATAGCACCAGCAGAGTTGAAGGAGTTGAAGGTAAAATTGTAGGAACTACTTGAAAAGGGCTTCATCTGCCCTAATGTGTCACCTTAGGGAGCACCAGTATTGTTTGTTAAGAAGAAAAATGGCACTTTCCGCTTATGTATTGACTACCGGCAGTTGAATAAGGTGACAATAAAGAACAGATGTCCATTGCCTCACATTGATGATTTGTTTGATTAGTTGAAGGGTGCAGCTGTGTTCTCTAAAATTGATTTGCGATCTGGTTATTATCAATTGAAAGTGCAAGAGCAGAGTATTCCAAAAACTGCTTTCAGAACTTGATATGGCCACTATGAGTTTCTAGTAATGCCATTCGGGTTAACTAATGCTCCAACTGCTTTTATGGATCTGATGAACACTATCTTCAGACCATATCTTGACTAGTTTGTGGTGGTGTTTATTAATGATATTTTGATATATTCGAGGAATGCAGAGGAGCATGATAGACATCTAGGGATTGTGCTACAAACTTTGAGGGAGAAACAACCATACGCCAAATTGTCAAAATGTGAATTTTAGCTTAAAGAATCTCTTTCTTGAGACATGTTGTGTCAGCTAAAGGGATCAAGGTAGATTCCAGCAAGGTAGAAGCTATCCTTAATTGGAAACCACCCAAGAATATCACAGAAATTCGTAGTTTTCTGGGTTTAGTTGGATATTACCATCGATTTGTGAAAGGATTTTCTATGTTAGCTTCTCCAATGACCAAGCTGCTTTGGAAGGATGTAAAATTTCAGTGGACGAATAAATGCCAATAGAGTTTTGATGAGTTGAAGAGGTATTTAACTGAAGCTCCAGTCCTTACTTTACCTACCCCAGGTAAAGAATACATAGTTTATAGTGATGCTTCTCATAATGGGTTAGGTTGTGTACTGATGCAAGATTGGAATGTCATTGCTTATGCATCATGCCAGCTAAAATCGCATGAGAGGAACTATCCGACACATGACTCGGAGCTAGCAGCTATTGTTTTTGCTCTGAAGATCTGGAGACATTACTTATATGGGGAAAAGTGTTATATCTACACAGATCACAAGAGTTTAAAGTATTTGGGCACTCAGAAAGAATTGAACTTGGGACAGAGGAGAAGGTTAGAATTGATTAAAAATTATGATTGCTTAATAGACTATCAGCCAGGGAAGGCAAATGTAGTGGCTGACGCCTTAAGTCGCAAGACTATGGAAAGTCTCAGGGTTTCTCCTTTGTCCATGGTACATGAGCTGAAAGCATAGCATGCCAGTTTGGAGATTGATGATGAGGGACAGACAGTAGTTGCATGGCATATACAGCCAGTGTTGATTGATCATATCAGAATGGCTGCTCAGAATGATGAAAAATATCAGAAGCTACTGAAAGAAGTCCAGCAGGGTAAGAAACCTGAATTTTCTGTGAAAGATGATGGTTTATTGCTACATCAGGGCAGAATGTGCGTTCTTAATGATGTGGAATTGAGACAGATCATTATGAAGGAAGCACATGAGTCTCCTTTTGCTATGCATCCTAGTGGAACTAAAATGTACAGAGGGCTAAAAGAGCATTACTGGTGGATGGGTATGAAAAGGGATGTAGCTGATTTTGTTTCCAAATATCTAACTTGTCAGCAAGTGAGGGCAGAACATCAAGTGCCAGCTGGTTTATTACATCCATTGCCAGTACTAGAGTGGAAATGGGAACGGATAACTATGGATTTTGTTATGGGACTTCCAAGGACACAGAATAGTCATGATGCAGTATGGGTTATAATTGATAGACTGACCAAGTTTGCTCACTTTTTGCCAGTCCGGATAGACTATAACCTACAAAGATTGGCCAGATTGTACATAGATGAGATTTAAGACTGCATGGAGTGCCAGTATCGATTGTATCTGATAGAGATCCTAGGTTCACTTCTAGATTCTGGGGTAGTCTTCAGAAAGCCCTAGGAACTAGATTGAACTTTAGCACAGCATTCCACCCACAGATAGATATTATCACACCTCACCCCTCAATAAGGCATAACATGATCCCGTAGAATACCTAATAAACTACAGAACTTCACCTACAGATAATTTATTAAGTACACTACAAGGGATTTTACAACCATTTTCTTACATTTTGGAAGTGGTAAGCGTGTTGGTAGGAATTAAAAACATTTAATTGAAGTCTCAAAATTAGTAAAAATTTTTGTCCATTTTATTCTTCCGTAAATTTTATAAAAATTTCAGCAAAGTGCCGTTAGTATTTGGAGAAAACAGTTCTTCAAAAACCTATAAAAACACTTCTAATAAATTTTTCCAAAGCTCCCAACCTCCAAATAATCTCAATTCAACATAACTCAAGTCAATTCCACTTCAAAATAATTCCACAATTTAATCCAAGTTTGTCATCTCAAAACATTTCATCATTTCATTCAATAAAGCTAATTTACATTCACAAGTTTAATTTACATATAATAAATAAAAAAATAATACTATTACAATTTATTATACAACTGCTCAACTTTACATTAATATATATAACATTACAATATTTACATCAAAATAACTACAAGGATATAAAACAATACCCGTACAAAAAGATCAATGTAGTCCTCTATATCAATAGCAGCTCACTCTATTGCTTTCTCATTGCTCTTATCTGTGACTACAAAATAAGCTATCGCTGAGTGTAAAAATATCCAGTGGTGCACAATAAAAATTTAAAATACAATTCATAAATCATTCATTGACAAAACACAATTTAAATGTTGCACAATTACATTTCACCAATTATCAAAACTCATTATAGCAAAATTTTTGGGTCAAATAATTTAATAAACACAGTGTTGCCAATTCATACATAACTTAAGCCATGACACAAAATTTTCGATCAATGCTGCGTTGTACACCACGACAAAGCAATCTACAACCCCACTAATCAAAATCAATGAGAGAGGTGGCTAGCTAGCTAATGAGTACTCATCCAATCTACAACCTCAACTGGTAAACCAAAGAAGGGGGAAAATAATCGATCTCAACCCCATAAATGGAGGAATAATATGGTACTGTCATACTAAGTGTGAATCCGAAATCAAATTAAAACAATTTATTCAAATATTGCATACAAAAATCAAATCAATTTCCAAAGTTACATTTTCATTCACAAAGTGGCAACACAAAAGTTCTTAAACTCATAATGCATACTAAATCTATTTTTCAATGATAAAATGCTTAAATAAGGTTTATTGTGCACAAACCTGACGTGAGTCGCCTTTAGGCCTTGACTTAGTCTTTTAGACTTTCCGAGCCTTTTTCAGTTGAAACACATAGTTTCACAGTGTTTCAGTACCATAACTTAGCATAAATCCAAAAATAAATTCAAATTCACTTTTATCTAGCTTATATATGCTAAACTTAATGTTCTTTAAAATTTGTGTTTCGGGGTTACTATTCACTACACTATTTAAGTCAATTTGTTGACTTTCTAAGGCTTAATAGGTATGGGAATTCCAACTTCACCCACATACCACATTTTGGTCACTAAATTTGTTGGTTTCGGTCATTTTATCGAAACTTAGGTCTTTTAGGCAAAATTGCAAATTTTCAATTTTGGTGTCTTAGGTTGCAGTGTTCCATTGGTCATTTTGCTGTTAGAATTTGGCAAAATTTTCTTCATAGAAAATGTTCCCTATTGTCTTAAATTTATTATCCTTTTTGAATCACTCCAATTGGAGTTTTGTAGCTCATGTTATAGCCATTTGAATCATGGCTGCCGGATTGGACTTAACCCAGATTTCTGGGCAAATTCTGGTTCTGGCAATTTTAGGTCACCAACTTTGGGTGGGTAAATGACTTGGTTAAGTGCAAAATTTGGATTTGTGTTCTTCATGAAAGTTTTAGGTATACATCTCAGCTGTCTACTGGTAAAATTTCAGGTCATTTAGACCTACCTAACCCAAGTTATGGCCAAATGAACAAATATTGTTCATTTGGTCATTTTTGTACAGGTCAGACTGCAAAAATTTGGATTTGGTCAATTTGTTCACTAGGTTTTGGTCATTTTCTAGGCGTGATTCCTAAATGAAAATTATGTCATTTTGTATCTATTTTCATTCCCAATTGGTCTCATACCAATTTGACTTGTAAATTTTCAGTTTTGGTCCCTTAAAGGGACCTTGATCCTACTGCCTGCAGCATGGCCATTTTCAATCCGAATTCACTCTCACTTCCAACACTTCCAACACATCTCAATTGGTCACAAATGACCATTTCTCACCTCAAACAAGGTCAAACACACCATTTGACCATTTTTCTAATTTTTGGCTTCCAAAACCATAGGTCCAAACCCTAATTCACATTTTTATTACATTTACTTGATTCAAAGCAACCAACATCATTCATCAACTCTGTCGACACCATATTTTGGCCGATCACAGAAATCAATGAACTTTGAAAATCGACCCTCAACTGACATTCCTTGGTTACAAGTAACCTGAATAGGAAATAAGCTGATCCCGCATCTAGTTGAATGTTTTCCTATCTCTCAGCAAAGAAGGTCACATCAATATCAGGTCCCCACACTGTTCAATCACATTCCCGATCTCCTAAAGAGATCAAATTAATATCAAGTCTCCATGTCATACGATTCATTCTCGATCTCTTAAGCCAATATCAGGCCTCCATGCCATTCGGTCTCGTCTCCGATCTCCCATCAAAGGAAATCAAATTAATGTCAGGTCTCCGTGCTATCCAGTCTTATTTCCGATCTCCCCTTTATAAACATTGTGGAAAATCATTTAATGAAGTTAAGGTTGCAGTTCAACTTAATGCTGTTTCCAATCTTAAGTGTTCAAGTCAAGTTTCCAATTTTAATGACCTAAAGTTCTATCTGTTGTTTGTTCTTGGCTTAGGCCATTCTCATGCTTTCAATGTTTTTCCGACCTCTCATACATAGATTAATAATCGCTTTTAAGTTTAACGTTTTAACATGTTCAAACAATCAGGCACTTGTGCAACTTAGATACTTTCCAATCTCATCAAGTCATTGAACAAAAGAGAGAATTTCATTTCATTTCAAAGTAAAAAATACAAGTCATTTGGCTGGAGGATCACCCGCAGCCTGTTCTACATTTTGCTCACCCTCTCTACCTCCCTCAGCTTCCTCTTCGCTCTCCTCTTCGTCTTGAGGAGCCAGGTCCACCATCCAGGAGAAGTCCTCCTTAGGATAACACCTCCTGAGCTCGGCCAAAAGGTCACCATGGGCGTTCACGTAAGCACTGGCCTCCTTCATCACTGCCTCTTATTCTTTCGCTTTAAGTTCATCAGTGAGGCGAGCGATGTTAGCAGTTTAGAGCGCTCGAGCTTCTCCGAGTTCACGAACCTACTCGGTCAGTTTATCCTCATAGGATTTCATCCGACCCTCGATTTTAGCTATATAGTCCTAGGCGGATGAAAGTTGAGCTCGGGCGAAAGCTGCATCCTGGACTGCCTTCAAGATTTCCTGCCTCAGAAGATGGGTCTTTTCCTTGATTATGTATTGGTTTACCAAGCTCTCCACGTTCAAGCTCATCATTTGGGCCAGGAGATCATCGATGTTGCCCTGGGTCAGCCTGTGCTAATCCTCTTGGAGGCCTATGGAAGCTCCCAAAACCTTAGCCAAACTCAGATTCTCCCAAACATACTGGTTCTTCTCCAGAGAGTGAATGAGGACCTAGGCGCCACAGGAAAGGGTCCTCGTAGTAGGTTAGGAAGGACCCCCTTCCGCACTTGAAGAAACTGGTAGAGGTGGTGGCTCTTCTTGTCGAGGAGGAGACTGAGCTATCTCTATCTCAGGGACCAGCTCTCCCGAGGGTCAGGACGAGCCTCCCAGCACCTCTCCTGAATCATGCCTTGGCATTTGCGATGCCTCGGGGTGCTTCATTTCCCGCACTTTCCTGGAGACCTCCCTCTTCCACTTTTGACTCTCTTTGGAAGCCTCGCCGGCCGCCATACTTGCACAAAGAAAAGTCAGTGAGTTCGCTAAGGCTCAGAGATCAGAGATATGGAAAGTACCAGGGCCGAGGTCAGAGAGCCGGAGCCTGTATTCTTCACCGGTAACTAGCCACATCATCCAATGGTGCAGTTTAGCCATCACCGCATCTAAGCAGGAGAACTTCTGAGTGGCCGCCTGATCCTTTAGCTCCATTACCATGGCGCCCTCATCCCTACTCAGGGCGACATGCTTTGGAAGTGGCGGGACCAGATATTGCCAGCTTTGGGGGAAACCTTCGAAACTGTTCGAAATCTTGCTCCTCAATATGAAGAAGCAATTTTTCCAATTCTTCAGTGAGGAGGGTAGATCGATAAAGAGCCCACAATGCGGTTTTGCTTGAAAGAACCAGTAATCATCATCCTTTCAACGAGTGAGCCTATGTAGCTCAGCAAACACCTTCGCTGTAGGATCGAGTCCCTTAGCTCGGCAGAGTCCCCTGAAGGCCACCAGGATCCGCCACGAGTTCGGATGTACTTGGGCCACCAAGACATGGTGAAATTTCATGACGTCCTTGAAGAAGTCATCAAGGGGAAACCGAAGCCCAGCTTTTAATTACTCTTCGTACACCATGATCGCATCATTTTCCTCGAAAAAGTGATCGGCTCTGAGATCGCCATGGCATCTGATAAGCTCGAAGGAGTCTGTCCAAAGGTTATACTCTTGACTAATGGGTTACAGATCGGTTTCCTTAAGGACCGATGGCAATTCGTCCATGGGTAGATTTTCTCTTGACCGAGCTGCTCGACCGCGAGCTGAAGCGGAAGTTATGGGAGGCTCAGGTCGGCTACTTGGTCGGGCCACCTCAACTTCATCCGACGTCCAAAAGATATGGACGAAAGGGGGGCTCTCCGCTCTCTGACCTTCGGCGCTGCTCATTTTCAAACAAAAACAAAACAAAATTCACTAAGAGAGGGATTAAAGTCCTTACCGGAGTGTGATCGGTGTCAGAAGAACTTAAAGAAATGAGAGAATTTTGGAATCACTTGCGGAGTGCTGAAAATAACATAAAGGAGCAATTGACTGACCCTTCCCCAATTTATACCCATCTGAGCATTCAATGCTCATAGTATCCCCAGCGGCGCATCGATTAGCAGAATTCGCCCGCTTTTCTGACACGTCGCATGAACATTCCAAAAACTTCGTAAGTAAATAAGAGGAGATCGGCTAGTTAAAGATCGGCGGATTAAGGCACATGTTCAGAGTTACAGATCGGATATGGGTGATTCGGTTAGGAACCAGATCGGATAAGCACATTAGAGATCGGAAAATAACCAATGCAATAATTAAATGACAACTGTCAAATAAAATTTCATTTCATTTCTAAAAGGTCAGATTACATCATTTAGGCGATCTCAAGAGATCGGATTACATCATTAAGAACCTTTAAAGGTTATATTACATCATTTGGGCGATCTCTAAAGATCGGCACTACATTCTACCTCGTAAGGACCTATGTCAAAGCCTAGTCTCGTGGCTGAATCAAAAGATGTGTCTGATCAGAAAGTCAGCCATAGGCGCTGGATAGATGTGCAGTTCAGATGGGTGACTATGACTCTCATAGTGATAGGAGGGGTCATCATCAATGTTATCGATCGGAATCGAGCTGCAGTCGGGGCGCCCAATGTGGTGAGGATCCAAATGAACTTCAAAGGGTGATCACCGATTTTGAAAGGGAAATTAGCAGTCTTCTTGCCTGAAATCGGTTCGCCGAGTATATCGATCGATCGACTCGAGATCAACATGATCAATATTCTCGATCTGGATCGATAAATTAGTCAGGTTCTCTCACTGTCATCAGAGGTGGTTATCATGATTCTCCGATCACTAGGATCATAAATTTTCAGTCGAGGAACAAAGTGAACAATCGGAAAAAGATTAAGAGCATTCGCCATGGCCAGGATTATTGCCGGAGAAGCTAGAACAGGAGAAATGAGAAGTGGAAAAAAGAGAAATGAAATGCAGAAAGATGCCCCATTGAGGCACATATATAGGGGGTCTGAGCATTTATTACTAGCGGAAATCGAAGCGGATGCATCGGTAATTAAAGGATTAAATGCTTTGACTGAAGCAGTTCAGATAGAGGGGAAGGTTCTGGAATGGGAGAGATCGGGAGAGGGGCCCAGTATTAGAGATAGGAAAAGGGTCATAATAGAAAGATCGGAAGGAATGGGAGATCGAAAAGCAAGGAAAGGATGAGACAATTTCCGATAACCCTTTTCTTAATCAGAGCCAAGGTAGTTAAAGCGTTGCAGGCAAGATCAAATCTTCACCGCACGCTTCATTTGCAGAATCGCCCACAATGCTGACAGGCGCCAGGATATGTCATGGCAGTCCTGTACATCTCGGTCTCCACTATTGATCTTACTTGTAAGAAGAAGCCCGGAGCCCTTGGATCAAAGAGAAGATGACAAGATCGGCGCCTTTTATTCCCGGCCCTCGGATCTCCCTTGACAAGAAGATTTTGAGCCGTTGGATTAAAAAATAGAAAGGATAAATATTTTGAATAGGACCTCAGCTGTCCATTTTGATTCTCTTCAATTCTCAGGCATCAGATCATGTCCTTTAAAATCCAAACCTTCCATCTCCCTCAAGGGAAATCCTCACCCGTCATTAGGAGCACCTGTTCCCTATAAATACCTGTATGAAAAACTGTTGAGGAGAGGACGAAAAAAGGGGTGGTGATTATAGTAGAAAGGCTCTGAAACTTGATTCAGTCATGCTACTCTACTATTTTTAAGCTTTCAAAATAGAGAAACTTCATAAAACAGTTTTCTAAAGTATTTCCATTGAAGGAGTGTTGGACGCTGAAACTCTTTATTTTCAGTTTGTTCATTACTCTGCGATACCATCTCTCAGTTTCATTTTTGTCTTCATCATCTTTATATCCACCTTTTATTTTCCAAGCTCAATCTCATTCCGACCTAGTTACTGTTACTTCGGCTCGACTGCATTCTAACTTGGTATTCTTTATTTCAAGGCAAGCATTAGTCCTCAGACTATTAGCATGCAACTCTACAATATTTGTGAATCCATAGTTAATTCAATAGATTCAACCCCCTACAGGTGAGCATCTAGACCGTTGCTTTATCAAGTGCTCATTTTTTATTTTCTTTGTTTTCGTGCTCGTAATTTTCATCAAGTTTATGTTATGTTAAAGAGCCCCCCCACGTAGGTGGTTATTCTCTTGAGTTTACCTTTTGTTCATCAGTTCATGTTATTTATTTGCTCTTAGCCTTTATTACCTTCAAATGTAGGTGTTCAGGTTACGTGTAACGTATAAGTAGTTTGATAAAATGTTGGTAGCTGTATCTTAACACGAGAGTTTCTTTAAAATAATAAAAGTTTGGATAATAGGAGGAAAAGTTATGAAGTCGAACCACTAAACAAGCTCAGGAGATAACCTGGTATAGTGGGGGATCGAGGTAAGATCGGATCCTAGACTAGCAAATGAGAAAGATCGAACATTGCCTGTCAAAAGTACTGGTAAGGCGATCACAAAGGAGATCGGTAAAAATTCAGTCTGGTATCCCCTCCCTAGTTATAAGTTATCGATGGGTTAAAAGAAGCCTCGTTCGGGTTCCCAGCGTCTTATGGATGCCAGAACCCTTAGTCTAAGATTCTCACGATATACGATCGTAATTAAATTTTAAGAGGTCGGGGGAGAGTTCTTACCCGATCGTCATTCAAACAAAAAACAAGAGATTGGAGGAGAGTTCTTATACGAGATCCTTCATTAAAACTCTAAAATTACATATTTAAAGAGATCGGAGGAGAGTTCTTATCCGATTCTCAATCAAAATTTTAATAAATACTTAAAGAGATCGGAGGAGAGTTCTTATCCAATTCTCAATCAAAATTTTAATAAATACTTAAGGAGATCGAAGGGGAGTTCTTATCCGATTCTCAATCAAAATTTTAATAAATACTTAAGGAGATCGGAGGAGAGTTCTTATACGATTCTCAATTAAAATTTTAATAAATACTTAAAGAGATCGGAGGAGAGTTCTTATCCAATTCTCAATCAAAATCTTAATAAATATGTGGAGATTGGAGGAGAGTTTTTATCCGAGATTCTTCATGCTTAAGTCTAAATTAAAAATTTAAAGAGATCGGAGGAGAGTTCTTATCCGATTCTCAATCAAAATCTTAATAAATATGCGGAGATCGGAGGAGAGTTCTTATCCGAGATTCTTCATGCTTAAGTCTAAATTAAAAATTTAAAGAGATCGGAGGAGAGTTCTTATCCGATTCTCAACCAAAATTTTTAATAAATATGTGGAGATCGGAGGGGAGTTCTTATTCGAGATTCCACAAACTTTAAACAGATTACCCCAAGAGATCGAGAGAGGTTTTTACCTGGATTCTATCAAATCCAAACTAAAATATCACAATACGCAAAGTAACCCTCTAAACAAAAACTGCTACATAACACCGACTCACTAAGGGTCGTCTCATGTACTTATGCATCTGGGTAACCCGAACCAGTGAAAAATCAAATATTCCTTTTTATCTAAGGGATTAACATCATCATTCTAACCCCCTAACTATCGATTTTAATTTGTAAAGAGCATAATATTAAATCCGTTTACCCTCATAGAGGGACGAGGCGGGGTGCCTAACACCTTCCCCGCCCGTATATGGAGCCCGAACCTAGAATCTCTGTTTTCGAAGTAGTTTCTTTTATTTTATTTTATTTTATTTTATTTTTTGTGTACAAATGGTTTCCTTTAATTTCCCTCAAAATTAAAGTGGTGACTCCTCACTCTTTCCCACTTCGGTAAGTGTTCGTCCAGGCGACCGCAAAATACCATGCAACAGCTTTGCGACTCCGCTGGGGAGTTTCACTTTAACCTTAGTTCAGATGTCCAAAAGCAGATTTAATTTTATGCTCATATAAACTAAAACAGTAGTTAGGTGGGCTTAATTTACAAAATTCGAAAATCTCAATCTATTGATTGTTGTTATTCTTGCTAACCATTTTGTTTATCTTGATTGTCTTATCCCCTACAACACTCTTCGTCTAAAAAAGAACAGGGAAAACTCCCCTGTACTGGGAAGAGGTAAAGGTGTCCCTTCACACACTGAACATTCACACAATGTCCTCACACACTTCAGCCCTATACCTGGGCTTTCTTACCCTTTTAGGAAAGTAGGAGGGAGTCATGTAGGGGTACCCGTGGGTTTTACCCTGTTAGTATCTGTGAAGGCTTCTGCTCAGATTGAAACTCGTTCTATTTACAGTGATACCCGTGGAACTCTCCCGTTAGTATCATGGTGATAGAATGGGGCTCTACTGTTTACAGTAGGGGCAATTTGGGAACCTGTGGCTTTTAGAAAATTAGACCTTGAGCTAAACCATCATAATAGCTGGAAGCCGTAGCAAACTACCTCATAAGATAGAACTATCCAATTAGGTAGCACCTATCCGGTCCTAGGATTCTCCCTATTATAGGACAAAAGGGACATACTTGCTCTCATCCTATTCTGTTTATATTTTCTTATGTTTTTATTTTTGAAGGTAATCTTGGATCATACTGTTAGGAGGATCTACACATTTTCCTACTTTGACAAATGTGTGGGTGTTACCCTGCCAATAATATAATTCAAAATTACCTAAATTTACCCTACTAACAAGTTTTCTACATTGACATCACAGAATTAAGGTCTGCAAAAGAATAAGCATCATTTTTAACATGGCATCCTTGAGTCAGTCAGCAGAAGAAGTTCTTTGACCGGAACAGAATGCTAAACCGTGCTCCGAATGGCCTCATAGTTCAGTGCCCCCATGAAGTGATGTCACCAGGGCATATACCAGCTTGTTACCTCCATTAGACCTAAGCAAAGTTGAGGTCAGAATGACCGGTCTCAAGGGCCTATCTAGTAGTTAGAGGTCGTTTCCTGATCATGTCAAGGCAAAGTTCGAGGAAAAATACGGAAGGATTGCGACCTTGATACGGGTCAAAGTTCAATTCCCAGCGCTAAAGGTGCTGTCAGTCTAGAACCCCAAGTATGGGGTATTTTCCTTCAATGACATCGATACGACCCCCACTATGGAAGAGTATCAAGCGCTATTGGAAATTCCTTACGTGGCGCAGAATCGGATCTACCTACACCTCGAGCATAGGCAGATTTGGAAGAGGTTTGCGCATATGTTGGGGATTCCCCTAGAAGAAGCAAAAGTAAGAGAAACTATCAAAAGGAACACACGCGAGTGGTATTGGACCTACCTCAAGAAGCAATTAGACCTGTACATCTGGGATAAACAATGGGAGCAAGCTTCATTAGCACTAGCTTTGGGGATCTATGGCCTGATCTTATTCCCTGGGCCTTCGGGAATTATAACATGCAGTGTCACGGAGATATTCTGGGCAGTAGGGAAACAGAAGATCAACCCAATACCGGCAATCCTTGCAGAGACTCTGTTGACTCTTACATACTATAAACAACAAGGTAAGGGATCCATTAAGTGCTATTCTCAATTGTTGCATCTCTGGATCGTCAGTCACATGTGCCTTATAGAAACGAAGGGGTTAACTTGGTATTTTGACCAGCCTCTTATTGAGAAGATGACCAGATTAGTAATCAACCCAAAGGATGAGTTGTAGTGGCAAGAACAGATTCTGAGCTTCAACAGCCATGACTACTGTTGGAAGAAATTGTGGACGTCGGGTCAACCCATTTTGTTCAGCACAGGGGGTAATTATTCAGTTTCTCTAATCGGAGTGACCGGATACACAAGTTACGTCCCAACATTGGTAATGAGGCAGTTCGGTTCAACCCAGTCCGCAATCAGTATTGAAGAATACCACCAAGGTCATTTCTATCATGAGCTCAATAGTGAAGAAGAATTGAAAATAGCTCGCAAATCCTGGGAAAACATCACTATGATGGAAAGGTTACCTAAAGGTCCAAGTGCCACGGCGATTATCTTAAATAGAGGGTCGGCAGGGATCAAGGACACCCAACTGCCAAGCCAACGGGGCCCAAAGGTAGGATCTCCCATTAGAACATCCTCTCAGAAGAAGCTAATACTCGTCTGGTCGACTCTCTACAAAAATCGATCACCGAAAACCAAAAATTACAGGAACAAATAAGGCAGTTGGAGGACCAACAGCACATCCTTGGAAGAGAGGTAAAAAGGCTGAAGGAAGAAGCAATGGCCAAAAAGACAGAGTTTAAGGAGCAAGAAACGCGGTCGAAAAAGGAAAAAATCTTTCTCTAAGCTACAATAAAAGAGGCAAAAGTTCGGAATGGCAAGCTCCAAGAGAGAATGGAATACCAGGAGATACTCATGGAAGAGTATAAACAAGAAAGCAAAAAGAAGAAGCTCGAACTGAAGGAGCAAGCACAGCTTATCAATGATATTCTGAGAGAATGTGCCAAAGAAAGAAAGGAAAAAGAAAGACAAGCCACTCTCTATCAAGAGCTAAAAGAAAATATTGACCAGCTGGAAAGAATGATAGCACAGGGAAAACAAGAACTCTTGCCCGAATCTGAATATGCCTTGAAGATGTTCGACCCTGCCAGACAAGAAGAAAGGCTTTACAAATATCTCAGAAAATGTCATTACATTATAAAGAGTCTCCCTGAGCCTAGGCCAATGTAAAGAATGCTATGTAAGAACTATTCAATTAGTGGAATAACTATGGGCCATTGTTTAGCAAAATTGTGAATGAATAGTATGACTTCCGTAGGAACCATCCTCGCTAGGGTTATGCGAAAAGTTGGATGCGCCATATGGACAAGTATCATAGATACACATTCAATCCAATCATTCACCGTCGTACTATCGAATGATGCCATGATAAAATTGATGCAATTATTCTTCTGCAGATTTCATTCCTGGCTTTCAGATGCCACCGTATCATTTGTCCAAACCAGGACCTTTTAATTTTTAACAAAATTTAAAATTCACTAAAAGGCTTTTTTTTTTTTTTTTTACCCCTTACAGAAAATCAACATTGCTTCAAGCAAAGCAAGCCTGACCAAACGAGCTGTTCAACCAAGACGAGTGTACTTAACGAGGTCTCGAACAAAAAGGATAATGGAAGATCAGGAGCAAGTCCAGAACCTACAGGGACAAGTTTCCGAATTGAAAGACCAAGTTTCGGAGCTCATGAGATTAATGAGGGAGATGTCCCAAAATAAGCCTGCATCAGAGCCCAACTTGCCACTACCTCCCCCGCCTCTTACAACGGTTGATTTTCATCAAGCTTCAACCTCTTTTACTTTCCAGCCACCAATCCCGGATCCGACGATCACTGTCAATCTAGCCCCCTTAAATAATGACCTACCTTTCCCCTACTACCCGGCTATCCCAAATGCCGAAACACACCCTTCAATCCCGATTCCTCTGGTTCATCCTGCCCCTTATTTCCCAACCGGGGGAATAGCTCATGCAGTAGGAGGAGAAAGTAAAATAAGAGAGAACGAGAAGTTATCTGCTCTAGAAGAAAGATTAAGAGCAATAGAGGGCCTAAACATGTATGGTTCAGTTGATGTGGCATCACTAAGATTGGTGCCAGACGTGGTGGTGCCGCCCAAATTCAAAATCCCAGACTTTGACAAATACATCGGGAAGTCAAACCCTCGCATTCACCTGGCTACTTACATTGCCAAAATGTCTGCCCTAACGAAAGATGATAGACTTCTGGTCCACTTCTTCCATGAGAGTCTCTGGGGCAGCCCTGAGATGGTGCATTCAGTTAGATAGGAGCAAGCTGCGCTCCTGGAAAGATCTAGCAGACGCTTTCCTAAAATAGTATAAATTCAACTGTGATGTCGCCCCCACAAGGAGAGACCTCCAAAATCTAGTGCAGAGAGAAAGGGAGAGCTTCAAAGAGTATGCCCAGAGATGGAGGGAGAAAGCAGCGGAGGTGTATCCTCCGATTACTGATAATGAACTCTGCTCTCTATTCATTGAGACGTTAAAAGCTCCCTATTTCAATCTGATGATTGGAAACACCTCCAATAGCTTCTCAGACATCATTCAAGCTGGTGAGAGGATAAAAGCTAACCTAAGGATGTGACGGCTGCAGGAGTTGACTGAGAATCCTGCAAAGAAGACCACCAGCTTTAGCAAAAAGAAAGAAGGTGATGTGCACACCATCACCCAACAATCCCAATCCCCATTTCCTCAGAATAATTACCGGCCATATACTCCCCCTCATGGCCCAACAATTACCAACATTCCACCCCCTCTTCCAAATTATCCTCATCCACCCCCCCAGTATCCACCGCAAATGGCTTATAACCCCAGACCGCCTGCCTAGCTAGTTCAATCAAGACCACCTCCTCCCCAAAATAATCCTAGACCGTAAAGAAATCCTGATCCACCTCTTCCCCTCCCACTCGGTGAAATATATCGATACCTCATCGGTATAAACTAAATAGTGCCAATCCCCCTTGACCCAATTTAGCCTCCATACCTTAGGTGGTATGATGCCAGTGCCCGATGCGAATATCATGGAGGGGCACTTGGACACTCGACCGATAACTGCAGGACACTCAGGGGAAAAGTGCAAGCCTTAATCAGAAATGGGTGGTTGAAGATTGAAGGGAATGGCTCCCTCCCCAATGTCACTTCAAACCCATTGCCCAATCATGGTACGGGCAATGACGTGAATATGATAGACTCTGAAGAAGAAAGGTCAACCTTCGAGATAGATCAGCTGATTCCACACTTTGGGGAAATTTTTACAATGGCAGTGAGGGAGGGCTACCTTTATCCATAGGCATCCAGATTAGGAAGGGATACGGGATGTCCCTACCATGGAGGAGCAGCTGATCATGAGCTGCGAGACTATGAGGAATTCCGGCAAGAGGTCCAGAACTTACTGTCCCTCAAAATTTTGAGATCCCAAGCAAGGTCGAAAATGGAGGGCGGAGTAAATACAGCCAGATTCGGCCAGAATGCCTCCACCTTTAATCCCATAATGACCTTCTCTGCCCCAGCACCACCACCACCGGTAACAGTCATCCAAACCCCACCTCAGCTCCCAGTCACAAACACTCGTGTTGTGCCCTGGAACTACAATTTCCAAGTCTTCACCCAAGGAGCATCAAGCAGTACATCAGCTCCTAGCCTTGACCTTGCCTCACCCTCAACACCTCCTGAACCCTACTTTGCTCCCCACGAGCATTTGACTTACACTGGACCTTCCGATAATGGTACTCCCCAATCAAACCCCGAGCCTGTCACTACCACAAACTCCTCCCCACCCGAGTAAGAGGTTGAATTTATAACCCAAAGTGGGAGATGTTATGGGAATGAAGAGAGAGAAAAGAAGAAAGGGAAAGCAAAAATGGGAGAGCAACCAAAAAACACGGAGGGAGGGGCCGAGAAAATTGAAAAAGAACCTACAAAACCAAAAGAAGAGGAGGAATTGTTGCTTCAAATAATGAAGCAAAGTGAGTATGATGTTGTTGAGCAGCTAAGGAAGACGCCTGCTCGGATTTCACTGCTGTCATTAATTTTGAGCTCAGAAGTGCATCCCCAAGCCCTGCAGAAGATTCTAGGTCAAGCCTTTGTTAACCTCGACATCACACCGGGGCAGTTCGAGAAGGTAGTTGGTCAGATACAGGCATCCAGTTTCGTCACTTTCTCAGAAGAAGAGATAGACCCGGCTGGCTTGAAGCACACTAAAGCTCTGCATGTAACAGTAAAGTGTAAGGGATGTATAGTCGCTAAAGTCTTGATTGACAATGGATCGGATCTCAATGTTTTACCCAATGCCACCCTGGCCAGACTGCCTGTAGATCGATCAAATATACACCAAAGTGCCATGGTGGTAAGAGCTTTTGATGGCACGAGAAGGGATGTGCTCGGAGACATTGACCTACCACTCCAAATAGGGGCATGCACTTTCAATGTCACGTTCCAAGTAATGGACATTGAACTAGCATACACTATGCTGTTAGGAAGACCCTGGATCCATTCAGCGAATGCTGTCCCTTCCACCTTGCACCAAAGGATCAAATACATCATGGGTGGCAAGATCATAACAGTGAGGGGGGAGGAAGCCATGTTGGTCACAAAGCCACAGTCCATTCCTTATGTGGAAACGACCGAGAAGTCATTGGAAAGCTCTTTCCAGGCACTTGAATTGCAAGAAACTACCTCGAGAAATGAAGGGGCCACGACTATGGTAGCTAAGGTGATGCTTAAGAGCGAATATGAGATGGGCAAGGGGTTAGGCGCCACATTACGGGGGATTGTCAAACCTATACCAGCTATCCAGAAGGTTGGCCGTTATGGCTTGGGTTATGAGGAAGATGCGATCAGAAAGTCGGGAAAATAAAGGTTGTCCCAAAAATCACAGATGTCTTCACCAAGCCGGTCATTGAAAATCTAGTGGAAGCTGAAGAATCACCCGACAAACCATCCATTGATGTCATTCATCTCGATTCCTCGTATGAAGCCCTGATCTCGCCAATGGCTGAAGGGCAAGAACTGGACAACTGGACAGCAGAGGACATTCCTGTACTCAATCTTGAGAAAAATACTTTGGTTATCTACACTTGATCATTTCGTCCATGGTGACAAGTGTAATATTGTAAATGGACCCTTTTCTTATGATACAAATATTAATGAATTAATAGTGCATTTTACATCCAATTCTCTTTTCCTTTTTCTTGAAATCCATTCTTATAATATATTCTACTTTCGTTTCTTCAGGGCCATTCATCAATTAACACCTAATAATTCAATAGACTCAGAAATTCCTTTGGTTAATTTTGAAATCCCCATAACTACCATTACTTCAAGTGATTCTGAAGAGGAACTCGCAGAAGAAAAGGGTGAAAAAGATGAACCTTCCCTAGTGCCTTGTGGGGATGAAATGCACACCATAAATCTAGGCACAGAAGAAATAAGAAGGGAACTTAAGATTGTGGGGAGTAGGAAATTAGAAGATATGGTCAGTTTGCTCAAAGAATTCCGGGACATATTTTCATGGAGCTATGACGATATGACCGGCTTAGACCCTCACATAGTGATGCACAAAATTCCCCTAATTCTCGGGACGATCCCAGTAAAGCAAAAGCTAAGAAGAATGAATCCTGACACGCTACTCAAAGTTAGGGATGAAGTAAAAAAGTAGTATGATGCTGGGTTTCTAAAAGTAGTCAAATATCCCCAATGGATAGCTAACTTTGTCCTGGTAATGAAGAAGGACGGGAGAGCCAGGGTGTGTGTTGATTACAGGAATCTTAATAAAGCAAGCTTGAAAGATGATTTCCCTCTCCCACACATAGACATACTAGTGGACAATGCTGCAGGATTGGGTAGATGTTCATGCATTGATGGGGCAGCAAGGTACAATCAAATCCCCATGGACGAACAAGATAAGGAGAAAACTGCTTTTATCACTCAGTGGAGGGTATTCTATTATCAGTTCATGCCATTTGGCTTAAAGAATGCTGGCGCTACCTACCAACGCGCTATGGTCACATTATTCCATGATATGATGCACAAAGAGGTAGAGGTGTACGTGGACGATATGATCAATAAATCCAGAGAGGGAGAAAGCCATGTGTTGGTGCTGAGGAAAGTATTCGAGAGACTCAGGAAGTATCAGCTGAAAATTGAACCCTGCCAAATGCGTGTTCGGAGTTAGATCTGGGAAGTTGTTGGGATTCATAGTGAGTGAGAAGGGAATAGAAGTAGATCCAGACAAAGTTCGAGCCATTCAAGAAATACTATCCCCAAAAACAGAGAGGGAGGTAGGCAGTTTCCTGGGGAAGTTGAATTACATTTCGAGATTTATTTCCAACCTCACTGTTAAAGCTGAGCCTATTTTTAGACTACTCCGAAAGAAAAACACCGCTCAATGGGATTCAGTTTGTCAAGAGGCTTTTGAGAAAATTAAGCAGTACTTGTCAAACCCGCCAATATTGGTTCCTCCGGTGGCAAAAAGACCATTGATTCTATACATGGCAGTCCAACAGAATTCAATGGGATGTGTTTTGGGGCAGCATGATGATACTGGTCGAAAGTAGAGGGCCATTTATTACCTGAGCAAGAAGGTCAATGATTGCGAGTCAAGGTACTCTTTCCTAGAGAAAACTTGTTGCACGTTGGCCTGGACGACAAATCAGCTTAAACACTACATGTTGAATCATAAGACATGGCTCATCTCCCGCATGGATCCCGTCAAGTACGTATTTGAAAGCCCATTTGTGCCAGGGAGGATAGCGAAATGGCAAGTCATACTCTCTCAATATGACATTGTCTACATGACTCGGAAGGCAGTAAAGGGTAGCGTAATCGCTGATCTCCTACCAGAAAAATCTATCCAAGATTATGAAGCCTTAGATTTTGAGTTCCCCGATGAGCATGTTAACGAAGTCAACGGTGACAAAAAATGACCTGCTGATGTATGGGAAATGTATTTTGACGGAGCTGTCAATTTGTCTGGTAATGGAATTGGAGCTGTACTGGTATCCCCTGATGGAAAACACTTCCCGATAGCTATCAAATTAATGTTTGACTGCACCAACAAAGTCGCAGAATATGAAGCCTGTGTGATGGGTTTACAGGCTGCCATCGAAATGAAAGTCAGGAAGTTAGAGGTGTATGGTGATTCGGCTTTGATCATTTATCAAGTCAAGGGAGAATGGCAAACCAAGGATCCGAAGTTAATCCCATATCAGAAGTACCTATTGGAGTTGATTAAGAAATTTGAAGAAATTTCTTTCACTCACCTCAGTCAGGACAAGAATCAGTTCGCGGATGCCTTAGCCACCCTGGCTGTCACGACTCAAATGGAAGAAGGGCAAACGACTTAGGTATTACGGATCAAAGCAAGGAGTGAGCCAGCGTACTGCTTCATGATCGTGGAAGAAACAGATGGTAAACCTTGGTATCACGACATCCAGGTCTACATCAAAACCAGAGAATTCCCTCCAGGGGCAAGCAGAAATGAAAGAAGAATGATTTGCATACTAGCTTTGGGATACTTCCCCAGTGGAAAAATTCTATACAAAAGGAGCTCCAATGGCGAATTGTTGAGATGCTTAGATGCAAAAGAAGCAAGGAGGATCTTTTTCGAGACTCATGAGGGGAATTGTGCAACCCATGCTAATGGGCATATGATGGCTAAGCAAATCATGATACAGGGATACTTCTGGACTACTGTGGAGAAGGATTGCATCGAGTACTTTCAAAAGTGTCATAAATGTCAAATATACGCAGATCCGATAAATATCCCGCCTCATTAACTATTCAATCTCGTTTCCCCTTGGCCTTTTCCAATGTGGGGCATCGATGTAATTAGCCCCATTAATCCGAAGGCATCCAATGGGCATAGGTTCTTCCTGGCAGCTATTCACTACTTTTCCAAATGGGTCGAAGCAATGTCATACGCCCACATTACGCAGAACACATTCCTCAAATTTCTCCGAAATAATATCATCTGCCGACACGGCCTCCCCAGCGAAATCGTCACTGACAACGCTAAGAATCTGAATGGTCTGAAGGTCCAAAGTTTATGTGACCAATACAAGATCCGACATCTCAATTCTTCACCATACCGTCCCCAGATGAATGGAGCGGTGGAAGCCGCCAACAAAAATCTCAAGAGGATCATTCAGAAAATGACAGTCACTTACAGAGATTGGCATGATATGCTTCCCTATGCTATTCATGCATACCGAACCTCTATAAGAACATCAACTGGGGCAACTCCATACTCACTGGTTTACGGGATGAAAGTTGTTCTGCCTATTGAAGTAGAAATTCCTTCCCTAAGAATTTTGAAGGAATCAGGAATTGATGAGTCAGAATGGATCCAGTCGAGGTTGGACCAATTAAATTTGCTAGACGAGAAAAGGCTAGCGGCGGCGTGTCATGGGCAGTTATACCATAGAAGAATGTCTAGGGCATTCAACAAAGGCGTTCGTCCGCGTGAATTTCAACCAGGAGACCTGGTCCTGAAAAAGGTGCTTCTAAATCAAAATGATGCCTGGGGTAAATGGTCACCAACCTATGAGGGACCCTACGTGGTTAAAAGGGAATTTTCTGGTGGGGCCCTAATCTTGACCTATATGGATGGCGAAGAATTTCCAAGACCTGTGAATGCCGACACTATCAAAAGGTATTATGCCTAAAAAAAAAAGAAAATGCTCCTAGCAAAATGTGCAAAAGAGGATGAAAATTCGGAAGGGCACTTTCTATAAAATGAGTGAAGGGTGAAAACCCAAAAGGGTGCCCTGAAAGAGCAAGCAAAAAGAGGAAAAAGAATAAAAGAAATATCTAAAGGTGAAAACCCGAGAGGGCGCCCTTAGAACCAGAAAATGGAGAAATAAGGAAGAAATATGGGACCAAGAAAAGGAAATAAGCCAACACCGCATGAATGTTCGTTAATAGAGTACTTGAAATAATGGCAGTCAAGGGACTTCAAAGTCAACCATAAGAAATCTGTGAGATCCATTCTTGTACCTTTTTTCTCTTTGAAACTGTACTTTTTTCTCTCAAGCCATAATAAAGTCACCCTTTCACTTTAATCCATCTTCTTCACACATTTACATTTTAATTCATTGTTTTGCTTACACTCAGATTTATCTTTTTCATATACTCACACTCTAATGCTGTTTTCCATGTGCTATTAATTTGTTAAGATTTTGTCATAAGATTAGAATTTGGATATTGACAACCTCATGTACTTTGCTGAGAAATTTGCAAGGAATAGCCAAAAAAAAAAAAAATATAGAGGTGAAAACCTGGAAGGGCGCTTCTAGTCATATGGGCAGAAGGGAAAGTGAAAACCCGCAAGGGCGCTTTTCGCAAAATAAGGAAGTCAAGAACAGAAAGAGAGTCCTGGGAAGTGAGTAAGAAATGAAAAATGATGGGTTAAATCTTGCAACTCATCCTCCATTAATCGTTTATCTTCGGGATCTTGTTAAGTACACTTCGTCATGAAAGAACTTCTTGTATCAGGTTAGGCTTGCTTTGTAAACATTTTTAATTTTCCAGCATTTTAATTTTCTGCCAATCACCCTCTGGTTCCTTGATCCAAGTTGATTTTAATTTTTCACATTTAAATTCCTGTTATCAACCTCTGGTGCCTTAATCTAAGTTGATTTTAATTTTTCATTTAAATTTCATGTCATCAACCTCTGGTTCCTTGATCTAAGTTGATTTTAATTTTTCGCATTTAAATTCCTGTTATCAACCTCTAGTTCCTTTATCTAAGTTGATTTTAATTTTTCATTTAAATTTCATGTCATTAACCTCTGGTTCCTTGATTCAAGTTGATTTTAATTTTTCACATTTAAATTCCTATTATCAACCTCTGGTTTCTTGATCCAAGTTGATTTTAATTTTTGAGCATTTAAATTTTCTACTATCAACCTCTGGTTCCTTGATCCAAGTTGATTTTAATTTTTCAGCATTTAAATTTCCTACTATCAACCTTTGGTTCCTTGATCCAAGTTGATTTTAATTTTTCGCATTTAAATTCCTGTTATCAACCTCTGGTTCCTTGATCTACGTTGATTTTAATTTTCAGCATTTAATTCCTGTTATCAACCTCTGGGTCATTGACCTAAGTTGGTTTTAGTTTCCTAACTCTAATTTTGAGTCTCAACATTTTAATACCCAATCGTCCAAAATATGGGTCTGAATCTTTACATAATTCCTACACGGGAAAATTTTATTCCCTTCAATAGAAATTATGTAAAGAGGGCAGCTGTCGACACCATATTTTGGCCGATCACCGAAAACAATGAACTTTGAAAATCGACCCTCAACTGACATTCCTCAGTTACAAGTAACCTAAATAGGAAATCAGCCGATCCCGCATCTAGTCGAATGTTTTCCTATCTCTCAACAAATAAGGTTACACCAATATCAGGTCCCCACGCTGTTCAATCACATTCCCGATCTCCCAAAGAGATCACATTAATATCAAGTCTCCATGTCATACGATTCATTCCCGATCTCTCAAGCCAATATCAGGCCTCCATGCCATTCGGTCTCGTCTCCGATCTCCCATCAAAGGAAATCAAATTAACGTCAGGTCTCCATGCTATCCAGTCTTATTTCCAATCTCCCCTTTATAAACATTATGGAAAATCGTTTAATGAAGTTAAGGTTGCAGTTCGACTTAATGCTGTTTCCGATCTTAAGTGTTCAAGTCAAGTTTCCAATTTTAATGACCTAAAGTTCTATCCGTTGTTTGTTCTCAGCTTAGGCCGATCTCATGCTTACAATGTTTTTCCGACCTCTCATACATAGATTGATAATCACTTTCAAGTTTAATATTCTAACATGTTCAAACAATTAGGCACTTGTGCAACTTAGATACTTTCCGATCTCATCAAGTCATTGAACAAATGAGAGAATTTCATTTCATTTCAAAGTAAAAAAAATACAAATCATTCGGCTAGAGGATCACCCCCAGCCTGTTCTACATTTTGCTCACCCTCTCTAACTCCCTTAGCATCCTCTTCGCTCTCCTGTTCATCTTGAGGAGCCAGGTCCACCATCCAGGAGAAGTCCTCCTCAGGATAATGCCTCCTGAGCTCGACCAAAAGGTCGCTATGGGTGTTCACATAAGCACCGACCTCCCTCATCACTGCCTCTTCTTCTTTCACTCTAAGTTCTTCAGTGAGGCGAGCGATGTCAGCAGTTCAGAGTGCCCGAGCTTCTCCGAGTTCACGAGCCTGCTCTTCCAGTTTATCCTCATAGGATTTCATCCGACCCTCGATTTCAGCTATATAGTCCTAGGCGGATGAAAGTTGAGCTCGGGTGGAAGCTGCATCCTGGACCGCCTTCAGGATTTCCTGCCTTAGAAGATGGGCCTTTTCCCTAATTATGTGTTGGTTTACCAAGCTCTCCACGCTCAAGCTCATCGTTTGGGCCAAGAGATCGTCGATGCTGCCCTGGGTCAGCCTGTGCCGATCCTCCTGGAGGCATATGGAAGCTCCCAGAACCTTAGCCAAACCCGAATTCTCCTGAACAGACCGGTTGTCGACACCATATTTTGGCCGATCCCTAGAATCAATAAAAATTCTTCTTTGAACAGCTAATCTCGTTTCCGATCCCTCTTTAGGCGGTCACATTTCCGATCTCTCCTCACAAAAATTGAATTAATACTGAGTCCTCATATTCATTAAGCCTCGCCGATCTCTCAAATCATTTACCGACCTCTCAAACCCGTTGTCGAATTTCCGGACCTGTCAAGTATATTCCTGATCTCTGTTGATAAATAAAATGAACTGGCACTAGATCTTTTCCTACCAGTTTTATTGTCGACCTCCTTTTCGGAAGATTAAGAGCTAAAGTTTGGGTTCGGTTTAACGAGGGTTCCGATCTTAAGTGTTCAAGTTAAATTTTCAATTTTAACCAAGTCCCGTTCAGCATTTCTCCCACACCGATCTCATGCTTATTGTGCTTTCCGATCTTTTATACTTAGATTAATAATGGAATTTAGTTCATGTTTCGCTATGCTCATACAATCAAATACTTAGGCAAATTCGAAGATTTTCCAATCACATCCATTCATTGAACAAAAGAGATATTCCATTTCATTTCATAATTTGTACAAGTTATTCGGTGGGGATCACCCCACTGATTTACATTCTGCTCACTCTCTCTCTCTTCCTCGCCTCCTCCTCACTATCTTCACCATCGCCCCGGGAGCCAGTCGTCCATCCAAGAGAAGTCCTCTTCAGATAGCGCTTTTGAAGTTCGGCCAAGAGATCCTTATGAGCATTCACATAGGCTCGGCTATTCCCGACACCATCTCTTCATCCTTTTCCTTGAGCTCTTTTTCTTTCTCCGAAAGCTCCTTATCCTTCGCATTAAGCTCCTCTACAAGTTGAGCGACACAGCGGCCGTTGGCACGAAGTGCACGGACTTCTCACGAGCCCGTTCACTTTCAGCCAAGTCACGAGATCTTTCGGCCGGTGGTCTTCATGGTACTTCGCCCTCCCTCAACTTGAGATATATAATCTTGAGCGGATGAGAGTTGAGATCGGAGGAAGCCACTTCCGATTTTTCTTCCCGACCTCCTTACCCGGTATTGAATCTTTTCCCGAATCATGGTCCGGTTCACGGACACTCCACGTTTAGGCTCATGGTTCGAGTCAAGATATCATCGAGACCACTCCGGATAGCCTGTCGATCCTCCTGAAGAAGATGGTAGATCCGTGACTTTGGCAAAATCGGGTTCTCCTAACGATCAGGTTATTCTTCAAGCGATCGGTCAAGATGTCGAGCGCCACGAGAAGAGGTCCTCCCGTAAGATTGAGAGGGCTCCTTTCCGTGCTTGGAATAATCGAGATAGGCGGGCTGCTCTTCCGATCTAGGAGGAGATCGCGGACCTCAATGGTCGGGCGGACCAAGGTTGAGACGGGTCTCTTTGCATCTCCCGTGTTCGTGGCCGGGTGTTTGAAGACGTTCGAACGCTTCATCTCCTTTACTTTCCTAAGATCTCTTTGTCCTTCTTCCGCTTCCTAGAACCCTCACCACCCGCCATACCGCACAAAGAAAAGGTTAGTGAGATCCCTAAGGTCCCGAAGCGTGATATAGAAAATACCAATGCCGAGGTCGAGAGCGGAAGTTCGCGATCTCGGCGGTGATCGATTGCATGGTCCAATGGTGCGATTCGGCGATCACGCATTTGGACAGAATATTTTAGAGTGGTGGCACGACTTTTCAGCTCCATCACTATCAAGCTTTCCTCTTGACTCGGGTAAAGTGCTTGAGCGAGGGCCCCTGGTACCACCAGCTACGAGGAAAGTCCTCAAAGCGGCTCGGATCTTTACTCCTCGTAATGAAGAACCTGGTTCTTCCAATTCTTAAGGGATGAGGGCGATCGGAAAAGAGTCCGCAACGAGGCTTCGCTGAAAGAACCAGTGTTCGTCTTCCTTTCGGCGAGTTAGTGCATGCAGCTCGGCGAACACCTTAGCCGTAGGTCTGACTCCTTAGCTCGGCATAGACCTCGGAAAGATACCAAGATCCGCCAAGATTTAGGAATGATTAGAAAAATGTATATTCGGTGAAATTTTAGTACCTCCTTATAGAAATCGGCTAGAGGAACCTCGAGGCCGCCTTTAATCGTTCTTCGTACACCATGACCATGTCATCCTCTTCAAAAGAATGATCGACACGAAGATCGCCATGGCACTTGATCACTCATATGAATCGGGGCAAATATTGTATTCTTGAACAAGCGATTGCGATCGGATTCCCAAGAACCGATGGAAGCTCGTCTATAGGAAGGGTCTCTCCTTGAAGGTGGTGCAAGCCTTGATGGTATGACCAGACCAGGCACTGGAGTAGAGACCCTAGGGGTTTAGGTTGCACTGGGCCCGACGCCTCTTCTTCATCGACGATGACCATGAGAACTGAATGGAAGGAGGGCTCGCCGCTCTCGACCTTCTGCACCGCTCATTTTCAAGAAAAACAAAGAACTTAAACTAAAAAGAGGATTAAAGCCCTTCCGAGTCCGATCGGTCGGGAAACTGGAGAAAATGAGAGAACTTGAAGTTGTGAGCGGGAGATTGAAAATGGAATGAGAGAGCAATGGCTAACCCTCCCACCCCTATTTATACTAGTCCGAGCATTTAATGCTCGCGAGGTTCTAAGCGGCGCATCGATTGGTGGGACTCGGCAATTTGTTCGACACTTTTCTCAAATATCCGAATGTTCGAGATCGGTTTATTAGAGGTCGGCATAATAAGTTAAAAATTTTGAATAAAGGATCACTAAGTGTCATTCGTAAAGAATCAGTTGGATAAATCACATTAGGGATCGGAAAATAATCAATGCAAAAATAATAAGATGATAACCGACAAAATAAAGTCTTTATTTTCAAAAGTTCGGATTACATCATTTGGGCGATCTCTAGGGATCGGATTACACTAACATTGGATCACATCATTTCGTGATCTCTAGAGATCGGATTGCATTGAAAATAAAATACATCATTTGGGCGATCTCTAGCGATCGGACTACAATAAAGGTCTAACTACAACATTTGGGCAATCTCTAGAGATCTGATTACATTTCAGGATTACATCATTTGGGCGATCTCTAGAGACCGTGGAACATCCTATCTAAAAGGCCTATGTCAAAGCCTAGTCTTGTGGTGAATCAAAAGATGTGTTTGACCAGAGAGGCCTACTGTTGGCATCGGATAGATATGCAGCTCGGATGGGGTGATTATGACTCCCATGAAGATGAGAGACATCGTCACCGATGTTACCACTCGAAACCGACCAGTCGGAACACCCAATGTGGAGGAAAGACGCTGTCGGAACACCCAATGCGATGAGAAGCCGAATGAACTCAGTAGAGCGACTCGAGATCGGTACAACCAAAGTCCGCAATACAGATCGGCCAAATCCGGTCCTCTCACCATCGTCAGTTAAGGTCATTCGATCACCGGGATCGTAAATTTTCAGTCGGTGAGTAAAGAAGTCCATCGGAAAAAGATCAAAGCCACAGTTATAGCCAGAACTTCCTGAGCGGCTAGAACAGGAAAGTAAGAAAAGAAGAGAGGAAAGTCGATGAAGAAAATGTCTCCGTCGATGTGGGTATATATAGGGGAAATGAGCATTTAATGCGAGCGGAAAGCAGCGGGCCTTCGAGAATCGAGATGTAATTAATGCTTGAACCAAATCCAGACTGATTAAGGGATAATAGAGATCGGGAGATAGGAGATCAGCATGAGAGATCGGAATAGGAGCTAGGGGAGGGATCGGAAGACAAAAAGAATAAGACAAATTCCAATAACCGTCGTCAGAATCAGAGCCGAGGTAGTTAAAGCGTGGCAGACGAGATCTCCACCGCACGCCTAAGAATCGCCCGCAATGCTGACCGGTGCCAGGGTATGTCATGACAGTCGTGTACATCCCAATCTCCACCGTTGATCTCACTTGTAAGGATGAATCCGGAACCCTTGGATCAAAAGAGAAGACGACAATACCAGCGTTTTTCACTCTTAGCCCTCAGATCATTCCGGACAAGAGGATTCAAGACCGTCAGATTAAAAGAGGAAAAGGACAAATATTCCGAGAAGCGATCTCAGCCATTCGTTTTGATTCTCTTTAATTCCTGAACATCCGATCATGTACTTTAAAATCTTGACCCTCCATCTTCCTCAAAATAAATCCTGACCCTTCATGGGGAGCACCCGATTCCTATAAATACTGCATGAAAAAGCTGCTCAAGGACGGACAAAAAATATAGACAAGAGGTCGCTATTATCGTGGAGGAACTCAAACTTCATTCGATTTGTTACTCATTGTTTTGTAGTGATCAAAAGGACTTTTGAAACTAGTTTTCAGGAGTGTTTTCTTGGAAAGGATTTTGAATACTGGAACTCTACATTTCCAGTTTGTTCATTATCTGGTCATACTCTCGTCATCTTTGCTTTCTTTTCTTCTGTTCAAGCTCAACTTCCTTCCACCTGGTTCTTACCCGGTTACCTTTTAGCTAAAGCATCTCTCGGTTTCACGACAGACATCAACTCTCAGGCTGGTTAATCCGCCATCTTCATCACTATTTACCACCTCATAGTTATTTCAATACATTTGGCTCCTCACAGACATCAACTCTCAGGCTGATCAATCCGCCATCTTCATCACTATTTACCACCTCAGTTATTTCAATATATTTGGCTCCTCACAGGTAAGAGTTCATATTACTGTTTTATTAAGTATTTGCGTTTACTTTTCGCACTCTCTTTGTTCTCTTTACGTACGCGGTTTACTCTAAGTTTATTCTAAGCAAAAAAATCTCAAAGAACGTTACTCTCGAATTATCTCTTTAGTGATCGGTCCATCATTTCGTCAATTTTCGTCATTTCTGAATACGAGCTTTTAGCTCCTAGTAGCGTGTAAGTGGTCGGGCAAAATATAGGTATCTGCAACTTAAGGGCCTCTTTTACAAGAGAAAGCTTGAATAACACGTCAGGAAAATAGCCAAACTATTAGGCTGACGTGAACGGGAATTCGGCAAGATACCATGAAGAGGAATAAAACCAAAATAAACTAGACAGAACAGATCGGACATTAATAGGTATGCGTGAAATGACTACATGGAAGGTCGGTAAATCAAGTTTAGTATTACCCATTTAGTCATAGGATATCAAGAAACCTAACCTCCAGCATTTTTGAA
Source organism: Hevea brasiliensis (assembly GCF_030052815.1). Lineage (NCBI taxonomy): Eukaryota > Viridiplantae > Streptophyta > Magnoliopsida > Malpighiales > Euphorbiaceae > Hevea > Hevea brasiliensis. The sequence goes on from NC_079503.1 coordinate 27,901,691, forward strand.
TGCCAGAAACCTTAGTTTTAGGTTCTTGCGACATGTAGCTGAAATTGAAATTCGGGAGATCAGCAAAGCCCCTTCCAGGCTCCTGCTAATCCGAAAGAGATCGGAGGAGAGTTCTTATCCGGTCTCAGCTTAAAATTTTAATAAATACTTAAAAGAGGTCGGAGGAGAGTTCTTATCCGACCTCAATTCAAAATTTTTAATAAATATTTAAAAGAGATCGGAGGAGAGTTCTTATCCGGTCTCAGCTTAAAATTTTAATAAATAGAGATTGGAGGAGAGTTCTTATCCGGTCTCAGCTTAAAATTTTAATAAATACTTAAAAGAGGTCGGAGGAGAGTTCTTATCCGATCCCAAATTAAAATCTCTAATAAATATTTAATAGGGATCGGAATAGAGTCCTTATCCGATCCCCAACCAAAATTCTAATATCTAAAAGAAGATCGGAGGAGAGTTCTTATCCGATCTTCTAAATTAAACTTTAAATAAAACATTCCTTTTTAAGTAAAATTAACATGCAAAAGTAATTCACTAAGGTTGTCTCATTTACTTATGTATCCGTGATCTGATCAGTGAAAAATCAAACATTCCTTTTACCAAAAGGACTAACATTCCCATCCGAGCCCTTCTAACTAATTTATAAAGGACGCAAAATTAAATCTACCTACCCTTATTAAGGGACGAGGTGGGGTGCCTAACACCTTCCCCACCCGTTTACGGACCCCGAACCTAGAATCTCTGTCTTGAAGTGGTTTCATTCTTTATTTATCTTCTCAAATGGTTTTCTTTAGTTCCCCTCAAAACTAAGGTGGCGACTCCTCACTCTTTCCCACTTCGGTGAGTGATCGTCCGGGCGACCGCAAAATCCCATTGCGACACCGGTTCTTCTCCAAAGAGTGAATGAGGACCTTGGCGCCATGGGAAAGGGTCCTCGCAGTAGGTTGGGAAGGACCTCCTTCCGCACTCGAACCAACTGGTGGAGGTGGTGGCTCTTCTTATCGAGGAGGAGACTGAATTATCTCTATCTCAGGGACCGGCTGTCTCGAGGGTCGGGACGAGCCTCCCGGTACCTCTCCTGAATCATGCCTTGGCATTTGCATGCCTCGGCGCACTTCATTTCCCGCACTTTCCTAGAGACCTCCCTCTTTCGCTTTCGGCTCTCTTTGGAATCCTCGCCACCCGCCATACCTGCACAAAGAAAAGTCAGTGAGTTCACTAAGGCCTAGAGATCAGAGATATAGAAAGCACCAGGGCCGAGGTCAGAGAGCTGGAGCTCGTATTCTTTGCCGGTAACTAGCTGCATCATCCAATGGTGTAGTTAGGCCATCACCGCATCTAAGCAGGAGAACATTTGAGTGGCCGCCTGATCCTTTAGCTCCATTACCATCGCGCCTTCATCCCTACTTAGGGCAACATGCTTTGGAAGTGGCGAGACCAGATATTGCCAGCCTCAGGGGAAACCTTCGAAACTGTTCGGAATCTTGCTCCTCAACATGAAAAAGCAATTTTTCCAATTCTTTAGTGAGGAGGGTAGATCTGTAAAGAGCCCACAATGCGGTTTTGCTTGAAAGAAACAGTACTCATCGTCCTTTCGACGAGTGAGCCTATGTACCTCAACAAACACCTTCGCTGTAGGATCGAGTCCCTTAGCTCGGCAAAGTCCCCTGAAGGCCACCAGGATCCGCCACGAGTTCGGATGTACTTGGGCCACGGAGACATGGTGAAATTTCAGGACGTCCTTGAAGAAGTCATCAAGGGGAAACTGAAGCCCGGCTCTTAATTGCTCTTCGTACACCATGATCGCATCATTTTCCTCAAAAATTGATCGGCTCTGAGATCGCCATGGCATCTGATAAGCTCGAAGGAGTCTGTCTGAAGGTTGTACTCTTGGCTAATGGCTTGCAGATCGGTTTCCTTAAGGATTGACGGTAATTCATCCATGGGTAGATTTTCTCTTGATCGAGCTGCTCGACCGCGAGCTGAAGTAGAAGTTGTGGGAGGCTCAGGTCGGCTACTTGGCTGGGCCACCTCAACTTCGTCTGACGTCCACGAGATATGGACTGAAGGGGGGCTCTCCACCCTCTAACCTTCGGCACCGCTCATTTTCAAACAAAAATAAAAGAAAATTCACTAAGAGAGGGATTAAAGTCCTTACCGGAGTGTGATCAATGTCAGAAGAACTTGAAAAAATGAGAGAATTTTGGAATCACTCACAGAGTGCTAAAAATAACATAAAGGAGCACTGACTGACCCTTCCCCTATTTATACCCGTCTGAGCATTCAATGCTCACAGTATCCCAAGCGGCGCATCGATTAACGAAATTCGCCCGCTTTTCTGACACGTCGCAGGAACATTCCAAAAACTCCGTAAGTAAATAAAAGGAGATCGGCTGGTTAAAGATCAATGGATTAAGGCACATGTTCGGAGTTACAGATCAGATATGGGTGATTCGGTTAGGAACCAGATCGGATATGCACATTAGAGATCGGAAAATAACCAATGCAATAATTAAATGACAACTGTCAAATAAAATTTCATTTCATTTCCAAAAGGTCAGATTACATCATTTAAGTGATCTCAAGAGATCGGATTACATCATTAAGAACCTTTAAAGGTTAGATTACATCATTTGGGCGATCTTTAAAGATCGACACTACATTCTACCTAGTAAGGACCTATGTCAAAGCCTAGTCTCGTGGCTGAATCACAAAATGTGTCTAATCAGAAAGTCAGCCATAGGCGTTGGATAGATGTGCAGCTCAGATGGGGTGACTATGACTCTCATGGTGATTGGAGGGGTCATCGCTAATATTATCAATCGGAACTGAGCTACAGTTGGGGCGCCCGATGTGGTGAGGAGCCAAATGAACTTCAAAGGGCGGTCACCAATTTTGAAAGGGAAATTAGCAGTCTTCTCGCTCGAAATCGGTTCACCGAATATATCGGTCTACTGACTCGAGATCGACATGATCGATATTCTCGATCTAGATCGATAAATTAGTCAGGTTCTCTCACTGTCATCAGAGGTGGTATCATGATTCTCCGATCACCAGGATCATAAATTTTTAGTCGAGGAACAAAGTGAACAATCAGAAAAAGATTAAAAGCATTCTTCATGGCCGGGATTGTTACCAGAGAAGCCAGAACAGGAGAAATGAGAAGTGGAAAGAGGAGAAATGAAATGCGGATGGCCCGTTGAGGCACATATATAGGGGGTCTGAGCATTTATTACTAGTGGAAATCAAAGCTGATGCATCGGTAATCGAAGGATTAAATGCTTTGACTGAAGTGGCTCGGATAGAGGGGAAGGTTCTGGAATGGGAGAGATCGGGAGAGGGGCCCGGTATTAGAGATCGAAAAAGGGTCATAATAGAAAGATCGGAAGGAATGGGAGATCGAAAAGCAAGGAAAGGATAAGATAATTTTCGATAACCCTTTTCATAATCAGGGCCGAGGTAGTTAAAGCATTGCAGGCAAGATCAAATCTTCACCGCACGCTTCATTTGCAGAATCGCCCACAATGCTGACAGGCGCCAGGACATGTCATGGCAGTCCTGTACATCTCGATCCCCACCGTTGATCTTACTTGTAAGGACAAGCCCGGAGCCCTTGGATCAAAGAAAAGATGACAAGACCAGCGCCTTTTATTCCCGACCCTTGGATCTCCCTTAACAAGAAGATTTTGAGCCGTTGGATTAGAAAAGAGAAAGGACAAATATTCTGAATAGGTTCTCAGCCATCCATTTTGATTCTCTTCAATTCTTAGGCATCAAATCATGTCCTTTAAAATCCAAACCTTGCATCTCCCTCAGAGGAAATCCTCACCCTTCATTAGGAGCACCCGTTCCCTATAAATACATGCATGAAAAAACTGTTGAGGAGAGGACGAAAAAAGGGGTGGTGATTATAGTGGAAAGGCTTTGAAACTTAATTCAGTCATGCTACTCTGCTATTTTTAAGCTTTCAAAATAGAGAAACTTCAGAAACCAGTTTTCTAAAGTATTTCCATTAAAGGAGTGTTGGACGCTAAAACTCTTCATTTTCAGTTTGTTCATTACTCTGCGATACCATCTCTCAGTTTCAGTTTTGTCTTCATCATCTTTTTATCCACCTTTTATTTTTCAAGCTCAATCTCATTCCAACCCGATTACTGTCACTTCGGCTCGACTGCATTCTAGCTTAGTATTCTTTATTTCAAGGCAAGCATTAGTCCCCAGACTATTAGCACGCAGCTCTACAATATTTGTGACTCCATAGTTAGTTCAATAGATTCAACCCCCTACAGGTGATCGTTTAGACTGTTGCTTTATCAAGTGCTCGTTTTTTATTTTCTTTGTTTTCATGCTCGTAATTTTCATCAAGTTTATGTTATGTTAAAGAGCCCCACATAGGTGGTTATTCTCTTGAGTTTATCTTTTGTTCATCAGTTCATGTTATTTTTTTGCTTTTAGCCTTTATTACCTTCAAATGTAGGTGTTCAGGTTATGGGTAACGTATAGGTAGTTTGATAAAATGTTGGTAGTTGTATCTTAACACAAGAGTTTCTTTAAAATAATAAAAGTTTGGATAATAAATCGGAGGAAAAGTTATGAAGTCGAACCACTAAACAAGCTCAGGAGATAACCTGGTATAGTGGGGGATCGAGGTAAGATTGGATCCCAGACTAGTAAACGAAAAAGATTGAACATTGCCTATCAAAAGTACTAGTAAGGCGATCAAAAAGGAGATCGGTAAAAATTCAGTCTGGTATCCCCTCCCTAGTTATAAGGTATCGATGGGTTAAGAGAAGCCTTGTTCGGGTTCCCAGTGTCTTCGGATGCCAGAACCCTTAGTCTAAGGTTCTTACGATATACGATAGTAATTAAATTTTAAGAGGTCGAGAGAGAGTTCTTACCCAATGCTCATTCAAACAAAAAATGGGAGATCGGAAGAGAGTTCTTATCTGAGATCCTTCATTAAAACTCTAAAATTACATATTTAAAGAGATTAAGGGAGAGTTCATATCCGATTCTCCATAAAACTTTTAATAAATACTTAAAGAGATCGGAGGAGAGTTCTTATCCGATTCTCAATCAAAATTTTAATAAATACTTAAAGAGATCGGAGGAGAGTTCTTATCCAATTCTCAATCAAAATCTTAATAAATATGTGGAGATCAGAGGAGAGTTCTTATCCGAGATTCTTCATGCTTAAGTCTAAATTAAAATTTTAAAGAGATCGGAGGAGAGTTCTTATCCGATTCTCAACTAAAATTTTTAATAAATATGTGGAGATCGAAGGGGAGTTCTTATCTAAGATTCCACAAACTTTAAACAGATTACCCTAAGAGATCGAGAGGGATTTTTACCCAGATTCTCTCAAATCCAAACTAAAATATCACAATACGCAAAGTAACCCTCTAAACAAAAAACGGCTACACAACACCGACTCACTAAGGGTCGTCTCATGTACTTATGTATCTGGGTAACCCGAACCAGTGAAAAATCAAATATTCCTTTTTATCTAAGGGATTAACATCATCATTCTAACCCCCTAACTATCGATTTTATTTTGTAAAGAGCATAATATTAAATCTATTTACCCTCATAGAGGGACGAGGAGGGGTGCCTAACACCTTCCCCGCCCGTATATGGACCCTGAACCTAGAATCTCTGTTTTCGAAGTGGTTTCTTTTAATTTTTTTTTTTTTTGTGTACAAATGGTTTCCTTTAATTTCTCTCAAAATTAAAGTGGCGACTCCTCACTCTTTCCCACTTTGTTGAGTGTTCGTCCAGGCGACCGCAAAATACCATGCGACAAACTCAATTAAGCTTCCTAACATATTTAATTCAATAAAAAAATGTCACACCCTACCCCTCTGTAAGGCATAACATGATCTCGTAGTATACCTAATGAATTACCAACTTCGCCTACTGATAACCCATTAAATACACTACAAGGGATTTTCAAAAACTTTTCTTACTTCTTTTACAGTGGTGAGCACTATTTACAGGTGTTAAAAACCTTTTTGAACTGAGGTGAATTAACTAACACATTTAGACTATTAGTAATTTCTGTAAAAAAATTTTGCCAGAGTGCCCTCCGTAATTTGGATAAAACAGTTCTTCAAAAACCTGTAAAAAACACTTCAATATTTTTCTCAATCTCAAACTCTAGCATAATTCAACACAAATCCACAATAATTTTTCAAAGACTGAGATACAAGAAATATAATACAATTTTTACAAGTCCAAATAACTCATAATTTATTTTACAACTTTAATGTACAATTTTAATTTACAACTGCTCAAAACCAAGAACACTATATACATACAGTGAATATACATTACAATATAAAATGCAGAATATGGTATACTCAATATACCAGATGATTTCTCGCTGAATATACTAGCAGCCTAGTCTGCTGCCCTGTCAGTCTGTCTACCTGCGACAGTAATGAAAAGCTATCACTGAGTAAAATTTACTCAGTGGTGCACAATAACAATTTGAAATGCGATATATAAATCTTTTATTGATAGTTCACAAATCAAATGATTCACAATTCCATTTCACAGTTTATAAAATTCACCTAACACAAATTTGATCAAGTAATTGAATAATACCGTTTTGCAAATCAATGACACAATTCGATCAAATAACTGAATAATACCGTTTTGCAAATCAATAACACAATTAGATCAAATAACTAAATAATACCGTTTTTCAAATCAATAACACAATTCGATCAAATAACTGAATAATACAATGTTGCCAATCGATAACATAATTTAGGCCATGACACAATTTTTTTTTCCACACATGCCGTGTTGTACACCACGACAAGACACACTCACCCCAATAATCGAAATCAATGAGGGAGGAAGCTAGCTGAATAATGAGTACTCATCCACACTCACCTCAGACTGACAAGTCAAAGAGGGAGGAACATAATCACACTCACCCTGCATCGATAAGCCAAAGAGGGAGGAATATATCACACTCACCCCATAAATGGAGGAGGAACATAGTAACAGTGTCATGCCAAGTGTTAATCAAAACAATTTCAAATCACAATATTTCATACAAACCATAAATCACATTTTATCTCAAAATTTCCATTTGCAAAGTTGGCAACACAATAATTTCCAAATAATATTCCCAAAACCAAAGCAATAAAAAATTATTCATAACTCATTTCTCCAAATAAATTTGCTAGTAAAAGCAGTGAATATAAAAGTATTGTGCACGGACATAATTTAAAATAATAACATATAAATAACCGTAATTTATTTCAATTGAAAAATTCAAAAGAAATACTTATTGTGCACAAACACAATTTAAAACAATACAAATAATCATAATTTATTCCAATTGAAAAATTCAAAAGAATTAATTATTGTGCACAAACACAATTTAAAACAATAACGTACAAATAATCATAATTTATTTCAATTGAAAAATTCAAAACAAATAAATATTGTGCACAAACACAATTTAAAACAATAACATATAAATAATCGTAATTTATTTCAATTGAAAAATTCAAAAGAAATACTTTTTGTGCACAAACCTCTGATAACTGTCTCTTGGCTCTGACTCAGTGTTTCCTTCCCCTTCCCTGAGTCTTTGCTAACTGAGAAACACAATTTGAAGTGTTTCAGTACTTAATTAAATTGTCTCTAACGATAATGTTTGATAAATAATTCACTGAATGCTATTATTTGCTTAATCAACCTAATATGTCGACCCTCGATGCATTCTAGGTAAATTAGGTTTTAATGTTACTAACATGTCACATTCGATAGTCTTTTAGGGTTGGTACATATTACCAAATTCATTTCCGTGTATATTGCATTTTCTTGCGATTTGCTGGATTCCAGGATACTAGTTTGACTTAGCCGGACGACCTAGTTCCCTCGGTTTTCGGGTTTCGGTCAAAACTACAAACTTGTAGATCTATGTCTTATGGAATTCAGGGAAAATTTTCAGGTCATTCTGATTTGTGTAGGCCAAGTTATGGTCATTTTACTATTGCTGGTCAAATTGCACCAAAATTGGTCATTTTAGGTGACTTTAGGTCATTTTAGGTTCGGCCAGTTTTTGGACCCGAACTTGTGCAAGCTGTTTGACTTACTTATGATCATTTCTGGGATTTGGAGTCTTCATAAGACTTGTAGATATGGGTCTTAACTATTCATGGTTAAAACTTCAGGTCAATTGGACCTGTTTTGAGTGAGTTATGGCCTAAACACTAACTGCTGCCTAAATGGTCAATTTTCAGGTCTCAATTGTACTTAATCCGGATTTGGTCATTTTTTAAGCTACCTTGCAAGCAGAATTTTGGCAAGCTTCCTTCATGAAAGTTGGCACATTTTGTGCCTAGTTTCACCTTCAATTGGTCTCATACCAATTGGAGCCACACACTTAAAGTTATAGGCCTAAAATACAAACTGCCTTATTGCAATTCTTGCATACATATCAAACATCACTTTTAACGCTCACCAAACTTAACATTCAAACTAATTCTGGTTGTACCATGACCTAAACATAATTCACAACACATTATAGGTCATTTTGGTAGCTTACAATTACATTCAATGTGCACCAACAAGTGCAGAATTTGCCCAACTCAATTTACAACAATTTAACTCCATAACTAAGCTCATTCACATGTCCAACCTTCACACCACTATACATACATTCAAACTGCCATAACAACCAACACATTTTAACATCATTATTCCATAAACCAAGCATGAATTCCAGCATTCTTTAAGAGTTAACAAACTGCCACAATGGTACACTTACATTCCATTACTTTCCAAGCTTTAAATCTCATTTTACATTTACATATACTAAGTATACATTACCCAAACAATTTCCTACACAATATACATTTAATCAATCATTTAATTCACCATTTACAAGCACAATTAAACTGCCTTCAAGGTGTTTCCATGGCTTCCAAAAGTGCACATTCCCATTCAACATCAAAACTCAAAAATTTCTCCATAAATCAAACACCCATAACACCCTTACAAACTTTAACAAAGCAACAATCAAAAACTCAAACTTACCTATGAATGAGACTTCTTAAATCTCCACCAAAACTTGGTCTTCTTGCTGCCAATCTACTGTCCAAGTGGTGTAGACTAACTTTGATGAAGGAAGGTAGAAGGAAAGAAGCTTGAATCTCATATGCATGGAGCTTCAACCATGCGTCAATGGAGTTTTTTGAGAGCAAATTTTCTGCTGGTTCTAAGGTTGAAGATGAAGATGTATATTCTACCCAAATGAAGCTTTAGTGGTCCACTTAAATGAGTTAGTGGACCACTATGTAAGAATTAAATCATTATTTATTCTAAGGTTTCATTTTTCCACATTTAACTCCCAATTTTTGCTATTTACATTAGGTACCACCAATTTAATTTTTCATGACATTTTTCAAGTGTAATATTATTTATTTTTAATGGACATTTAGGTCAAAAGGCAACTCGGGGTGTCAAATGACCACAATACCCCTGTTCGGGTTGCATTCTCGATTTTTCGGTAACACCGGGTTTTGTTCGTTTTTCGATTTCTCGCTTTTCTTTGTACTAATTATTTAATTTTTCTTTGATATTTCTAATGATATTTCTACTTCAATTGATGTCTCTTTAACTCCTAAAAATATTTTTCAGGGTTCCCCGCGATCCAGGGCTAGTCAACGGTCCACGCTGTGACTTCTCCGTGCGGTCACCCATCGCTAGGGTTCTCGGCTCGCTTAACTTAGTTGCATTTCTTTACTATTATTTTCCCTTTATTTTTCTTGTATTTTCTTTTCTTGTATTTCATTATTTAATGTCTCCTCACTCATATCGAAGTGTAGTTCTAGGCATTCTCGCTGTCCGGACAACACTGGTCACCGGAACAGTAGAACGCACTACCGAACTTAGGGGTGTTACAAAAAACATGCATTTCCATCACAAACCCTAGCTGCCAGAATTTCCATCTAGTCCTCCAAAGATGTTTTTTTTTTTTTTTTTTCATTTTAAGCATATTTCTAGGTTCTTCATGCTATACATACTTAAATTAAACTAAAAACTTAAAGTGAACTCACTAACCTTGAATTGCAGAATTTTTTTTTCTCTTCAACTCCTTCCTTTCTTATTTTTTTCTTGCTCAAACTTCTTTTCAAGACTAAAAGACCAAGTTTAATTAAGGGGTTAACAATTTTTATAGCTAAGGTTTGATTTTTTCAAGCTCAAAATGAGCTTTAATGGTGATTTAGTAAGGGAGAGTTGAGAGGAAGAGTGGTTCACATTTTTTTTAAGAAGATGAAGTCTTTTTTTTTTCTTTTCTTTTTCTTTTATGAATTTAGTCTTATGGATGACCATAAATCAAATTAAATAAATTTTTAATTATAGTATTTATGGCATCATGCATGATGTCATCTCTTTTCACATTTTCAATTTTCTTTTTATTTTTCTATTTATTTTTATCCATTAGTTCTTTAATTTAATTCTCGATTCCAAAATTTTTTTTTCTCTGATTTTATTTGACAGTTAGGTCAGGAGTCAGCTCTTGGGGTCAATTGACGAAATTGCCCCTCGCTGGTTCAACCCAGTTTGCAAATAATTCAATATTTCTTCTGGCTCCCAGACCTAATTATTTGACTGGCTCCCAGACCTAATGATTTTCTCTTTTCCACTGTGTTCGTAATAGTCCTAAGGACCGCAGCGTCACATTTTACGGTTCGAAATTTGAGTGTAAATTGACTTCGCAATCCTTCTTGAGAAGGTTACCCATCGCTGTGACTCTCGGCTCGTTTAACTTCTTATGTTCTGTTTTTCTTATTTATACTTAACTAATTGGCAATTACTAATTATTTGTGCTTATAGCTTATCTAGTTGCCTTAAGTGTGGTTCTAATCCCCTTAATTATTCGGACCGACACAAGTCACCGGAATAGCGAAATATACCAGGCTATGCAAATAGGGGAATTACAATTCCCCCCCCCCCCCCCCCACCCCCCTTAAAATAAATTTCATCTCGAAATTTTACCTAGTATCAATCTCTGAACAGCTGTGGGTGCTATCTCATCATGTCCTCCTCTCGTTCCCAAGTAGCTTCTTGGCCCGAATGATGGTTCCACAGCACTTTTACCAACGGTATCTGCTTGTTCCGTAGCTGCTTCACCTCATAAGCTAGAATCTCTATGGGTTCCTCTTTATATGTGAGGTTTGGATTCACTTCAATTTCTTCCACTGGTAGTACATGAGATGGGTCTGATCGATACCTCCTCAACATAGACACATGGAAGATATTATGTATCTTCTCCAACTCTGGAGGTAATACCAATCGATATGCCAAAGGACCCACTCTTTCCAAAACCTTATATGGCCCAATGAAGCGAGGACTCAGTTTCCCCTTTCTGCCGAATCTCGTAATCCTCTTCCAAGGGGAAACCTTGAGGAATACTTTGTCACCCACTGCATATTCAATATCCCTTCTCTTCAGATCAACATAGGACTTCTGACGGTCTGATGCAGTCTTAAGTTGATCTCTGATCACCCTGATTTTCTTCTCAGTCTGCTAAATAATTTTAGGCCCAATCATCTTCCTTTCACCCATGTCATCCCAACACAATGGGGTTCTACATTTTTTGCCATATAAAGCTTCATATGGAAGCATCCCAATGCTTGATTGGTAGCTGTTGTTCTAAGCAAACTCAATCAAAGGCAAGTGTGTGTCCCAACTGCCCTCAAACTCAATCACACAAGCCTGTAGCATGTCCTCCAAGATCTAAATTACCCTCTCAGATTGGCCATCTATCTGCGGGTGGAATGCAGTATTGAAGTTCAATCTAGTTCCTAGGGCTCTCTGTAGACTACCCTAGAATCTAGAAGTGAACCTAGGATCTCAGTCGGATACGATGGATACTGGCACTCCATGCAGTCTTACTATCTCATCAATGTACAACTTGGCCAATCTTTCTAAACTGTCGTCCATCTGAACTGGCAGAAAATGAGCAGACTTGGTTAGTTTGTCAACAATGACCCATACTACATCATGACTCTTCTGTGTCCTCGGAAATCCCATACAAAATCCATTGTTATTCTCTCCAATTTCCATTCTGGTACTGGTAGTGGATGTAACAACCCAGTTGGTACTTGATGCTCTGCCTTCACTTGCTGACAAGTTAGGCATTTGGAAACAAATTCTACCACATCTCTTTTTATACCCATCCACCAGTAATGCTCCTTTAGCCTTCTATACATTTTTGTACCACCAGGGTGTATGGCAAAAGGAGACTCATGTGCTTCCTTTAAAATGATCTACCTCAAATCAACATCATTAGGAACACACATTCTGCCCTGGTGTAGCAATAGACCATCATCTCTTATTGAGAATTCTGGTTTCTTGCCCTGCTGGACTTCTTCCAACAGCCTCTGATACTTCTGGTCATTTTGAGCAGCCATTCTAATCTGATCAATCAACACTAGTTGTACATGCCATGCAACTGTTGTCTACCCCTCATCATTAACCTCTAAGCTGGTATGTAATAATCTCATCTCATGTACCATAGACAAAGGAGTAACCCATAGACTTGCCATAGTCTTGCGACTCAAGGCATCAGCCAGCTTTTCCTGGCTGATAGTCTATCAGAAAATCATAGTCTTTTATCAACTCTAACCATCTCCTCTGTCTCAAATTCAACTCTTTCTGGGTGCCCAAATACTTCAAACTCGTATGATCTGTGTAGATGTAGCACTTCTCCCCATACAAATAATGTCTCCAGATCTTAAGAGCAAACACAATAGCTGCAAGCTCCAAGTCATGTGTCGGATAATTCCTCTCATGCGGTTTTAGTTGGCGTGATGCATAGGCAATGACATTCCGATCTTGCATCAACACACAACCTAACCCATTGTGAGAAGCATCGCTGTAAACTATATATTCTTTACCCAGTGTAGGTAAAGTCAGGACTGGAGCCTCAGTCAAACATTTCTTCAATTCATCAAAACTTGGCTGGCATTTGTCCGTCCACTGAAATTTCACATCTTTCCTAAGCAGCTTGGTCAATGGAGATGCCAACATGGAGAATCCCTTCATAAATCAACGATAGTATCCAGCTAACCCTAAAAAACTGTGAATCTCTATGATATTTCTGGGTGGCTTCCAATTAAGGACAGCTTCTATCTTGCTAGGATCTACCTTAATACCCTCTGCTGATACTATGTGCCCCAAAAAGGATATTTTCTTCAGCCAAAATTCACATTTAGACAATTTGGTGTATAGCTGTTTCTTCCTCAAAATTTGTAATACAATCCGCAGATGTCTATCATGCTCTTCTGCACTCCTCGAGTAAACCAATATATCATCTATAAACACAACCACAAACTAGTCAAGGTATGGTCTGAAGATAGTGTTCATCAGATCCATAAAAGCAACCGGAGCATTAATTAACCCGAATGGCATAACCAAAAACTCATAATGGCCATAGCGGGTTCTAAAGGCAGTTTTATAAATACTCTGCTCTTGTACTTTCAGCTGATAATAACATAACCTTAGGTCAATTTTGGAGAACACAGCTGCACCCCTCAACTGATCAAAAAAGTCATCAATGCGAGGCAATGGGTATCTGTTCTTTATTGTCACCTTATTCAACTGCCGATAGTCAATGCATAACCGGAGAGTGCCATCTTTCTTCTTTACAAACAACACTGGCGCTCCCCAAGGTGACACACTAGGGCGGATAAAGCCCTTGTCAAGTAGCTCTTGCAACTGCACTTTCAATTCTTTTAGTTCTGCTGGTGCCATTCTGTATGGCATTATGGAGATTGGGTCCACACCAAGCATAACATCAATCTCAAACTACATTTCTCTTTCTGGAGGTAATCCTGGCAATTCATCAGAAAACACATCCAAAAAGTCACATACTATGGAGATGTCCCTCAATGCTAGACTGCCCACTTGGTGTCTATCACATGTGCCAAGTACGCCTCACACCCCTTCCTAATCATTTTTCTAGCCAGTGCAGCTGAAATGATGTTTGAAGGCAATAACTGCCTCTCCCCATGTATTACTACATCACCATACTAAGGGAGACCAAAAGTGACTGTCTTCAATTTACAGTCAATCGTTGCATGATGCCTGGCTAACCAATCCATGCCCAAGATAATGTCATAATCTCTTAAGGGCATTTCAATCATATTAGATAGAAAAGTGTGTCCTTGGATCACCAAAGGACAGTCCCTATATAGTCTATTTACCTTGACCTCCTGGCCTAATGGACTAGTTACTAGCACATCATAGTCCATTGGTGCACACTGAATAGCAGTAGAACACATCACACTAGCACTGACATATGAATGTGTGGAGCCAGGATCAAACAACACATATACATCTTGGTCAAGGATGGAGAAAATACTAGCTACTACGTCTGACGTTTCAACCTCTTCCCTCTGACGCATTGTATACACTCTGACTGGTGTGCCACTAGGTACTGGCTGGTTAACAGTGCTTTAACTTCTAGGAGTGTTACCAAGACCCCTACCTCTGCCTCTACCTCTAGTAGCTGACTATGACCCTCTAGGTGCAGAGCCTTGGGTTGATCCCTCAAATGTAGCAGAAGGTCTAGACCGGCGCAGACTAGTACAATCCTTAGCAAAATGTCCGCTCCCTCCACAGTTAAAACATGCACCTGTGGCCTTGAAACAAACCCCACCGTGTGTTTTACCATAAGTCTCACACTGCCAAACTGATAAAGATCCTCGAGAAGCTTATTGGGCCTACTGACCAGACTGGGGTGGTCTTTGGCCAGAGAATCTGCCTCTGCCAGATCTGCAAGAGCTAGATCCTTTAAACTATTTCCTTTTCCCTGAACCACTTTCAGGTGCTTGACCAGTAGTCTTTTTAGTCTTCTCTTTCTCTTGTGTACCCTTCTTCACTGCCCCTTATAATTCTATCCTTTCCAGTTCCAAGGCTTGTGAGATCAACTAAAAAAAATTCTAATGTCGGAAACCCACAACTTGCATTTTCAGATTCCGCCTTAACCCGGCCTCAAACCTCTTACATCTATCTCTGGGGGTAGAGACTAAGCTTCCAACGTAGTGGCTCAGTCGAGAGAAGTCTCTCTCATATTCTGCTATGGTTCTGTCACCTTGTTTCAAACTCAGGAATTCTTGTAACTTCATATCCACATATGCATCAGGGACCCACTTCTGTCAAAACTCTCTCAAAAAGTCTGACCAAGTAAGGACTGGAGGTTCTACCAGGGTGTGGGGGATGGTCTTCCACCATTCATATGTATCCCCTTGCAACAAAGAAATAGAATACTCTAACTTCACTATAGCTTCCTGAAAACCTGTTTCATTCGCTCTAACCACTATTCTGCCTCTAGTGGATCCACAATGCCTTTAAACTCAGTGGCCCTAAATTTCATCAATTTTTCATATTGTCGAGCCAAGGGCTGTGGTTGTGCTGTAGGTGCTTGCATCTGAGCTTGGGGTGGCACATTTCCCACCATTTGTTGGAAAAATGCAGTCATCTGCTGTGCAAACTGAGCAGAAAATTGCGGTGCTAGAGTAGGAGCTGGAGTGGCTGACCCACTCACATTCTGGAGTGCTGGGGCCTCCCCTTGAACCTCAGCCTTAACAGATTGTTCCACGGAATGATCTTCTTCTTCCATTCCGTCTTCCCAAAATTTCTACTTCCTAGGATCAAACACAAGGAGGTTGACCTCCATTAGTGCATATTTATGATGTAAATATGTCATATGTATCAATTAAAGACACTTGAGCAGTTGTACTTATCAAAGAAATATTCATACACATAGTCAAAATTTATTGGAAAACCATGCTCTGATACCACTAAAACATGTCACACCTTACCCCTCTGTAAGGCATAACATGATCCCATAGAATACCCAATGAACTACTGAACTTTACCTACCGATAATTCATTAAGTACACTACAAGGGATTTTGCAACCATTTTCTTACATTTTGAAAGTGGTGAGCGTGTTGGTAGGAATTAAAAACATTTAATTGAAGTCTCAAAATTACTACAAATTTTTGTCCATTTTATTCTTCCGCAAATTTTATAAAAATTTCGGCAAAGTGCCGTCTGTATTTGGAGAAAACAGTTCTTCAAAAACCTATAAAAACACTTCCAATAAATTTTTTCACAACTCCCAACCTCCAAATAATCTCAATTCAACATAACTCAAGTCAATTCCACTTCAAAATAATTTCAGAATTTAATCCAAGTGTGTCATCTCAAAATATTTCATCATTTCATTCAGTAAAGCTAATTTACATTCACAAGTTTAATTTACAGATAATAAATACAACAAATAATACTATTACAATTTATTATACAACTGCTCAACTTTACATTAATACATATGACATTACAATATTTACATCAAAATAACTACAAGGGTATAAAACAATACCCGTACAAAAAGATCAGTGTAGTCCTTTATATCAATAGCTCTACTGCTTTCTCCTTGCTCTTATCTGCGACAGTAAAATAAGCTATTGCTGAGTGTAAAAATGCTCAGTGGTGCACAATAAAAATTTAAAATACAATTCATAAATCATTCATTGACAAAACACAATTTAAATGTTGCACAATTACATTTCACCAATTATCAAAACTCATTATAGCAAAATTTTTGGGTCAAATAATTTAATAAACACAGTGTTGCCAATTCATAAAAAACTTAAGCCATGACACAAAATTTCTGATCAATGCCGCGTTGTACACTATGACAAAGCAATCTACAACCCCACTAATCGAAATCAATGAGGGAGGTGGCTAGCTAGCTAATGAGTACTCATCCAATCTACAACCTTAACTGGTAAACCAGAGAGGGAGGAAAATAATCGATCTCAACCTCACAAATGGGGAAATAATATGGTACTGTCATGCTAAGTGTGAATTCGAAATCAAATTAAAACAATTTATTCAAATATTGCATACAAAAATCAAATCAATTTCCAAAGTTACATTTCCATTCACAAAGTGGTAACACAAAAGTTCTTAAACTCATAATGCATACTAAATCTATTTTTCAATGATAAAATGCTTAAATAGGGTTTATTGTACACAAACCTGACATGAGTCACCTTTAGGTCTTGACTCAGTCTTTCAGACTTTTCGAGCCTTTTTCAGCTGAAACACACAGTTTCATAGTATTTTAGTATCATAACTTAGTGTAAATCCAAAAATAAATTCAAATTCACTTTTATCTTGCTTATATATGCTAAACTTAACGTTCTTTAAAATTTGTGTTTCGGAGTTACTATTTACTACACTATTCAAGTCAATTTGTTGACTTTCTAAGGCTTAATAGTCAATTTACTACACTATAGCCATTTGAATCATGGCTGCCAGATTGGACTTAACCTAAATTTCTGGGCAAATTCTAGTTCTGAAAATTTTAGGTCACCAACTTTGGGTGGCTAAATGACTTGGTTAAGTGCAAAATTTGGATTTGTGTTCTTCATGAAAGTTTAAGGTAAATATCTCAGCTGTCCATTGGTAAAATTTCAGGTCATTTAGACCTACCTACCCAAGTTATGGCCAAATGAACAAATACTGTTCATTTGATCATTTTTGTACAGGTCAGACTGCAAAAATATGGATTTGGTCAATTTGTTCATTAGGTTTTGGTCATTTTTTGGGCGTGATTCCTAAATGAAAATTGTGTCATTTTGTGTCTATTTTCATTCCCAATTGGTCTCATACCAATTGGACTTGTAAATTTTCAGTTTTGGTCCCTCAAAGGGACCTTGGTCTTGCTGCCTGCAGCATGGCCATTTTCAATCCGAATTCACTCTCACTTCCAACACATTTCAATTGGTTACAAATGGCCATTTCTCACCTCAAACAAGGTCAAACACACCATTTGACCATTTTTTCAATTTTTGGCTTCCAAAACCCTAGGTCCAAACCCTAATTCACATTTTTCTTACATTTACTTGATTCAAAGCATACCAACATCATTCATCAACTCAATTAAGCTTCCTAACATATTTAATTCAATTAAAACACATGCATTTCCATCACAAACCCTAGCTGCTAGAATTTCCATCTAGTCCTCCAAAGATGTTTTCATTTCATTTTAAGCATATTTCTAGGTTCTTCATGCTATAAATACTTAAATTAAACTAAAAACTTAAAGTGAACTCACTAACCTTGAATTGCAAAATTTTTTTTTGCTCTTCAACTCCTTCCTTTCTTCTTTTTTTCTTGCTCAAACTTTTTTTCAAGACTAAAAGACCAAGTTTAATTAAGGGGTTAACAATTTTTATGGCTAAGTTTTGATTTCTTCAAGCTCAAAATGAGCTTTAATGGTGATTTGGTGAGGGAGAGTTGAGAGGAAGAGTGGTTCACGTTTTTTTAAGAAGATGAAGTCTTTTTTTTTTTCTTTTCTTTTTCTTTTATGAATTTAGTATTATGGAAGACCATAAATCAAATTAAATAAATTTTTAATTATAGTATTTATGGCATCATGCATGATGTCATGCATGATGTCATCTCTTTTCACATTTTCAATTTTCTTTTTATTTTTCTATTTATTTTTTCCATTGGTTCTTTAATTTAATTCTCGATTCTGAAATTTTCTTTTCTCTGATTTTATTTGATAGTTAGGACAGGAGTCAGCTCTCAGGGTCAATTGACCAAATTGCCCCTCCCCAGCTCAACCCGATTTGCAAATAATTCAATATTTCTTCTGGCTCCCTGCTCTAATTATTTGACTGGCTTAACAATTCTTTTTCATGATTTTCTCTTTTCCACTGTGTTTGTAATAGTACTAAGGACCGCAGCGTCACATTTTACGGTTCGAAATTTGAGTTTAAATCGACTTCGCAATCCTTTCCGAGAAGGTCACCCATCGCTGTGACTCTCGGCTCGTTTAACTTCTTATGTTCTGTTTTTCTTATTTATACTTAACTAATTTGCAATTACTAATTATTTGTGTTTATAGCTTATCTAGTTGTCTTAAGTGTAGTTCTAATCCCCTTAATTATCCGGACCAACACCGGTCACCGGAATAGCAAAATATACCAGGCTATGCAAATAGGGGTATTACAGATGGTCAGTCTGAGAGAGTTATTCAGATCTTGGAGGATATGCTACGAGCTTGTGTAATTGAGTTTAAAGGTAGTTGGGATACACACTTACCTTTGATTGAGTTTGCTTATAACAACAGCTACCAATCAAGCATTGGGATGCCTCCATAGGAAGCATTGTATGGTAGAAAGTGTAGAACTCCCCTATGTTGGGATGAAGTAGGTGAAAGAAAAATGATTGGCTAAGAAATTGTTCAGCAGATAAAAGAAAAGATCAGATTGATCACAGATCGACTCAAGGCTGCATCAGACCGTCAGAAGTCCTATATTGATATGAAGAGAAGAGATATTGAATATGCAGTGGGTGATAAGGTATTCTTCAAAGTTTCTCCTTGGAAGAGGATTATGAGATTCGGCAGAAAGGGGAAACTGAGTCCTCGCTTTATCGGACTATATGAGGTTCTAGAAAGAGTGGGTCCTTTGGCATATCGGTTGGCATTACCTCCAGAGCTAGAAAGGATACACAGTGTCTTCCATGTGTCCATGTTAAAGAGGTATAGATCTGACCCATATCATGTTCTATCAGTTGAAGAGATTGAGGTAAATCCAGACCTCTCATATGAGGAAGAACCCATAGAGATTCTGGCATATGAGGTGAAACAGCTGAGGAACAAACAGATACCCCTGGTTAAAGTGCTGTAGAACCATCATTCAGGCCAGGAAGCTACTTGAGAACGTGAAGAGGACATGAGGAGACAGTACCCACAGCTGTTCAGAGACTAAAACCAGGTAAAATTTCAAGATGAAATTTATTTTAAGGGGGGAAGAATTGTAACACCCTTATATTCGGTAGTGCGTTCTACTGTTCTGACCACCAGTGTCTGTCCGGATAGATACAATGCCTAGAACTACATTTAAATGTTAGTGAGGAGACATGAAATAATGAAATACACTAGAGAAAAATATTAGAAAAACAAAGAAAAAAATAAGAGCAATGAAATGTAACTACGTTAAACGGGCCAAAAATCGTAGCGATGGGTGATCACACCGGGAAGTGGCGGCGTGGACCGTTGACTAGCCCTGGACCGCGGGAAATCCTGAAAAATATTTTTAAGACTTAAATAAACATCTATTGAAGTATAAATGACATTGGAAATGTCAAATAAAAATTAATTAATTAGTACAAAAAAATATGAGAAACCGAGAAACCGACAAAAATCGGTGTTACCGAAAAATTGGGAATACAACCTGAATAGGGGCATTGTGGTCAATTGACACCTAGAGTTAGCTTTTGACATAAATATCCATTAAAAATAAATAGTATTAAAATTTGGAGACCCCATGAAAAAGGAAATTAAATGTGCAATGAAATTTAGGAAAATGTGGGGATTAAATGCAATTATGAAAACTTTAAATTATAATAAGATTAAAATAGATTAGTGGAGCAATATGGACACCTTAAAAAATTACCAAGGAGCAGATTAGTGGAGCACTAACCATTTTATCTTCTTCTTCCATAAATTCTTCAACGTTGCCAAACCCAACTTCTCTCCCAAACCACCATTGCCATCCCATTTGTGAGCTCCATGCATCCATGATCCAAGCTTCAAGTGGTTAAGGTTTCTTCATTAAAAGTAATCACCACACCTTGGGCAGCACTTAGGGAATAAGAAAGAAGGGTTTTAGTGAAGTTTTGGTCAAGCTTCAAAAGAGGAAGTGGTTGTTTTTATTACTTGTTTCATTAAAATTGTAACTAAGGTTGTGGTGAGTTGATTTATGGAAGAAAAGTTGAGGTCTGATAAGTTAGGGTGATACTCCATTTCGGCAACCATAGAAGTTCATCATGTTTAGCTAATTTTTACATGTAAATGATAGCTTGAGGTGTTGATTTAAGTGTTTGTATGTATAGGTGTAACACCCCTATTGGTATAGCCTGGTAGATTTCACTGTTCCAGTGACCGGTGTCGGTCTGGACAATTAAGGGGATTAGAACCATACTTAAGACAACTAGAGAAGCCATAAACAAAAATAATTAGTAATGTTTAATTAGTTAACTATAAATAAGAAAAACAGAACAAAAGAGGTTAAACGAGCTGAGAGTCACAACGATGGGTGACCTCCTCGGGAACGACTGCGAAGTCATTTTAAACTCAAATTTCAAACCATAAAAAGTGACGCTGCAGTCCTTAGGACCTTTATGAACACAGTGGAAAAGAGAAAATCACGAAAAAGAACTGTAAAGTCAGTCAAATAATTAGGTCAGGGAGCTGGAAGAAATATTGGATTATTTGCAAACCGAGATGAACCAGCGAGGGGCAATTTGGTCAATTGACCCCGAGAGCTGACTCCTGACCTAACTGTCAAATAAAATTTAAGAAAAGAAAATTTCGAATCGAGAATTAAATTAAAGAACTAATAGAAAAAAAAAGAAAAAAAAAAAGAAAGAAGATGGAAAAGTCAAAGGTGATGACATCATGCATGATGTCATAAAGGATTAATTAAATTATTTATTAAATGGGATTTTTGGTCTTCAAAAAGGGGATAAGACTAAAGAAAATAAAACAAAAAAAAAATTAGAAAAGTGTCTTCCTCTTCCCTTGGTTTGCCGCCCCACCTTCTCCCTCTCATCTCCATGGAATTCTTCCATTTAAGCTTCCACTTAATCAACATAACTCCCTTAAATACCTCACTAGAACTTGTAATCTCAACTTAGGAAGAAGAGTATAAGAAGAAAGAAGGGCTAAAGCTAGAGATTGAAGCTTTAAGTTAAGGTTAGTATGTTAACTCCTTATTTTTCCATTTAAATGCACAATTAGTGTTTGAAATGAGCTAGGAACTTGATTAAATGAAACAAATATGGGGGAAGGACCATTGCTGAAATTTTGGTCTGGTTGAAGGGAGTATGAATTGCATGAATTTAATGAGTTTGAATGAGTGTAGAAACCTTAATTAGTTGAATGATTAGCGTTAAAACCATTAATGTACTTAAATACAATGAATTAGTGAGATTAGGGTTTGAATGCTAGGGTTTGTGAACCAAATTTTGGAGAAATGCATAAATGATATCTTTGACCGATTGTGGACTGAAAAATGGTCAATAATGACCAAAGGAAATGTGTGGGAATTATTAGCATGGGAGTTAAATTCGTAGGTCAAATGGTCATGCTGCTGGCAGTATGACCAAACCTACTTTGAAGGACCAAAACAGGAATTTTACAAATCTAATTGATATGCCACCAATTGGAGATAAAAATAGACATAAAATATCACAATTTTCATTAAGGAACCATGGCCAAAAACTGACTAAAACTTGGTGAACCAATTGACCAAAGTGAAATGAGAGCAGGCTGCCACTGCACCAAACTGACCAAATGAACAGTAACTATTCATTTGGTCATAATTCGAGCTAGACAGGTCAAATTGACCTGAAATTTTACCAAAAATTAGATAAGATATAGGTCTAAAACTTTCATGAATAACACTAACCCAAATTATGCCATTAACCCATTCAAATTATTGAGCAAAGTTGAGTTACTGTACCTGCAAAACTGCAGGATTGCCATTTGAGCAGTAATGTTTCAATTGCTATAACTCCCTCTAGAAAACTCTGATTTAGGTGATTCATAAACCGATGGAAACCTAAGACATAGTAGAACATTTCATATGAAGAAATTTAGACCAAATTATGAATTTAACTTGATAAAAGTACTGAACAATGTTGGATAAAAAACCTGCCATAACCATAGTTGCAGTATGAACAGTGCACGTGAACAGTAACTGTATTTTGGCTATAACTTGAGGTACAAAACTCCGATTGGGGTGATCAAAAAATGAGAATACACTTAAGACAATAAGGAACATTTTCTATGGAGGAAGTTTTGCCAAATTCCAACAGTAGATTGACCAATGGAACAGTGCAACTTCGGAGCACCAAAACCAAAAATTGGCAATTTTGCCAAAATGACCTAAGCTTTGAGAAAATGACCAAAACCAACAAGTTTAATGACCAAAATGTGGTATATGGGTGAAGTTGGAGTTTCCATACCTATTAAGCCTTAGAAAGTCAACTATTTGACGTGAATAGTATAGTGAATAGTAACCCGAAACACAAAATTTAAAGAACGTCAAATTTAGCACGTTAGAGCTAGGTAATTGTGAAGCTAAATTTATTTTGGATTTATGTTAAGTTCTAGTACTGAAACATTGTAAAATTGTGTGTTTCAGTTGAAAAGAATATCGGGAAGGAACCCGAGAAACCGAGTCGAGGCTAAGGGACGACTCACTTAAGGTTTGTGCACAATAAACCCTATTTAAGCATTTTATCCTTGAAAAATTGATTTAGTACGCATTATGAATTTTTGAACTTTTGTGTTGCCACCTTGTGATCAAATTGTAACTTTGGAAATTGATTTGATTTTTGTATGCAATATTTGAATGAAATTTTTGAAATGGATTTTTGATTCACACTTAGCATTACAGTTACTTATTATTCCTCCTCCATTTATGGGGTTGAGATCGTTTATTTTCCTCCCTCTCTGGCTTGCCAGTTGAGGTTGTAGATCGGATGAGTACTCATTAGCTAGCTAGCCACCTCCCTCATTGATTTCGATTAATGGGGTTAAGATTGCTTTGTCGTGGTGTACAACACGGCATTGATCGGAAATTTTGTGTCATTGCTTAAGTTGTGAATGACTTTGTCAACACTGTGTTTATGAAATTATTAGACTAAACTGTGTTTAATAGATTATTTGATAAAATGATGTTATTATGAACTTTAATAATTCTGAAATGTGATTGAGAAACATTTAAATTGTGTTTGGCAATGAATGATTTAATTATTGCATTTTAAATTTTTATTGTGCACCACTGAGTATTTTTATACTCAGCGATGGCTTATTTTGCTATCGCAGATAAGAGCAAGGAAAAAGCAGCAGAGTGAGCTGCTACTGAGTTGAAGATCACATCAAGCTTTTGTATAGGTATTATTTTATACCCTTGTAGATAATTTTGATGTAAATATGGAAATGTTGTATGTATCAATGTAGTTGAGCAGTTGTAAATAAATTCTAATAATATTTTTTAGATTTTCTTCTGTAAATTTAATATTTGTATTTATGAATTTCTCATTTTATGCTTGTGAATGGAGATATTAAATATTTTGAGATGAGAAATCTTGTTTTGTATTGTGAAATTATTTTGAAGTGTGTTGAACTGAGTTGATTGAGTTTTTGAAGGTTGGGAGTTGTGAAATATTTTTGGAAGTGTTTTTTTTTAGGTAATTGAAGAATCATATCTGCTTTTCAAACAGAACTCTGTCAAAATTTTTATAAAAATTGCGACAAAATTTAAAATGGACAAAATTTTTACTAGTATTTAAGCTTGAATAAATGACTTTTAATTCTCACTAAAATGCTCACCACTTCCAAAATGTACGAAAATCGTTTTAAAATCCCTTGTAGGGTACTTAATGAGTTATCGGTAGGTGAAGTTCGGTAGTTCATTAAGTATTCTACAGGATCATGTTATGCCTTAAGGAGGGGTAAGGTGTGACATGTTTTAGTGGTATCAGAGCATGTTTTTTTCAATAAATTTTGACTATGTGTATGAATATTTTATCGATAAGTACAACTGCTCAAGTGTCTTTAATTGATACATATGACATATTTACATCATGAATATGCACTAACGGAGGTCAACCTCCTTGTGTTTGATCTCAGGAAGTAGAAATTTTGAAAAAACGGAATGGAAGGAGGAGATCATTCCGAAGAACAATCTGTTAAGGTTGAGGTTCAAGGGGAAGCCCCAGCACTCCAGAATGTGAGTGGGTCAGCCACTCTAGCTCCTGCTCTAGCACCGTAGTTTCCTGCTCAATTTATGCAGCAGATGGCTGCCTTCTTTCAGCAAATGGTGGGTAATGTGCCACCCCAAGCTCAAATGCCGATTTGCAAAGACAACCACAAATTTCTCACTCGGCAATATGAAAAACTGATGAAATTTGGGGCCACTGAGTTTAAAGGCACTGTGGATCCAGTAGAGGCAAAACAGTGGTTGGAAAGAATGGAACAAGTTTTCAGAAAGCTGCAATGTACGGAAGAGCTGAAGTTTTAGTATTCTGTTTCCTTGTTGCAAGGGGATGCGTTTGAATGGTGGAAGACCATCCCCCACAGCCTGGTTGAGCCACCTGTGCTGACATGGACAGACTTTTTGAGGGAGTTTTGACAGAAATGGGTTCCCGATGCATATGTGGACATGAAGTTGCAAGAATTCTTGAGTTTGAAACAAGGGAACCGAACTGTAGCAGAATATGAGAGAGATTTCTCAAGGCTAAGCCACTATGCTGGAAGCTTAGTCTCCACCCCCAGAGACAGATGCAAGAGGTTTGAGTCTGAGCTAAGGCAGAGTCTGAGAATGCAAGTTGTGGGTTTCAGACATCAGAATTTTGCTGAATTGATCTCACAAGCCTTGGAATTAGAAAGGATAGAATCTGAAGGGGCAGTGAAGAAGGGTTCACAAGAGAAAGAGAAGGCTGAAAAGACTATTGGACAAGCATCTGAAAGTGGTTCTGGCAAGAGGAAACAGTTTGGGGGATCTAGCTCCCGTAGAGGCAGAGGCAGATTTTATGGCCAAAGACCACCTCGGTCTGGTCAGCCGACCCAACAAGCTTCTTGAGGATCTCTATCGGTCCGGCAGTGTGAAACGTGTGGTATAACTCATGGTCGGGTTTGTTTCAAGGCTACTGGTGCATGTTTTAACTGTGGAGGAAGCGGACATTTCGCTAAGGATTGCACTAGTTCACACCGGTCTGGATCTTTTGCCACATCTGAAGGATCAACCCAAGTCTCTGCACCTAGAGGGTCACCGTCAGTTGCTAGAGGTAGAGGCAGAGGTAGGGGTCCTGGTAGCACTTCTGGAAGTCAGAGCACTATTAACCAGCCATCACCCAGTGGCGCACCAGCCAGAGTGTATACCATGTGTCAGAGGGAGGAGGCTGAAACATCAGATGTTATAACTGGTAATTTCTCCATCCTTGACCAAGATGTGTATGTGTTATTTGATCCTGGCTCCACACATTCGTATGTTAGTGCTAGTGTGATGTGTTCAACTGCTATTCAGTGTGTACCAATGGACTATGATGTGCTAGTAACTAGTCCATTAGGCCAGGAGGTCAGGGTAAATAGGTTATATAGGGACTGTCCTTTGGTGATCCAAGGACACACTTTTCTGTCTAATTTGATTGAAATGCCCTTCAGAGATTATGACATTATCTTGGGCATGGATTGGTTAGCCAGGCATCACGCTATGATTGACTGTAGACTGAAGACAGTCACTTTTGGCCTTCCTCAGTATGGTGATGTAGTAATACATGGGGAGAGACCGTTATTACCTTCAAACATCATTTCAGCTGCACTGGCCAGGAAAATGATTAGAAAAGGGTGTGAGGCATACTTGGCACATGTGATAGACACCCAAGGGGGGAGTCCAGCACTGAGGGACATTCCTACTATATGTGACTTTCCGGATGTGTTTCGTGATGAATTGCCAGAATTACCTCCAGAAAGAGAAGTGCATTTTGAAATTGATGTTATGCCTGGTGTGGACCCAATCTCCATAACACCATACAGAATGGCACCAGCAGAACTAAAAGAATTGAAAGTGCAGTTGCAAGAGCTGCTTGACAAGGGCTTTATCCGCCCTAGTGTGTCACCTTGGGGAGCGCCGGTGTTATTTGTTAAGAAGAAGGATGGCACTCTCCGGTTATGCATTGACTATCGGCAGTTGAATAAGGTGACAATAAAGAATAGATATCCATTGCCCCGTATTGATGACTTGTTTGATCAGTTGAGGGGTGCAGCTGTATTCTCCAAAATTGACCTGAGATCAGGTTATTATCAGCTGAAAGTACAAGAGCAGAGTATTGCTAAAACTGCCTTCAGAACCCATTATGGCCATTATGAGTTCTTGGTCATGCCATTCGGGTTAACTAATGCTCTGACTGCTTTTATGGATCCGATGAACACTATCTTCATACCATACCTCGACCAGTTTGTTGTGGTATTTATTGATGATATATTGGTCTATTCGAGGAATGCAGAAGAGCACGATAGACATCTGCGGACTGTACTGCAGATTTTGAGGGAGAAACAGCTATATGCCAAATTGTCGAAATGTGAATTTTGGCTGAAGGAGATATCCTTTTTGGGGCACATAGTATCAGCAGAGGGTATTAAGGTAGATCCTAGCAAGATTGAAGTCATCCTTAATGGAAGCCACCTGAAATGTCACGTAGATTCGCAGTTTCAAGTTAGCTAGATACTACCGTAGATTTGTGAAGGGATTCTCCATGTTGGCATCTCCATTGACCAAGCTGCTTAGAAAGGATGTGAAATTTCAGTGGACGGACAAATGCCAGCAAAGTTTTGATGAATTGAAGAGACGTTTGACTGAGGCTCCAGTCCTGACGTTACCTACACCGGGTAAAGAATATACAGTTTACAGTGATGCTTCTCACAATGGGTTAGGTTGTGTGTTGATGCAAGATCGAAATGTCATTGCCTGTGCATCACGCTAGCTGAAACCGCATGAGAGGAATTATCCAACACATGACTTGGAGCTTGCAGCTATTGTGTTTGCTTGTAAGATCTGGAGACATTATTTGTATGGAGAGAAATGTTACATCTACATAGATCATAAGAGTTTGAAGTATTTGGGCACCCAGAAAGAGCTTAATTTGAGACAGAGGAGATGGTTAGAGTTGATAAAAGACTATGATTGCCTGATAGACTATCAGCCAAGGAAAGATAATGTTGTGGCTGACGCCCTAAGTCGCAAGACTATGGCAAGTCTACAAGTTACTCCTTTGTCTTTGGTACATGAGTTAAGATCATTACATGCCAGTTTATAGATTAATGATGAGGAGCAAACAGCAGTTGCATGGCATTTACAGCTAGTGTTAATTGATCAGATCAGAATGGCTGCTCAGAATGATGAAAGGTATCAGAAGCTGTTAGAAGAAGTCCGGCAGGGCAAGAAACCAGAGTGCTCAATCAGAGATGATGGTCTATTGCTACACTAGGGTAGAATATGTATTCCTAATGATGTTGATTTGAGGCAGATCATTTTGAAGGAAGCACACGAGTCTCCTTTTGCCATGCACCCTGGTGGTACAAAAATGTATAGAGGGCTAAAGGAGCATTACTGGTGGATGGGTTTAAAAAGAGACGTGGCAGAGTTTGTATCCAAATGCCTAACTTGTCAGCAAGTAAAGGCAGAGCATCAAGTACCCACTGGGTTGTTACATCCACTACCAGTGCCAGAATGGAAATGGGAGAGAATAACAATGGATTTTGTGATGGGACTTCCAAAGACACAGAAGGGTCATGATGCAGTATGGGTCATTATTGATAGACTGACTAAGTCTGCTCATTTTCTGCCAGTCCGAATGGACTACAGTTTAGACAGATTAGCCAGATTGTACATCGATGAGATTATGAGACTGCATGGAGTGCCAGTATCTATCGTATCAAACAGAGATCCTAGGTTCACTTCTAGATTATGGGGTAGTCTTCAGAGAGCCCTAGGAACTAGATTGAACTTCAGCACTGCATTCCACCCACAGACAGATGGCCAGTCTGAGAGGGTAATTCAGATTTTGGAGGACATGCTATGGGCTTGTGTGATTGAGTTTAAGGGTAGTTGGGATACACACTTGCCTTTGATTGAGTTTGCTTACAACAACAGCTACCAATCAAGCATTGGGATGCCTCCATATGAAGCTTTGTATGGCAGAAAATGTAGAACCCCGTTGTGTTGGGATGACGTGGGTGAAAGAAAAATGATTGGACCCGAAATTGTTCAACAGACTGAAGAGAAAATTAGGGTAATCAGAGATCGACTTAAAGCGGCATCAGACCATTAGAAGTCCTATATTGATTTGAAAAGAAGGGATATTTAGTATGCAGTGGGTGAGAAAGTTTTCCTCAAGGTTTCTTCTTGGAAGAGGATTATGAGATTCGGCAGGAAGGGGAAACTAAGTCCTCGTTTTATCGGGCCATATGAGGTATTGGAAAGAGTGGGTCCTTTGGCATATCGGTTGGCACTACCTCCAGAGTTGGAGAAGATACATAACGTCTTCCATGTGTCTATGTTGAGGAGGTATCGATCAGACCCATCTCATGTATTACCAGTAGAAGAGATAGAAGTGAACCCAAACCTCACATATGAAGAAGAACCCATAAAGATTCTGGCTTATGAGGTGAAGCAGCTATGGAATAAGTAGATACCATTGGTAAAAGTGCTGTGGAACCATCATTCAGGCCAAGAAGCTACTTGGGAACGAGAGGAGGACATGAGGAGACAACATCCACAGCTGTTCAGAGATTGATACTAGGTAAAATTTCGAGACGAAATTTATTTAAGGGGGGGAGAATTGTAACACCCCTATTGGTATAGCCTGGTAGATTTCACTGTTCCGGTGACCGGTGTCGGTCCGAACAATTAAGGGGATTAGAACCATACCTAAGACAACTAGAGAAGCCATAAACACAAATAATTAGTAATGTTTAATTAGTTAACTATAATAAGAAAAACAGAACATAAGAGGTTAAACGAGCTGAGAGTCACAGCGATGGGCGACCTCCTCGGGAACGATTGCAAAGTCATTTTAAACTCAAATTTCGAACCGTAAAAAGTGACTCTGCTGTCCTTAGGACCCTTATGAACACAGTGGAGAAGAGAAAATCACGAAAAAGAACTGTTAAATCAGTCAAATAATTAGGTCAGGGAGCCGGAAGAAATATTGGATTATTTGCAAACCGGGATGAACCAGCGAGGGGCAATTTGGTCAATTGACCCCGAGAGTTGACTCCTGACCTAACTGTCAAATAAAATCGAAGAAAAGAAAATTTCGAATCGAGAATTAAATTAAAGAACTAATAGAAAAAAAAAAGAAAAAAAAAGAAAGAAGATGGAAAAGTCAAAGGTGATGACATCATGCATGATGTCATAAAGGATTAATTAAATTATTTATTAAATGGGATTTTTGGTCTTCAAAAAGGGGATAAGACTAAAGAAAATAAAACAAAAAAAAAATTAGAAAAGTGTCTTTTTCTTCCCTTGGTTTGCCGCCCCACCTTCTCCCTCTCATCTCCATGGAATTCTTCCATTTAAGCTTCCACTTAATCAACATAACTCCCTTAAATACCTCACTAGAACTTGTAATCTCAACTTAGGAAGAAGAGTATAAGAAGAAAGAAGGGCTAAAGCTAGAGATTGAAGCTTTAAGTTAAGGTTAGTATGTTAACTCCTTATTTTTCCATTTAAATGCATAATTAGTGTTTGAAATAAGCTTGGAACTTGATTAAATGAAACAAATATGGGGGAAGGACCATTGCTGAAATTTTGGTCTGGTTGAAGGGAGTATGAATTGCATGAATTTAATGAGTTTGAATGAGTGTAGAAACCTTAATTAGTTGAATGATTAGCATTAAAACCATTAATGTAGTTAAATACAATGAATTAGTGAGATTAGGGTTTGAATGTTAGGGTTTGTGAACCAAATTTTAGAGAAATGCATAAATGATATCTTTGACCGATTGTGGACCTAAAAAATGGTCAATAATGACCAAAGGAAATGTGTGGGAATTATTAGCATGGGAGTTAAATTCGTAGGTCAAATAGTCATGCTGTTGGCAGCATGACCAAACCTACTTTGAAGGACCAAAACGGGAATTTTACAAGTCCAATTAATATGCCACCAATTGGAGATGAAAATAGACATAAAATAGCACAATTTTCATTAAGGAACCATGGCCAAAAACTGACTAAAACTTGGTGAACCAATTAACCAAAGTGAAATGAGAGCAGGCTGCTACTGTACCAAACTGACCAAATGAACAGTAACTGTTCATTTGGTTATAATTCGAGCTAGACAGGTCAAATTGACCTAAAATTTTACCAGCAATTAGATAAGATATAGATCTAAAACTTTCATGAAGAACACCAACCCAAATTATTCCATTAACCCATTCAAATTATTGAGCAAAGTTGAGTTACTGTACCTGCAAAACTGCAGGATTGCCATTTGAGCAGTAATGTTTGAATGGCTATAACTCTCTCTAGAAAACTCTGATTTAGGTGATTCTTAAACCGATGGAAACCTAAGACATAGTAGAATATTTCATATGAAGAAAGTTAGACCAAATTATGAATTTAACTTGATCAAATTACTGAACAAAGTTGGATCAAAAACCTGCCAGAACCATAGTTGCAGTATGAACAGTGCACGTGAACAGTAACTGTATTTTGGCTATAACTTGAGGTACAAAACTCCGATTGGGATCCAAAAATGAGAATACACTTAAGACAATAAGGAACATTTTCTATGAAGGAAGTTTTGCCAAATTCCAACAGTAGATTGACCAATAGAATAGTGCAACTTCGGAGCACCAAAACCGAAAATTGGCAATTTTGCCAAAATGACCTAAGCTTTGAGAAAATGACCAAAACCAACAAGTTTAATGACCAAAATGTGGTATGTGGGTGAAGTTGGAATTCCCATACCTATTAAGCCTTAGAAAGTCAACTATTTGACGTGAATAGTGCAATGAATAGTAACCCGAAACACAAAATTTAAAGAACGTCGAATTTAGCACGTTAGAGCTAGGTAATTGTGAAGCTAAATTTATTTTGGATTTATGTTAAGTTCTAGTACTGAAACATTGTAAAATTGTGTGTTTCAGTTGAAAAGAATATCGGGAAGGAACCTGAGGAACCGAGTCGAGGCTAAGGGATGACTCGCTTGAGGTTTGTGTACAATAAACCCTATTTAAGCATTTTATCCTTGAAAAATTGATTTAGTACGCATTATGAATTTATGAACTTTTGTGTTGCCACCTTGTGATCAAATTGTAACTTTGGAAATTGATTTGATTTTTGTATGCAATATTTGAATGAAATGTTTGAAATGGATTTTTGATTCACACTTAGCATGACAGTTACTTATTATTCCTCCTCCATTTATGGGGTTGAGATCGTTTATTTTCCTCCCTCTCTAGCTTTGCCAGTTGAGGTTGTAGATCGGATGAGTACTCATTAGCTAGCTAGCCACCTCCCTCATTGATTTCGATTAATGAGATTGAGATTGCTTTGTCGTGGTGTACAACACGGCATTGATCAGAAATTTTGTGTCATTGCTTAAGTTGTGTATGACTTTGGCAACACTGTGTTTATGAAATTGTTTGACTAAACTATGTTTAATAGATTATTTGACAAAATGATGTTATTATGAACTTTAATAATTGTGAAATGTGATTCAGAAACATTTAAATTGTGTTTGGCAATGAATGATTTAATTATTGCATTTTAAATTTTTATTGTGCACCACTGAGTAATTTTATACTCAGCGATGGCTTATTTTGCTGTCGCAGATAAGAGCAAGGAAAAAGCAGTAGAGTGAGCTGCTACTGAGTTGAAGATCACATCAAGCTTTTGTACGGGTATTATTTTATACCCTTGTAGATAATTTTGATGTAAATATGGAAATGTTGTATGTATCAATGTAGTTGAGCAGTTGTAAATAAATTGTAATAATATTTTTTGAATTTTCTTCTGTAAATTTAATATTTGTATTTATGAATTTCTCATTTTATGCTTGTGAATGGAGATATTAAATATTTTGAGATGAGAAATCTTATTTTGTATTGTGAAATTATTTTGAAGTGTGTTGAACTGAGTTGATTGAGTTTTTGAAGGTTGGGAGTTGTGAAATATTTTTGGAAGTGTTTTTTTTAGGTAATTGAAGAACTGTTTACTCCAGTTTTCAAATAGAACTCTGTCAAAATTTTTATAAAAATTACGGCAAAATTTAAAATGGACAAAATTTTTACTATATTTAAGCTTGAATAAATGACTTTTAATTCTCACTAAAATGCTCACCACTTCCAAAATGTACGAAAATCGTTTTAAAATCCCTTGTAGGGTACTTAATGAGTTATCGGTAGGTGAAGTTCGGTAGTTCATTAAGTATTCTACGGGATCATGTTATGCCTTACGGAGGGGTAAGGTGTGACAATAGGAGTGATTTACCATGTATAAATTTTGATTTGTAAGTTTGAAAAGTTAAAATGGAAAGCTTGATGTATGTGTATTACTTTGGCAGCCTCATGGTGAAGATTTGTAATGTTTAAGTTCATGAAAAGTGGTTGAATTATGGTACAAAAAAATGGCAGCATATGTATATGAAATAGTGGTGATAATGTATGTGATTAGGTAGTGGAAATTGTATGTATTTGTTAGGAGTATCATGTGAAAAATTATTTAGATTTGGATATTGTAAATTAGGAGTTATATTTTGTATATGTAAGCTCATTGTATTCTGCCCAAAGTTTCTATAATACAAACTAATGAATGGGCATGGTATGGTACAAGTGCAGAATGGTTTGGGAAGTAAAGATATATTTGGTGAATGTGTGATTGGTTTAGTATTTGAGAGGCATGTAAAAGGCAGTATGCAAATGAGCATATAACCCTAAGTGTGTGACTCCAATTGGTATGAGGCTAATTGGAGGCGAAACTAGGCACAAAATGTGCCAAATTTCATGAAGAAAGCCTAACTAAATTCTGTCCAAAAAGTGACATGAGAATTGACCAAATCCGGATTAGTGACTTTGCAAACCTGAAAATTGACCATTTGAATAGCAGTCAGTATTTTCGCCATAACTCACTCAAAATAGGTTCAAATGACCTAAAATTTATACCATGGATAGCTTAGACATAGAGCTACAACTCTTATAAAGACACCAAAACCCAAAAATGACCATAAGCAAGTCAAAATGCTTGCACAAATTCGGGTATATAAACTGCCATAATCAGAAATGACCTAAAAATAACCTAAGTTTGCCATTTTAGTGCAATCTATCCAACAATAGTAAAATGACCATAACTTGGTCTAGTAAACTCCAAATAACCTAAAATTTATGGCAAAAGTTCACTAAGACATAGACCTACAAGTTTATAATTCGGACCAGAACCCAAAAACTGAGGAAACTAGGTCATCCGATTAGGTCAAAACAGCGTACCGAAATCCAATAAATTGCAATAAAATGCAATACACTTGAAAATGAAATTGGTAACATATACCAACACTAAAGGACTATAAAATGGGATATATTGGTAACATTAAAATTAATACCCTTAAAATGCATCAAAGTTCAACATTATAGGTTGACTAAGGAAAGCAATAGAATTAAATAAATTTAATTATTGAACTTTGTCATTAGAAACAATTTAAAAGAGTTCTGAAACACTTCAAATTGTGTGTTTCAGTTAGCAAAGACTCGAAGAAGGAGAAGGATAAGGAACCACTGAGTCAAGGCTAAGAGTCATTTATCAGAGGTTTGTGCACAACAGTTATTTCTTTTGAATTTTCACTGGAAATAAATTATGACAATTTGTATGTTATTGCTTAAGTTATGAAAAATTTTGTTTGAATAATATTTGATGGATACTTATTGATTGAAAAATATTGCAATTGGTTTGAAATCACAGCTATCATGTATATATGATTGAATTCCTTGCTAGCTTATCTAGTAGGACAAATTAGCTTTGAATTCCCTCTCTGGATGAAGTGTTGACGTGTGTGCCAGTTGAGGACGAATAGGATGAGTACTCATATAATTGCTAGCTAGCTATGTTATTCCTCACTAGCCATCGGTTTTTGGGACGAATTGGACTTTGGATTCATGATTAAGCTGTGTGTGTGATTTATTAATATTTATTTAGATATTGTGAAATGGAGTTTAATTCTTTATGACATTCACTATCTTTTGAATTCAACTATGATTTTAAGTATCTATAGTTTATATGATTTATGGTTTATGGTTTTAAATTGCATTTTCTTAATGTTATGCAGTACTGAGACATTGGCTCATCGATAGCTTTTTCATTGTTGTCACAGGTAGACAGACAGATAGAACAGCAGAGTAGGTTGCTTGTGCTACTGTCACACCCTACCCCTCTGTAAGGCATAACATGATCCCGTAGTATACCTAATGAATTACCAACTCCGTCTACTGATAATCCATTAAATACACTACAAGGGATTTTAAAAACTTTTCTTACTTCTTTTACAGTGGTGAGCACTATTTACAGGTGTGGAAGACTTTGGTGAACTGAAGTGAAACAACTAACTCATTTGATTTATTTAGAATATCTGTAAAAATTTTGGCAAGGTGCCATTTGTATTTTGGACAAAACAGTTCTTCAGAAAACCTGTAAAAAGCACTTCAATATATTTTCAAATCTCAACTCCAACATTTTTATCAACACAACACATTTCTCAAGTCAAATCCACAGTGATTTTCAAAGACTAAGATACAAAAATATAACACAATTTTTACAAGCCAAATAACTCATAATTATTTTACAACTTTACTGTACAACTTAAATTTACAACTGCTCAAAACCAAGAACAAAATATACATACAATGAATATACATTACAGTACAAAATGCCACATATGGTATACTCACTATACCCAAAAATCTCTCATTGTGCGTACTAGCGACCTGTCTGTCTCTCTACCTGCGACAGCAATAAAAAGCTATCGCTGAGACAATGTCTCAGGGGTGCACAACATTAACCAAACACAAATTTTAAATCACAATTCATATATCATATCAATAGTGGATACTTAAAACCATAGTTAAATTCAAGACAATGAATGTCATAAGGAATTTAAACTCCAATTCACAAATTATCAAAATTCATAATAACACAATTTAGTCAAATAGTTTAAGAATACCGTATTGCCAATTCATGCACAATTTGATCAAATAACTGAATAATACCTTTTTGCAAATCAATAACACAATTGATCAAATAACTGAATAATATCGTTTTGCAAATCAATAACACAATTCGATCAAATAATTGAATAATATCATTTTGCAAATCAATAACACAATTCGATCAAATAATTGAATAATATCGTTTTGCAAATCAATAACACAATTCGATCAAATAATTGAATAATATCATTTTGCAAATCAATAACACAATTCGATCAAATAATTGAATAATATCGTTTTGCAAATCAATAACACAATTAGATCAAATAATTGAACAATACCATTTTGCAAATCAATAACACAATTCGATCAAATAATTGAACAATATCGTTTTGCAAATCAATAACACAATTCGATCAAATAATTGAATAATATCGTTTTGCAAATCAATAACACAATTCGATCAAATAATTGAATAATATCGTTTTGCAAATCAATAACACAATTCGATCAAATAATTGAACAATACCATTTTGCAAATCAATAACACAATTCGATCAAATAATTGAATAATATCGTTTTGCAAATCAATAACACAATTCGATCAAATAATTGAACAATACAATGTTGCCAGTCAATAACACAATTTAGGTCATGACACACATTTTTCCATATATGCCGTGTTGTACACCACGACAAGACATACTCACCCCAATAATCGAAATCAATGAGGGAGGAAGCTAGCTATATAATGAGTACTCATCCACACTCACCTCAGACTGGGAAGTCAAGAGGGAGGAACATAATCATACTCACCCCAGACTGATAAGTCAAAGAGGGAGGAATAATCACACTCACCCCATTAATGGAGGAGGAATATATTATCAGTGTCATGCCAATTGTGAGTCAAAACAATTCCAAACATTTTATTCAAATGATCCGTAAGAATCCAATAAATTTCCAAAGTTATAATTTCATTCACAAAATGGCAACACAATTCGTAATTCACTTCAATTTCCACAAAAACCATTTACAGTGCTTTTCAATAAATAAGTATCCATCAATATCATTCAAACAATTTTTTCACAGTTTCAAACCATTCACAATGTTTTTCAATCAATAAGTGTCCATCAAACACATTTCCACAATTTAAAACAATAATATACAAATAGTCAATATTTATTTCAATTGAAAAATTCAAGAGAAATAGTTGTTGTGCACAAACCTCTGATATTTGTCTCCTGGTCCTGACTCAGTATTTCTTTCCCTTTTGCTGAGTCCTTGTTAACTAAGAAACACAATTCGAAGTGTTTCAGTACCAAATTAAATTGTCTCTATCGATGGTGTTTGGTAAATAATGCACTGAACTCAATTATTCACTTAATCACCTAATATACCGACCCTCGCTATGCTTTTAGGTAAATTAGGTTTTAGTGTCGTTAATATGTCACATTCGATAGGGTTTTAGGTTTGGTACGTTTTGCCAAACTCGTTTCCTTGTTTAGTACATTTTAATGCAACTTGCTGGATTCCGGGATACTGGTTTGACCTAGCCGGACGGCCTAGTTCTCTCGGTTTTCGGGTTTCGGTCAAAACTACAAACTTGTAGATCTAGGTCTTATTGCACGCGGGGCAAAATTTCAGGTCAATCCGAGTTAAGTAGACCAAGTTATGGTCATTATACTATTGCTGGTCAAATGGTACCAATTTAGGTCAATTTTAGGTCAATTTGGTCAACTCTGGTTCGGCCAGTTTTTGGACCCGAACTTGTGCAAGTTGTTTGACTTGCTTATGGTCATTTCTGGGCTTTGGTGTCTTCATAAGACTTGTAGGTATGGATCTTAACTATTCTTGGTCAAAATTTCAGGTCAATTGGACTTGGTTTGAGTGAGTTATGGCCTAAACACTCACTGCTGCCCAATTGGTCATTTTTCAGGTCCTAATTGCACCTAATCCGAATTGGTCATTTTTTTAGGTCACCTTGCAAGCAGAATTTTGGTATGTTTTCTCAATGAAAGTTGGCACATTTTGTGCCTAGTTTCACCTCCAATTGGTCTCATACCAATTGAGGTTACACATTTAAACTTATTGGTCTGTTTGCACACTGCCCTCTATATGTCTTTCAAACCCCAATTCAAACACACATTTAACTTGCTCTACTTTAAATCCCCATACCTAATTCTGATTTTATACCATTCCATATTCATTTATCACTTCTTACTATGGTCAATTTGGACAGAATACAAACATTCTCAATACATCAAATACAACCCTAAACCACAAAGTCCAAATTTAGCAATATATGTACATAAATACACCTAATCATTACATATAATCTCCACTACTAATTTACATATACATTCATCAATTCTTCTATGTCAACATTCTGCCAACACTTCCATCAATACATACAATTATTCAAGGGTTCCCAAGCTGCCGAAATCTTCTTCAACACCACATTGCCCTACAATCCATCAATTCTCATCCAAGTGCCAAAATCACCATATATATGTGAAACAATTCATTAGGATATTAATTTACCATGATCAACATTATTTCTCATCAATTATATGCATAATAAATCATCAAATGTGTGACCCCATGGCTGTCCAAAAATGGCTATCTCAATAACTATTTAAACTTCAAAATTTCCTTCACAAAACTAACACCCATAACATAAACATAAAGTTTAACAAGGAAACTCTCAAAAATGTAAACTTACCTTTGTTTGTAACTTGCTAAACCTTCACCAAACTTCTCAAATTTGGTATCAATATCTTCCTTGTGATGTGTAGACCATTTTTTATGAAGGAACTTAAAGGATTGGAGTTGAAAATGGGGAGGTTAAGTGAGCTCATGCAAAACGTCAATGGTGGATTCTTTCATCTTCATTCACGGCATGGTTGAGCTAAGTGAGGAAGATGAGGTTTGAGTGGGAGAAATCTGCCCACTTATGAGTATATTTAATCCATTTAATGTTCTTAGTGGTCCACTAAAAAAAATTATATCATATAATAAGCCAAATGTGCATTTATTCCACATTAACCCATGATTTTAGCTATTTGTATTAGGTACCACTAAACTAATTTTTCATTTCATTTTCTAAGTGTAATATTATTTATTTTTAATGGACATTTAGGTCAAAAGACACTTCGGGATGTCAAATGACCATAATGCCCCTGTTCGGGCAGCATTCCCGATTTTTCGGTAATACCGGGTTTTGTCTGTTTTTCGATTTCTCACTTTTCTTTGTACTAATTATTTAATTTTTCTTTGATCTTTCTAATGAGATTTATTCTTCAACAAGGTTCTATTTAAGTCCTAAAAATGTTTTCCAGGTTCCCGCAGTCGTGAGCTAGTCAACGGTCCACGCCGTGACTTCCCGCATGATCACCCATCGCTAGGTTTCCCGGCTCGTTTAACTTGATCACATTTCTTTGCTATCATTTTTCCTTTGTTTTTCTTGTACTTTCTTTTCTTCTATTTCATTATTTTATGTCTCCTCACTCTCATTGAAGTGTGGTTCTAGGCATCCTAGCTGTCCGGATAGCACTGGTCACTGGAACAGCAGAACGCACTACCGAACTTAGGGGTGTTACAGCTACATTTTAGGATTCTGCCGGGTATATTGAGTATGCCATATTTTTGTAAATTTTATTGTAATGTATGTGTACTATATTTATATATATTGTACTGGTCTTGAGTAGTTGTAAACTAAAATTATAAATTATTTTGGCCTGTAAAAATATTGTGATATATTTCTCTTATCTCAGCTTTTGGAAATACTGGAAAATTGATGTTGAATTGAGTTGACAAATGTTGAGAAATTTATTGTGTTGAACTATTATTGGAGTTTGGGATTGAACAAATTTATTGAAAGTGTTTTTTTACAGGTTTTTGAAGAACTGTTTTATTCAAAATACAGATGACACTCTGCCAAAATTTTTACAGAAATTACTGATACTTTCTATTTGTTATTTGGGTTCACTTCAGTTAAAAAAAAAATTAAACACTTGTCAAAAGTGCTCACCACTGTAAAAAGAAATAAGAAAAGGTTTAAAATCCCTTATAGTGTATTTAATGGGTTATCAGTAGATGAAGTTTGGTAATTCATTAGGTATACTACAGGATCATGTTATGCCTTATGGAGGAGTAGGGTGTGACATTTGCAATTAATTTCTTGAGGACTAGTTTTGAGCTGTAATTTTATTGTGTTCTGAGATTGAAAGTGAGGTTGTTGAGTATTTTTATTGTATCAAGAGTGTGCTAGAGTAATAAATTGCTCTTGTGAAAAAAGAGTTTAAAAAAGAGTAAGGGTTTGCTCTTCTTCACTCAAAGAAGACATATAGTGGAGTTAACTCTAAAAAAGGGCATTGAGGAGAGGACATAGGCTTAGGATAGGTGAATCTCTATAAATTCTTGCGTTTATTCTTCCTTTCTCTCTTCCTTGTGCTCATTCTCAAAAATCTCTCTTTGCCTTTAAAATTTTGATTAGTACCCAATTCACCCCTCTCTTGGATTGCTTAAGGAACAACAACTAGCATAGTTTATTAAATTAATAAATATTTTATTAACATTAAAATTAAAATTTTAATTAAAATAATTAAATATAATATTTATAATGCTATAATAATATTATATTATATATATATATATATATATATATAATTAAATCACAAGTTTAAATAATAAGTACAATAGCGTGCAACGCACATTGCAAAAAAAAATAATATTAATAAAGGATGCTCAAGCAATATATAAATGCAGAAATAAAAATATATAAGTGCATGTTAAAAGAATTAGATATAATTATAAAAATGACAAAGTTCATAATTTATTTTGCCATTAGGCTTTTTTCTTTCTTTGGAAAGAAGATGGAGAAAAAGAAGAAGGCACAACTTTTGAGCAAAGCAGAACAAAGTTCTTACTTCAATAAAATTTTTTTAAGTATTATATTTTATTTGTTTCAAGATAAAATATTATATATATATATATATTTTTTTATAAATTTATATGTTTTTATATTGAAAATGATTTACTAAGGTATAATTTTGGTGTAATATTTTTGCTTC
Source organism: Hevea brasiliensis (assembly GCF_030052815.1). NCBI lineage: Eukaryota > Viridiplantae > Streptophyta > Magnoliopsida > Malpighiales > Euphorbiaceae > Hevea > Hevea brasiliensis. Next base: position 27,942,589 of record NC_079503.1, read on the forward strand.
TAAATTGGTTTGTAACTAATAATTTAAGTTTTATTATTATTTATTATTTTTAAAATTAGATATAAATTTAATAAATTAAAAATAATTTTAAAAAAATTATAATTTAAAAACATATTAAAAATAATTAGATATACATGCAACGCAAAAAAACTAATATATATATATATATATATATATATATATATATATATATATATATATATATAAGTACAAATGAATAGGTGAGCTTTTAAACAAACTAAAACATCCTTATAAATTTTTATTTAAATATAAATTTAAATAAATTAAAAATAATTTTAAATAAAAATTATAATTTAAAAACATAACACGGAAAAAACTAATATGTATAAAAGCACAAATAAATAGGTGAACTTTTAAACAGACTAAAATACCTTTATAAATTTTTATCATTTATAAAAATTAATTAATGTAAGTCAACTTTTTTTTTATATAAATTTTAATTATAATTTTATTATAATTTTGAAATTGAATAATGTTAGAATTTTAATAAAATTAGGATTATATAAAGATAATTTAATTAGAAAAAATAAAAACTATAATTTCGTTAACTTAAATTAGAAAACTACACGATTAATTATTGACAAAAGGCCATGCACATGTTACGGCAAGTTTTAATTATTTTATATATTAATAGTTCATAGTCTAATTAGAATTTGGACGACTTTTTCTGAATTTTAAAATTGTATAGAAACATTATAAATCGTGAAACTACAAAAGTACAAAATATTAATAAAATTTTTGTAAAATTTCCGAAAAGAAATTTAATAGGAGAGGAAAACGTAAAGACTATTTTTTTTAACTAATTCTTGAAATTTCTATTTTATTAAGTTAAATAAAATTATTAATACCTAAAAAGCATCTAAACACAGGAAGAAATTAAATTTTCATTATTTTTTATAAGAATTTTAAACTATAGTTACAATTTTTAATTTAATTCAAATTTCATTATTGATAAGAAGATAAAAAAAGGAAGAAAACGATACCAAGATAGTGCGAGAGGGACACAGAAGACCAATGAAAGATAAGATAAAGAATAGAGAAGCATGACGTTTATATTATTTTTATTTTTTTATCGCAATGCTAGGTTAGCATATTAATAAAAAAATTTAACAAAAATAAATTAAAAATATTTTATTGTTCAAAAATCGATGTCTAGGGAGTTTTGTATTAATTAAAAATAAAAATTTCAGGTACAATGTTATAATAAGGAATGACAATGGTTTAAATTTAAAAAAAAAAATTATAAATTTATTGAATTCCTTAATACAAGTGAAAAAACATAATTTATATATTTGATAATCATGAATACATCACATTTATATGTAATGTACGTAAAACTTAAATATTATTATTTCATTTTAATTATCAATTTGTTATCGTATTAATAACATTGTTTCACTTTTATTATATGTCATCACTGCGTGAATATATATTTCAATATTCAACAATAGGTTGAAAGTGTTCTCTATTCTCTTTGGTTTCTCTCGGTGACTTGGAGATTCCATTCTTTGTGCTTTCTTACTTTTATTGCGCAGTTATTGGTTGAAAAATGGAGTCATTAGCAGACTCCATAAATGATATTTGAGAAAAAAACAAATCTCTTTTCATGGGATGATATTACTTTAGAACTGCAATCAGATCAGCAAGCTGCAGAAAATCTATCTCACATTCTTTTGGTTCGGAAAGTTATTGCGAAGAAAAATTTCCCATTGTCTCATGTTCGAAATGTACTACGGCATCTATAGAATCTGGCTTTTGAGTTCAAAGTATCTCTAGTATCAGGGCATCACAACACCTTTTTGTTCATCTATGCGCATATCAAAGATAAAATTAGAGTTCTCGAAGGAGTGCCATGGGCTATTATTAATCATCTTATTATGTTACAAAATTGGTTTTCGGAAATGAAAATTGAAGAGGTTGATTTTTTCTTTTTCCCTTTCTGGTTACATGTACATGGACCAGATGACTAAGATAAATGCCCAGAAGATTGCAAGTGTTTTCCACAAGCTAATTGAGGTGGATTTAGCTTCGGATATGGATATCTCGGTGGGTAGTTGTTTGCGGATGAGGATTGAAGTGGATATCCACAGTCTCCTCATTGAAGGTTTTACAAACAAGAAATCAGATGGGAATTTGGAGCGTGTAACTTTTTGCTATGAACGTCTTCCTAAGTTTTGCTCTATGTGAGGGTTGATAAGCCATTCGTTGCAAGCTTGTCCAAATGTTGCGTTGATTACAAGCTAGCAGTACAAAGGCAAACGAGCCCTGGATAAAGGCTGAGATTTGGTAGCAAAGTCAAGAACTCAAAATCCGGTGATCCCTTCTTCATCAACAATGTCGGCCACCACACAGCAATCTCATCCTCCTCCTTTACAGGCGGTGCATGAAGTCCAAATCCCTCTTTCCTCATCAAGTCTCATATCCCTACACAGCAATCTATCACCTGTCACTAACACTCTGTTTGGGAAACCTCTTAGGGGGAAAAGAAAATAAGAGTGGAAAATAAAGAATATTTCTCTTTTGTTATTTTTTTTTCCTCTTGTTTGGATAGAAATTGAGGAAAATAAAGAGATGAAAGAAAAGTATGATAAATTTACAATTTTATTCCATGTATTTAAAAAAAAAAAATCTTTAGAAAAGGGTAATTTTGTAATTTTAATTTATAATCTCAAACTTTTGTTATTTTCTCTCCAAATTTGAGAGAAAATAACAAGGGGAAAATAAGAGTTATTTTCCCTCCTCTCCTTATTTTCCCTTCATTTCCAAACAAGAAAAAGTATCAATCTTAATTTATTTTTCCTTGTTTATTTTCTTTCCTCTCCCTTTTCCTCCTATCCAAACAGGGTGTAAATCATCTGATGTTTCCCCCGGTAGAGCATCGAGCCCAACCCTTCAAATGGAAATTTGGAACCTATCATTATAAACATCGACCTTAGTGCCTTTGTCACATCCCACGTTTCTATTCTCTTACAATAAATACCCAAAATGAAAACCTTAACCATTCAAAAAACTGAGACAACTAGCCAAGTTACTCTTCTCCAATCTAGATCCCTAGCTCCATTGAGTATATCTTAGTCATCAAAGGTTGTAGTGTCAGAACAAGGGGAGGTTTGGCAGTTAGGCTCTCACAAACGAAAAGGATTGCCAGTTATAGAGCCTTTGAAGAAAGTTATGGAAGCTGAGAGTAGGGGTGGCCATAGTTCAGGAACCGCCGATTCAGATTCAATGAAATTATGAATATGAACCAAACTGTTAGGAGAAGATTTGAAAGACGGTTTTTGAATTGCCGGTTCCGTTTCGAGCCCCGATTTAAAATGGTTTGAAGGGCGGTTAGAAAAAGGACGGTTCAAGACGATTTAGAGGATGGTTTGGGAGCGGTTTAGGGGCGGTTTAAGGGTAACTTAGACTAAAAAAATTAGAGAAAAATTTTATTGATTCAAAATTTAAGTTATATTTGTAAAAATATTTTTATTTTTTGTAGAAATCTTTCAATCAAAATAAAATAAGAAAAAGAAGAATGAAAATAATTTATCTTTAAGAAAAATTTAATAAGTAAAGACCTGAACTTGATTAAAAAACTAGAGATGAAAATAATTTTTTTTAAAGAAATTAGCAAAAAGTGTATGAACTTAATTTTACATATGTATCCCTTTAGGATTTAAAGGAATCAAAATTTCTAATTCTATTGCTTGCCTTTTTTAAAAATTATATGATAATTGATAATTAAAAAAGTATAAAAGAGAAAAAATTAAAATAGAGGGTATTGGAAATTTTAGTGAGGATATAAAATAACAACAAAGTAATTGAGATAATATTGAAAATTTTAGTAAGTATATAAAATAATAAAGTAGAAAAATAGAGAGAGTACTGAGAATTAAAATGTGTGTAGAAAATAATTATTTAGAGAATTTGAGAGAAATTAAAAAAGTATTAAGAATTAAAAAGACTGTAGAAAATAATTGTGTAGAGAATTAATGATACATATAAATGAATTAGGAGTGGGATGAGATATTTACCGTCTGTTCAATCCGGTTCGAAACCACCGGTTCATGGTTCCTAAAAAATATGAACCTGAACCAAACCGTAGAAGGACGATTTCAGTCTAGTTTGAAGCTAGTTTTGATTTTGACTGGTTTTGGTCCGGTTTTGACCAAATCGGTTTCGATTCGATTTCGATTCAAAATTGGACCGTGGCCACCTCTAGCTGAGAGTACTAATCTAGTGTGGAATCCTATAAGCTTGTAGGAGGGGGGCCGTGACGCGTAATATCATCTACTAGAATTATATAAAATGCACCAAGTAATGCCCAGAAAAGATGGTGGAGTCACAATGGCCTCACTTAAGTATCACCTCCTTAGACAATATTTCCTAGACATGGTAAGTGCCGTGTTCCCATAACACTACCACGTTACTAAGGATTTATGCCACGAAGGCATAGATAGATAGGAGTCGCCACCCGGGTAATAACCGGGACATATTCAGTATTTCTTTAAAGGGTCATAAATGGCAACTTACTCTTTGTAGAGTTTCTACAACCGTCATTACCATAGCCCAATGTCTAGGTTCAGGATAGTGGGTACATAAGGGGAAGGTGTTAGGCACCCCTTACGCCTAGTCTAACCTCGTTAATTCGAGTGCCAGTCCTCTACTAATGTTTCTAGAAGTCTTATTTATTATTCTTTTATTAAACTTTATCCTAAAAATGCAATTCTAATCCTACACACTCAAGTAATTCACAAAAGGATTGTTGTTTATAAATAATTTTTATGCACAAGTAATTTCTATCTATGGGGTTGCTAATTATTTAAATGATATTTACCAAATGACTAAAATTAATTTATTATTGAGAATTTAATTTACAAATAAATTCAATTTTAAATAACCCTAAGTTTCTATTTCACCTAATTAATTAATTGTTCATCGAGTTACCCAAAAGTAATTAAACTAAATTAATTATGTATATGTGTAATTTATTCTAATATCACATAAGGCCTAAACAATCACAACCTAATAAAGATTTCTAACATACAAATTTATTTTGCAATTACCAAGTATGAAATTAAATTTATTTTAAATACCAATGTTAGTTTAATTTACAAACAAGATTAATTTTAATTTATAAAGTATTTATTTAAATTAATTACGTACAAAAGTCAGTTAAATTAAAAACAAAGTTAATTTTCATCTACCAAATAAAAATCCTATTATTACTATAATTTCATGCCAATGGTTATTTTAGGAATTTATGATTACTTACTTGTTAGTAATTGCAGTTTCCATTGGGGTAAGCTACCTTTAAAAAAGGGTCTTCTCTACTAATATGGCAATGATATCCCTAGCTTACTCCTGTTTAGCTCTATATAAGCTCCACGCAAATGCCCTCTTTGGAACTTACCTTAGGGCTTCAAGAAATATTGCAAGAAAGAAAGAAGAACTAAAAGAATTTTGACTATTTCTCTCTTTAATTTTTTTCCTTTTTTTTCTTTTTTTTTTTTTGTCTCCTCCTCATTCTCTCCTTCTTTTTCTTTTCCAGTAGGGTATTTATAGGGTTTTGGGAGAGAGGTGTGATAGGGTTTAGAGTCATAGGGTGATAAAGTTCAGATAACTTAAACAACTAAGATTGCAGAATTTGGGTGAGACTGAGATATGAATGAGGTGTTTCAACCAATAGGAAGAGAGGGGAACGGGAAGGCACCAATAGGGAGTGAGGAAGAGGTGTGGTAGGGTTTGAAGTCCTAGTGTGATAAGGTTCAAATAACTTAAACAACTGAGATTGACGAATTTGGGTGAGACTGGGATATGGGTGAAGTATTCCAACCAATAGGAAGAGAGGAAAGGGGGTGGCACCAATAGGAATTGAGGAAGAGAGTGGAGCCAAAGGGGGAGAGAGAATTTGTATGGGAGAGGGATAAAGAAAAAGATATTTTCTTATTTTAATTTTCAAAAAATAAATTAAATGGGTCATATTTAAAATTCCTAACTAGGCTTTCTTAGGCCCATGGGACCAATTAAGCTTAATTAGATACATTTAATAACTACCCATATTAAATTTAAACAAAACAAAATTTTATTTAAATTTAATTAAATTAATTTCCTAAAAAAAATATATTATTATTATTTTTTTTAAGATCATGACATGGAATTAATAATTCAGTTCTATGCCTCCAATTATATCTTACAGTCATATAATATTTTTCATCATTGGATTTCTCATGACCTCAATGCACATACTCATAATAAATCACAAAAATATGGGTCTACAATGCCCTATTTCAAATGTATCATGGGTTTAGCTATTGGGTAAACCCACATATATCCCACCTAGTAATAAGATCCTTTCTCTCCAAACACTTCTGACTTGTAACTTGAGCCTAAGTCTTCATACTAGAGCACAGCATTATTAACCTGCCTTGAAGATTAGCCCCACTACTAAGGAAGTCATAGCCCAGCCTAGGGTTAGAAAACCTAAACTAAAAAAATTGGCCCGTAGTTCTTTTAGACCTTCAACCGTATTCTAAATCTCTAAACCTTTTTTCTTTACTCAAATAGAGGAGGGAGATGGAGGCAAATAGCAAAGCAAGTTTCCTATGAAGTCTAACTCTAAGGTTTCGGTGGCTAAGCAAAAGCTGCCAGGGACCCAATGACTATCTTAAGTTGGAATTGTCAGGGGACCAGGCAACCCCTGACTGTAACACCCCTATTTGCATAGCCTGGTATATTTCATTATTCCGGTGACCGGTGTTGGTCCGGACAATTAAGGAGATTAGAACCACACTTAAGACAACTAGATAACCTATAAACATAAATAATTAGTAATTGCCAATTAGTTAAGTATAAATAAGAAAAACAGAACATAAGAAGTTAAACGAGCTGAGAGTCACAGCGATGGGTGACCTTCTCGGGAAGGACTGCAAAGTCATTTTAAACTAAAATTTCGAACCATAAAATGTGACGCTGCCGTCCTTAGGACCCTTATGAACATAGTGGAAAAGAGAAAATCATGAAAAAGAACTATTAAGCCAGTCAAATAATTAGGTCAGGGAGCCGAAAGAAATATGAAATTAATTGCAAACCGGGATGAACCGACGAAGGGCAATTTGGTCAATTGACCCCGAGAGCTGACTCCTGACCTAACTGTCAAATAAAATCGGAGAAAAGAAAATTTCGGAATCAAAAATTAAATTAAAGAACTAATAAAAAAATAAAAAAAAATGAAAATGAAAAGGTGTAGGAAGATGACATCATGCATGATGCCATAAATCCTATAATTAATAAATTAAATTAAATGGATTTTTGGGGTCTTCCATAAGACAAAATAAATAAAAGAAAGGAAAGGAAAAAAAAATTCATTGTCTTCTTCTTCCCTTCCAAGACATTTTCTCTCCCCCTTAGCTCTCTCTCTCAAACTCCATTAGAGCTCTTAAGTCAAGCTTCATAAACCTTCAATTCCACCATAAAAATCTTACTCTCCAACATTAAATCTTGTAGTTAGACCTAGATAAGGAGCTTGACAATAAAAAGAAAAATAAAGGAAGGAGTTTTGAAGAAAAGGAAATTCTGCATAAAAAGGTTAGTAATCAAATTTGATAAATTGAGTTTGATTCTTACATTTCTAACTTATTTAGCTTGTAAATATACTTATAATGAAAAAAAAAAATTGTGAGGGACCATTACTAAATTTCAGCCAGCATAAGGGGGAGGGTGATTTGCATGATTTGAATAGTTTGAATGGGTATATAAACCTTAGTTAGTTGAATGACTATGGTTAAAGGCATGGAATCAAGTAAATGCAAAAATTAGTGTGAATTAGGGTTTGGACATTAGGGTTTAGGGACTAAAAATGTGAAGAAGTGCTAAATGATGTCTTTGACATAGTTTAAGGAAAGAAATGGTCATTTGTCACCTAATTATGTATGTTAGAAGTGTTTGAATCAAAGCCAAATTCGGATTGGGTATGCACTATGACCAAAAGTCAACTTTGAGGGACCAAAAATGGAATTTTACAAGTCCAATTGGTATGGGACCAATTGGGACTGAAAATAGGCACTAAATGACACAATTTTCATTTAGGAAGCATGCCCAAAAAGTGACCAAAACCTAGTGAACAAACTGACCAAACTTGAAAATCTGTAGTATGAACAGTACACATGAACAGTAATCGCGTTTGGGTCATAACTTGAGCTAGGAAGGTCTAAATGAGCTGAAATTTTACCAGTGGTTAGATGAGATATAGACCTAAAACTTTAATGAAGAACACAAACCCAAATTATGCAACTAATCAAGTCATTTGGCCACCCCAAGTTGGTGACTCAAATCTGCTAGCACCAGAAAATTACCCAGAATTCTGGGTTGTGTCCAATTTGGCAGCCATAGTTCAAATAGCCATAACTTGAGCTAAAAAACTCCAATTGGGGTGATTAAAAAAGGAGAATAAACTTAAGACATTAGGGAACATTTTCTATGAAGAAAGTTTTGCCAAATTCCAACAGTAAAGTGACCAATGGAACAGTGCAACTTAAGACTCCAAAACTGAAAATTGGCAATTTTGCCTAAAAGACCTAAGTTTTGAGAAAATAAGCAAAACCAACAAGTTTGGTGACCAAAATGTGGTATGTGGGTAAAGTTGGAATTCCCATACCTATTAAGCCTTAGAAAGTCAATAATTTGACTTGAATAGTATAGTGAATAGTAACCCGAAACACAAAATTTCAAGAACGTCGGGTTTAGCACGTTAGAGTTAGGTAAAAGTGAAATTGAATTTATTTTTGGATTTATGCTAAGTTATGGTACTGAAACACTGTAAAATTGTGTGTTTCAGTTGAAAAGAATATCGGGAAAGAACCCGAGGAACCGAGTCAAGGCCAAGAGGTGACTTGTTTGAGGTTTGTGCACAACATTACTATGCTTTAAAATTCATTGATAAAGTGAATGAAATATGTATTTTACATTTGCTTTGAATTGTTGAAAATTTATTTGTGACATTAGTTATGATGTTTTGACTTAAATTGTTGAAAATTATTGTGTATATTTGAAATGACAATGTTTAGCAAATTGTTAAGATAAGTTTTGAAACCACAGTGTCATGACCATATATTTGAACACCTCACTAGCACGACTAGTAGGGGTAATTAGTTTTGAATTTTGATTCCTTCTCTGGAGAAGTGTTCAAGTGTGCCAATAGAAGAGGATGTGAATGGATATCCATATATTTGAGCTAGCTAGCCTTGTGATGTGGTTTCTCTTTAGCATCTGGCTATTGAGATTCTATTTGTTTCGAATGGCATGATCTAACTGTGGGTTTTATGAAATGTGATTTGACACTTCAAATGAAATTGTTTGGGATTAAAATCTCATAATGCATGATTTGTATTTAATTCTCTTATTTAGTCAAATTTTTGAATAAATGTGATTTAAGTTCTGCATAAAGATTATTTTAGTATGTTGTGCACCACTGAGTCCTAGTACTCAGCGATAGCTTCTATTGCTGTCGCAGATACAGAGACTAGAGGAGCAGCAGACTGAGCTGCTAAGGATTAAAGATCATTTAGCTTGAAATCATCGGGTATAATTTATACCCTAATTGTAAATATTTCTTTTGATGTATGTATTGCATATAAATGTATGGACATGTAAATGGGTCTTGAGCAGCTTGTACAAAATTTGTATGAAGTTTGTAATAAAGTTTAGTTTGTATTTCTTTTGATGTAAATTTTGTAAGGATGTATATAAATTGTTTTGTCTCTAATGAAATATGAGTGGAACTATTTTATTTAATTTGAATGAAATGTATTGCTAGTATTTTGAGGATTATTGAATTTTAAACTTGAGAAATTGATTGAAATGATTGTGGAGTTGTTGAAATGGATTGAGTTTGATTGTGAAATTGAAGTAGTTATTGAGAAAACATTTTTAGAAGTGCTTTTTATAGGTATTTAAAGAATTGGTTTCTCAAAATACAGACAGAACTCTGTCAAAATTTTTATAAAATTTGCGGAAAAATAAAATGGTCCAAAAATATTAACTAGTTTTAATTTTAACTAAATGTTTTAAATACCTATTAGAAAATGCTCACCACTTATTAAAAATAAGAAAATTGTTTTAAAATCCCTTGTAAGGTACTTAATGAGTTATCGGTAGGTGAAGTGCGGTAGTTTATTAGGTATTCTATGGGATCATGTTATGCCTTACAGAGGGGTAAGGTGTGACATGTTTTAGTGGTATCAGAGCAAAATTTTTGAAGTATGTTTTAACTTGAGAAATTGTGTCTTTTCTTTGTTAAGTACAACTACTCAATGTCCATATTTGTCACATACAGTGCATTACATCATAAATATAAACTAACGAAGGAAAATCTCCATGTGCTACTTGTTTAGGAGATACCCTAACTTCAGACTGAAATGGAAGAAGGGGATCACTCAGTTGAGCAGTCTATTGAAGCTGAGGCACAAGGGGAAGCCCCAGCTTTACCGAATGTCAGTGGGTCAGTAGCACCAACCCCGCAAATGCTGCAGTTTCCTGCACAGTTCGCACAACAGATGGCTGCGATGTTTCAACAAATGGCTGGGGGTGTGCCTGCTCAAGCTCCACCTCAGACACCTGTGGCACAACCACTGCCTCCAGCCAAACAGTATGATAAATTACTGAAGCATGGGGTTGCAGAATTTAAGGGTACAGTGGACCCTTTAGAGGCAGAGCAATGGCTTGAAAGAATAGACAGAGTATTTAAGAAGCTTCACTGCCAAGATGAACTAAAGTTTGAGTATTCTGTGTCGCTACTGCAAGGGTATGCGTATGATTGGTGGAAGACCATCCCCCACAGCTTGGCTGAACCACCAGTGCTGACCTGGGATGACTTCATCAGAGAATTCAGACAGAAATACATCCCAGATGCATATGTTGATCAGAAACTGCAAGAATTTTTGAGTTTGAAACAAAGGAGTAGATCAGTGGCACAGTATGAGAGGCAGTTCTCCCGCTTAAGTCATTATGCAGGGAGTCTCCTTACTACCAACAAGGCAAGGTGCAAGAGATTTGAGACGGGTTTGAAGCCTAGCATAAGGATGCAAGTTGTGGGATTTCGACACAGCAATTTTTCAGAACTTATGTCTCAAGCACTTGAGCTGGAGAGAATTGAATCAGAAGCAACCCCAGTGAAAGAAAAATCAGAGAAAGCTAAGAAATCAGAAAAAGACAAGGGGGAAAAGTTAGTAGAACAGAGTTCTGGTGGGACTTCTGGGAAGAAGAAGAAATTTAGTGGACCCAGCAGGGGTCGAGGTGGAAGATTTGGTAGGGGTAGATTTTCCGGACAGAGACCCCCTAGGTCTGGTCAGCAGTCAAGCAAGGGTTCAAATTCTCCCCGCCCCTGTGAGACTTGTGGCAAGATTCATGGGGGGGAGTGTTATTAGGCCACTAGAGCCTGCTTTAACTGCGGAGGCAAGGGTCATTTAGCAAGAGACTGCACTAGTGCTCCGTCTTCGAGATATGGTCCAGCTCCTACTACTTCCGAGGGATCTATTCAGAGTCCTGCTCCCAGAGGTTCACAGTCAGTTGGTAGAGGAAGAGGCAGAGGTAGAGGCACTACTTCAGGCAGTCAGGGCACAGTTGGTCAGTCAGCACAAGGGAGTGCTTCAGTTAAGGTTTATTCAATGAGACAACGAGAAGAGGCTGAGACTTCTGATGTTGTAGCCGGTACATTCTCTATCTTTGAGCAAGAAGTATTTGTATTATTTGATCTGGGTTCAACCCATTCATATGTTAGTGCTAGCATAGTCAGTTCACTTGCTGTTCCATGTGTCCAAATGGGTTTTGAAGTGCTAGTAACTAGTCCGTTAGGACAAGAGGTCCGGGTCAACAAAATCTATAGAGACTGTCCTTTGGTGATCCAAGGACATGTTTTCCTGTCAGACTTGATTGAAATGCCTTTCAGAGAGTATGATATCATCTTGGCCATGGATTGGTTGGCCAGGCATCACGCTATGATTGACTGTAGACTAAAAACAGTCACTTTTGGTCTCCCTCTATACGGTGATGTGGTAATACATGGGGAAAGGCATTTACTGCCATCAAACATCATTTTGGCTGCATTAGCAAGAAGAATGATTAGAAAGGGGTGTGAAGCATACTTAGCACATGTGATAGACACCCAAGTGGGGAGTCCAGCACTGAGGGACATTCCTACTGTATGTGACTTTTCGGATGTGTTTCCTGATGAATTGCTAGGATTATCTCCAGAAAGAGAGGTGCAATTTGAGATTGATGTTATGCCTAGTGTGGATCCAATCTCCATAACGCTATATAGAATGGCACCTGCAGAATTGAAAGAGTTGAAAGTGCAGTTGCAAGAGCTGCTTGATAAGGGCTTTATCCGCCCTAGTGTGTCACCTTGGGGAGCGCCAGTGTTGTTTGTTAAGAAGAAAGATGGCACTCTCCATTTGTGTATTGATTATCGACAGTTGAATAAGGTGATAATAAAGAACAGATATCCATTGCCCCGCATTGATGACTTGTTTGATCAGTTGAGGGGTGCAACTGTGTTCTCCAAAATTGACTTGAGATCAGGTTATTATCAACTGAAAGTACAAGAGCAGAGTATTCCTAAAACTGCCTTCAGAACCCGCTATGGCCATTATGAGTTCTTAGTTATGCCATTCGGGTTAACTAATGCTCCGGCTACTTTTATGGATCTGATGAACACTATCTTCAGACCATACCTCGACCAGTTTGTTGTGGTATTTATAGATGATATATTGGTCTATTCGAGGAATGCAGAAGAGCATGATAGATATCTGCGGATTGTACTGCAGACTTTAACGGAGAAACAATTATACGCCAAATTGTCGAAGTGTGAGTTTTGGCTGGAAGAAATATCTTTCTTGGGGCATGTAGTATCAGAAGGAGGCATCAACGTAGATCCAAGTAATATTGAAGCTATCCTTAATTGGAGGCCACCCAGAAATGTCACAGAGATTCACAGTTTTCTGGGTTTAGCTGGATACTACCATAGATTTGTAAAGGGATTTTCCACGTTGGCATCTCCATTGACTAAGCTACTCCAAAAAGATGTAAAATTTCAGTGGAAGGATAAATGCCAACAGAGTTTTGATGAATTGAAAAGATGTTTGACTGAAACTCCAGTCCTGACTTTACCTACACCGGGTAAAGAATATACAGTTTACAGTGATGCTTCTCACAATAGGCTAGGTTGTGTGTTGATGCAAGATCCGAATGTCATTGCCTATGCATCACGCCAGCTAAAACTGCATGAGAGGAATTATCCAATACATGACTTGGAGCTTGCAGCTATTGTGTTTGCTCTTAAGATCTGGAGACATTATTTGTATGGGGAAAAGTGTTACATCTACACAGATCATAAGAGTTGGAAGTATTTGAGCACCCAGAAAGAGCTGAATTTGAGACAGAGGAGATGGTTAGAGTTAATAAAAGACTATGATTGTCAGATAGACTATCAGCCAGGGAAAGCTAATGTGGTAGCTGATGCCTTAAGTCACAAGACTATGGCCAGTCTACGGGTTACTCCTTTGTCTTTGGCACATGAGTTAAGATCATTGCATGCCAGCTTAGAGATTAATGATGATGGGCAGACAGCAGTTGCATGGCATGTACAGCCAGTGTTGATTGATCAGATCAGGATGGCTGCTCAGAATGATGAAAGGTATCAGAAGCTGATGGAAGAAGTCCGACAGGGCAAGAAACCAGAATTCTCAATCAGAGATGATGGTCTCGCTACACTGAGCGAGAATGTGTGTTCCTAATGATGTTGATTTGAGACAGATCATTTTGAAGGAAGCACATGAGTCTCCTTTTGCCATGCACCCTGGTGGCACAAAAATGTATAGAGGACTAAAGGAGCATTACTGGTGGATGGGTATGAAGAGAGATGTGGCAGAGTTTGTTTCCAAATGCCTAACTTGTCAGCAAGTGAAGGCAGAGCATCAAGTACCCACTGGGTTATTACATGCACTACCAGTACCAGAGTGGAAATGGGAGAGAATAACAATGGATTTTGTGATGGGACTTTCGAGGACACAGAAGAGTCATGATGCAGTATGGGTCATTGTTGACAGACTGACCAAGTCTGCTCATTTTCTGCAAGTCCGAATGGACTACAGTTTAGAAAGATTGGCCAAGTTGTACATTGATGAGATTGTGAGACTGCATGGAGTGCCAATATCCATCGTATCAGACAGAGATCCTAGGTTCACTTCTAGATTCTGGGGTAGTCTTCAGAGAGCCCTAGGAACTAGATTGAACTTCAGTACTGCATTCCACCTACAGACAGATGGCCAATCTGAGAGAGTAATTCAGATCTTGGAGGATATGCTACGGGCTTGTGTGATTGAGTTTGAGGGCATTTGGGATACACACTTGCCTTTGAATGAGTTTGCTTACAAAAACAGCTACCAATCAAGCATTGGGATGCCTCCATATGAAGCTTTGTATGGCAGAAAATGTAGAACCCCGTTGTGTTGGGATGACATGGGTGAAAGAAAGATGATTGACCCGAAATTGTTCAACAAACTAAAGAGAAAATCAGGGTGATCCTGTGACACCCCATACCCATGTACAGTATATCAGAGTAAGTAATGTCACACGGTGTACCAGCACACTCTATTTTTACCTTAATTAATTGTTGTCATAGTTTTGGATTTAGTTATGAAATATAATTTATTTAAGCCATTTATCAAAATTATTATTTATTTAAGGTTCCGAAAATTTTAAAGAAAATCCGGCAGAGTACCAGCTAAAAATGGAGAAAACAGTTCTTCGGAACCTGTGAAAAACACTTCCAATATTCATATCTCATCATCTTAAACTCCAATATCAAAATCTCAACAACATTTCTCAATTTCAGTTCTCAATCATCCATCACATGTGATAATCAAGTATAACTCACAAATAGATATTTACTTTTCCATTCACAAATACAATTTTCATAATTTTCATGAACATCCAAATACATTACATAATTCTAAATACATATGAGAAAATAAAAATTTAGTTACAAAATGACAAAATGACACCTAGTGTCCTACCAATGCACAGCAGAAGTTGAGGTGACACGGACACTGTGCAGAACTGCAGGATAGACTCACCCAGTCTACGGTCTACTGGGCTCACGATCTGTATCTCCAGAACCTATGCGTGGCAAAAGCAACGCGCTAAGTAATAATGCTTAGTGGTACAATAATAAAATAAAAGAAATAGCAAGAAATAAATATGTAACGAATGTATATGTTTTATTTGTTTGGTATTTGTATATCATTTACTTTGTCCACTTTTATTCATTTGGTTGCCCCAAGTAACCTACACTAGACGACTGGACTGGATAACGGGTAAACTGGCACTGGGTATCTAGTAACTCAGGCCGTCACACCATCGGTCACATATGCATCTCCCAGGCAAATGTAAGCGGCTAACAAGTCAGAATACATCGAGCACAAGGCCAAATCTCAATACAAGGTCGAATGGCTAAAAGCCATAAAATCACTGAATGGCATATTGTCATGTGCGATCGCTAATCGAACCCTATTGGCATGCCAAACTATCCAAACCAATCTTGTTAGGTATACTAGGGCATTTGAAACTTTTAAATTCTTCAATTTGTGAATTTCAAGTTTTGGTATCACTATTCACCTCATTGGTCAACAAAAATGTTGACTTTTAGGTAGAAAATAGGTACATTGGTTTTGGCACTCCCAACATACCACATTTTGCATTTAAAACTTGTTGGCATTAAGCATTAATACCATTTCTAAGCATTAAACCAAAGGAGCAGAATTTTCAGATTTTGTACCATAAATTTATTGTTCCATTAGGGACTGTTACAGTGGAAATTTGAGGAATTAGTAAACATAAAAGTTGTTCCTTATTTTGTCTAGTTGAATTTATTTTTTTTGAATCACTCCATTTGGAGTTTTGTAGCTCCAGTTATGGTCCAAAAACCACAGCTGGCCGGATTGGAAAAATTGCAGAATTACCAAATCTACAGTACCATGAACAGTGATTGTGACTGCCATTTAGGTTAGGTTTTGATCATAATTTGGGATAGGTTTCTTCATGAAAGTTGTTTGTCTATGTCTTAACTTGTTGCTGTAAAAATTTCAGGTCAATTGACCATATCTACAGTGAGTTATGGCCAAATGAACAGTTACTATTCATTTGGTCATTTCTGCAGGTGCTGTTGCAGGGTATCCGGATTGGGGCCAACTCTTGGTCCACTTGCTTTGGTCTTTTGGGCATGGTTTCTTCACTTTAGTTTAAATATTTTTCCGGACATTCTAGCTGTCCGGACCAACACTGGTCACCGGAACAGTAGGATGTACGGAGTAGTTACCGGGAGGGTGTTACAGATCCGATATCGACTTAAGACTGCATCAGACCGTCAGAAGTCCTACATTGATTTGAAGAGAAGAGATATTGAGTATGCAGTGGGTGAGAAAGTTTTCCTCAAAGTTTCTCCATGGAAGAGAATTATGAGATTCGGCAAAAAGGGGAAACTGAGTCCTCGTTTTATCGGGCCATATGAGGATCTGGAAAGAGTGGGTCCTTTGGCATATCGGTTGGCACTACCTCCAGAGTTAGAGAAGATACATACATGTGTCTATGTTGAGGAGGTATCGATCAGACCCATCTCATGTACTACCACTAGAGGAAATTGAAGTAAATCCAGACCTCACAGATGAAGAAGAACCCATAGAGATTCTGGCTTATGAGGTAAAGCAGCTACGGAATAAGCAGATACCATTCGTAAAAGTGCTGTGGAACCATCATTCGGGCCAGGAGGCTACTTGGGAACGAGAGGAGGATATGAGGAGACAGTACCCACAGCTGTTCAGATATTGATACCAGGTAAAATTTCGAGACAAAATTTATTTTAAGGGGGGGGGGGGGGAGAATTGTAACACCCATATTTGCATAGCCTGATATATTTCACTGTTCGGTCCGAACAATTAAGGGGATTAGAACCACACTTAAGACAACTAGATAACCTATAAACACAAATAATTAGTAATCGCCAATTAGTTAAGTATAAATAAGAAAAACAGAATATAAGAAGTTAAACGAGCCGAGAGTCACAGCGATGGGTAACCTTCTCGGGAAGGACTGTGAAGTCATTTTAAACTCAAATTTCGAACCATAAAATATGACGCTGCGGTCCTTAGGACCCTTATGAACACAGTGGAAAAGAGAAAATCATGAAAAAGAACTGTTAAGCTAGTCAAATAATTAGGTCAGAGATCTGGAAGAAATATGGAATTAATTGCAAATCGGGATGAACAGACGAGGGGCAATTTGGTCAATTGACCCCAAGAGCTGACTCCTGACCTAACTGTCAAATAAAGTCGGAGAAAAGAAAATTTCGGAATCAAGAATTAAATTAAAGAACTAATAGAAAAATAACAAAAAAGAAAATGAAAAAGGTATAGGAAGATGACATCATGCATAACATCATGCATGATGCCATAAATCCTATAATTAATAAATTAAATTAAATGGATTTTTGGGGTCTTCCATAAGACAAAATAAATAAAAGAAAGGAAAAGAAAAAAATTTCATTGTCTTCTTCTTCCCTTCCAAGACGTTTTCTCTCCCTTAGCTCTCTCTCTCAAACTCCATTAGAGCTCTTAAGTCAAGCTTCATAAACCTTCAATTCCACCATAAAAACCTTACTCTCCAACATTAAATCTTGTACTTAGACTTAGATAAAGAGCTTGACAACAAAAAGAAAAAGAAAGGAAGGAGTTTTGAAGAAAAGGAAATTCTGCATAAAAAGGTTAGTAATCAAATTTGATAAATTGAGTTTGATTCTTACATTTCTAACTTATTTAGCTAGTAAATATGCTTATAATGAAAAAAAAAAAATTGTGAGGGACCATTACTGAATTTCAGCCAGCATAAGGGGGAGGGTGATTTGCATGATTTGAATAGTTTGAATGGGTATATAAACCTTAGTTAGTTGAATGACTATGGTTAAAGGCATAGAATCAAGTAAATGTAAAAATTAGTGTGAATTAGGGTTTGGACATTAGGGCTTAGGGAACAAAAATGTAAAGAAGTGCTAAATGATGTCTTTGACATAGTTTAAGGAAAGAAATGGTCATTTTTGACCTAATTAAGTATGTTAGAAGTGTTTGAATCAAAGCCAAATTCAGATTGGGTATGCACCATGACTAAAAGTCAACTTTGAGGGACCAAAAATGGAATTTTACAAGTCCAATTGGTATGGGACCAGTTGGGACTGAAAATAGGCACTAAATGACACAATTTTCATTTAGGAAGCATGCCCAAAAAGTGACCAAAACCTAGTGAACAAACTGACCAAACTTGAAAATCTGTAGAATGAACAGTATACATGAACAGTAATCATGTTTGGGTCATAACTTGAGCTAGGAAGGTCTAAATGACCTGAAAGTTTACCAGTGGTTAGATGAGATATAGACCTAAAACTTTCATGAAGAACACAAACCCAAATTATGCCATTAACCAAGTCATTTGACCACCCCAAATTGGTGACTCAAATCTGCCAGCACCAGAAAATTACCCAGAATTCTGGGTTGTGACCAATCCGGCAGCCATGGTTCAAATGGCCATAACTTGAGTTACAAAACTCCAATTGGAGTGATTCAAAAAGTATAATAAACTTAAGACATTAGGGAACATTTTCTATGAAGAAAGTTTTGCCAAATTCCAACAGTAAAGTGATCAGTGGAATAGTGCAACTTAGGACTCCAAAACTGAAAATTGGCAATTTTGCCTAAAAGACCTAAGTTTTGAGAAAACAACCAAAACCAACAAGTTTGGTGACCAAAATGTGGAATGTGGGTAAAGTTGGAATTCCCATACCTATTAAGCCTTAGAAAGTCAATAATTTGACTTGAGTAGTGTAGTGAATAGTAACCCAAAACACAAAATTTCAAGAACATCGAGTTTAGCACGTTAGAGTTAGGTAAAAGTAAAGTTAAATTTATTTTTGGATTTATGCTAAGTTATGGTACTGAAACACTGTAAAATTGTGTGTTTCAGTTAAAAAGAATACCTGGAAAGAACCCGAGGAACTGAGTCAAGGCCAACAGGTGACTCGCTTGAGGTTTGTGCACAGCATTACTATGCTTTAAAATTCATTGATAAAGTGAATGAAATATGTATTTTACATTTGCTTTGAATTGTTGAAAATTTATTTGTGACATTAGTTATGATGTTTTGACTTAAATTATTGAAAGTTATTGTGTATATTTGAAATGACAATGTTTAGCAAATTGTTAAGATAAGTTTTGAAACCACAGTGTCATGACCATATATTTGAATACCTCACTAGCATGACTAATGGGGGTAATTAGTTTCAAATTTTGATTCCTTCTCTGGAGAAGTGTTGAGGTGTGCCAGTAGAAGAGGATGTGAATGGATATCCATATATTGGAGCTAGCTAGCCTTGTGATGTGATTTCTCTTTAGCCTCTGGCTATTGAGATTCTATTTGTTTCGAATGGCGTGATCTAACTATGGGTTTTATGAAATGTGATTTGACACTTCAAATGAAATTGTTTGGGATTAAAATCTCATAATGCATGATTTGTATTTAATTCTCTTGTTCAGTCAAATTTTTGAATAAATGTGATTTAAGTTCTGCGTAAAGATTATTTTAGTATGTTGTGCACCACTGAGTCCTAGTACTCAGCGATAGCTTCTTTTGCTGTTGCAGATACAGAGACTAGAGGAGCAGCAGACTGAGCTGCCAAGGATTAAAGATCATTTAGCTTGAAGTCATCGGGTATAATTTATACCCTAATTGTAAATATTTCGTTTGATGTATGTATTGCATATAAATGTATGGACATGTAAATGGGTCTTGAGTAGCTTGTACAAAATTTGTATGAAGTTTGTAATAAAGTTTAGTTTGTATTTCTTTTGATGTAAATTTTGTAAGGATGTATATAAATTGTTTTGTCTCTAATGAAATATGAGTGGAACTATTTTATTTAATTTGAATGAAATGTATTGCTAGTATTTTGAGGATTATTGAATTTTAAACTTGAGAAATTGATTGAAATGATTATGGAGTTGTTGAAATGGATTGAGTTTGATTGTGAAATTGAAGTAGTTATTGAGAAAACATTTTTAGAAGTGCTTTTTATAGGTATTTAAAGAATTGGTTTCTCAAAATACAGACAGAACTCTGTCAAAATTTTTATAAAATTTGCGAAAAAATAAAATGAGCTGAAAATATTAACTAGTTTTAATTTTAACTAAATGTTTTAAATACCTATTAGAAAATGCCCACCACTTATTAAAAATAAGAAAATTGTTTTAAAATCCCTTGTAGGGTACTTAATGAGTTATCGGTAGATGAAGTGCGGTAGTTCATTAGGTATTCTATGGGATCATGTTATGCCTTACAGAGGGGTAAGGTGTGACACTGACAATGAGAACCCTTAGAGATCTTATCACTGTTAATAAACCTAGAGTGGTGTTTCTCTCTGAAACCAAAAAGAAGTATGGTTTTTTAGAAGGTGAGAAATGTCAATTTGGTTATCAAAATGCATACTATATTGAGCCTGTGGGATCGTCAGTTAGGCTAGCGCTACGATGGATAGATGATTTTCCTCTTAAAGTAGTACAAACTTCTGCTCATTGGATAGATAGTTCTATTGGTACAGATGAGGTGTGGTGTAACACCCCTTTACCCGACCTACAGTGAAACTGAGCAAAAGAATGCCACATTCTATGCACGGAGCACCTAAACTTATATTTGAACAATTTACTTAATTTGTGTTTACTTTTACTTTTTAATCCTAATTTTCAAAAGGAAAAACTACAAAAGTGTAACACCCCTTATCCATCTACAGTGTAGCCGAGCAAGGCGTGCCACATTCAGTGCCGGAGCACCTTATCTTATCTTACTTTATTCCTTTAATAATTTTTAATCTCATTATATTTTAAAATCAATTATTTTCTAAGGAGAAACTAATGAAGTTTCCCCTATTTTATTACCGTTTGGCGTGTTTCACCATTCACCTGTTAAAAATTTTCAACAATATTTTTCAATAATAATTTCATTCATATTCATCATAACCATCTCATCATTTAAAGTATCATATATGTATTTCAATTCCACATTCATTTCCATACATATCCATTCATGCTCAACTCATACATAAAAATTCTCAAATTTCATTAATTTACATGATATACAAATTAATTACATATAAAATAGCCAACTTATTAATTACATCATATACATGGTAAATACAATTTCATAATTTAAATTAGAACATAATAAATATTTATAATGTATAAAATACATTAATATGACTTATATGAGTCCTATCTATATGCATTGCTAAGGAGGTGACACCTTGGACACTTCTGCATATCTGAACTTCAAAATCCCAGTCTAATGTCTACTGGGCTTTATCTTCAGTACTTATATAAGGAAACAATCCATCGCGTTACGCATTTCTGCTTAGTGGTGCAATAATATAACAACAAATAATATATACAAATAAAAGAAAAATAGGGCATAATTTGTGTACTTAGGAATTATTTGACTTCATATGAAATTTTGAACATTTAATATATTTTGTCATTTTTGTTGTTCTTTGGAAGCGCTTAATTAGTAAGTTTACAATAATAATATACAATATACAAAATTAATAAAATATCAAATTTATGTTTATGCTATTATGGAAGATGCATTTATTTAAGTTATACTTATTTTTCTAGCCTTTACATTGCTTTACTTAACATTTTCTATGTATTTTAGATCATTTCATAATAAATAAATTTTCATAAATAATCTAATTCATTTTAGATCTTTCTCATCTTTTATATAATTTGAAATATTTTTAACTTATTTCACTACCCAAGTAACCTATGACAGGTTGACTAGACTGGATAAGCGGAAAAACTAGCACTGGACACACTTGTGCTGTGGGCCGTTATACCATGGGACACATAATGTCAACCACGTATGCAATCAATATAGCTAGCATTGGACACCGTAGTGCCTGGGGCCATTATACCATTGGACGCATAACGTCAACCACTTATGCAATCAATATGGCTGAGAAACCATGGTAACACATAATCGGGCATACAAGTGATAAATGTGGGAATAAAGCCTTAATAACGGGCATAAAGCCTTATAGAGTACTGCCAAATGAATCTCCTATTGGTATGCCAATCTATTCAATCTGACACACTTGTTTAGGCAATACATGAGCACAATAGTACCATTAAGTATTTGTATGTTTTATTATTTCATTACATGTTCTATTTATATTTTATAGTATTTTAATTCTATTCATGGTAGAAGCATAAATTTCCAAATCTCATTTCTACATATTTTATGCATTCATCATGTCACTCATGTTGATTACAATTCATATCAATTGATTTCATGTACCATTTATACTCAAAGCATTTTTTCTTTCTCTTATGATAAGAACAAAGGTCCTAATGAAAGTTTCACCTCATTTATACATTTAACAATTCATTTATGTTAATTACATTTCATATTCCAAGTTAAATTACTAATGTATTATGAGTTCTATTTGTGATGGAAATATAAGCCCCAACTACCTATTCACATGATTTAGGTGTTCATTATGTCATTTAGGCGAGTTACCATTCATATTCCAAGTAATCCATGAACATTTCATGGATTTCAGATTTTATGCCTTAATTTCCTCTAGCAATTTAGCCAAGATGCATAGTCCATTTGGCCATACTTCCCTTATGAAAGTTGTTTCTTTATGTGTTAACTTAAATTTCCCTTTTGAATCATTCAATTTGAAGTGGTATAACTCTAGTTATAGTCAATTGATTAAGGATTGTCAAGGGTGCTAAATCCTGTATAACTACTAGTTTCAGGATTTTTCATCTTCTTTGTCATACATTTACAAACACTTGGGCTTAGAATTGGGTTTAGGTCCCTAAAACAAAGTTTTTAGAATTGGGTCTAGGTCCCTAAAACAAAGTTTTAGGCCTCTATCTTAGCTTTTCAAATCATTTTGGATCATGTCAATTAAAGTTTTCTAGAGAAAGTTATGGTCTTATAACCATCCAGGGGTCAAATGACCAAATACCTCAAATTCAGAAATTCCAAGTTTGGAGTTCTGACTTCTCCTAATAATTTCTATAAGTTCCCTTAAGATTTGAATTATGGCCAATTCACTAAAGTTATAGCTCTATTTCTTAGGGTTCCAAGCCAATTTGGTTCATCCCCATTGAAATTTCCTAGTGAAAATTATGGTACAACTACTCTCTCGGGGTCAATTGGCATTTTGGTTCAGGTTTAGAAATCTAGGATTAGAAGTACTAAATTATCCTAGCAAATTGCCCATGTTCCATTAGGTTCTGGGTTTTGGTCAAAACTCAAAAATTGTAATTCTAGATCTTATAGAAATTTTGGCTTTGGTTTCACTACATTTGCAGTTTTGTAAACCAAGTTATGGCATTTTTGCCACAACTGGTCGGATTGGTCAATGTCCAGGTTTTTCTGGTTAGGTTCTCATTCTAGCAGTTTTGTTGGGCTAACTTTGCTTTGCAATTTGATTAGGTTATAGTCAAAATTAGGGTTTCTTGTCCTCATGAAAAATGTTCTACTATGTCTTAGCTTTCCATGGGTTCAAAAATAAGGTCATTCTGACCTTCCTAGAGTGAGTTATAGCCATTTCAACATTTACTGTTCATATAGTCATTTTTCCAGGTCCAGTATATGGTTACCCAAATTCAAGCCAATTTTAGGCCCAGTTAGGGTTAGTTTTTGGGCATGTTCTCTTCATGAAAAATGTGGCATTATAACCCTAGTTTTATCTCTAATTAGCCTCACACCAATTGGAGCAACACAGCTCTACTTATAACGTTAAAACCCTACTGGACTCACAAGTCTAATCCTGCATGAAAATAACACTCCTAATTTTCAATGCCACCTAACTCCCAAAATTTAATTCACATTCATGGCACTTCTAATAGTCAAAAAATGATCTCAACATCATCAATTTCAAGCCATACACAAAATTCTTAAATTTAGGTCAAAACCCTAACTTCCAAAATCAACTTACATGCAAACACATACAAAATCAACTTATCTATCATCTATGCTCATCAACGACTCTAATAGACAATTCAAATTCAATCAAAAATCA
This sequence comes from Hevea brasiliensis, assembly GCF_030052815.1. Lineage (NCBI taxonomy): Eukaryota > Viridiplantae > Streptophyta > Magnoliopsida > Malpighiales > Euphorbiaceae > Hevea > Hevea brasiliensis. The sequence goes on from NC_079503.1 coordinate 27,966,776, forward strand.
TCAAATACCAACTCTTCTCATGGCTGCCATAAATTTTTCCCCTCACATACTCATTTTTTTCTTAAATTTTTATGCAAAATCATCTCATCTTAACTCAAATTCAAAGTTTAAAGAAAGAAAGAAGGAAGAATAGGCACTAACCTCAATTGAAGGATTTCTAAGCTTGCCAAACCATTATTTTTTTCTACTTCTTTTGCTACTAATCACTCCTCTAAGAGAAAATATGAAATTTTTATGTTGAAGACTAGGGTTTTTGTGGTGAAATATGGAGGAAACAAATCAAGAGAAAAATGATGGAAGGTGTTCTCATGATGGTTCGGCCAACTTATTGTAAAAGAAGAAGATGAGGTGAAATGATAAGAATGGTTTAATTAGATTGGTCTCTTGCATATTTATATGTCTAGATTTAATTGGTTCAGAATTTTAATTATATCATCCTTACATCATGCTTGCATCATAATTCATTTAATTTTTATTTCTTTCTTTTTTTTCATTTTCTTTTCCTTTTTTCCATTACATAAATTCATGTTTTTAATTTATTTTTTAAGGTTTTATTTTCTCTCATTTTGACTAACATTTAGTTCAAAATTTAATACTGAGGGTGAAATGACTAAATGCCCTTCGTTGGACTTATCAAGTTATAACTGTCCTTACCGATTGGCTAAATTTTCTTAAATTTTTCTTGGCATTTTTATTGTCATTTAGACCTCATAATTCCTTCAATTAAGTTCCAATATTTATCTTTCAGGGTTTCCCCATGAGTTTAGGGTTGGCAACTGTCTTCACAGTCACTTCCCGTTAGGGTCACCAATCGCCGTGACCTCCGATTCATTTAACTGAGTTGCACTTTGCTTCTTTTATTTTTTTCTAAATTTTACTTGATCATTATTTAATCAATTATGTCTCCTCACTCTAGTTTAAGTGTAGTTCCAGACATCCTGATTGTCCAAACAAACGTCAGTCATCGAAATAGTGGAATGTATAGACTACCTAAAGTGAGGGCGTTACAAAAAGTTTCTCTTAAACTTTTAACATTCACCTATTAATAACACCTGTTAATAATCATATTTTCAATTGTAGTAATATTGTTAATCAACTCTCATCATACTTGTAATCAAATTCATTTCTTCATCATATGTGAATATTTACATAACATATATTCAGTCATAAATTTTTAAATGTAATAAAGTATGCTTATACTTAATTTGCAGTCATCCAAAATAAATTTATATCAAGTATTTTGATACATGACAGTTGAAATACAAAAATGAGTGACCAAAATTGCATTTAGCACTGGTAGTGTATCTACCACAAAGTCTAAGTGTGAGGTGACTTCGGACTTTCCTACAGATCCGCTCCCTCCTCTCCTGTCTTTGGTTATTTACTCTTTACCTTCTGTACCTACGTAAGGAAAGACCCATGCACTAAGCTTCACAGCTTAGTTATAACACCCTCACCGTAGGTAGTCTGTACGTTCTATTATTTCGACGACCAACGTCCGTTCAGATAGTTAGAATGTCTGGAACTACATTTAAATGATAGTGAGGAGACATAAAATGATGGAATACATGATAAAAAAATACAAGAAAAATTTTTTAAAAAAAATAAAAGACACAAAATGAAATTTGGTTAAAAGAGCCATGTCCCGGACCCGTGAGGAACCCTAGAAAATAATTTTCAGGGTTTAATTAAAAATTTACCGAGGTATAAATAAGATTAAAAATATCAAAAAAAAATTTAATTAATTGGTAAAGGTGAAAATGAAAATAAGATAGACAATATAAAAAAATTAAAGGGGACTGTCAGATTAGCGATTTGATCGGTATTACCGAAAAAGTGAGACTTAACCCGAAGAGGGGCATGTTGGTCATTTGACACCTCAAGTTGACTTTTCACTAAAAAGTCCATTAAAAATGACTGGCATTAAATTGTTAAAAATCCCATAAAAAAATCCTATGAAAAAAATGAAATTTATATATAGTGTAATTAAAGGAACCTAAGTGGGGCTCATTAGAATTTTTAAAATCCTAGATTATTATATTAATAAACTATGTTAATGGGGGGTATAAAAGGATAAAAGATGGCAGAAATTACCCAAAGAAAACTCCCTCTTCCCTCACTCCCTCTCCCATGCCAAAATCCAAAACTTCATTTCCTCCATGGATTCTTCACATTGCATGCTTCAAATCTCCCTCATTTTCAACCTAAAATCAAAGGTTCCTGTAATACCCCTATTTGCATAGCCTGGTATATTTCACTATTCCGGCAACCGGTATCGGTCCGGATAATTAAGAGAAGTAGAACCACATCTAAGACACCTAGAAAAGCCCTGAACACAAATAATTAGTAATTGTCAATTAGTTAAGTATAAAAAAGGAAAACAGAACACGAGAAGTTAAATGAGTTGAGAGTCATAGCGATGGGTGACCTTCTCGAGAAGGACTGTGAGGTCGATTTAAACTCGAATTTCGAACTGTAAAATGTGACGCTGAGGTCCTTAGGACTATTGCAAACACAGTGGAAAAGAGAAAATCACAAAAAAGAATTATTAAGCTGGTCAAATAATTAGGTCAGGGATCCAAAAGAAATATTGAATTATTTGAAAACCGAGTCGAACCGGCGAGGGGCAATTTGGTCAATTGACCCCTGGAGCTGACTTCTGACTTGACTGTCAAATAAAATTTGAGAAAAGAAAATTTTGGGATTAAGAATTAAATTAAAGAACTAATAGAAAAATAAATAAAAAAGAAAAAAAAAAGGGGGAAAAGAAAAAGTTGAAAAAAGTGAAAAGGTTTATTACATCATGCATGACATCATGCATGATGTAACAAATTTAATAACTAAAAATTTGAAATTTTCATTGGATAATTGTGGATTAAGTTAGATTAAAAAATGCATAAAAAAAATGAAAGTTAAAACAATTGATGACATCATCATGATGATGCTAAAATGAGGTCACAATTAATTATACTTTAATTAATTTAATTGACTAAGTCAATGTTGGGATAAATATACATAAAAATAATAAATTAAAAGAAAAAAAAAAGACATTTTGGTCTTCTTCCCAAAAATGTGCCGCCTCACTCTCTTCTCTCTCTCATCTCTTCCATTAATCCCACCATGAAAGCTTATTTTAAAGCTTTCTAAACAAAAAATTTAGCCATAGAAATTGCAAGTTCTATAATTAAACTTTGTTTGGGCCACTTGAAAAGGAGTTTGAGCAAGAAAAGAAAAGAAGAAAAGGAAGGATTTGGGTGGTTGAATTTCAAAGAGAAGGTTAGTAAGCTAAACTTTGAATTTCTAGTTGAATTATTGTATTTATAGTTGAATAAACTTAGAAATTATAAAAAATGGAAAAGAAAACAATTGTTAGAGGACTATATGTAAATTTCGGCTAGCCTTTATAGAGGAGTGATTTGCATGTGTTTGATTGAATTAAATATGTTAGAAAGCTTGAATGAGTTTAGAAATAGTGTTTGTATGTTTGGAACTAATTAAATGTAACAAATCAAGTGAGTTAGGGTTTTAGCACCTAGGGTTTTGGAGACAAAATTTTGAGAATTGGTCAAATAATATGTTTGACCTTGTTTGATCTGAAAAATGGTCATATGTGACCAATTGTGGTATGTTGGAAGTGTGGGAATCAAGTGGAGATTCGGATTGGATATGGTCATTATGCAGACAGTATGACCAAGGTCTCTTTCAGGGACCAAAACTGAAACTTTACTAACCCAATTGGTGTGAGGCTAATTGGGAATAAAACTAGACACAAAATGGCACATTTTTTATTCAGGAATCATGCCTAAAAAGTGACCATAACTGAGTGAACAAATTGACCAAATCCGGAATTGGGTGTTCTGACTTGTACAAAAATGACCAAATAAACAGTGTTTGTTCATTTGGCCATAACTTGGGCTCTAAATGACTTGAAATTTTATCAGTATAAAGCTGAGATATAGACCTAAAACTTTCATGAAGGACACAAACCCAAATTATGCCCTTAACCAAGTCATTTAGCCCCCCAAATTTGGTGACCTAAAACTGCTAGAACCCAGAAATTTGCCTAGAAATCTGGGTAAGTCTAATCCGGCAGCCATGATTCAAATGGCTACAAAACTCCAAATGGAGTGATTCAAAAAGGAGAAAAAAGTTAAGACAATAAGGAACAATTTCTATGTAGAAAACTTAGCTAAATTCTAATAGCAACATGACCAATGGAACAGTACAACATAGGACACCAAAACTAAAATTTTTAAATTTTGCCTAAAAGACTTAAGTTTTGAGAAAATGACCAAAGCCAATAAGTTTGGTAACCAAAATGTGGTATGTGAGTATAGTTAGATTTCCCATACCTATTAAGTATAAGAAAGTCAATATTTTGACTTGAATAGTATCATGAATAGTAACCTCAACATGAAAATTTTCAAGAATGTAAGTTTAAGCATATTGGGGCTAAAATTGAACATATATGAATTAATTATCAGAATTATTGTGAGGCAAGGACACTAAGACACTATAAATTTCGTGTTTCAGCTGAAAAAGACCCGAAAGGTCTAAGGAACTGAGTCAAGGCCTAGTGGCGACTTACGTCAGGTTTGTGCACAAAAATTTATAAATTATAGTTTTCACAATGAAAATTGATTTATTATACATTGTGAATGTGTTTTATTCATCATGAATTTCGAGAATATTGTGTTGCCTATTTTACAATGGAAATTTGAAATGAAAATTATTTATTGATTTGTATGGAATATTTGAATAATATGGTTTTGAATTTGGTTATGGCTTTAGAAATTTTATTTGAGAATTTGTTTGTTGCCTACTTTGGAAATGGAGATTTGAAATGAAGTTTCTTTAATTGTTGTATCAATTATAATTGAACATCATAGTTTTAAATTGTTTTGATTCACACTTGGCATGGCAGTCCCTTATTATGTTCCTCCTCCATTTATGGGTTGAGTTTGACTATATTCCTCCCTTTTTGGCTTTCTAGTCAAGAGGTGAGTTTGGATGAGTACTCATTAGTTAGCTAGCCACCTCCCTCATTGATTTCGATTAGTGGGGTGAGTTTGTCTTGTTGTGGTGTACAACACGGTATGTTTGGAAATTTTGTGTCATGGCCTAAGTTGTGTTATTGATTGGCAATACTATGTTTATTAAATTGTTTGATCAAATTTGTGTTATATTAAGCTTTGAAAATTATGATTTGCTATAACGGTGATTTGGAAAATTGTGAAATGTGATTGTGAGATTTTTGAATTATGAATTGTTCGTAAATGTTTTATAGTACGCATTTTGTATTTTATTGTGCACCACTGAGTACTTTTATACTCTACGATAGCTTTCTTTGCTGTCGCAGATAGAAAAAAGGACATAGCAGCAGAGTGAGCTGCTACAGTCAGAGAGAAGCACAGTTGAAGAATTTTTGTATGGGTATTTGTTAATACCTTTGTAATTATTTTGATGTAAATAGTTTAGTGTCATATGTATTAAGGTAGATTGAGCAGTTGTGCAGTTAATGTATAATAATATTATTTTTGAGATTTTACGTCTGTAAATTAACTTATGAATATAAATTAAATATTTAAAATGCAATGTGCATGAGATTGTGAAATGTTTTGAGATATCAATTCTTGATTTGAAATTTGGATTTTAAATTGAAGTGTTACTGTTGCTGTTGAATTGAAGTTTGGTGGTTGTAAATGGGGTTGAAATTAATTATTTGGAAGTATTTTTCACAGGCTTTGAATAACTATTTTTCCCAAATATAGACGACACTCTACCGAAATTTTTATAAAAATTGTGAAAAAAATAAAATGGGGGAAAAATCTTAACTAGTTTTCAAACTTCAATTAAATATTTTTAATTCATACCAAAATGCTTACCACTTTCAAAAAGTAAGAAAATTGTTTTAAGTCCCTTATTATGTTCCTCCTCCATTTATGGGTTGAGTTTGACTATATTCCTCCCTTTTTGGCTTTCTAGTCAAGAGGTGAGTTTGGATGAGTACTCATTAGTTAGCTAGCCACCTCCCTCATTGATTTCGATTAGTGGGGTGAGTTTGTCTTGTTGTGGTGTACAACACAGTATGTTTGGAAATTTTGTGTCATGGCCTAAGTTGTGTTATTGATTGGCAATACTATGTTTATTAAATTGTTTGATCAAATTTGTGTTATATTAAGCTTTGAAAATTATGATTTGCTATAACGGTGATTTGGAAAATTGTGAAATGTGATTGTGAGATTTTTGAATTATGAATTGTTCGTAAATGTTTTATAGTACGCATTTTGTATTTTATTGTGCACCACTGAGTACTTTTATACTCTACGATAGCTTTCTTTGCTGTCGCAGATAGAAAAAAGGACATAGCAGCAGAGTGAGCTGCTACAGTCAGAGAGAAGCACAGTTGAAGAATTTTTGTATGGGTATTTGTTAATACCTTTGTAATTATTTTGATGTAAATAGTTTAGTGTCATATGTATTAAGGTAGATTGAGCAGTTGTGCAGTTAATGTATAATAATATTATTTTTGAGATTTTACGTCTGTAAATTAACTTATGAATATAAATTAAATATTTAAAATGCAATGTGCATGAGATTGTGAAATGTTTTGAGATATCAATTCTTGATTTGAAATTTGGATTTTAAATTGAAGTGTTACTGTTGCTGTTGAATTGAAGTTTGGTGGTTGTAAATGGGGTTGAAATTAATTATTTGAAAGTATTTTTCACAGGCTTTGAATAACTATTTTTCCCAAATATAGACGACACTCTACCGAAATTTTTATAAAAATTGTGAAAAAAATAAAATGGGGGAAAAATCTTAACTAGTTTTCAAACTTCAATTAAATATTTTTAATTCATACCAAAATGCTTACCACTTTCAAAAAGTAAGAAAATTGTTTTAAAATCCCTTGTAATATATTTAATGGGTTACCAGTAGGTGAAGTACGGTAGTTCATTAGATGTACTATGGGATCATGTTACATCTTATGGAAGGGTAGGGTGTGACATGTTTTAGTAGTATCAGAGTACGACTGCTCAAATGTTTGATACATATGACATATTTACATCATGAATATGCACTAACGGGAGTCAACCTCCTTGTGTTTGATCTCGGAAGTAAAAATTTTTGGAGAAACACAATGGAAGAGGGAGATCATTCCATGGAGCAATCTGTCGAGGCTGAGGTCCAAGGGGAAGCCCTAGCACTCTAGAATGCGAGTGGGTCAGCCACTCCAGCTCCTACTCCAGCACCGCAGCTTCCTGCTCAGTTTACACAGTAGATGGTTGCATTTTTCCAACAAATGGCAGGAAATGTGCTACCTCAAGCTCAGATGTAAGCACCTGTAGCACAATCATAGCCTTCGGCTCGGCAATATGAGAGGTTAATGAAATTTAGGGCTACAGAATTCAAAGGAACAGTGGATCCACTAGAGGCAGAACAATGGTTAGAGAGAATGGAATGGGTTTTCAGAAAAGCTACAGTGTGTAGAAGAGTTGAAGTTCGAATATTCAGTATCACTTCTACAAGGGGATGCATATGAGTGGTGGAAGACCATCCCCCACAGCCTGGTAGAGCCACCAGTCCTCACATAGGCAGACTTTTTAAGGGAATTTCAGCAAAAGTGGGTCCCCGATGCTTATGTAGACATGAAGTTACAAGAGTTTTTAAGTCTAAAGCAAGGGGATAGAACTGTAGCAGAATATGAGCAGGATTTCTCTCGACTAAGCCACTATGTCGGAAGTTTGGTCACCACCCCCAGAGACCGATGTAAGAGGTTTGAGGCTGGGTTAAGGACTAGCTTGAGAATGTAAGTGGTAGGGTTCCGACACCAGAATTTTTTTGAATTAATTTCACAAGCCCTGGAATTGGAAAGGATAGAATCAAAGGGGGCAGTGAAAAAGAGTACAGAAGAGAAAGAGAAAATAGAAAAAGCTGCTAGTCAAACTACAGAAAGTAGTTCGGGGAAGAGAAAACATTTTGGAGGATCTAGCTCATGCGAATCGGGTAGAGTTAGATCTTCTGGACAAAAACCACCCCGATCCGATTAGCAAACTCAACAGACACACAGAAATACGCTGTCGGATCGATTTTTTGAAAGTTGGGATAAACCACATAGTGGAGTATGTTATAGAGCTATAGGAGCATGTTTTAATTGTGGAGGGACTGGTCATTTTGTTAAGGATTGCGTAAGTCCACGCCGTTATGGATCATTTACCACGTCAGAAAGATCAACCCAAGTTTCTACCTCGAAGAGTTTACCAGCAGTTGGTAGAGGCAGAGGTAGAGGTAGGGGTAGTATACTTGGAAGTCAGAGTACTGTGAATTGATGCATACATCTTGCATAGTCATTTAGGTCTAATTTTATAACCCTTTTTATTTGATTATTAGTCATTTTTAGCTAATTTCATTAGTTAATTAGTTAGTTTTTCTTAATTGTCAATTTTGCACTAATTTGTAATTTTTACTTTGTTTTGTAGGAAAAATGGTGTTTTTGAAGGACTGAAGAGAATTTTGCCATTGAGGAGTGTCTTCTACAGCAAAAAGATGTCAAAAACAAGTTTTCAAGCTGAAATATGCATTGACCAAACTGTGCATAACTTGCCGCATAAGCTATGCAGATCTGCATAAGGAGGAAGATCACTATTCCAGAACCAGCCGAAATGTGCATAAGGAGACTGCATAGCTTATGCACATTCTCGCCTCCCTTATGCACCTTCACGGGATTGTGCATAACCTATGCACCAAGTCATGCAGCTTCGCATAAGTGACCCAGAACCAGCCGAAAACTGCATAAGGGACTGCATAACTTATGCAGTTCACTTATGCAGTCCCATGAAGAGTTCATTAATGAGCTGGCAGGAGATTCCCTCAAATAATTCCTCCTAGAACATACCATTTTAGGGCTCCATGTCAAAAAAATGCTATAAATAGTCTCATTTTCCCATTTTAAGGGAGATAAGGAGCAAAGAAGAAAAGGAGAGGGGGCTGAGCAGAATTTGAAGAGCCATCTTCACCTTCCACACCATTTTCATCTAAGATTTGCAGATTTCTTTCTTTCTTTACACTTTCCTACATTTCTAGTGTTTAATTCCTTACTTCTTAGCTTAGATTAAAGCTTTATTTCCATTTAAACTCATCATATCTTGTAAGCATTATGGATAGTGAGTAGTTTACTTTTGATTCTGGAGTAAGGGTTGTAATATTTGAGATATTTTGTGGATTTTGATTGGGTAATCCATATTTTGTGGTCTTAATGAGTTTTATTCATTTCTTGTATGCTTAATGACATGCTTAGTGTAGGATCCCATTAAGTGATGTTCTTAATCCATGGTTGAAGCACCGAAAGGAGAAGGCCTTGTGATAGATAATCAAGAAATTGGACTTAATTAACTTAGACCTAGAAATAGGCTAAGGATTAAGAGGATTCACAGATTAATTAAAGAACTTAATGGGTCTTAATTAATTCTAAGTCCACGAAAGTAGGATTAGATTGATTAAGGCACTCTTTGTCTCACTCGAAAGGGAATTCAAAGGATTTAAGAATTAATCTCCTTAAAACCATTTAGTTTCACAAGATTGGATAACCAATTTAAAATCCCAAAATAGCTCGAATATGAAATCCCGAACTCCGGAATCGCCTTTTTACCATTGTTAATTTCTAATCGAATTTAATTACTTACCATTTTAAATCTTGCCATATTTGAACTTGCTTATTTCAATTTGATGCAATTTTAGTTTAATTAATACATTGTTGAATAGAATATTAAATTTGCACATTTAGATTTCGTATTCCATTACCCATTAATTCATTATTTTAATTTCATGAATACTTCAATTTAGTCAACTTTTATATCGAAAATTCAATCATTAACACAACTCCTCGTGGGATCGATATTTTTCTATACTACTTGTACGACCCGTGCACTTGCGGTTGGGACGCATCAAGTTTTTGGCACCGTTGCCGGGGAGTTGTTTGTTTAAGATTGAATTCTTGATCATTTTAGTTGTTTTTAGTTTTATCTTTGTTATCTTTTCATTTTGTGTTTGTTTGTTCTTTTTCAGGTACTTTTAATCTTTTATGAGAAGAGCTAGAAGCACAAGTGATACATCCTTATTGTTCAATCCTGAAATAGAGAAATTTTGCAAGGCCAACAAGAAAGAAACCAGAAGAAGGAAGGAAGCTTTGAGAGAGACTGAATTAGAAGCAGACATGGCTGATGAAAGAATTAGAATTGGTGTTGGTAATGCTGGAAATGGTCAAAACAATGAAAATGAAGCCCAAGGGGAAGAAGTTGTTAATGCAAACGTGCCTAGGGGAAGTATGATGGATCATGCTTTTCCACGTTTTGATGATTTGAGAGAGAGCATAGCAAGACCAAGGATTGATGCAAATAGTTACAAGATGGATTTTGGAGTTCTTCAAATGATTTAGAATTCTCAATTTGGAGGACATCCTTCTGAAAATCCACACACACACCTGAAGAAGTTTGCTATGATTTGTGACATGCAAAAACAACCTGGAGTGTCTGATGATGCAGCAAGATTGAAGCTATTCCCGTTCTCTTTGAAAGATAGAGCATTGGATTGGCTTGATTCTTTACCTCACAACTCCATTACAAATTGGGAGCAACTCACTGATGCATTTCTTGCACAATATTTTCCACCTGGAGAAACTCAAGAGCTGAGGAATCAAATGACAGCTTTCAGACCAAGAGAAGATGAAACTCTTTATGAGTCATGGATGAGATGGAAGGAATTAGAGAGATTATGCCCACATCATGCCATTCCAAAATGGATGATAAATCAGAATTTCTACACAAATGTCACTCCTGCAATCAGAGGAATCATTGATGCTCAAACAGGAGGAGAATTTATTATAAAGCATGAAGATGAAGCTTATGAGCTATTGGAGAAAATTGCAAAGAATACTCATCTTTGGAGTAGTCCAAGAGGACCAGCTCCAACTCAGAAAAGGCAAGCTGCTGGAATATATGATCTTGATCCATTCAACATGATTAATGCAAAATTTGATGCACTTACAAATGTCCTTGCTAAGAAGATGGAAGATTTGAGTATGTTGGTTAGTTCATCATCATCAGCTGGAAGTTCACAACAAGTGGCTTATGCAGAGGAAACTACCAGCTGTGGAATAGATTATGGAGAACAAGCAGCATATGTTGGTAATTATGGAAACAAGCAAATGGGGAATCCTTATTCTCAAACTTACAATCCAAATTGGAGGAATCATCCCAACTTTTCATGGGGAAATCAGCAAAATCAAGTTCAAAATCAGAATTTTCAACCTCAATAGAGTCAAGTTCCATATCAGCAAAATAGGCAACCACGCCTAATTTTCAGCCCAAAAATATGAACCCTCCACCAAAAGCAGAAGAACGAAATTCCACCATGAAGCTTTATTGCAATGATTCTTGCCAACCAAAATAAGCATGATGAGGAGATGAGAGAGGTGAAAGCAAGGTGGAGCAGATGCAAACACACAACAGAATCTTTGGAAAACCAGTTGCACAACAAGCATCTTCCTCAAGTGCTAAATCTTTTGGAAAGCTTCCAAGTCAACCAGAAAATCCAAGAGAGCAGTGTCAAGCTATTACTTTAAGAAGTGGAAAAGTTATAAATGATGAGAAGAGTGAAAACAGTGAGAAGAGAGAAAATGAGAAAAATACTGATGAGAGTGAAAAACAAGAGAGTGCAGAAAAATGTAAGGAGAAATTTGAAGAAAAAGAAGAGAAATATATACCTCCTGAGCCCTACAAGCCACAACTTCCCTTTCCACAAAAATTTCACAAAGCCAAGCTTGATAGGCAATTTGGGAAGTTCTTAGAGGTTTTGAAGAAACTTTACATAAATGTGCCTTTTGTTGATGCTCTTTCACAAATGCCCTCTTATGCAAAATTCTTGAAAGAAATTCTCTCGAACAAGAGGAAACTTGAAGATGATGAAACTGTAGCTTTGACAGAAGAATGTAGTGCTATCCTCCAAAGGAAACTTCCTCCAAAGCTTAAGGATCCAGGGAGTTTTTCAATTCCATGCCACATTGGAGAGTCTTGTTCTACAAAAGCTCTATGTGATTTAGGGGCTAGTGTTAGCCTTATGCCCCTCTCTATTTATGAGAAGCTCAACATGGGAGATCTAAAGCCAACCCACATTTCTCTTCAGTTAGCTGACATAACAATCAAGTATCCTGAAGGGATTTTGGAGAATGTGCCCCTGAAGGTTGGAAAGTTCTATATACCTGTTGACTTTGTCATCTTGGACATGGAGGAAGATTCTAATGTTCCAATTATCTTGGGGAGACCCTTTCTAGCTACAGCAGGAGCATTGATTGATGTGAAAGGAGAAAAGCTGACTCTTAGGGTTGGTGAAGAGCAATTGGTTTTCAATATTAATAACACTATGAAAAAGCATCATTCTGAAGCTGATACTTGCTTGAGAGTTGATATCATTGATGAGCTGGTTGAAGAACATTTCAGGAAGAAATATCCAGAAGATCCACTTGAAAATTGTTTGGTTCATGGAAGAGGCTTAGATTATGACAACCCTCATGTAGCTGCATATACTCAACACTTAGAGGGAAGTCCACCATTCATTTCTGCTCCAGTTTTTCAACTCACACAAAAGGAAAAAGTTGAATTTAAGAAACCATCATTCAAGGAAGAAGATGCACCTAAGGTAGAACTTAAGCAACTTCCTTCTCAGCTCAGGTATGAATTTCTTGGCACTAATAACACTTATCCAGTAATTGTAAATGAAAATTTGAGTACTGTAGAAGCTGATAAGTTGTTAAGAGTGTTGAGACAATTTAGAAAAGTTTTGGGATACACCATAGATGACATTAAGGGAATAAGCCCACACTTTTGCATGCATAGAATCATTTTGGAAGAAAATTGTAAGCCATCTATTGAACATCAGAGGAGGCTGAACCCAAATATGAAAGAAGTTGTTAAAAAGGAAATTTTGAAGTTGCTTGATGCAGGGATCATATATCCCATCTCAGACAGTACTTGGGTGAGCCCAGTACATGTTGTCCCAAAAAAGGGTGGAATGACAGTAGTCAAAAATGAAAATAATGAATTAATTCCCACTAGAACGGTGACTAGTTGGCGAATGTGCATAGATTATAGAAAATTAAATGTTGCCACTAGAAAAGATCATTTTCCACTTCCCTTCATTGATCAGATGTTGGAAAGATTGGCTAGGCATTCTTATTTTTGCTATTTAGATGGATATTCAGGTTTTTTTCAAATCCCTATCCATCCAAATGATCAAGAGAAAACCACTTTTACTTGTCCATATGGAACCTTTGCTTATAGAAGGATGCCATTTGGGTTGTGTAATGCACCAGCCACTTTTCAAAGGTGCATGATGGCAATCTTCTCAGATTTCATTGAAGACATAATGGAGGTTTTTATGGACGACTTTTCTGTTTATGGATCTTCATTTGATATATGCTTGGCTAACCTTTCTAGAGTTTTGCAGCGATGTGCATATACTGACCTTGTGTTAAACTGGGAAAAATGTCATTTCATGGTTCAGGAAGGGATAGTGCTTGGACATTTGGTGTCTAACAGAGGAATAGAGGTTGATAAAGCCAAAGTTGAAGTGATAGAGAAGATGGCTCCTCCTACCAATGTCAAGGGAATTCGAAGTTTTCTAGGACACGCCGGGTTCTACAGACGCTTTATCAAGGATTTTTCTAAAATAGCTAAACCTTTGTCTAATTTGTTAAGTAATGATACACAATTTGTATTTGACCAAGAGTGTTTGGATGCCTTTTGCAGGTTGAAGCAAGCTCTTATCACTGCACCAATCATGCAACCACCTGATTGGAGCCTACCTTTTGAAATTATGTGTGATGCTAGCAACTATGCAATTGGGGCTGTTCTTGGTCAAAGAAAGGACAAAAAGGCTTATGCTATTTATTATGCTAGTAGAACCTTTGGATGAGGCTCAAACAAATTATGCAACAAGCGAAAAGGAATTTTTGGCAATTGTCTTTGCATTGGAAAAGTTCGGATCTTACATTGTTGACTCAAAGGTGGTTATATTTTGAGATCATGCGACCATCGGTATTTGCTCAGTAAAGGAAGCCAAACCTAGGCTCATTAGGTGGATTCGATGTTACAAGAATTTGATTTGGAGATTAGAGATAAGAAAGGAGCTGAAAATGTAGTTCTTGATAATCTTAGTAGGTTGAAATTGGATGGTGAAGAATTGGATGAAATCACTATTGATGAGTTTTTCTTTTAAGAACAACTTTTCTCTCTTGTTGCTAAACTACCTTGGTATGCACTTTGTGAATTATCTATCTTGTGGAGTTTTACCTCTAGGTATGACATGGCAACAAAAGAAAAAGTTTTTGCATGAGGTGAAGTTTTATAGATGGGATGATCCTTTACTCTTTAGGAGATGTTGTGATGGTCTAATTAGAAGATGTATTCCTGAAGAGGAGGTGCAGTATTTTGCATCATTGCCATGCTTCTGATTATGGAGGTCATTTTGGCATCTCTAAGACAGCTAGTAAAATTTTGCAAGCTGGTTTCTTTTGGCCAAATCTTTTTAAGGATGTGAGGAAATTTGTGTTGGATTGTGATAGATGTCAAAGGAGTGGAAATTTGTCAAAAAGAGATCAAATGCCCCTAAATAATATTCTTGAAGTGGAATTATTTGATGTTTGGGTAATAGATTTTATGGGGCCATTCCCTCCTTCATATGGTAATAGATACATCTTAGTTGGGGTTGACTATGTGTCAAAGTGGGTGGAAGCTATTGCAACTCCAACTAATGATGCTAGAGTGGTAGTGAAATTCTTGAAGAAATTTGTCTTGAACAGATTTGGAGCTCCTAGGGCTATAATTAGTGATGGGGGTTCCCATTTTTGTAATAAGCAATTTGAAAGCTTAATGAGGAAGTATGGTGTAGTGCACAAGATAGCTACCCCATACCATCCTCAAACTTCAGGACAAGTTGAAATTTCTAACAGAGAGCTCAAGCATATTTTGGAGAAAACAGTGAACAATTCTCGGAAAGATTGGTCTATCAAACTAGATGATGCTTTATGGGCATATAGGACTGCCTACAAAACCCCTATAGGAACTACTCCCTTTAGGTTGGTGTATGGTAAGTCTTGTCATTTACCTGTGGAGCTAGAACATAGAGCATATTGGGCCATTCAAACCTTGAATTTTGATCTTAAGCAAGCTGGTGAAAAAAGGTTGTTACAACTTAATGAGCTTGAGGAATTGAGGATGGATGCTTATGAAAGTGCCCGTATTTACAAAGAAAGAACTAAAGTTTGGCATGATAAGCATCTGAGGAAAAAGGAATTCAAAGAAGGTGATTTAGTTTTGTTGTTCAACTCAAGATTTAAATTGTTCCCTGGAAAACTTAAGTCAAGGTGGACTGGTCCATATAGAGTTTCTAAGGTTTTCCCTTATGGAGCAATAGAAATTTGGAGTGAAAAATCTGGGAATTTTAAGGTCAATGGGCATAGATTGAAGCATTACATAACTGGAGACCCAATAAAGGGAGCAAACTGTTACAAGCTCTCCAATCCCTCACCTCTTTTCAGTGAAATTCATGAAGAGTCCAGCTAAGGACTATAAAATAGCCCTCTTGGGAGGCATCCCAAGTCCTTTTATTTTCCTTTTGTTGATTTACTTTCATTTTCATTAATTTTGTTTTTATCTTGAATCTCCCCAAATTCAATTTTTGACATTGTTAAATTTTGTCTCTTGTAGATGTAATTCAATGAAGAAAGGCTGGTGAACTGTTGGGGAAGTAATTCTTAACTTGAAAAAAATTTTGTCCTTCAAAAGAACTGATAAGTTTTTGCTGCATAACCTGTGCAGGAGCTGCAATCTGGTTTATGCAGAGGAAATGTACATTCTGCTGCAAAAAAGGGTGTCTGCAGCAAAATGGCTCATGTTTTTGATGAGGTTGGATGTATTTAAATAGAGGAAGGTTGGTGAACTGCTGAAAGCTGCAATCTGGTTATTGCACAGGAAAAGTACATTCTGCAGAGCAGAAAAATAGAATCTGCAGCAGATCACTTGTGTTTTTGGTGAGGTTGGGTGGGTAATTTTCTAATATTTGTGCTTATAATGATAATATGGTGGTAAGTGAGTTATTTTTGCAGTTTTGAGCTTCTTTGGGTTATAGGATACAAGGTAGAAATGCTGCATTTTCTTGGCAAATCTTGGAGAATTCATTTCTCATTTGTGGTTAGATGCAATTTCATGCAGGTTTTATGGAGTTTCATGTGCTAAATGTTGATTTGCAGAATTTGAGTCAAGATGGCATAGCTCTCAAAGGTCTTTTATATAGGATCAATGTCTACATGCCTGTGTGATGTATTTTTGATATACTTTGTATATATTGATGTGTTTTTGGTGAAAATTCTCATGGTTTATGCTTCATGGAATTATATTTCCTCATTTTAGGGTATTTTTCACACTTGCAATCCATGTTCTATTGCATTCTTGATCTTGTTAAATTGTGCATAAGCAACTGCATAGCTTATGCAATCCTGCATAACCACAATTCTTGCCATTTTCCACCCTTATTGCAAGTGCATAAGGAGAGTGCATAGCTTATGCAACTCTGCATAACCTCATTTTGTCAAATTTCATATCTGTCAAAACTTGCATAAGGTGAGTGCATGACTTATGCACTTCTGCATAACCAAAAATTCAGCATTTTTTCTCTCTGACGAAGTCTGCATAAGCAGAGTGCATAACCTATGCACTTCTGCATGACCAGAAACTCCAAAAATTCAAACTTACCGAGGGCTGCATAAGGAAGGTGCATAACCTATGCACTTCTGCATAACCAAGAACTCCAAAAATTCAAACTTGCCGAGGGGTGCATAAGCAGAGTGCATAACCTATGCACTTCTGCATGACCAGAAACCCAGAAAAACCAAAGTTGCCGAAACCTGCATAAGCAGAGTGCATAACTTATGCACTTCTGCATGACTTCATTCTCAAAAATTCAAAACCCACCGCAGAGTGCATAAGCAGAGTGCATAGCTTATGCACATCTGCATGACCACCAACCAAAATTCCAAAAATTGCCGAACAGTGCATGAGCAGAGTGCATAACCTATGCACTTCTGCATGACCCGATTTTCTGAAACACCACTTCTGCCGAGAGATGCATAAGGGGAGTGCATAACTTATGCACTCCCGCATGACTTCGCTCCTCAACATTTCAAGGGTCACCGAAACATGCATAAGGACAGTGCATAACCTATGCACTTGTGCATAAGCCATTTCTCTGAAGTTTAAATCACTCTGAAACATGTACAAAAGAGTGCACAGGTTATGCATAAATCATTTTCCCCTTATGCAGTCTCTTACAAACCCGATTCAAATTCATTTTCGGCAAACAAAGCTTCCCACCTCCACTTCCCGACTCTTCACCCCACGACCGCCCTTCAACCTCCATTCCTTCCGGCATTCTCGCCGTCTCTCTCCCATCTTCTCCACTAGCACTCTCATCACGAAAACCCTAAATTTCCCCCTACATTTTCATTTCCCCCTATCTCTTCTCCATCGGCAATGGATTCCCCTCCACATTCCCGCCCCGCTTCTCCCCTCGAAGTCTCTCCATTGTCATCGATACACCCCATTTCCAATCCTCCACCACAAACGACACCCCCACCACCTCCCCCAACCACATACAAACGCAAAATCCGGTCCAAATCCGTGCGACCCATGTCCTCCGCCCCTCCTCTGTCCAAACGCAAAGACCCACCCACCCCATTGTCAGAACCGCCTCCCAAAAAGCCAAAAGCTCCACCCTCTACACCCTCTTCCAGCAAAAAGACAATTTCGGCATCCTCATTTGTATCAAAGCTACCCTGGCCTCTCCCTGATACGATTCAAAAAGCAGCTTTTAAGCGCCTTAAGGATAGGAAGGTACAACCCACTAGGTATATATCTGCTGATGCTTTACAATCTCTTGGCTTATTTGACAATGTAGTTACATTTCTTGATGGTATGGGTTGGACAGAATTTGTGCATAAGCAAGAGGTAGTTTATCCAATTCTAGTTTTGGAGTTTATTTCTTCATTCTCTGCTACCCTCAATTTGCATGATGTAGACCATAAACCAATTATGACATTTAGATGCTTGGGGCAAAATAGAGAGCTGTCATTGGACCAATTTCATGGCATTTTTGGTTTTGCAATTGATGGGTTCTTTAGAGTACCACATACTGGAGTAGAGGTAGCCAACAAGGGCATTTGGAATCCTGCCCAATTTTGGAGAATCATAACAAACCAACCTCAAACTTTCTCTGCTGGTAGATCCAAAACATCCCAAATCCTTGACCCTGCACTTAGGTTTATTCATAGGCTGATGGCTAGCACCATATTGGGCAGAGGGACTAGTTCTGGTGCTGTGGGAAAATCTGAACTATTTATGTTATGGTGTGCATTTCACAAAGTTAAGGTATCTCCTGGTTACTTCTTTTGTGAACATGTGCTGCACATTGCCACCAAATCCATAGGTGATATTGTTTTGGGTGGGCTTATCACTGTCATAGCCAAGCATTTTGGTTTTAATCCTGCAGAGCACTCAATACCAGCACTTGAAGACACTTCATATTTTGATACTGCACATTTAACCAAAACAGGGTTTACTCTGTCATGTTTTGATCCTGTCCACCCTGCAATGTAGCCAGGCCTATTGCACAACCAGAAACCCAACCTTTCACACCAGTCCCACAGCACCCTACTACACCTACCCCACCCCCTCAGCCTACACAGGACATTCCAGCTACCTCTGCTCAGCCCATACCTCCTACAGATGAACCTTCCTCATCCACAGCACCTCCTGCATTCAACACTAAAGCCTTATTCACCTATCTTGAAAGGCTTAGTGATGATATATTCTTTGTGGATAGGAAGCTTGACAGTGGTCTTGATACACTAAAGGATCGTCATGATCAGCTATTTGACCTTGTCATGGAAACCAGGGACAAACAGAAAGAAGCAAGGAGATGGTGAAGCAACTCATGATCTTTTGGGCATGCCACCCCATCTCCATCACCTCCTCCAAAGACCATCTTTTCGACAGTAGCGTGACCTAAGCCCCTTAGCCACATCCTTGGACAAAGGAAAAACAATAGACATAGATTAGTGTTTATTTTACTTTTGTTCAATCTTGTAGGACCTTTTCTTTGTAAATATGTTCAAACATTTATAGTTTGTTTTGGATTATGTTTGTTTGTTCTGAATTAGTTTATTTTAAATTCTGTTTCTTTTGAGGTTTTATTAGATAGCTATTACATTAGTCTTCTTTGATTTTTATTGCACTTATTGCCTTTTTGTACATATTTGCCCATACTCTGTCTATATTTCAATACTTCTACTGCTGGTTGTACATTTCCTCTTGCCAATTCCCATGCAGCAGCTTTTGTATACACCGCACAGCTATGAATTTCCTCATGCATAACCTTTGCATAGCCTGTGCAACTCTTTCTGCTACTTCTGCAGAATTGCACAGGTTGTATTCCCCTTATGCCACTGTCCTGCATAGCCTATGCAACATATATTGCCTCTTATGCAGCACCGCATGGCTTATGCACCTTCCTATGCACATGCTCTGGACAACACTTAACTCTGCATAACCTGTGCAGCTTCTTATGCATCCCTTTAGCTTGAATTCTCATACCAGGTAACTCTTTCTTTTTGCTCTTAATTTTTACAATTCCTGGTTAATATTATCTGCTTTGAGTTTTGGTTATCTACTGTTTGAGACATTGAGGACAATGTCTAATTTTGAGTTTGGGGGTGCATATTTTGATTTTTTGCTTCATTTTTCACATTTTGAGTATAAGAGCATCTCATCCCATTTCATTTACATATATTGTAAATATTTTACATATACATCCATACATACATACTCATTACACATTTACACACACATTATACATCACTTAGAAATTGTACAAATTGCATACAAATAGACTCCTTCCATTTAGTTCATGCATTACTCATTTTAGGAATCATGCACCATGCATTAAAATCTTTTGCCAAATCCCTTGAGTATTGAAAATGTGCCTATGAGAGTGATTTGACTCACCTTTTAGTTGGGTTTGTGGATTGAAAGTTTCCTAAAAAGTGCAAAGTTTTGAAGTGTCTATCCCTTGCCTATATCTTCTTAGCCAAAAAGCCACCCAACTAGTCCTTTAGAGATTGGAGTGTTTAGAGGGAGTTATTGGATATAAGGTAGTCAAATGATGTCTCACCAATCCTAGAACAAATTTTCTAAACCTTTCAAGGCGAAATATCAGCTTATACTTGAAAAGAGAGATGATTAGGCATTCTTTGATTTAAACCTCCTCATTTTAAACCTTTGGCCCTTTTCCTAATTAAAATTGACCCTTGCAAACCCCTTTTGAGCCTTTTTATCCCTAATTTTTCTTGAATCCCTTATTGCTACCTAGCCAATGAACCAAACACTACAACCCTTTTCATGAGAATAATTATTTACAATATTAGGTACATAAAAAAAATAATAAAAAATAAAGAAAAAAAAAGAAAAAAAAATACAATAAAAGGGAGAAGAAATGCTTGTCACCTTGTAAAAGTGCTAGTATATGTGCTTTTCACCATTGTCATTCAAAATGAAAGAAATCCACCCAAAGTATTAAAAGAAATGAGTTTGGGGGTGGCAATTTTAGGGACAATCATCAAAAGAAAATGCAAAATACAAGTTAAAGTATCAAAATGTCCCTCCATTTTTATGTGTTTTGTAAACTATGCTAGCACTTGACAATCCTCATTGTGTATTTCTCTCTCCCATATATATATAAAAAAAAAAACATATATATATACATATATATATATACATAATAAAGTGTACCTTATGTCTCAAAATTGAAAATATTCTCATGCTTTGAATCATTTTTACCCATCTTTCTTCTTAGCCTCATTTTGAACCCCATAGCCCCATTACATCCCTAAAAAGACCTTTGATCTCTTGATAGTACTTGCTACATTAGTGGAGATAGGAGTAGGGAATTTGCCTATGGGATTGGAAAACTATTCATTCATTCATTCAATTCCATTATTCCATATAGAGACACTTTGACTATTGATTGTTCTAGAATTCCTTTTGAGCATGACTCTCTCTTTTGATTGGTTGGTTTGGAGATTTTGAATGATAATTGACTTGATGGCTAAGCGGTGAAAGCTTGGATAAGCATTAAATTCTTTGCATTTTGAAGGATGGGTACATGGATTGTTGGTATGGCTAAAGGTATGTTAAGTTACCTTAATGGGAGATTTTCATAACTCTTTGGATAAGGCACCCCTAAAAATTTTGCACCACATTTTAAAGTTTGCTTGAGGACAAGCAAAAGCTTGAGTTTGGGGGTATTTGATGCATACATCTTGCATAGTCATTTAGGTCTAATTTTATAACCCTTTTTATTTGATTATTAGTCATTTTTAGCTAATTTCATTAGTTAATTAGTTAGTTTTTCTTAATTGTCGATTTTGCACTAATTTGTAATTTTTACTTTGTTTTGTAGGAAAAATGGTGTTTTTGAAGGACTGAAGAGAATTTTGCCATTGAGGAGTGTCTTCTACAGCAAAAAGATGTCAAAAACAAGTTTTCAAGCTGAAATATGCATTGACCAAACTGTGCATAACTTGCCGCATAAGCTATGCAGATCTGCATAAGGAGGAAGATCACTGTTCCAGAACCAGCCGAAATGTGCATAAGGAGACTGCATAGCTTATGCACATTCTCGCCTCCCTTATGCACCTTCACGGGATTGTGCATAACCTATGCACCAAGTCATGCGACCGCATAAGTGACCCGAACCAGTGAAATCGCATAAGGACTGCATAACTTATGCGATCCACTTATGCGATCCATGAAGAGTTCATTAATGAGCTGGCAGGAGATTCCCTCAAATAATTCCTCCTAGAACATACCATTTTAGGGCTCCATGTCAGAAAAATGCTATAAATAGTCTCATTTTCCCATTTTAAGGGAGACAAGGAGCAAAGAAGAAAAGGAGAGGGGGCTGAGCAGAATTTGAAGAGCCATCTTCACCTTCCACACCATTTTCAACTAAGATTTGCAGATTTCTTTCTTTCTTTACACTTTCCTACATTTCTAGTGTTTAATTCCTTACTTCTTAGCTTAGATTAAAGCTTCATTTCCATTTAAACTCATCATATCTTGTAAGCATTATGGATAGTGAGTAGTTTACTTTTGATTCTGGAGTAAGGGTTGTAATATTTGAGATATTTTGTGGATTTTGATTGGGTAATCCATATTTTGTGGTCTTAATGAGTTTTATTCATTTCTTGTATGCTTAATGACATGCTTAGTGTAGGATCCCATTAAGTGATGTTCTTAATCCATGGTTGAAGCACCGAAAGGAGAAGGCCTTGTGATAGATAATCAAGAAATTGGACTTAATTAACTTAGACCTAGAAATAGGCTAAGGATTAAGAGGATTCACAGATTAATTAAAGAACTTAATGGGTCTTAATTAATTCTAAGTCCACGAAAGTAGGATTAGATTGATTAAGGCACTCTTTGTCTCACTCGAAAGGGAATTCAAAGGATTTAAGAATTAATCTCCTTAAAACCATTTAGTTTCACAAGATTGGATAACCAATTTAAAATCCCAAAATAGCTCGAATATGAAATCCCGAACTCCGGAATTGCCTTTTTACCATTGTTAATTTCTAATCGAATTTAATTACTTACCATTTTAAATCTTGCCATATTTGAACTTGCTTATTTCAATTTGATGCAATTTTAGTTTAATTAATACATTGTTGAATAGAATATTAAATTTGCACATTTAGATTTCGTATTCCATTACCCATTAATTCATTATTTTAATTTCATGAATACTTCAATTTAGTCAACTTTTATATCGAAAATTCAATCATTAACACAACTCCTCGTGGGATCGATATTTTTCTATACTACTTGTATGACCCCTGCACTTGCGGTTGGGACGCATCATGAATCAACCAGGACAAGGTGATGCACCAGTGAGAGTATACACTATGCGACAGAGGGACGAGGATGAGACTTCTGACATGGTTGCTGGTATATTTCTCGATTCTTAACTAAGATATGTATATGTGTAAAAAAAAAAAATCAATTTTGATATGTTAATGACAAGTCTTTTAAAAATTAATTTTAGAAGAGTTTGTAAGTGAAAAGTATTTGTTAGCACACAAGAATTTGTAAAGTTAATTAGTAAGCCTAGTTATGTAAGGCCAGAGAACCTAAAAGTAAGTTATAGTAATATAGCTACCTTCAATGCGGGTAAAGATATTACTGCTGATAGATGTCAGTGGGTACCATAATCAAAATAAGTTTAAGATATTAGTGGATTTGAAAGAAATAAGATAAGAGGAAGTTTGATCTATTAGGATGTATCGTAGTAACTATACAATATTCTTGATATTGTGCTGTAAGCTGCAGATTACAGTACCGACTTGGGATTTATTGTGTATAGCTACGTACTACCCAATAGAACACAAAAATAATAATAGTTACAAACAACATCTGTTTTGGTATAGTTATGATAAGATAAAGTTTTCTTATTGGAAAAACTCTAAAGTTAGAATATTGAAAGGTTATAGTTTAGTACAAAAGAAAGTAATGACTACACATCAGTGCAAAATAAGCTATAAAATATCGATAGAGAAAAAAAATATATATATTAAAAAAATTATGGAAGTAAAAATTAGAATAGTTGGTGCAAATATAATAAAAATAAATATTATGATAGTAGTTAAAGTGTTGACTAGAATAGTCTGAGGACCAATTCAAAGTAATATTGAAATATAGCGGAGTTATTAGGGATGATAAGTGTTAGTAGTATGCCCTAGAGCATATCATTTAGTATGTATCTTGTACATATTTTTAATAATAAAAGGCATTTCCACTTTTCCGTTTACATAATATATTTATGTGTAATAGAAAAGGTCCATTGATATTTTGTTAGAAATATTATTCTTAAGTTGTTAAGAATATGAGTGACAATATTTCTAGCACAAAGTATCATAAATAGGTTCACAATCGAGGATACTTCATAATAAGGACATGACTTATCCAGAAAGATTGTATTCATGTTTGTTCCCAAGTTATTTATATGAGATATAAATAAGATGGAATGGTGAGTCTCATGCCATATAACAAACATGATAGGCACTTATAAATGATAAGTAGGCCGAACCAGTGACACTTATGACAAGCACATGGAGTTTACTCTTGTCAATGTTTTGTCATAAATCATATCAGTGCATATAATCTTTAGACCTGAGATAGCACAGTTATCTTGTATATAGGTAGTTTGAGTTTGATAATGCTTTCATACTTGTACTATGTATGGGTATATGGGCATGTGTTGGCTCATGCTAGTTATATATGGAGGTAGGTGTTGATCAAGAAGGAATCTGTTCCTCTAAGTAAATAGAGATAAAATCCTATGTTCATTTAATTGTTCTTGATGTTTCAAGTTCCTGGCAAGGACAGATAGATTTATTCAGAAAAGAGTTTCTGATGAGAAAAATCTTTTAATCAAGAACTGGAATTAAAAGAGAACATAATATTCATAGCAAATGGAGTTTGACATAAACCATGACTCCAGCTTGAGTTGGGATTTTGTAACAGAGAGATTCTAGTGCATGGTAACATATGATTATAGGTTCATTTAAGGTAAATCTTATTACTAATTGGGTGGCCATGGCATGCTATGCTAGGTGTTAACCATGGTCTATGAGGTTCATAAAATGATTTAGAGAAATCATTTATGGTAAGAAAGAGTTCTGATGATATTAAGAGTTGATATCATGTCTCATTGCCAATTAGTGATGAGCCTAGTAAGTCACACACATACACAAGTTATCACCTATTTAAATATGATTTAATTAATTAATTAAAGAGTTTAATTGATTAATTAAATAGATTTGGTTTGCAATAAAATTGCAAAGTCCCTAGCATGACTTGAAACCAAATCTAGATTATTGGATATGTAGTATAAATTAAATTTGTATTTAAAGTGTTTAAATATGAATTTAATTGATGAGAAATTAATTAATAGAGATTAATTAATTAATTTATATTTGATATAAATTAATTAGAAGAAGAAAATAATTATTTTGGGTTAAGAACTCAAAATTAAGACACAGGGGCATTTTGGTCATTTTGCAGTGTGACACGTGGCACCATGAGATGGTGACACATGGCATAACACATAAGCTTGCCAAATATTTTTAATCATGTAAGATGATTAAAATCAAGATTAAATATAGGTTTGACACTTGGCACAATGTGATTGGGTCACTTAAACCTAGAGCTAATCAAAAGGTGACATGTGGCTAGGGTTTAATGTGTTAACCTAGCTATTTAAGTGGGGTTATGAAAAGAAAACACAACCAGCAGCCTCTCCTCTCATATGTCACGCCACTTTGAGCCTCTCCAGCTATTTCTCTTCATCTCTCATCAATTCAAAGAGATTAGCCATCAATCTCTTGAATTAAGAACACTAGAAATTGTTTCTAGTGTCCTGTTTACATCTCTAATCTCTTAAAAGGCAGAACTTGAATTTCTAATTAATAGAAAAGGCTTTAGAAGCTGTTCAAGGGCTGTCATAGGTGTTCTTGGTGTGGACAAGCTAGAGGGACAACATCCGTGTCCTCAAGACGAATCTCAAAGCGCAGACATCTGCGGCACATCAAGAGGTTAGTGTAATCGTTCTTGATTTAATCTAGGGTTCTAAAATTAATCTGATTAATTTTAAAATCTTAAATGGCAAATACAGATCCAAAAACATATTAAAAGAGTTTTAATATGTTGTTTATCATTGAAATTAAATAGATAAAAATAAATCTTGCATGGTGCATGTGACCCTAGGTGAAAATTTTTGAATTCAATGGTATAATCTTGTGTTTTTCACGCTTCCGTTCCTTCAATTGGTATCAGAGCCACTATATTTGCCATTTAGATTGTTGATTATATAATTTAATTGTGTGTTTGATCATGAGATCAAGAGATTCATTGCTGGTTGGATCATGAGATGTGGCGTCACACATGGAGAAGCCACCATTGGTGGCGGCAACAATGGTTCCATGGGTGATTCAAGGTTTGGCTTTTAATTCTGCAATTGTTGTATGATCTAAGGCCTATTCTTTGACTAATTAAAGTGTTTAATTAGTTGTTTTAATCACACAATTAAATTATGATTCAAATCAGAATTTTAAAAAATGTTTGAATGTGATTCAAATCTGAATTTTAAAAGTTGTTTGAATGAGATTCAAATCTGAATTTTTAAAGTTGTTTGAATCATATTTAAATCTGATTTTTTAAAATTGATTCAATAAAATTCAGATCTGATTTTTTAAAAATATTTGAATGTGATTATATTCTGATTTTTTAAAAAATGTTTGAATGTGATTCAAATCTGAATTTTTTAAGTTGTTTGAATGTGATTCAAATTTGAATTTTTAAATTTGTTTGAATGAGATTCAAATCTGAATTTTTAAATTTATTTGAATCATATTCAAATCTGGAATTTTAAGTTGAATATGAGATATTCAATTTAATTTATGTATGTATGTTTTATTTAATTGTTAAATAGTGATATGCATGATGGATGATCATGGACTATAAAAGACCAATGTGATTGGATTTATTTCTTTTATGTTTCTTTGGGATTGTAAATTAATTAATTTATTTTAATTTATTTTGGGCATGTATTATTAAGTTTGTAATATTTTTGGGTTGTAATTTCATTTATTTAAGTTCTTGTAAATTCGCCTTGGTATGCCAAGGATTACTATGTAATATTGGATTGCAAGAAGTTCAAGGAGGTCAAGAGCATTGGTGGGACCAGTGGGAGGAATTCAATATCAAGTGTTGATTATGTACTCCTTCAGCAACTCTTGTAAAATGAATGAATGAAATGCACCTAGGAATGCCCTGATTCAATTCTTGGTGGCTCAGAATTGAATCTCTTAGAAAGTCCATGATCATACCATATTTATTGCTTATCCATGAATGCATGAGATGTATGGGAATGTATGCAATTATATGATATATGCATGCTAAATGGATAATGTGCAAAGTGAGACCTTAATAGTAATTAGGATGGCTATAAAATCTTCCAAACAAATGATTAAGTTGGAAATGCTATAATTAAAGTAATTATAACATAAGCCCTCCATTGGGGCAATTATTTTAAGAAATTTTAAATAGTTGCATGAGATGCAATTAATTTAAGAGATTTTCTTAAGAATAATTGTTAAGCATGAGATGTTGTAAATATGTAAATGGTTTGGTGGCCAATATTGGATGTACTGAGGACATTAAAATTATTTGCATAATTATCGGCTCAATGGGATCAACTTAACTAATGCAAGATAAGTCAATATTGGATGTACCGAGATTTTGAGCATTAGGGGCTAGTAAAGGATTGAACCTCACATGAGATGTGATGGGCAAGGAGTTGCTCACTTATAGTTTATTGTAATTCCAATAATGGATGTACCGAGGATGATCAATAGAATTATAAGAATTCAATCACCCACTAGAAATCCATCCAACTAGGATTTCCGTTTACTACATAGGAAGTGTAGGATTCGCTAAGTTAGTGGGAGGACCAATTTGATTAAAAGACCATAATCATTTGGGTAAATTACAAGATACATTTACTAATTAATCTGGTTATTTTCTCAGCTTAATTTTCTCGATAAAAATGAGCACAAAACAACCACCACCATCCAATATCCTTGCAAGCATACTTGATCACAACAGTTGACAGGACCTAATCATCTGATTGGCTAAGAAATTTGAAACTTGTCTGAACCTTGAACATATAGGATATGTTCTATATTTAAATGTTCTGGTCCCTTACCTCCAGAGGCCACACAAGAGGAACATGATTCTTTGGACTAGTGGAAGGAGCATGATATGAGAGCTAAGTGTTACATGCTTGCTTCCATGAGTAATGAGTTACTGAAGCAACATGAGAACATGCAGAGTGCTAGTGAGATCCTCCTTCACCTACAAGAGTTGTATGGTGAGCACAAGCGAGAATGCTAGGTATGAGATATCTAAACAGTTATTCCGTATGAGGATGTCCGAGGGACGTAATGTTGGGGATCATGTCCACAAGATGATTCGGTGATTGAGCGCTTGGAACATCTTGACTTCAACATGGATTTCCAACTACAAACGGATTTGATCCTTCACCCTTCCCCGAGTCTTTTGGGAATTTTGTGACAAATTTCCATATGACTAAACAGAATGCACCTTAGCTGAATTACTCAACATGCTGGTTATTGCCCAAAAGAATATGCCGTGCAATAAAGGAAAAGAGGTAGCTTTGTTGCATCTTCTTCACTGGAAAGTCCAACAAGAAGAAAGGCAATAAGAAAAAGAAACCTCGATTCTGGTCCTTCCAAGAAAATAGCTAAACAGAAAAGGAAGACTAAAGCTGATGAAGGCAAAGGAAAGTGTTTCCACTTCCAAAAGGATGGGCAATGGAAAAGGAACTGCCCAGAGAATCTTGATTCTCTGAAGGACAAGAAGGATACACCTTCTAAGGTATGTCCATATCTTGTATTTAGATTCTGATGATACTTATAGTTCATCTACAGCTTGGGTTTTAGATACTGGTGCCAGTTCTCACATTTCTAAAGATATGCAGGAACTAGCAAACAGTAGCAGCTTGCATTCTCAAGATATTAGAGTCGGATTGGCAATGGCTCAATTTGAAGCTTTAGCCATAGGATCTAAATCTTTTACATGTTTGGACATGTTTTGTGTTTGGATAATATTTTATATGTACTGATGCTTTTAAGAACATCATTTCTATATCTAGTTTAACTAGAAATGGCTATGAATTTCAAAGTCAGATGATGTTTGCAATATTTATTTTGGAAATAAATATGTTGGTTCGGGTTATATGAATGATGGTCTTTATTATTTGGATAATAATGACAAACACAAAATGAATGCAAGTGATCTAAAAGAATACAATGCCATGGTGAAAACCAACTCAAGTTCAAAATATATTTGGCACTTAAGGTTATGTCATGTTGCAGAAGATAGGATTGCAAAATTGGAGAAAATGGGGATTCTATCCTCATTGGGCTCTGAGCCTACTCCAACTTGTGAATCTTGCCTTCAAGGCAAAATGACTAGATCACCCTTTGTTGGACAAGGGCTAAGAGCTGAAAATATTTTGGAACTAATACATAGTGATGTATGTGGTCCGTTTAAAGAAATGGCTAGAGGGGGCTTTCATTATTTTATTACCTTTACTGATGATAAATCAAGGTTTGGGTATTTGTATTTGATGAAATACAAACATGAATCCTTTGAAAAGTTCAAAGAATTTAAATCTGAAGTAGAAAATCAAACAGAAAAAATATTAAAGCTCTTCGATCAGATCGTGGAGGTGAATATTTGAGTACTGAATTTGATGAATACTTGAGAGAGCATGGCATTGTTTCTCAGCTGACTCCTCCAGGAACGCCACAACTGAATGGTGTATCTGAAAGGAGAAATCGTACCCTATTGGATATGGTACGTAGTATGATGAGCTATACTGATATGCCAATCTCCTGTTGGGGATTTGCATTAGAATCAGCTTTATATATTCTGAATAGGATTCCATCAAAATCAGTTTCTTCCACACCTTATGAGATATGGCATGGAAGAAAACCAAGTCTTAAGCATGTTAAGATTTGGGGTTGTCCAGCTTATATCAAAAAGTCAACACCGATAAATTGGAGACCAGATCGTAAAAGGTCGATTTGTTGGATATCCAAAAGATAGTTTTGGATATTATTTTTATTTGCCTACTTCACAAAAGGTTGTGATAAGTAGAGATGCCACATTTCTTGAACAACAGTTTGTTCAAGAAGGAGGCAAAGGAAGGCAAATAGAGTTAGAATTGGAGAATTCTGACCAACCAACAGATCAGATGGATATAGATCCATCTAGTCAACCTATACCCATTGATGAAACATCTACAGCTGTTCCTCGTAGAACAACCAGGGTATCTCACCCACCAGTGAGATATGGTTTTCTTCATGAAGAAGAACAAGAGTTGTCTACTCATGAAGAAGTAGATCATGGAGATGATCCACTTACCTATGAAGAAGCTATATCAGATATAGACTCTTCAAAATGGATTGATGCTATGAAATCCGAGATTGATTCCATGTATAAGAATCAAGTTTGGGATCTTGTTGACCCACCTGAAGGTATTGTACCTATAGGGAACAAATGGGTTTTCAAGAAGAAAATTGGTTCTGATGGAAAGGTAGAGACCTATAAGGCAAGGCTAGTAGCGAAAGGGTTTCGCCAAAGGCATGGAATAGACTATGAGGAGACTTTCTACTTTGTTGCCATGCTTAAATCAATTAGGATTTTATTAGCAATAGTGCATACTATGATTATGAGATTTGGCGGATGGATGTCAAAAGCCTTTCTCAATGGATACATTGAAGAAAACATTTTCATGGAACAACCTAAGGGATTTGAATCCCAAGATGGTTCCAAGGTATGCAAGCTAAAGCGATCCATTTATGGGTTGAAACAAGCTTCGAGGAGTTGGAACATCCGTTTTGATGAAGCCATTAAATCTTTTGGTTTTATCAAAATGAGGATGAGCCATGTGTATATAAGAAGGTTAGTGACAGGCTATCACTTTCCTTGTCTTATATGTGGATGACATACTGTTGATGGGTAATGATACAGGTATGTTGACGACTATACAGGTATGGTTGTCAAATACATTCTCCATGAAAGACTTAGGGGAGGCAACCTATATTCTTGGGATTCGCATCTATAGAGATAGAGCGAAAAGAATAATTGGTTTATCCCAAAGTCTATACTTGTAAAAGGTGTTAAAGAGGTTTAACATGCTTGATTCCAAGAGAGGATTGTTACCAAGTGAGACATGGTATCCACCTTTCTAAAGAGATGTCTCCAAAGACACCAAGAAAGAGATAAGATGGCCAGGATTCCATATGCTTCACTGTTGGAAGTTTAATGTATGCAATGTTGTGTACTAGGCCTGATATCGCATATGTCGTTAGTTTGACTAGCGGTATCAATCTAATCCAGTTTGGAACATCGGATAGTCACAAGAATATTCTTAAGTACTTAAGAAGAACTAAGGATTTATTCTTGATTTATGGAGGTGGAGACTTGCAATTGGATGGTTATACGATTCGATTTCCAATCGATATCGATGATAGAAAGTCTACCTCTGGATATGTGTTCATTTGTAATGGAGGTGCGATCGGTTGGAAGAGTTCTAAACAGAGCACGATTGCAGATTCCACTCATCGAGGTCGAGTATATTGTCGCATCGATCGCAAAGGAAGTCGCTTTTGGATAAAGAAGTTCGTGATGTAACTTACGAGAGTTCCTTCCATTGAGTCGCCAGCTCCATTACACCGTGACAACAATGGAGCGATCATACTGAGCTAAGGAACCAAGGTCTCACCGTAAATCCAAACACATAGAAAGGCGCTACCACATTATCGGAGAAATAGTTGGGCGAGGCGATGTAGCCATGCAGAAAATAGCATCACCGAAAATCCAGTGATCCATTCACTAAGCCTATGTCACGCACTCGCTTAGACCGACATCTTGAGAAGATAGGTCTAAGATATTGTAATGAATGGCTCTAGTGCTAGTGGGAGATTGTTAGTAGTATGCCCTAGAGCATATCATTTAGTATGTATCTTGTACATA
This sequence comes from Hevea brasiliensis, assembly GCF_030052815.1. Classification (NCBI taxonomy): domain Eukaryota; kingdom Viridiplantae; phylum Streptophyta; class Magnoliopsida; order Malpighiales; family Euphorbiaceae; genus Hevea; species Hevea brasiliensis. The sequence goes on from NC_079503.1 coordinate 27,998,566, forward strand.
TTTTTAATAATAAAAGGCATTTCCACTTTTCCGTTTACATAATATATTTATGTGTAATAGAAAAGGTCCATTGATATTTTGTTAGAAATATTATTCTTAAGTTGTTAAGAATATGAGTGACAATATTTCTAGCACAAAGTATCATAAATAGGTTCACAATCGAGGATACTTCATAATAAGGACATGACTTATCCGTAAAGATTGTATTCATGTTTGTTCCCAAGTTATTTATATGAGATATAAATAAGATGGAATGGTGAGTCTCATGCCATATAACAAACATGATAGGCACTTATAAATGATAAGTAGGCCGAACCGGTGACACTTATGACAAGCACATGGAGTTTACTCTTGTCAATGTTTTGTCATAAATCATATCAAGGCATATAATCTTTAGACTGAGATAGCACAGTTATCTTGTATATAGGTAGTTTGAGTTTGATATCGCTTTCATACTTGTACTATGTATGGGTATATGGGCATGTGTTGGCTCTGCTAGTTATATATGGAGGTAGGTGTTGATCAAGAAGGAATCTGCTCTCTAAGTAAATAGAGATAAAATCCTATGTTCATTTAATTGTTCTTGATGTTTCAAGTTCTGGCCAGACAGATAGATTTATTCGTAAAAGAGTTTCGATGAGAAAAATCTTTTAATCAAGAACTGGAATTAAAAGAGAACATAATATTCATAGCAAATGGAGTTTGACATAAACCATGACTCAAATTTGAGTTGGGATTTTGTAATGAGAGATTCTAGTGCATGGTAACATATGATTATAGGTTCATTTAAGGTAAATCTTATTACTAATTGGGTGGCCATGGCATGCTATGCTAGGTGTTAACCATGGTCTATGAGGTTCATAAAATGATTTAGAGAAATCATTTATGGTAAGAAAGAGTTCGATGATATTAAGGGTTGATATCATGTCTCATTGCCAATTAGTGATGAGCCTAGTAAGTCACACACATACACAAGTTATCACCTATTTAAATATGATTTAATTAATTAATTAAAGAGTTTAATTGATTAATTAAATAGATTTGGTTTGCAATAAAATTGCAAAGTCCCTAGCATGACTTGAAACCAAATCTAGATTATTGGATGTGTAGTATAAATTAAATTTGTATTTAAAGTGTTTAAATATGAATTTAATTGATGAGAAATTAATTAATAGAGATTAATTAATTAATTTATATTTGATATAAATTAATTAGAAGAAGAAAATAATTATTTTGGGTTAAGAACTCAAAATTAAGACACAGGGCATTTTGGTCATTTTGCAGTGTGACACGTGGCACCATGAGATGGTGACACATGGCATAACACATAAGCTTGCCAAATATTTTTAATCATGTAAGATGATTAAAATCAAGATTAAATATAGGTTTGACACTTGGCACAATGTGATTGGGTCACTTAAACCTAGAGCTAATCAAAAGGTGACATGTGGCTAGGGTTTAATGTGTTAACCTAGCTATTTAAGTGGGGTTATGAAAAGAAAACACAACCAGCAGCCTCTCCTCTCATATGTCACGCCACTTTGAGCCTCTCCAGCTATTTCTCTTCATCTCTCATCAATTCAAAGAGATTAGCCATCAATCTCTTGAATTAAGAACACTAGAAATTGTTTCTAGTGTCCTGTTTACATCTCTAATCTCTTAAAAGGCAGAACTTGAATTTCTAATTAATAGAAAAGGCTTTAGAAGCTGTTCAAGGGCTGTCATAGGTGTTCTTGGTGTGGACAAGCTAGAGGGACAACATCTGGTGTCCTGAAGACGAATCTCAAAGGCGCAGACACGCTGCAGCACATCAAGAGGTTAGTGTAATCATTCTTGATTTAATCTAGGGTTCTAAAATTAATCTGATTAATTTTAAAATCTTAAATGGCAAATACAGATCCAAAAACATATTAAAAGAGTTTTAATATGTTGTTTATCATTGAAATTAAATAGATAAAAATAAATCTTGCATGGTGCATGTGACCCTAGGTGAAAATTTTTGAATTCAATGGTATAATCTTGTGTTTTTCACGCTTCCGTTCCTTCAATAAGAAGTGCTAAATTAGAACTCGATAGTCAAGTTAAGGAAGAGGATAAGATTGAGGAATAAAATAATTAAAGTTAAGTTGTGGAATGAAAAAAAAAAAAAAAAAAAGAAGAAGAGATTACAAAAGAAAATAATTGCTGAAGCAACAGTAAAAAAAGATTATTATTGTACAAACAAATTAAACGTTACATGAAATTGTTAGACGTCTTACACAGACTCAAAGGAATGAAGATTATAAGGTTATGTAAAAAGGAGAAAAACTAAGTTCTCATTATCTAGGATCACACGAGGTCCTAAAAAAAGTGGATCCGTTAGCACATAGATTTGCTTACCTCTAAAATTGAAAAGAATTTGAATCTAACTTATGACAGAAGCTTATAAGAAACTTGGCACATGAGGTAAACAATCGATGAGTAAATAGTATTGGTTAAAGTGCTACGGATCATTATTTCGATTATGAAGCTACGTAGAAATGTGAGAAAAAACATGAGAAAACAACATGTATGACTATTTGAGGACAGATAGTGGATAGAATTTTGAGGATGAAATTTCTTTTAAAAGGGGGGGGGGGGGGGGGTGGAGAATTGTAATACCTCTATTTGCATAGCCTGGTATATTTTACTATTCCAGTGACCAATGTCAGTCCGGATAATTAAGAGAAGTAGAACCACATCTAAGACATCTAGAGAAGTCCTGAACACAAATAATTAGTAATTGGCAATTAGTTAAGTATACATAAGAAAAATAGAATACGAAAAGCTAAATGAGCCGAGAGTCATAGCGATAGGTGACCTTCTCGGGAAGGACTGCGAGGTCGATTTAAACTTGAATTTCGAACCATAAAATGTGACGTCGTGGTCCTTAGGACTATTGTGAACACATTGGAAAAGAGAAAATCACGTAAAAGAATTGCTAAGTCGGTCAAATAATTAGGTCAGGGATCTAGAAGAAATATTGAATTATTTGCAAACCGGGTCGAACCGGCAGGGGGCAATTTGGTCAATTGACCCCTGGAGCTGACTCCTGACCTGACTGTCAAATAAAATTTGAGAAAAGAAAATTTTAGAATTAAGAATTAAATTAAAGAACTAATAAAAAATAAATGAAAAAGAAAAAAAAAGGGAGAAAAGAAAAAGTTGAAAAAAGTGAAAAAGTTTATTACATCATGCATTGCGTCATGCATGATGCATGATGTAATAAATTTAATAACTAAAAATTTGAAATTTTTATTGGATAATTGTGGATTAAGTTAGATTAAAAAATGCATAAAAAAAAAGAAAGTTGAAACAATTGATGACATCATCATGATAATGCCAAAATGAGGTCACAATTAATTATACTTTAATTAATTTAATTGACTAAGTCAATATTGGGATAAATATACATAAAAATAACAAATTAAAAGGAAAAAAAAAGACATTTTGGTCTTCTTCTAAAAAATGTGCTGCCTCACTCTCTTCTCTCTCTCACCTCTTCCATTAATCCCACCATGAAAGCTTATTTTAAAGCTTTCTAAACCAAAAATTTAGCCATAGAAATTACAAGTTCCATAATTAAACTTTGTTTGGGCCACTTGAAAAGGAGTTTGAGCAAGAAAAGAAAAGAAGAAAAGGAAGGATTTGGGTGGTTGAATTTCAAAGAGAAGGTTAGTAAGCTAAACTTTGAATTTCTAGTTGAATTATTGTATTTATAGTTGAATAAACTTAGAAATTATGAAAATTGGAAAAGAAAATAATTGTTGGAGGACTATATGTAAATTTCAGCTAGCCTATGTAGAGGAGTGATTTGCATGTGTTTGATTGAATTAAATATGTTAGAAAGCTTGAATGAGTTGAGAAATGGTATTTGTATGTTTGGAACTAATTAAATGTAACAAATCAAGTGAGTTAGGGTTTTGGCACCTAGGGTTTGGGAGACAAAATTTTGAGAATTGACCAAATGATATGTTTGACCTTGTTTGAGCTGAAAAATGCTCATATGTGACCAATTGTGGTATGTTGGAAGTGTGGGAATCAAGTGGAGATTCGGATTGGATATGGTCATTATGCAGACAGCATGACCAAGGTCAATTTCAGGGACCAAAACTGAAACTTACCAACCCAATTGGTGTGAGGCTAATTGGGAATGAAACTAGACACAAAATGACACATTTTTCATTTAGGAATCATGCTCAAAAAGTGACCATAACTGAGTGAACAAATTGATCAAATTTAGAATTGGGTGTTCTAACCTGCACAAAAATGACCAAATGAATAGTATTTGTTCATTTAGCCATAACTTGGGCTAGGCAGGTCTAAATGACCTGAAATTTTGCCAATAGAAAGCTGAGTTATAGACCTAAACTTTTATGCGGAACACAAACTCAAATTATGCCCTTAACCAAGTCATTTAGCCACCCAAATTTGGTGACCTAAAACTGCCAGAACCCAGAAATTTGCCTAGAAATCTGGGTAAGTCCAATCTAGCAGCCATGATTCAAATAGCTATAACTTGAGCTACAAAACTCCAAATGGAGTGATTCAAAAAGGAGAATAAATTTAAGACAATAAGTAACAATTTCTATGAAGAAAACTTTGCCAAATTCTAATGGCAACATGACTAATGAAATAGTACAACATAGGACACCAAAACTGAAATTTTGAAATTTTGCCTAAAAGATTTAAGTTTTGAGAAAATGACCAAAACCAATAAGTCTGGTAACCAAAATGTGGTATGTGAGTATAATTAGATTTTCCATACCTATTAAGCATAAGAAAGTCAATATTTTGACTTGAATAGTACCATAAATAGTAACCTCAACATGAAAATTTTCAAGAATGTAATTTTAAGCATATTGGGGCTAGAATTGAATATATATGAATAAATTATCGGAATTATTGTGAGGCAAGGATACTGAGACACTATAAATTTCGTGTTTCAGCTGAAAAAGACCCGGAAGGTCTAAGGGACTGAGTCAAGGCCTAGAGGCGACTTGCGTCAGGTTTGTGCACAAAAATTTATAAATTATAGTTTTCATAATGAAAATTGATTTGTTATACATTGTGAATGTGTTTTATTCATTATGAATTTCGAGAATGTTGTGTTGCCTATTTTACAATGGAAATTTGAAATGAAAATTATTTATTGACTTGTATGGAATATTTGAATAATATGGTTTTGAATTTGGTTATGGCTTTCGAAATTTTATTTGAGAATTTGTGTGTTGCCTACTTGGGAAATGGAGATTTGAAATGAAGTTTGTTTAATTGTTGTATCAATTATAATTGAACATCATAGTTTTAAATTGTTTTGATTCACACTTGGCATGGCAGTCCCTTTTTATGTTCCTCCTCCATTTATGGGGTGAGTTTGACTATATTCCTCCCTCTTTGGCTTCCCAGTCAGGAGGTAAGTTTGGATAAGTATTCATTAGCTAGTTAGCCACCTCCCTCACTGATTTCGATTAGTGGGGTGAGTTTGCCTTGTCATGGTGTACAATACGGCATGTTTGGAAATTTTGTGTCATGGCCTAAGTTCTATTATTGATTGGAAACACCGTGTTTATTAAATTGCTTGATCAAATTTGTGTTATATTAAGCTTTGAAAATTATGATTTGCTATAACGGTGATTTGAAAAATTGTGAAATGTGATTGTGAGATTTTTGAATTATGAATTGTTCATAAATGTTTTATATTATGCATTTTATATTTTATTGTGCACTACTAAGTATTTTTATACTCAGGGATAGCTTTCTTTGGTGTCGCAGATAAAAAAAAAGGACATAGCAGTAGAGTGAGCTGCTACAGTCAAAGAGGAGCACAGTTGAAGAATTTTTGTACGGGTATTTATTAATACCTTTGTAATTATTTTGATGTAAATAGTTTAGTGTCATATGTATTAAGGTAGATTGAGTAGTTGTACAGTTAATGTATAATAATATTATTTTTGAGATTTTGTGCCTGTAAATTAACTTATGAATGTAAATTAAATATTTAAAATGCAATGTGCATGAGATTATGAAATGTTTTGAGATATCAATTCTTGATTTGAAATTTGGATTTTGAATTGAAGTGTTACTGTTTCTGTTGAGTTGAAGTTTGGTGGTTGCAAATGGGGTTGAAATTAATTATTTGGAAGTTTTTTTCACAGGCTTTGAAGAACTGTTTTTCGCAAATATAGACGGTACTCTGCTAAAATTTTTATAAAATTGTGAAAAAAATAAAATGGGACAAAAATCTTAATTAGTTTTCAAACTTCAATTAAATATTTTTAATTCCTACCAAAATGCTCACCACTTTCAAAAAGTAAGAAAATTCTTTTAAAATCCTTTGTAGTATATTTAATGGGTTACCGGTAGGTGAAGTATGGTAGTTCATTAGATGTGCTACGGGATCATGTTACATCTTAATGAAGGGTAGGGTGTGACAGTTCCCTTCACAAGAATTAGTCCTCACACCATGGGAAGACTATAAGCAGCAAAAGGAAGGGGAAATTTCAAGATTTTAACAAGCTCAAGAAAGGGAACAAAAAGATTAGTGCATAATTTCTCCCCCTATCTTAGTGATATTTAGAATTAAGGTTAAATTAAGTTATTATGCTAAAGAAATTTGAGATATTGATGGATAATTTTGAGTTCCCCAATTCGGCAGCCATGGTAACTAAGGGATTTTGATAAATTTTTTTTTTTCATGTAAATAAGGGTTATGATGTTGATTAAGGCAATTGCATGTATTATGATTCAATTGCATGTGTATGTTAGGATTGAAATTTGAAATTAGGGTTTGTAACCATAAATTGAGGATTTTCTCTTAGGCTTGAATATCCAATTTGGCAGCCTTGATAAGCATGGATATTGATTAATTCATGCATATAATTGGTGATTAATGATGTTGATTAAGGTGATTAAGAGTATTAGAATTTAATTGCATGTTTATTGTTGACTTTGACACCTTGAATTAGGGCTTTGAACAAATTATGAGAGACTAGTGAATCTCCCCAATTTGGCAACCTTGAGGAACTTAGGAGATGGATAATTTCATAAATTAAATGATGATTAATGGTGTTCATGGATATAAGGAAGTAAATTAGATGTTGATAGTTGAAGTTACATATGTTAGCAATTGTTTCATGTGCATATTGTTGTTGAATTTGACCATTTGAAGTAGGGTCTTGAACTAACTATTATAAACTTATGTATACTGCTGGAAATTGATTGTATTGAGATCATTGATGATATCTAGGAGTGCCATGTATGCTATTTGAAGTTTGGGAGATGGGGAAATGAATATTGGGAGTGTAATTTCCTTGTAGGTTGAGTACTTGTTGATGGCAGTGTATGTTTTAAGCCATAAGTGAAATTGTGTGACCCCAATTGGTATGAGGTCAATTGAAGGTAACACTAGACCTAAAATTCACCAACTTTAATGCAGAGAACATGTCCAAAATCTGCCTAAAAAGTGACCAAAAGCTTGCCCTAATCCGAATTGCCATTTAGTAAATTTAGAAAATGACCAAATGAACAGTGTTCATTCATTTGGTCATATCCCACTGTAGATAGGTCCAAATGACCTGAAATTTATACCATTGGAAAGCTTAGACATAGGGCTACAACTTTTGTAAAGGACACAAAGCCTAGAAATGCCATTTACCTAACCAAATTGCTTGCCTAAGTTAGGGTACCAAAATTGTCCAGAATTGAAACTGCCCAGAATTGCTAAAAAAAGACTACTTGACCAGTTTTGGCAAAGAAGCCATAACTTGGTCCATAGAACTCCAAATGCCCTGAAACCAATGCCAAAATTTCAATAATACATAGGCCTACAACATTAGTATTTTTACCCCAAAATGTCACACCTTACCCCTCCGTAAGGCATAACATGATCCCGTAGAATACCTAATGAACTATCGAACTTCACCTACCGATAACTCATTAAATACCCTACAAGGGATTTTACAATAATTTTCTTACTTTCATAAGTAGTGACCATTTTCTAATAGGTATTAAAACATTTAATTAAATTGAAAACTAGTTAAAATTTTTAGCCCATTTTATTTTTCCATAAATTTTATAAAAATTTCAGCAGAGTGCTGTCTGTATTTCGAGAAAACAGTTCTTCAAATTCCTGTAAAAAGCCCTTCCAATAATCTGTCCCAACAACTTTTTCAAATTCACAATCAATTTCAACATCATTATCAATCTCCAAAATTCAAATCCACAATTTCCAATATCCAACAATCATCAAAATACCATTAATGAATTTCATTCAATTTAAAACAAAATACTTCCATTCATATTTCATTAAAGACAAAATAATTTATATACATCATTACAAAAATTTACATTAAGAGAAATTTAAACTAAAATTTATTACAAACTTTATACAAACTGCCCAAGACCAATTTTACATGTCCATACCTTTACATACATTACATACATCAAAATAAATTTTTACAGTTAGGGTATAAAATATACCCGATAACTTCAAAGCAGGCAGCTCCTCAGTCCTCAGTCCTCAGCAGCTCAATCTGCTGCTCCTCTAGTCTCTAAATCTGCGACAGCAACAGTAGCCATTGCAGAGTACTAGGACTCAGTGGTGCACAACATACTAAAATAATCTTTATATAAAATTTAAATCATATTTATTCAAAAATTGGACTGAACATGAGAATTAAACACAAAACATGAATTATGAGATTTTAATCCAAACAATTTCATTTTGAAGTGTCAAAACCAATTTCATAAAACCCACAGTTATATCATGCCATTCGAAACAAATATAATCTCAATAGCTAGAGGCTAAGGAGAAGTCACATCACAAGGCTAGCTAGCTCAAATATATGGATATCCATTCAATTTCTTCTTCTACTGGCACACACCTCAGCACTTCAGCCAGAGAAGGAATCAAAATTCGAAACTGATTGCCCCCACTAGTCATGCTAGTCAGGTGTTCAACTATATGGTCATGACACTGTGGTTTCAAAACTCATCTTAACAATTTACTCAACATTTATGCCATCTCAAATATACACAAATAACTTCCAACAATTTAAATCAAAAGCATCATAAATACTTCATCATAATAATGTCACAATTCAATAATTCAAATTATTCAAAACAATATGCAGAGGATAATTTACAGAAATTATACTTTGTGTACAAACCTTAAGCGAGTCGCCTCTTGGCCTTGACTCGATTCCTCGGGTTCTTTGCCGGTGTTCTTTTCAACTGAAACACACAGTTTCACAGTGTTTCAGTACCATAACTTAGCATAAATTCAAAAATAAATTTAATTTCACTTTTACTTAGCCCTAATGTGCTAAACTCGACGTTCTTTAAAATTTGTGTTTTGGGGTTACTATTCACTATACTATTCAAGTCAATTTGTTGACTTTCTAAGGCTTAATAGGTATGGGAATTTCAAATTTACCCACATACCACATTTTGGTTACTAAATTTATTGGTTTTGGTTGTTTACTCAAATTCTAAGTCTTTTAGGCAAATTTGCAAATTTTCAGTTTTAGTGTCTTAAGTTACACTGTTCCATTGGTCATTTTTCTGTTAGAATTTAGCAAAATTTCTTCATAGAAATTGTTCTCTATTGTCTTAACTTTATTCTCCTTTTTCAATCACTCCATTTGGAGTTTTGTACCTCAAGTTATAGCCATTTGAATCATGGCTGTAGGATTGGACTTAACCCAGATTTTTGGGCACCAAACTGGTTCTGGCAGTTTTAGGTCACCAAATTTGGGTGGCCAAATGACTTAGTTAAGTGAAAAATTTGGGTTTGTGTTCTGCATGAAAGTTTTAGGTCTATATCTCGGCTGTCCACTGATAAAATTTCAGGTCAGTTAGACCTGCCTAGCCCAAGTTATGGCCAAATGAATAACACTATACATTTGGTCATTTTTGCACAGGTCAGACTGCAAAAATCCGGATTTGGTCAATTTGTTTACTTGGTTTTGGTCACTTTTTGGGCATGATTCCTAAATGAAAAATGTGTCATTTTGTGTCTATTTTCATTCCCAATTGGCCTCATACCAATTGGACTTGTAAATTTTCAGTTTTGAGGGACCTTGGTCCTGCTGCCTCTAACATGGCCATTTTCAATCCGAATTTAAACTCACTTCAAACACATCTCAATTGGTCACAAATGACCATTTTTCATCTCAAACAAGGTCCAACATACCATTTGACCAATTCTCACATTTTTGGCTCTCAAACCCTAAGTGCCCAAAACCCTAACTCACTAAATTTTTACATTTAACCAATTCAACTCCTATACACATGCTTCCTCAACTCGATCAAGCTTAGATACACTTTTAATTCAATTGAATTCATGCATTTCATACCCCTTCATATGCTGGCCGAATTTCCCTTTGGTCCCCCAACAATTTTTTTTTTCATTTAAAGCATAATCCTAAGTTTATTCAACTATAAACACAATTAAATCTACTAACAAATCAAGTTTAGTTTACTAACCTTATGCAGAATTTTTCTACCTCTCCAAACTTCTTCTTTCTTTTTCTTTTTGTTGTAAATCTCCTTACCAAGGTCTAGTTACAAGATTTAGTGATGGAGAGTAGGGTTTCTATGGTGGGAATTAGGGTTTCTTCAAGTTCAAAATGAGCTTTAATGGAGTATTCTGTGAGAGAGAGGGTGAGAGAGAGAGGGATGGGTCATGGTGAGGAAGAAGACTTTTGTTTTGTTTTTTTTTTATCTTTTCTTTATGCTTTTAGTCTTATGGAATACCAAAAAAAATCAAATTAAATAAATTTTTAAATATAGTATTTATGGCATCATGCATGATGTCATGCATGATGTCATCTCTTTTCACTTTTTCAATTTTCTTTTTATTTTTCTATTTATTTTTCCATTAGTTTTTTAATTTAATTCTCCATTTCGAAATTTTCTTTTCTCCGATTTTATTTGATAGTTAGGCCAGGAGTCAGCTGTCAGGGTCAATTGACCAAATTGCCCCTCTCCAGTTCGACCCGATTTGCAAATAATACAATATTTCTTTTGGATCCCTGACCTAATTATTTGACTGGCTTAACAATTATTTTTCATGATTTTCTCTTTTCCACTGTGTTCGCAATAGTCCTAAGGACCGTGGCGTCACATTTTACAGTTCGAAATTTGAGTTTAAATCGACCTCGCAGTCCTTCCCGAGAAGGTCACCCATCGCTGTGACTCTCGGCTCATTTAACTTTTTATATTTTGTTCTTCTTATTTATACTTAACTAATTGACAATTACTAATTATTTGTGTTTGGGGCTTATCTAGTTGTCTTAAGTGTGGTTCTATTCCCCTCAGTTGTTCGAACCGACACCGGTCACCGAAATAGTAAAATATACCAGGCCATGCAATTAGGGGTGTTACAATTCTCCCCCCCATAAAATAAATTTCGTCTCGAAATTTTATGTGGTATCAATCTCTAAACATCTATGAATGCTGTCTCCTCATGTCCTCCTCTCGTTCCCAAGTAGCTTCTTGGCCCAAATGATGGTTCCACAGCACTTTCACTAACGGTATCTGCTTATTCCGTAGCTGCTTCACCTCATAAGTCAGAATCTCTATGGGTTCTTCCTCATATGTGAGGTCTGGATTCACTTAAATCTCTTCTACTAGTAGTACATGAGATGGGTCCGATCGATACCTCCTCAACATGGACACATGGAAGACATTATGTATCTTTTCTAACTCTGGAGTTAGTGCCAACCGATATGCCAAAGGACCTACTCTCTCCAGAACCTCATATGGCCCAATGAAGTGAGGACTCAGTTTCCCCTTTTTGCCGAATCTCATAATTCTCTTCCAAGGCGAAAACTTGAGGAATACTTTCTCACCCACTGCATACTCAATATCCCTTCTCTTCAGATCAATATAGGACTTCCGATGGTCTGATGAAGCCTTAAGTCGATCTCTGATCAATCTGATTTTCTCTTCAGTTTGCTAAACAATTTCTGGCCCAATCATCTTTCTTTCACCCACGTCATCCTAACACAATGGGGTTCTACATTTTCTGCCATGCAAAGCTTCATATGGAGGCATCCCAATGCTTGATTGGTAGCTATTGTTGTAAGCAAACTCAATCAAAGGCAAGTTCATGTCCCAACTGCCCTCAAATTCAATCACACAAGCCCGTAGCATGTCCTCCAAGATCTGAATTACCCTCTTAGATTGGCCATCTGTCTATGGGTGGAATGTAGTACTGAAGTTCAATCTAGTTCCTAGGGCTCTCTAAAGAGTACCACAGAATCTAGAAGTGAACCTAGGATCTCTGTCTGACACGATGGATACTGGCACTCCATGCAGTCTCACAATCTCATCTATATACAACTTGGCCAATCTTTCTAAACTGTAGTCCATCCGAACTGGTAGAAAATGAGCAGACTTGGTCAGTCTGTCAACAATGACCCAAACCGCATAATGACTCTTCTTTGTCCTCGGAAGTCCCATCACAAAATTCATAGTTATTCTCTCCCATTTCCATTCTGGTACTAGTAGTGGATATAACAACCTAGCGGGTACTTGATGCACTGCCTTCACTTACTGACAAGTTATGCATTTAGAAACAAACTCTGCCACATCTCTTTTCATACCCATCCACCAGTAATGCTCCTTTAGCCCTTTATACATTTTTGTGCCACCAGGGTGCATGGCAAAAGGAGACTCATCTGCTTCCTTCAAAATGATCTGCCTCAAATGAACATCATTAGGAACACACATTCTGCCTTGGTGTAGCAGTAGACCATCATCTCTAACTGAGAACTCATGTTTCTTGCCCTGCCTGACTTCTTCCAACAGCTTCTAATATCTTTCATCATTCTGAACAGCCATTCTGATCTGATCAATCAACACTGGCTGTATATGCCATGCAACTGTTATTTGCCCCTCATCATTAATCTTTAAGCTGGCATGTAATGATCTCAACTCATGTAACATAGACAAAGGAGTAACCCGTAGATTTGCCATAGTCTTGTGACTTAAGGCGTCAGCCACAACATTAGCTTTCCCTGGCTGATAGTCTATCAGACAATGATAGTCTTTTATCAATTCTAACCATCTCCTCTGTCTCAAATTCAAGTCCTTCTGAGTGCCCAAATACTTCAAACTCTTATAATCTATGTAGATGTAGCTCTTCTCCCCATACAAATAGTGTCTCCAGATCTTAAGAGCAGACACTATAACTGCAAGCTCCAAATCATGTGTTAGATAATTCCTCTCATGCGGTTTCAGCTAGCGTGATGCATAAGCAATGACATTACAATCTTACATTAGTACACAGCCTAACCCATTGTGAGAAGCATCACTATAAACTGTGTATTCTTTACCCGGAGTAGGTAAAGTCAGGACTGGAGCTTTAGTCAAACACCTCTTTAACTCATCAAAACTCTGTTGGCATTTATCCGTCCACTGAAATTTCACATCTTTCCTAAGCAGCTTGGTCAATGGAGATGCCAACATGGAGAATCCCTTCACAAATCTACAGTAGTATCCAGCTAAACCCAGAAAACTGCGAATCTTCGTCATATTTCTGGGTGGACCCCAATTAAGGACAGCTTCTATCTTACTTAGATCTACCTTGATGCCCTCTACTGGTACTACATGCCCCAAGAAGGATTTTTCTTTTAGCCAAAAACTCACACTTCAACAATTTGGCGTATAGCTGTTTCTCCCTTAAACTCTGCAGTATAATCCGTAGATGTCTATCATGCTCTTCTGCACTCCACGAATAGACCAATTTATCATCAACAAATACCACAACAAATAGGTCGAGGTATGGTTTGAAGATAGTGTTCATCAGATCCATAAAAGCAGCCGGAGCATTAGTTAACCCGAATGGCATGACTAAGAACTCATAATGGCCATAGCGGGTTCTAAAGGCAGTTTTAGAAATACTCTGCTCTTGTACTTTCAGCTGATAGTAACCTGATCTCAAGTTAATTTTGTAGAATACAGCTGCACCCCTCAATTGATCAAACAAGTCATCAATGCAGGGCAATGGATATCTATTCTTTATTGCCACGTTATTCAATTGCCGATAGTCAATACATAAGCGGAGAGTGCCATCTTTCTTCTTAAGAAACAAAACTGGCACTCCCCAAGGTGACACACTGGGGCGAATAAAGCCCTTATCAAGCAACTCTTGTTATTGCACTTTCAATTCTTTCAATTTTGCAGGTGCCATTCTATATGGTGTTATGGAGATTGGATCCACACCAGGCATAACATCAATCTTAAACTGCACCTCTCTTTCTGGAGGTAATCCTGGCAATTCATCAGGAAACACATCCGAAAAGTCACACACCGTAGGGATGTCCCTCAGTGCTGGACTCCCCACTTGGGTGTCTATCACATGTGCTAAGTATGCTTCACATCCCTTTCTGATCATTCTTCTGGCAAGTGTAGCCAAAATGATGTTTGATAGCAGTAAATGCCTCTCCCCATGTATTACCACATCACCATACAGAGGGAGACCAAAAGTGATTGTCTTCAGTCTATAGTCAATCATGGCATGATGCCTGGCTAACCAATCCATGCCCAAGATGATATCATAATCTCTGAAGGGCATTTCAATCAAATCTGACAGAAAAACATGTCCTTGGATCACCAAAGGACAGTATCTATAAATTCTGTTGACCCGAACCTCTTGTCCTAATGGATTAGTTACTAGCACTTCAAAACCCATTTGGACACATGGAACAGCAAGTGAACTGACTATGCTAGCACTAACATATGAGTGTGTTGAACCCGGATCAAATAACACAAATACTTATTGATCAGAGATAGAGAATGCACCAGCTACCACATCGGAAGTCTCAGGGTCTTCTCACTGTCTCATCATGTAAACTCTGGCTGAAGCACTTCCCTGTGCTGACTGACCAACAGTACCCTGACTGCCTGAAGCAGTGCCTCTATCTCTGCCAACTGATTGTGAACCTCTGGGAGCAAGACTCTGAATAGATACTTCTACAGTATTAGGAGCTGGACCATATTTAGGAGCAATAGTGCAGTCTTTAGCTAAATGGCCCTTGCCTCCATAGTTAAAGTAGGCTCCCGTAGCCCAATAGCATTCTCCCCCATGAATCTTGCCACAAGTCTCACAGGGGCGGGGAGGATATGAACCCCTGCTTGATTGCTAACCAGACCTAGGGGGTCTCTGTCCAGAGAATCTGCCCCTTCCAAATCTTCCACCTCGACCTCTGTTAGGTCCACCAAATTTCTTTCTCTTCCCAGAAGTACCGCCAGAACTTGGCTCTACTGACTTTTCACCTTTATCTTTCTCTGTTTTCTCAATCTTCTCTGATTTTTCTTTTACAGGTATCGCTTCTAATTCAATCCTTTCTAGCTCAAGTGCTTGAGAGATGAGCTTAGAGAAGTTGCTGTGTTTGAATCCCACTACTTGCATCCTCAAACTGGGCTTCAAACTAGTCTCAAATCTCTTACACCTTTCCTTGCTAGTAGAAAGGAGTCTCCCAGCATAGTGGCTTAAATGGAAGAACTCCCTCTCATACTCTGCCACTGATCTACTCCCTTGCTTTAGACTTAGAAATTCTTGTAACTTTTGATCCACATATGCGTCTGGGATGTATTTTTGTCTGAATTTTCTGATGAAGTCATCCCAGGTCAGTATTGGTGGTTCAGCCAAGCTGTGGGGGATGGTCTTCCACCAATCATACGCATCCCCTTGCAGTAGTGACACGGAGTATTCTAACTTCAATTCATCTTGACAGTGCAGCTTCTTGAACACTCTGTCTATTTTTTCAAGCCATTGCCCTGCCTCAAACGGGTCTACTATACCCTTAAATTCTGTAGTCCCATACTTCAACAGTTTGTCATACTGTCTGACTGGAGGTTGTGGTTGTGCCACAGGTGTCTAGGGTGGAGCTTGAGCAGGCATACCCCCAGCCATTTGTTCAAACATCGCAACCATCTGCTGTGCAAATTGTGTAATAAACTGCGGCATTTGTAGGGCCAGTGCTACTGATCCACTGACATTCTGTAGAGCTGGGGCCTCCCCTTGTGCCTCAGCTTCAATAGATTGCTCGACTGAGCGATCCCCTTCTTCCATTTCAGTCTGAAGTTAGTGTATCTCCTGAACAAATAACACAAGGAGATTTCCCTCCGTTAGTTCATATTTATGATGTAATGCACTGTATGTAACAAGCAAGGACATTGAGCAGTTGTACTTAACAAAGAAAAGACACAAATTCATAAGTGAAAACATACTTTAAAAATTTTGCTCTGACACCACTAAAACATGTCACACCTTACCCCTCTGTAAGGCATAACCTGATCCCGTAGAATACCTAATGAACTATCGAACTTCACCTACCGATAACTCATCAAGTACCCTACAAGGAATTTTACAATAATTTTCTTACTTTCAAAAGTGGTGAGCATTTTCTAATGGGTATTAAAACATTTAATTAAAGTTGAAAACTAGTTAAAATTTTTGGCCCATTTTATTTTTCCGCAAATTTTATAAAAATTTCTGCAGAGTGCCGTATGTATTTTGAGAAAACAGTTCTTCAAATTCCTGTAAAAAGCACTTTCAATAATCTGTCTCAACAACTTCTTCAAATTCACAATCAATTTCAACATCATTATCAATCTCCAAAATTCAAATCCACAATTTCCAATATCCAACAGTCATCAAAATACCATTAATGAATTTCATTCAATATAAAACAAAATACTTCCATTCATATTTCATTAAAGACAAACAATTTATATACATCATTACAAAAATTTACATTAAGAGAAATTCAAACAAAAATTTATTACAAACTTTATACAAATTGCCCAAGACCAATTTTACATGTCCATACCTTTACATACATTACATACATCAAAATACATTTTTACAGTCAGGGTATAAAATATACCCGATAACTTCAAAGCAAGTAGCTCTTCAATCCTCAGCAGCTCAATCTGCTGCTCCTCTAGTCTCTAAATCTGCAATAGCAATAGCAGCCATCGCTGAGTACTAGAACTCAATGGTGCACAACATACTAAAATAATCTTTATACAGAATTTAAATCATATTTATTCAAAAATTGGACTGAACATGAGAAGTAAACACAAAACATGAATTATGAGATTTTAATCCAAACAATTTCATTTTGAAGTGTCAAAACCAATTGCATAAAACCCAGAGTTATGCCATGCCATTTGAAACAAATATAATCTCAATAGCCACAGGCTAAGGAGAAGTCACATCACAAGGCTAGCTAGCTCAAATATATGGATATCCATTCAATTTTTTCTTCTACTGGCACACACCTCAGCACTTCAGCCAGAGAAGGAATCAAAATTCGAAACTGATTGCCCCCACTAGTCATGCTAGTGAGGTGTTCAAATATATGGTCATGACACTGTGGTTTCAAAACTCATCTTAACAATTTACTAAACATTTATGCCATCTCAAATATACACAAATAACTTTCAACAAATTAAATCAAAAACATCATAAATACTTCATCATAATAATGTCACAATTCAATATTTCAAATTATTCAAAACAATATGCAGAAGATAATTTACAGAAATTATACGTTGTGCACAAACCTTAAGCAAGTCACCTCATGGCCTTGACTCGATTCTTCGGGTTCTTTCCCGGTGTTCTTTTCAACTGAAACACACAGTTTCACAGTATTTCAGTACCATAACTTAGCATAAATCCAAAAATAAATTTAATTTCACTTTTACTTAGCTCTAATGTGCTAAACTCGACGTTCTTTAAAATTTGTGTTTTGAGGTTACTATTCACTATACTATTCAAGTCAATTTGTTGACTTTATAAGGCTTAATAGATATGGAAATTCCAACTTCACCCACATACCACATTTTGCTTACTAAATTTGTTGGTTTTGGTTGTTTACTCAAATTCTAAGTCTTTTAGGCAAATTTGCAAATTTTCAGTTTTGGTGTCTTAAGTTGCACTATTCCATTGGTCATTTTTCTGTTAGAATTTGACAAAACTTTCTTCATAGAAATTGTTCCTTATTGTCTTAAATTTATTATCTTTTTTGAATCACTCCATTTGGAGTTTTGTAGCTCAAGTTATATCCATTTGAATCACGGCTGCCGGATTGGACTTAACCCAGATTTCTGGGCGCCAAACTGGTTCTGGTAGTTTTAGGACACCAAATTTGGGTGGCCAAATGACTTGGTTAAGGGTATAATTTGGGTTTGTGTTCTGCATGAAAGTTTTAGGTCTATATCTTAGCTATCCACTGGTATAATTTCAGGTCATTTAGCCCTGCCTAGCCCAAGTTATGGCCAAATGAACAAAGTTCATTTGGTCATTTTTGTACAGGTCAGACTGCAAAAATCCGGATTTGGTCAATTTGTTCACTAGGTTTTGGTCACTTTTTGGGCATGATTCCTCAATGAAAAATGTGTCATTTTGTGTTTATTTTCATTCCCAGTTGGCCTCATACCAATTGGACTTGTAAATTTTCAGTTTTGGTCCCTCAAAGGGACCTTGGTCCTGCTGCCTCCAGCATGGCCATTTTCAATCCGAATTTAAACTCACTTCAAACACATCTCAATTGGTCACAAATGACCATTTTTCATCTCAAACAAGGTCCAACATACCATTTGACCAATTCTCACAATTTTGGCTCCCAAACCCTAAGTGCCCAAAACCCTAACTCACTAAATTGTTACATTTAACCAATTCAACACCTATACAAATGCTTCCTCAACTCTATCAAGCTTAGATACACTTTTCATTCAATTGAATTCATGCATTTCATACCCCTTCATATGCTGGCCGAATTTCCCTTTGGTCCCCCAACAATATTTTTTTTCATTTAAAGCATAATCCTAAGTTTATTCAACTATAAACACAATTAAATCTACTAACAAATCAAGTTTAGTTTACTAACCTTATGCAGAAATTTTCCACCTCTCCAAACTTCTTCTTTCTTTTTCTTTTTGTTGTAAATCTCCTTATCAAGGTCTAGTTACAAGATTTAGTGATGGAGAGTAGGGTTTCTATGGTGGGAATCAGGGTTTCTTCAAGCTCAAAATGAGCTTTAATGGAGTATTTTGTGAGGGAGAATGTGAGAGAAGAGGGACGGCTCATGGTGAGGGAGAAGACTTCTGTTTTGTTTTTTTTTTTTTTCTTTTGTTTATGCTTTTAGTCTTATGGAAGACAAAAAAAAATCAAATTAAATAAATTTTTAATTATGGTATTTATGGCATCATGCATGATGTCATGCATGATGTCATCTCTTTTTACTTTTTCAAATTTCTTTTTATTTTTTTATTTATTTTTCCATTAGTTCTTTAATTTAATTCTCGATTCTGAAATTTTCTTTTCTCCAATTTTATTTGACAGTTAGGTCAGGAGTCAGCTGTCGGGTTCAATTGACTAAATTGCCCCTTGCCAATTCGACCCGATTTGCAAATAATTCAATATTTCTTTTGGATCCCTCACCTAATTATTTGACTGGCTTAACAATTCTTTTTCATGATTTTCTCTTTTCCACTGTGTTCGCAATAGTCCTAAGGATCGCAGTGTCACATTTTACGGTTTGAAATTTGAGTTTAAATCGACCTCGCAGTCCTTCCCGAGAAGGTCACCCATTGCTGTGACTCTCGGCTCGTTTAACTTCTTGGGTTCTGTTCTTCTTATTTATACTTAACTAATTGACAATTACTAATTATTTGTGTTCAGGGCTTATCTAGTTGTCTTAAGTGTGTTTCTATTCCCTTCAGTTGTCCGGACCGACACCGGTCACTGAAATAGTGAAATATACTAGGCCATGTAATTAGGGGTGTTACAATTCTCTCCCCCATAAAATAAATTTCGTCTCAAAATTTTACCTGGTATCAATCTCCAAACAGCTATGGGTGCTGTCTCCTCATATCCTCCTCTCGTTCCCAAGTAGTTTCTTGGCCCGAATGATGGTTCCACTGCACTTTCACTAACGGTATCTGCTTATTCCGTAGCTGCTTCACCTCCTAAGCCAGAATCTCTATGGGTTCTTCCTCATATGTGAGGTCTGGATTCACTTTAATCTCTTCTACCAGTAGTACATGAGATGGGTCTGATCGATACCTCCCCAACATGGACACAAGGAAGACATTATGTATCTTCTCTAACTCTGGAGTTAGTGCCAACCGATATGCCAAAGGACCCACTTTTTCCAGAACCTCATATGGCCCAATGAAGCGAGGACTCAGTTTCCCCTTTCTGCCGAATCTCATAATTCTCTTCTAAGGGGAAACCTTAAGGAATACTTTCTCACCCACTGCATACTCAATATCCCTTCTCTTCAGATCAATATAGGATTTCTGACGGTCTGATGCAGCCTTAAGTCAATTTCTGATCAATCTAATTTTCTCTTCCGTTTGCTGAACAATTTCTGGCCCAATCATATTTCTTTCGCCCACGTCATCCCAACACAATGGTGTTCTACATTTTTTACCATACAAAGCTTCATATGGAGGCATCCCAATGCTTGATTGGTAGCTATTGTTGTAAGCAAACTCAATCAAAGGCAAGTGCATGTCCCAACTGCCCTCAAATTCAATCACACAAGCCCGTAGCATGTCCTCCAAGATCTGAATTACCCTCTTAGATTGGCCATCTGTCCGTGGGTAGAATGCAGTACTGAAGTTCAATCTAGTTCCTAGGGCTTTCTGAAGACTACAACAGAATCTAGAAGTGAACCTAGGATCTCTGTTTGATACGATGGATACTGGCACTCCATGCAGTCTCACAATCTCATCTATATACAACTTGGCCAATCTTTCTAAACTGTAGTCCATCCGAACTGGCAGAAAATGAGCAGACTTGGTCAGTCTGTTAACAATGACTCAAACCACATCATGACTCTTCTGTGTCCTCGGAAGTCCCATTAGAAAATCCATAGTTATTCTCTCCCATTTCAATTCCGGTACTGGTAGTGGATGTAAAAACTCAGCGGGTACTTGATGCTCTGCCTTCACTTGCTGACAAGTTATGCATTTAGAAACAAACTCTGCCACATCTCTTTTCATTCCCATCCACCAGTAATGCTCCTTTAGCCCTCTATACATTTTTTGTGCCATCAGGGTGCATGGCAAAAGGAGACTCATGTGCTTCCTTTAAAATGATCTGCCTCAAATCAACATCATTAGGAACACACATTCTGCCTTGGTGTAGCAGTAGACCATCATCTCTAACTGAGAACTCAGGCTTCTTGCCCTGCCTGACTTCTTCCAATAGCTTCTGATATCTTTCATCATTCTGAGCAGCCATTCTGATCTAATCAATCAACACTGTCTGTACATGCCATGCAACTGCTGTCTATACCTCATCATTAATCTCTAAGCTGGCATGTAATGATCTCAACTCATGTACCATAGACAAAGGAGTAACCCGTAGACTTGCCATAGTCTTGCGACTTAAGGCGTCAGCCATAACATTAGCTTTCCCTGGCTGATAGTCTATCAGATAATCATAGTCTTTTATCAATTCTAACCATCTCCTTTGTCTCAAATTCAACTCCTTCTAAGTGCCTAAATACTTCAAACTCTTATGATCTGTGTAGATGTAGCTCTTCTCCCCATACAAATAGTGTTTCTAGATCTTAAGAGCAAACACTATAGCTGCAAGCTCCAAATCAGGTGTTGGATAATTCCTCCCATGCAGTTTCAGCTGGCGTGATGCATAGGCAATGACATTTCAATTTTGCATCAGTACCCAGCCTAACCCATTGTGAGAAGCATTACTATAAACTGTGTATTCTTTACCCGGAGTAGGTAAAGTAAGGACTGGAGCTTCAGTCAAACACCTCTTTAACTCATCAAAACTCTGTTGGCATTTATTCGTCCACTAAAATTTCACATATTTCCTAAGCAGCTTGGTCAATGGAGATGCCAACATGGAGAATCCCTTCACAAATCTACGGTAGTGTCCAGCTAAACCCAGAAAACTGCAAACATCCGTGATATCTCTGGGTGGCCTCCAATTAAGGACAGCTTCTATCTTACTTAGGTCTACCTTGATGCCCTCTACTAATACTACATGCCCCAAGAAGGATATTTCTTTTAGCCAAAACTCACACTTCGACAATTTGGCATATAGCTGTTTCTCCCTCAAAGTCTGCAGTACAATCCATAGATGTCTATCATGCTCTTCTGCACTCCTCAAATAGACCAATATATCATCAATAAATACCACAACAAACTAGTCGAGGTATGGTCTGAAGATAGTGTTCATCAGATCCATAAAAGCAGCCGGAGTATTAGTTAACCCGAATGGCATGACCAAGAAATCACAATGGCCATAGCGGGTTCTAAAGGTAGTTTTAGAAATACTCTGCTCTTGTACTTTCAGCTGATAATAACCTGATCTCAGGTCAATTTTGGAGAACACAGCTACACCCCTCAACTGATCAAATAAGTCAATAATACTGGGCAATGGATATCTATTCTTTATTCTCACCTTAATCAACTGTCGATAGTCAATACATAAGTGGAGAGTGCCATCTTTCTTCTTAACAAACAACACTGGCGCTCCCCAAGGTGACACACTGGGGCGAATAAAGCCCTTGTCAAGCAACTCTTGTAATTGCACTTTCAATTCTTTCAATTTTGTAGGTGCCATTCTATATGGTGTTATGGAGATTGGGTCCACACCAGGCCTAACATCAATCTCAAACTACACCTCTCTTTCTGGAGGTAATCCTGGCAATTCATCAGGAAATACATCCGAAAAGTCACATACCGTAGGGATGTCCCTCAGTGCTAGACTCCCCACTTGGGTGTCTATCACATGTGCCAAGTATGCTTTACACCCCTTTCTGATCATTCTTCTGGCAAGTGTAGCCGAAATGATATTTGATGGTAGTAAATGCCTCTCCCCATGTATTACCACATCACCATACAGAGGGAGACCAAAAGTGACTGTCTTCAGTCTACAGTCAATCATGGCGTGATGCCTAGCTAACCAATCCATGCCCAAGATGATATCATAATCTCTGAAGGGCATTTCAATCAAATCTGACAGAAAAACATGTCCTTGGATCACCAAAGGACCGTCTCTATAAATTCTGTTAACCCGAACTTCTTGTCCTAACGGACTAGTTACTAGCACTTCAAAACCCATTTGGACACATGGAACAACAAATGAACTGACTATGCTAGCACTAACATATGAGTGGGTTGAACATAGATCAAATAACACAAATACTTCTTGATCAGAGATAGAGAATGTACCAGCTACCACATCGGAAGTCTCAGCCTCTTCTCACTGTCTCATCGTGTAAACTCTGGCTGAAGCACTCCCTGTGCTGACTGACCAATAGTACCCTGACAGCCTAAAGTAGTGCCTCTTCCTCTGCCTTTTCCTCTATCAACTGATTGTGAAACTCTTGGAGCAGGACTCTGAATAGATACTTCTGTAGTAGTAGGAGTTGGACTATATTTAGGAGCACTAGTGCAGTCTTTAGCTAAATGGCCTTTGCCTCCACAGTTAAAGTAGGCTCCCATAGCCCAATAGCATTCTCCCCCATAAATCTTGCCACAAGTCTCACAGGGACGAGCAGGATATGAACCCCTGCTCGACTGCTGACCAGACCTAGGGGGTCTCTGTCCAGAGAATATGCCCCTTCCAAATCTTCCACCTCGACCTCTGCTAGGTCCACCAAATTTCTTCCTCTTCCCAGAAGTACTGCTAGAACTTGGCTCTACTGACTTTTCACCTTTATCTTTCTCTGTTTTCTCAGTCTTCTCTGATTTTTCTTTTACAGGTGTCGCTTCTGATTCAATCCTTTCTAGGTCAAGTGCTTGAGAGATGAGCTCAGAGAAGTTACTGTGTCTGAATCCCACTATTTGCATCCTCAAACTGGGCTTCAAACCAGTCTCAAATCTCTTGCACCTTTCCTTACAGGTAGAAAGGAGACTCCCAGCATAGTGGCTTAAATGGGAGAACTCCCTCTCATACTCTACCACTGATCTACTCCTTTGCTTTAGACTCAGAAATTCTTATAACTTTTGATCCACATATGCATCTGGGATGTATTTTTGTCTGAATTCTCTAATGAAGTCATCCCAGGTCAGTACTGGTGGTCAGCCAAGCTGTGGGGGATGGTTTTCCACCAATCATACGCATCTCTTTGCAGTAGTGACACGGAGTATTCAAACTTTAATTCATCTTGGCAGTGCAGCTTCTTGAACACTCTGTCCATTCTTTCAAGCCATTGCTCTGCCTCAGGCGAGTCTACTGTACCCTTAAATTCTGTAGTCCCATACTTCAACAGTTTGTCATACTGTCTGGCTGGAGGTTGTGGTTGTACCACAGGTGTCTGGGGTGGAGCTTGAGTAGGCATACCCCTAGCCATTTGTTGAAACATCGCAGCCATCTGCTGTGCAAATTGTGCAGGAAACTGCAGTATTTGTGGGACTGGTGTTACTGATCCACTGACACTCTGTAGAGTTGGGGCTTCCCCTTGTGCCTCAGCTTCAACAGATTGCTCGACTGAGCAATCCCCTTCTTCCATTCCAGTCTGAAGTTAGGGTATCTCCTGAACAAATAACACAATGAGATTTCCCTCCGTTTGTTCATATTTATGATGTAATGCACTGTATGTAACAAGTAAGGATATTGAGCAATTGTACTTAATAAAGAAAAGACACAAATTCATAAGTTAAAACATACTTCAAAAATTTTACTCTGATACCACTAAAACATGTCACACCTTACCCCTCTATAAGGCATAACATGATCCCATAGAATACCTAATAAACTACCGAACTTCACCTATCGATAACTCATTAAGTACCCTATAAGGGATTTTACAACAATTTTCTTACTTTCATAAGTGGTGAGCATTTTCTAATAGGTATTAAAACATTTAATTAAAGTTGAAAACTAGTTAAAATTTTTGGCCCATTTTATTTTTCCGCAAATTTTATAAAAATTTCAGTAGAATACTGTCTGTATTTTGAGGAAACAGTTTTTCAAATTCCTGTAAAAAGCACTTTCAATAATCTGTCTCAACAACTTCTTCAAATTCGCAATCAATTTCAACATCATTATCAATCTCCAAAATTCAAATCCACAATTTCCAATATCCAACAGTCATCAAAATACCATTAATGAATTTCATTCAATTTAAAACAAAATACTTTCATTCATATTTCATTAAAGACAAAACAATTTATATACATTATTACAAAAATTTACATTAAGAGAAATTCAAACTAAAATTTATTACAAACTTTATACAAACTGCCCAAGACCAATTTTACATGTCCATACCTTTACATACATTACATACATCAAAATAAATTTTTACAGTCAGGGTATAAAATATACCCGATAACTTCAAAGTAGGTAGCTCCTCAGTCCTCAGCAGCTCAATCTGCTGCTCCTCTAGTCTCTAAATCTGCGACAGCAATAGCAGCCATCGCTGAGTACTAGGACTCAGTGGTGCACAATATACTAAAATAATCTTTATGCAGAATTTAAATCATATTTATTTAAAAATTGGACTGAACATGAGAATTAAACACAAAACATGAATTATGAGATTTTAATCCAAACAATTTCATTTTGAAGTTTCAAAACCAATTTCATAAAACCCACAGTTATATCATGCCATTCAAGACAAATATAATCTCAATAGCCAGAGGCTAAGGAGAAGTCACATCACAAGGCTAGCTAGCTCAAATATATGGACATCCATTCAATTTCTTCTTCTACTGGCACACACCTCAGCACTTCAGCCAGAGAGGGAATCAAAATTTCGAAACTGATTGCCCCCACTAGTCATGCTAGTGAGGTGTTCAAATATATGGTCATGACACTGTGGTTTCAAAACTCATCTTAACAATTTACTAAACATTTATGCCATCTCAAATATACACAAATAACTTCCAACAATTTAAATCAAAAGCATCATAAATACTTCATCATAATAATGTCACAATTCAATATTTCAAATTATTCAAAACAATATGCAGAAAATAATTTACAGAAATTATACGTTGTGCACAAACCTTAAGCGAGTCGCCTCTTGGCCTTGACTCGATTCCTTGGGTTCTTTCCCGGTGTTCTTTTCAACTGAAACACACAGTTTCATAGTATTTCAGTACCATAACTTAGCATAAATCTAAAAATAAATTTAATTTCACTTTTATTTAGCTCTAATGTGCTAAACTCGACGTTTTTAAAATTTGTGTTTCGGGGTTCCTATTCACTATACTATTCAAGTCAATTTGTTGACTTTCTAAGGCTTAATAGGTATGGGAATTCCAACTTCACCCACATATCACATTTTGGTTACTAAATTTGTTTGTTTTAGTTGTTTACTCAAATTCTAAGTCTTTTAGGCAAATTTGCAAATTTTCAGTTTTGGTGTCTTAAGTTGCACTGTTCCATTGGTCATTTTTTTGTTAGAATTTGTCAAAACTTTCTTCATAGAAATTGTTCCCTATTGTCTTAAATTTGTTCTCCTTTTTGAATCACTCCATTTGGAGTTTTGTAGCTCAAGTTATAGCCATTTGAATCATGGCTACTGGATTGGACTTAAGCAAGATTTTTGGGCACCAAACTGGTTCTGGCAATTTTAGGTCACCAAATTTGGGTGGCCAAATAACTTTGTCAAGGGCATAATTTGGGTTTGTGTTCTTCATGAAAGTTTTAGGTCTATATCTCAGCTGTCCACTGGTAAAAGTTCAGGTCATTTAGACCTGCCTAGCCCAAGTTATGGCTAAATGAACAAACACTGTTCATTTGGTCATTTTTTGTACAGGTCAGACTGCAAAAATTCGGATTCGGTCAATTTTTTCACTAGGTTTTGGTCACTTTTTGGGCATGATTCCTAAATGAAAAATGTGTCATTTTGTGTCTATTTTCATTTCCAATTGGCCTCATACCAATTGGACTTGTAAAGTTTCAGTTTTGGTCCCTCAAAGAGACCTTGGTCCTACTGCCTGCAGCATGGCCATTTTCAATACGAATTTAAACTCACTTCTAACACTTCCAACACATCTCAATTGGTCACAAATGACCATTTTTCATCTCAAAAAAGGTCCAACATACTATTTGACCAATTCTCACATTTTTGGCTCCCAAACCCTAAGTGCCCAAAACCCTAACTCACTAAATTGTTACATTAACCAATTCAACACCTATACACATGCTTCCTCAACTCAATCAAGCTTAGATACACTTTTAATTCAATTGAATTCATGCATTTCATACCCCTTCATATGCTGGCCGAATTTCCCTTTGGTCCCCCATCAATTTTTTTTTTCATTTAAATCATAATCCTAAGTTTATTCAACTATAAACACAATTAAATCTACTAACAAATCAAGTTTAGTTTACTAACCTTATGCAAAATTTTTCCACCCTCTCTAAACTTATTCTTTCTTTTTCTTTTTGTTGTAAATCTCCTTATCAAGGTCTAGTTACAAGATTTAGTGATGGAGAGTAGGGTTTCTATGGTGGAAATTAGGGTTTCTTCAAGCTCAAAATGAGCTTTAATGGAGTATTTTGTGAGGGAGAGGGTGAGAGAGAGAGGGACGGCTCATGGTGAGGAAGAATACTTTTGTTTTTTTTTTTTTCTTTTTTTTATACTTTTAGTCTTATGGAAGACCAAAAAAAATCAAATTAAATAAATTTTTAATTATAGTATTTATTACATCATGCATGATGTCATCTCTTTTCACTTTTTCAATTTTCTTTTTATTTTTCTATTTATTTTTCCATTAGTTCTTTAATTTAATTCTCGATTTTGAAATTTTCTTTTCTCTGATTTTCTTTGACAGTTAGGTCAAGAGTCAGCTCTCGGGGTCAATTGACCAAATAGCCCCTCGCCAGTTCGACCCGATTTGCAAATAATTCAATATTTCTTTAGGATCCCTGACCTAATTATTTGACTGGCTTAACAATTCTTTTTCATGATTTTCTCTTTTCCACTGTGTTCGCAATAGTCCTAAGGACCGCAGCATCACATTTTACGGTTCAAAATTTGAGTTTAAATCGACCTCGCAGTCCTTCCCGAGAAGGTCACACATAGCTATGACTCTCGGCTCGTTTAACTTCTTATGTTCTGTTCTTCTTATTTATACTTAAATGATTGACAATTACTAATTATTTGTGTTCAGGGCTTATCTAGTAGTCTTAAGTGTGGTTCTATTCCCCTCAGTTGTCTGAATCGACGCCGGTCACTGAAATAGTGAAATATACCAGGCCATGCAATTAGGGGTGTTACACAGAAATTAAAGGAACTTGGTTAATTAACTTGATAAAGTTGGCATACCAATTCTGGAAATGGTATAAATGACCATTAACTCTAGAATAGTGTTTTAAGCATATCTCCCACTAGAAATCTTCAATTAAAATGAGCCTTACCATTCTGGAAAGCTAAGAAACAGACCTTCAATCTTGTTTTAGACATTTTTCTCAACTTATGAATGTAAGAAGCTTAAATATTGGGCCAAATCTACTGGCCTAATTAAAACTTGTTATTATAAGACACTTGAGTTCAGGTTAATAATTTGACTATAAATAATTCTATAAGACTTGAAAAATCACCATCAAAATTTCTAATTGACCATAAGACATAGGGCAACATATCCTATGAAGAATGCTAGACCTAAATATGGCAGCAACCCAGTCAACTAAAATTTGCAAAGTATAATATCAAAACTGCCTAGTAAGGGAACCAAAATCCAGAATTGACCTAGTTATGGTTATTTCACTATAACTTGAGTTATTCAAATCTAAATGACATGATTCAAAAAGGAAAATAAAAAAAAGATATATAGGAACAACTTTCAATAAGGAAGTGTGGCCAAATATGTAACATCCTCACTATACGTATTCTGTATGTTCTGTTGCTCTGGTGACCTAATGTCAGTCCGGGCAAGTCAGGATGTCTGGAACTACACTTCGGTGATAGTGAACAAACATACAATGATGAAATAAATAAAAAAAATAAAATAAAAATTAAAGAAAAATAAAAGAGAGAAAATGAAACTAGGTTAAACTAGCCGGCACCGTAGCGATGGGTGACTGCACTGGGAAGTTAAGGCGAAGGCAATTGCCGACCCCAGGATCGCGGGAAACCCTTGGAAATAATTTTTGAAACATGATTAAAGGCCTAAAGAGGTATAATTGACATTAGAAATGTCAAAGAGAATTAATAAATTAGTACAAAGAAAAATGAAAAAAATTAAGAAACTGATAAAAATCGGTGTTATCAAAAAATCGGGAATATAACCCGAAGAGGGGCATTTTAGTCATTTGACACCAAGAGTTGCCTTTTGACCTTAATGTCGATTAAAAATAAGTGGTATTACTGTTTGAAAATGTCATAAAAAATAAAAATATGGTGCATTATATGAATAGTAAAAGAATTGAGGTAAACGTGCAATTTGTGAAACTTTGAATAATTAAACATTAAAAATTTCTTAAGTGCTCCACTAATTCAGATTGGGACACCTATAAAAGCCACCTAGGATAGTAGATAATCATCTTCAACCTCAAGATTATGAACCAGCCGAACCACCCCATAAGAAAAACTCCATGGCCGAATGCATTAAAACCTCCATGTACCTATGATTTAAACCTCCTTTCCACTTGGTTTCTTCATTAAAGCTTGCACACTCACCTTAAGAAAGCTTTTGGGAGCAAGAAAGGAATGATTTGGTGAGGTTTGGGGAAAGCTTGCAAGAGGTAAGTGTCCAATTTCTTTTCCTTTCTTTAGTAAAAGTGATGCTTGAGTTAAGGGAGGTTGTTTGGTGAAGGAAATTCAATGAATTGTTGAGCATTTTAGTTAAGCCACTTTTGGCAGCCATGAAAGCATGAATTGCTTGAGTTTTTCTTACCTCTATTGGATGAAAATTAATGTTGATTTAGCCAATTTGAAGTTATAGTAAATTAATTTTCATGTATATGTACATTAAGTACTTGAATTTAAGGGTTTGGAAAGCAAATTGGATACCTTAGCAAACTGCCACTTTTGGCAGCCTTTAAATTCATAAATTAATATTTGATTTCATGAGTTTCATTGATGAATTATGGTGATGATGAATTGAGGGCAGTGTATGTGAATATTAGTGGAAGTGTATGTATAAATTAAGTGATTATGTTTATTGATATTTAGTTGAATTAAACTTTGACAATTAAGGCTGTAATGTGTGCATTGAGCACTTGCGTATTCTACCCAAATTGCCTTAATTGAGTTGTGATAAATGGTATAGAAGTGCCATGAATGCGATATTGTAGCATTGGGAGGAGGAGAATTGCCAAATTGGAAGTGTATTTTTCATGTGCTAGTTGTGTTGTTGTTGGCAGTACTTAAATTGAGCTATAAGTGCAAATTTGTGACCCCAATTAGTATAAAGCCAATAGAAGGCAAAACTAGACACAAAATCGGCCAAATTTCATGTAGAAATATTGCCAAAATTCTGCCTAGAAGTGACCTAAAAAAATGACCTAATCCGGAATTGCAACTTTGCAAACCCAAAATTTAACCATATAAATAGTAGCCATTCAACTGGACATAACTCACCCAAAACAGATCCAAATGACCTGAAATTTATATCAATGGAAAGCTTAGACATAGAGCTACAACTCTTATGAAGACACCAAAGCCCAGAAATGACCAGAACCAAGTCAAATTGCTTGCCCAAGTTAGGGTACCAAATCTGCCAGAATTGAACTTGACCTAAAAATGACTTAAATTTGCATTGAAAATGCAATCTGTCTAGCTTTAGTAAATTGATCATATCTTGGTCTATACAACTCAGAATAACTTGAAATTAGTGCCAAAAGTTCAATAAGATATAGAGCTACAAATTTTCTTCTTTGACCAGAAGATAAAAACCAAGGAAAATAGGACATTTAGCTAGATCAATATAGCATACTAAAATTGAAAAATTGACAACATTATACAAGGAAGCCTAAAAATAATTTGGCAATAAATGCCAACTTGTGAGAATTGTAAATTGCACTATATTGGCAGCATATTGAAATGCAAATTGTGACATGTTGATACTAGAATCAACTTATCCATGGTGTATAAAAAGGTCAACATTTTCATTGACTAGTGAATTGCATAATAACTAGTAAACCCTAAAAATAAAGAATTAAATATTTAATCTTATAATATGCCCTAGTTTGCCTAGTTGACTAGTTTGGATAGGTTGGCATGCCAATAGGATTCTAATAGTTGTACTGTAAATGGCTTCACGCCATATTGTATTTTTATGGCTTATTATGCCGCGCTGTGATTTTAATAGCCTATGGCTATACGGATTGTGTTATTATACTCGACTTATTGCCTGATTGATTATATGGCTTTTTAGCTACACTGTTTGCACACCGGGAGAGGTGTGACGGTTTGAGGTACTAGGTACCTAGTGCCAGTATATCTGTTTATCCAGTCTGGTTAGTGTATAGGCTACACGAGTAGTTAATTTAAGCATTATTAAATTCAAACAACTAAATTCAGTTTATTGACATAGAGCACCACCAAAATTAGCAAAAAATAAAATGTTAGCAAATAAAAGTAGAAACAATAACTACAAAGAATAACGACGTCATAAATTCATAAACAATTAATTTATTTTATTTTAGCGTATATTTCTTTATAATTGGCACCACTAAGCAGAATTACTTAGCGCGTTGCTTTTGTTACGTGTAGGTATTAGAGACACAGCTGGGGAGCCCAGCAGACCTACAACCAGGTGAGACATCAAATCTGCACAGGAGTCCAGAGTCATCTGCACTACATTGCATACATGGTAGGACTTAGGATCTTGTGTAATGAATATCTGTTATATTTTGAACTTTTGTTCTATATTTTGTATATTATAAAACTTTAAGGTTTGTAATAAATTGTATATATTAAACTTTTATGGAGATTGTCTGGATGTATTTAAATTATAATGGACTGTATTTTGAAACTGTTTAAATACTGTGAAAATCAATAGACTGCACTGTGATATTGAGACTGTGAAATAGTTGAGATTTTGAGAATATTATATTGAATTATTTTTTAATAGGTGTAGAAGGACTGTTTGTCCAAAATACAGATGACACTTTACCATATTTGTGTTAAAAATTTTGTAACACCCAGTTTTGTTAAAATATAAAAATATAACCAACATGATAGGAATATTACATAAAGGTTTCCTAAACCAAATTGAGTATTCAGAAAATAAGATAATCACAGACTAGGTGCTCCGGCACGCCGTGTGGCATGTCTTGCTCGGCTACACTATAGACGGGTGAGGGGTGTTACATTTAGTGGTACCAGAGCACGGTTTAGGCATTTCTGGACCTAGATAGATTGTTTACTATGCATTGCATTTGTAAGTGTTAAGATGATTCTAATGCAGATCTTTTGATTGGTTTTTTTAATCAGAATATGGACTCCACATTGCAGAGGAGGAGGTGGAGAGTCATGCTCCATCTATGACTGAGCTTGGAGACAGGAGGGAACCTGCTCCACCAGTACCAGAGGCACCAGCCACATTTCAGCAAATGGTAGAGTTTTTTAGATAGATGGCAGGAGTTATGCCACCACCACCACCTCCACATCAAAAATCCCATTTGGAGAAACTCAGAAAGTTTAGAGTAGTGAATTTTCTAGGCAAAAGGGAAGATGATTTTGTCACAGCTGAAAACTAGTTGGACAGAACTAAAAGAGTTTTGAAACAACTTCACTGTACTCCAGAGCAGAATTTGAAAGCTACTGTATCACTATTGCAAGATGATGCATACCAATGGTGGGATACAGTGACTAGAGAGCTGCCACCGAAGCAAATAACTTGGGATTTCTTTCTCACTAAGTTCAGAAAGAAGTATGTGGTGTAACACCCTCACTATAGCAATTCTGTACATTCTACTGTTCCGGTGACTGGTGCCGGTCCGGACAGCTAGAACGTCTGGAAAAATATTTAGACTAGAGTGAGGAGCCATAAATAACTCAAATAATGGTAAGAAAAATTTAGGAAAAATTTTAGAAATAAAATACAACCAAGTTAAATGAATCAGTGTCCTAGCAATGGGTAACCTAATGGGAAATTGTTGACTTCACAGCTAGAAGCCCTAAACCCGAGAGAAAATTTATGAAATAATTTTTGAGACTCCAAAGAAGAGTCATTGAAGTTTTGATGGCATTAGAATGCCAAGAAAATACTTAGAAAAATTTTTCGATCAGTACAGACGATTTTAGCTCAATAAGCTAAACAGAGGGCATTTTGATCGTTTTGTCTTTAGAAATGATTTTTGACCAACTTGTCCAGTTAAGTAAATAATTATTATGACATAAAATGTGAATACATATTGCTAAAATTTAATGGAAAAGGAGTAGAAAAGAAAAGAAAAGAAAATGAAGGAAATTTGGAATTATGACATCACATGATGTCATTAAAATGCCCCTACCCAATCATATTGTGACATCTATCTATAAACTTAATTAAAAGCATAAAATGGGCAAAAAAATTGAAGAAAACATTTTGCTTCTTCTCTTTCCCATTTCCAGCCGAACCCATCTCTCTCTTTCTCTCCATGGATGCTTATTCTTCTCACTAGATTTTCCTCGTAAATACACCATAAAACTTCTACCTTCCTTCATAAACACTTGATATTACATCTTAAGCAAGTGTTTGGCTGTCAAGAAAAGCCAAGAAAGTGAAGGAATTTGGAGTGGAAAAATTCTGCTCACAAGGTTAGTGACCAATCTCTCTTCCTTTCTTTCAATACATGTTTAAGGACTTGATTTATATTAGGAATTGCAAGAAATTGAAAAGAAAATCGCAAGTTATGTACCCCTCTAATCTTGGCAACGTTATGGTACCTTAGGGTATCAAGGTTAAAATTGAATTATAGTTGTAAATGGAAGCAATTGAACATGAATTTGATGGATTAATGCATTGATTGTGTGTGTATGAAGAATTGTAGTTGTTGGAGTTAGGGTTTGGGGCACAAAATTTGGATTTTTCTCATGTGTTGGTGAATGAAAGTTCTAATGGTCAATTAATGACCATTTGGCTGAGTATAATGAGGAATTGAAGTGAATTGTAGCTTTGGATTTAAGGTTGGGTGTGCTACCTTGGGTGACCTACAGGTCTGGATGTGAGTCCAGCAAGTTTGGGCAGCTATAACTTGAGTTGTATAGGTTCAATTGGTGCAAGGCTAATTAGACATACAATTAGACACATATGGCACAACTTTGATGAAGGAACTCTGTCCAGAACACAAACTTAGGATGCCCTAAAAATTGACCAAATCTAGGTAGCGCCAATTCTGCCTGTGCAAAATGACCAAATAAATAGTGTTCATTCATTTGGTCATAACTTAGTGTAGAAAGGTCCAATTGAGCTGAAATTTATATTAATGAAAAGCTTAGACAATTTAGAACAACTTTTATGTTGAACACAAACTCTAATTCTAGACCTAACCAAATGAAATCATTGGCCAAAGTTGAACTACCAAATCTGGCAGAATGGTATTTTGCCCAGAATTTATGGGTAGATACTAATCCGACCAGCCTTGCATAAAGTGGCATATCTTGAGCTAGAAAACTCCAAATGGAGTGATTCAAAAAGGAAATTAAAGAACACGCATAAAGAACAACTTTCATGGAGACAATATTGCCAAATTCTTACAGTAAAATTGACCAATGGAACAGTAAACCAAGTACTTGAAATCTGAAAATTTTAAGTAACCAACCTTAAGCTTTAAAATGGAATTAGCAACCAATGCCAACAATTTTAGAATGCAAAATGTGGTATGTTGGTGATATTAGAACCAATATACCTATTATCTATGAAAAAGTCAACATTTTAGTTGACTAATAAAATGAATAATAGCCATAAAATTTCAATTTCAAAGAATTACATAATTAAAAAGTGTAATTGCCCTAGTAGGCCTAGTGTGATTGGTTTGGATAGGTTGGCATGCCAATAGGGTTCTGATAGCAGTACTGCATATGGCTTCATGCCATTCTGTGATATGATAGCCTATGGCTATACTGATTATGATGTTATACTTAGCTTTATGCCTTATTACTTTTATGGCTTATTAGCCATTCTGTCAGCACACCGGGAGACACATTGTGACCGATGGTGTGACGGCCCGAGGTACCTGGTACCCAGCGCTAGTTTGCCCATTTATCCAGTTCGGTCAATTTGTATAGCTTACTTAGGCATGGAAAAGTATAAATATAATTGAATTGATTACTAAAGGAAGAAAGAAAATTAAATGTCAAGATAAAGAATAAGAATGATTGCAATAAAATGAGGCTCAAAATCATCAAGAAAATGATTAATAAAATGCTAGAAAGAGTTAATATCATAAGATATAATTAGCCTTCGACTAAACAATAAGTTAGTAATTATTTATTTCTTATAAGAACAATAACTAAGAAATTTTTACTTTTATTTGCATATTATATTTTCTTGTATTATTGGCACCACTAAGCTTTATGCTTAGCGCATCTCTTTTGCCACGCGTAGGTTCTGGAGAGACTGATAGAGAGCCCAGCAGACCACAGACTGGGCGAGGCCTATTCACATATCATATAGTGTCCATGTCACCTCACAGGCTACAGTATATTGGTAGGACACTAGGTCCCATTTTGGTATTTTATATTGTTGTACTTTGTAATTAAACTTTCATTTTATCATATATGTCTGAAACCCAATATAATTTTGTATGAATGTCAGTATTTGTAAATTTGTAATTATAAATGAAAATTGAGCATTTATTTATGTTTTGAGATGTAAAATGAATGAATAACAAATGGAAGAATTTTTGAGAATAGATGAGAAAATTGGGAGTTGTGGAATTGAATGACTATTGGAAGTGTTTTTCACAGGTTCCGAAGAACTGTTTTCTTCATTTTTAGCTCGTACTCTATCAGATTTTCTATAAAATTAATTTATAATTTCAATGCATGATCTAAATGAGACCAATTTCATAAATTTCACTTAATAATTATAAATAAATAAACCAAGAATGGATAATAATAAATGAGATAAAATATGGTGTTCCGGCACACTGTGTGGCATATCTTGCTCGGCTTCACTGTAGACGGGTAAGGGGTGTCACATGTGGGCATTGTATACCTGGAAGAGAGGAGAAGGGAATTTATCACCCTACGCCAGAGACAGCTGACAGTGGCCAAATATGAGAGAGAATTTGTCAGATTGAACGGCTATGGGTAGGAAATAGTCCCTAATGAAGCTGAGAGGTGTAGGAGATTTGAGGAAGGACTCAATGATAACATTAAAGTAATCATTACAGCCTTGGGGATTACAGAGTTTGCCAAGTTAGTGGTAGCCGCACTGAAGGTCAAAAAAGTCAGAATAAATGAGCAGAGCAGAAGGGACAGACAGCAGAAAAGAGGTCAGGGTCAAACCAGTACATCTTCTGCCCCTAGTAAGAAATTTAGAGGTTTGCCTACTCAGAGTTTCAGTAGGGCACCATGTCAGGGTCAGTCACAGAGGCCCAAATCTCAGTTCGCACCGAGGAGAGGCCAGTCCACACCTTCAGTGGCTAGCTCTCTAGGGACAATGTTCAGGGGACCAGCCCCAACAGTTTTTGCTCCTTGTCCACATTGCCAAAAGTGGCACAAAGGAGAATGTTGGAGAAAGATAGGTGCTTGTTTACGGTGTGGGTCTACAAACCACAAAGTCTGAGATTGCCTTGCAGAACTGCTACATCTACTCCGATATCAACTATTAGACCTGCCCCTCCAACTTCAAGGAGTAGAAAGCCGGTTAAGGCTGAGGCAACTTGTACTTCATAGAGACCTGTATCAGAGTCTATGGAGAGAGCAGAAGCTAAAGTACCAGCCAGAGCCTATGCTATAAGGGCACAGGAGGAGCAGGATGCTCCAGATGTCATCAAAGGTACGTTCCTCCTCTATAATACTTTTGTGCATGCATTGGTAGATCCAGGTTCTACCCATTCATATATTTGTATCAAGCTACCCGTAGAAAAGGGAATACTAGTAGAGGAAAGTGACCAAGACATCCTAATCACAAATTCGCTAGGCCACTGTGTGGTAGTAAACAAGGTATATAAAGGCTATCCATTGAAGATTCAAGGGAAAGAGTTCTCGGCATACTTAATTGAACTTCCTTTCCATGAGTTTGACGTGATTTTGGGAATGGACTGGTTATCCCATCATCAGGCAATGGTGAATTGTAAATTGAAGAGAATAATTCTAAAAACCGCTGAGAATGAAGAAATAACAGTTGTGGGTGAAAGGACAAATTTCTTGTCCAATGTCATTTTAGCTAAAGTTGTAAGGAGATGGATGAGAAAAGGGTGTGAAGCCTATCTGGCACACGTGGTTGACACTAGGCACGGTAAACTTGACTTGTCTGACATACCCACAGTAAGGGACTTTTCTGAGATATTTCCTGAGGAATTGTCTAGTTTGTTACCAGAAAGGGAAGTTGAATTTGCTATTGAGATTATGCCAGGTACAGCTCTGATTTCAATTGCTCTGTATAGGATGGCACCTACTGAATTGAAAGAGTTAAAAATCCAGCTGCAAGAATTACTAGACAAGGGGTTCATACACCCTAGTGTGTCACCGTGGGGAGCTCCAGTACTATTTGTAAAGAAGAAAGATGGGACATTAAGGTTATGTGTTGACTACCAGTAGTTAAACAAAGTAACAGTGAAGAAAAAGTATACGTTGCCTAGAATTGATGATCTATTTAATCAGTTAAAGGGAGCCGATGTGTTTTCTAATATTGATCTCAGATCAGGGTATCATCAACTAAGGGTAAAGGATGCAAATGTACCTAAGACTGCATTCAGGACCCGGTATGGGCATTATGAATTCTTGGTGATGCCATTTGGGTTAACAAACTCTCCAGCAGCATTCATGGACCTTATGAACCATATCTTCCATCTATACTTAGATCTGTTTGTAGTGGTCTTCATTGATGACATCCTAGTGTATTCCAAGGATAAAGTAGAACATGATGAGCATTTGAGAATTATTCTACAAACTCTAAAAGAGAAGAAACTGTATGCTAAATTGTCCAAGTGTGAGTTCTGGTTGAATGAGATTGCATTCCTTGGACATGTAGTATCAGCTGAAGGGATTAGAGTGGATCCCAAGAAGATTGAAGCAGTAATGGAATGGAAGCCTCCTGGAAATACAACTAAGGTTAGAAGTTTCTTGGGGTTAGTTGGATATTACATAAGATTTGTATAGGGATTTTCCCTGATAGCTGCTCCAATAACCAAATTGCTACACAATAATGTGAAATTTGACTGGAATGGCAAGTGTCAAGCCAGTTTTGAGATGCTGAAGGCTATGTTAATAGAGGCACCAGTGTTAACACAACCAGTGTCAGCAAAAGACTTCGTAGTCTACAGTGATGCTTCACATAATGGGTTAGGGTGTGTGCTCATGCAATAAGGGAAAGTGGTCACATATGCTTCCAGGCAGTTAAGGCCACATGAAAAGGATTGCCCTACTCATGATTTGGAGTTAGCAGTAATTATCTTCGCATTAAAAATATGGAAGCACTACTTATATGGAGAAAAATGATACATATACACAGACCATAAGAGTCTGAAGTATCTGCCAACCCAGAAGGAACTTAACTTGAGATAGAGGCGATGGATTGAATTCCTGAAAGACTATGATTGTGTGATTGACTACCACCCTGGGAAGGCAAACGTAGTCGCTGATGCCTTAAGCAAAAAATCTATTGTAGCATTGAGATCTCTGAATGCCCAACTGTCCTTAACTTATAATGGAGTTATTTTGATTGAGTTGCAAGTGAAGCCAAATCTGTTACAACAAATACAGGATGGGCAGAAGATAGATGAGAAATTAATGGCTGTTATAGGTAAAATGACTGAGGGAAAGGAAACTGGGTGTGAAATGAAAGAGAATGGGTGCCTGTGCTATAAAGTTAGAGTATGTGTACCAGATAATAAAGAGTTGAAAACCAGTATTCTGAGAGAAGTAAATAATAGTGTGTATGATATGCATCTAGGAAATACAAAAATATACCATGATCTGAAACTTCAATATTGGTGGCCTGGTATGAAGAAGGACATAGCTGACTTTGTAACTAGATGCTTGACATGTCAGCAAGTCAAGGCTGAACATTAAGTTCCATCAGGTTTGTTACAGCCTATAAACATACTTGAATGGGAATGGGATCGAGTCACTATGGACTTTGTCAGTGGTCTACCTCTCACTCAGAAGAAGCATGATGTAGTATGGGTGATTGTAGATAGGTTGACCAAATTAGCACATTTTCTACCAGTTAGAACTGATTACTCACTGGAAAAGCTAGCAAAATTGTACATCAGTGAGATAGTTAGACTACATGGAATCCCGCTTTCCATCATATCTGATAAAGACCCGAGGTTTACATCTAGATTTTGAAAGAAGTTGCAAAAATCCTTGGGCACACAACTCTATTTTAGTACAGCTTTTCATCCTCAGATGGATGGACAATCAGAAAGAATAATTTAGGTAAAATTTGAAACTCATTGAGTTATTACAAATAATAATTTGAAATGATAATAATAACCTAAAATATGTGATAGGTCCTTGAGGATATGCTGAGGAGTTGTGTTATTGAGTTTGAGGGGAGTTAGGATAGACATCTTCCACTGGTAGAATTCGCGTACAATAATAGCTACCAAGCTAGCATACAAATAGCACCCTACAAAGCACTGTATGGAAGAAAATGCAGAACACCAGTATGTTGGATTGAGTTGGATGAAGATAAGCTAGTGGGACCAGACCTAGTAAAACAGACAGAGGAAAAGGTGAAACTGATAAAGGCCAATCTGAAAGTTGCCTCGGATCGACAGAAATCTTATGCTGATTTAAAAAGGAAGGACATTGAATATGAAGTTAGAGAGAAGGTGTTCCTTAAAGTATCACCGTGAAAGAAAGTGTTGAGATTCGGGAAAAAGGAAAAATTAAGCCCTAGGTTCATTAGCCCATATGAAATTATTGAACGTGTGGAACCAGTAGCCTACAGACTAGCCTTACCACCTAAGTTGGACAAGATTCACATTGTGTTCCATGTATCGATGTTCAAAAGATACAGATCAGATCCTTCACATGTCATCTTAGCGGAAGAAATTATTGTGCAACCTGACTTGACATATGAAGAAGAACCTATTAAAATCTTGGCATGAGAGGTAAAAGAGCTTAAAAACAAGAGAATTCCACTAGTGAAAATCCTATGGAGGCACCACAACACGGAAGAGGCAACATGGGAGAGCGAGGAGACAATGAGGCAACAGTTCCCTCAGCTCTTCACATCAGATAAATTTCGAGGATGAAATTTTTATTTAGAGGGGAAGAATTGTAACATCCTTACTGTACGTATTTTGTACGTTTTGTTGCTCCGGTGACCTAATGTCAGTCCGGGCAAGTTAGAATGTCTGGAACTATACTTCGGTGATAGTGAATAGACATATAATGATAAAATAAATAAAAAGAAAATACAAGAAAAATTAAAGAAAAATAAAAGAGAAAATGAAACTAGGTCAAATGAGCCGGCACTGTAGCGATGGGTGACTGCACTGAGAAGTTACGGCGAAGGCAATTGCCGACCCCAGGACTGCGGGGAACCCCCAGAAATAATTTTTGAAACATTATTAAAGGCCTAAAGAGGTGTAATTGACATTAGAAATGTCAAAAAAAATTAATGAATTAGTACAAAGAAAAATGAAAAAATTAAGAAACTGATAAAAATCGGTGTTACCGAAAAATCAGGAATATAACCTGAAGAGGGGCATTTTGGTCATTTGACACCAAGAGTTGCCTTTTGATCTCAATTTCCATTAAAAGTAAGTGGAATTACAGTTTGAAAATGTCATGAAAAATAAAAATATAATACATTATATGAATAGTAAAAGAATTGAGATAAATGTGCAATTTGTGAAACTTTGAATAATTAAACATTAAAAATTTCTTATGTAACATCCTCACTTTATTTAGTCCATATGTTCCACTATTCCAATGACTAATGTCCACACCTTACCCCTCTGTAAGGCATAACATGATCCCGTAGAATACCTAATGAACTACCGAACTTCACCTACCGAAAACTCATTAAGTATCCTACAAGGAATTTTAAAACAATTTTCTTACTTTCATAAGTGGTGAGCATTTTCTACTAGGTATTAAAGCATTTAATTAGAGTTTGAAAACTAGTTAAAATTTTTGTTCCATTTTATTTTTCCGCAAATGTTATAAAAATTTCGGGAGAGTGTCGTTTGTATTTTGAGAAAACAGTTCTTCAAATACCTATAAAAAGCAATTCTAAAGATTTTTCTCAACAACTTCATCAATTTCACAACCATCCCAACCAATTTCAACATCGTTTCTCAATTTCCAAAATTCAACAATCATCAAAATACTATTAATCAATTTCATTCAAATTAAAACAAAATACTTCCATTCATATTTCATTAAAAATAAAGCAATTTATATACATCATTACAAAAATTTACATTAAGAAAAATCCAAACCAAAATTTATTATACAACTGCTCATAACCAATTTTACATGTCCATACAGTTACATACATTTACATACATCAAAATAATTTTTACAATCAGGGTATAAAATATACCCGATAAACTTCAGAGTAGGTAGCTCCTCAATCCTCAGCAGCTCACTCTGCTGCTCCTCTAGTCTCTATATCTGCGACAGCAATAACAGCCATCGCTGAGTACTAGGACTCAGTGGTGCACAACATACTAAAATAATCTTTATGTGGAATTTAAATCATATTTATTCAAAAATTAAACTAAACATGCAATATAAATTCAAAACATGAATTATAAGATTTTAATCCAAACAATTTCATTTTAAAAGTCTCAAAACAAATTTCATAAAAACACACAGTTATATCATGCCATTCGAAACAAATATCATCTCATTAGCCAGAGGCTAAGGAGAAGTCACATCACAAGGCTAGCTAACTCAAATATATGGAAACCCATTCTTTTTCTTCTTCTACTGGCACACGCCTCAACACTTCAGCCAGAAAAGGAATCAAAATTCGAAACTGATTTCCCCCACTAGTCATGCTAGTGAGGTGTTCAAATATATGGTCATAACACTGTGGTTTTAAAACTTATCTTAACAATTTACTAAACATTTATTGCCATTTCAAACACACACAAATAAACTTTCAACAATTTAAATTAAAAGCATAATAAATATTTCAAGACAATGATATCTCAATTCAATATTTCAATTTCACTCACATACCACATTTTGGTTACTAAATTTGTTGGTTTTGGTTGTTTACTCAAATTCTAAGTCTTTTAGGCAAATTTGCAAATTTTCAATTTTAGTGTCTTATGTTGCACTGTTCCATTAGCCATTTTGCTATTATAATTTGGCTAAGTTTTCTCCATAGAAATTATTCCTTTTTGTCTTAACTTTATTCTTCTTTTTGAATCACTCCATTTGGAGTTTTGTAGCTCAAGTTATAGTCATTTGAATCATGGCTGCCGGATTGGACTTATCCAGATTTCAGGGCAAATTTCTGGGTTCTGGCAGTTTTAGGTCACCAAATTTGGGTGGCTAAATGACTTGGTTAAGGGCATAATTTGGGTTTGTGTTCTTCATGAAAGTTTTATGTCTATATCTCAGCTTTCTACTGGTAAAATTTTGGGTCATTTAGACTTGCCTAGCCCATGTTATGGCCAAATGAACAAATTGGTCATTTTTGCACAGGGCAGAATACCTAAGTCCGGATTTGGTCAATTTGTTCACTAGGTTTTAGTCATTTTATAGGCATGATTCCCGAATGAAAAATGTGCCATTTTGTGTCTAGTTTCATTCTCAATTGGCCTCACACCAATTGGGTTGGTAAATTTTCAGTTTTAGTCCCTGAAAGGGACCTTGGTCCTACTGCCTATAGAATGTCCCTAAGCAATCCGAATTTAAACATAATTCTAACACTTCCAACATACCACAATTGATCACATATGATCATTTTTTTTAGCTCAAACAAGGTCAAACACACCATTTGACCAATTCTCCAATTTTTGTCTTTCAAAACCCTAGGTTCAAACCCTAATTCACTTGATTTGTTACATTTAATTGATTCCAAGCATACCAACACCATTTCTCAACTCATTCAAGCTTACATACACTTTTAATTCATTCAAAACACATCATATTCTCATACAACTATGGCTGGCTAAAATTCACATATAGTCCTTCAAAGTTTTTTTCATTTCATTTTAAGTATATTTCTAGGTTTATTTAACTATAAACACAATTAATTCAACTAGAACTTCAAGTTTAGATTACTAACCTTTATGCATAATTTTTTCCTCTTCAAACTTCTTCCTTTCTTCTTTCTTTCTCCTTGACCCTTCTTTTCTAGTTGCCCAAACAAATTTTAGTTATGGTAATTAAATTTTCTATGGTCGAATTTGGTTGTCTTCAAGCTCAAAAGTGAGCTTCCATAAAGGTTTTGGAGAGGGAGAGGGAGAGGTGAGAGAGAGTGAGCCGGCTTGTTTTGGGAAGAAGAAGACTTTAGTTAGTTTTTTTTTTTTTTTTTTATGCATTTTTAATCTTTAGTAAGACCAAAAATTATCCAAAAAAATTAAATTTTTAATTTTAAGATTTATTGCATCATGCATGATGTCATGCATGATGTAATCACTTTTTCACTTTTTCTTTTTCCTTTTTTTTCATTTATTTTTTTTCAGCTCTTTAATTTAATTTCCGACTCCAAAATTTTCTTTTCTCCGATTTTATTTGACAATTAAGTCAGGAGTCAGCTCTAGGGGTCAATTGACCAAATTGCCCCTTGCCGGTTCGACCCGGTTTGCAAATAATTCAATATTTCTTCTGGATCTCTGAAATAATTATTTGACCAGCTTAAAATTTCTTTTTCGCGATTTTCTCTTTTCCACTATGTTCACAATAGTCCTAAGGACCGCAACGTCATATTTTACAGTTCGAAATTTGAGTTTAAATTGACCTCACAGTCCTTCCCGAGAAGGTCACCCATTGCTGTGACTCTCGGCTCATTTAACCTTTGGTGTTCTGTTTTTCTTATTTATACTTAACTAATTGACAATTACTAATTATTTGTGT
Source organism: Hevea brasiliensis (assembly GCF_030052815.1). Lineage (NCBI taxonomy): Eukaryota > Viridiplantae > Streptophyta > Magnoliopsida > Malpighiales > Euphorbiaceae > Hevea > Hevea brasiliensis. Next base: position 28,042,698 of record NC_079503.1, read on the forward strand.
TTAGGGCTTATCTAGTTGCCTTAGATGTGGTTCTAATCCCCTAAATTATCCGGACCGACACAGGTCGCTAGAATAGTAAAATATACCAGGCTATGCAAATAGTGGTGTTACACGGAATGTCTGAAACAACACTTAATTGACAGTTAGGAAGTATAAGATAATGAAATATGTGATGAGAAAAATTAAGAAAAAATAAAAGAGATAAAATTTGATTAAGTTAAGCGAGTCGAAACCCCAGCGATGGGTGACCGCACCGGGATGTTACGGCGGGGACCAATGACTAGCCCTAGACCGCAGGAAACTCAGGGAAATATTTGCATAACCTAATTAAAGGCCTAATGAGGGGTAATTGACATTGAAAATGTCAAAGAAAATTTAGTAAGTCAGTATAAACAAAAAACGAAAATTAAAGAAATCGGCGGTACAAGGAGTAAATCGGCAATACTGAAAAATCTGAAATAAAACTTGAAGAGGGGCATTTTGGTTAATTGACACCTAGACTTGACTTTTGACCTCAATATCCTTTAAAAATAAATGGTATTATACTTTAAAAATGTCATGAAAAATTAAATTGTGGTACATTATATAAATAGTGAAAGAAATGAGGCAAATGTGCAAATAATGAAACTTTAATTAATGAAACATTAAATTATTCCTAACGGCTCCACTAACTCTCATCTTGGGCCACCTATATAAGCAATTAGGACAGATTGTTCCACTAAACCATTTCATGTTCTTCAAGCCTTCATCTATGGCCGAAATGAAATCCTCCCAAATTCACCATGGCCGTTTCATGCATGAGCTCAAGTCCTCCATGATCAAGCCAATATTTCTTCAAGCCCCCTTCATGAAAAATGATCCTTACACCATGGGCAACCTATAGGCAGTAAAAAGGAGAGGAAATTTCAAGCATTTGTCAAGCTCAAGTTGAGGTTAGTGCTAGTTTTCCTCATCTCACTTAATTAAACTTTGTGTTGAGATTGAGACAAGTTGAATGGTTAAGAAAATTTGAGGAAATGATTGAGTATTGGTGAACCTTAGTTTTGGCAGCTATGAAAATGCATGGTTAGTGACTTATTCTTATATGTATTTAATGGGAATTAATGTTGATTAAGGTGATTTAATGTACTAGTAAGTTAACTTCATGTGTATGTGATGATTGAGCATTTGAAATTGGAGTTGAAGCAATGGTAGAAGGCTTATGCATTTTGGGGCAATTCGGCAGCTTTGTGACTTCTTGAAGAATGCTTGAATTCATGAACTTGCTTGATGAATTGTGTTATTAAGGATGGATGAATGTGTATGTAATTTAGTAGTGGAAGTTGAATGTGATATTTAGGAGTATTTATGCGTATAAATGGTTAGAATTGGACTTTGTGAATTAGGATTATAATTGATGTATTAAAGGTATTTGTATTCTGCCCAAATTGACTATAATGTAAAGTGATTGATGAATATGGTAATATACAAAATTAGAATTAGGTATGGAAAGTAAGCTAAAACAAGTTGAATGTGCATTTGGATGGGTGTTTAAGGAATGTGTTAAGGGCAGTATACATTTGAGCCTATAACCCTAAATGTGTGATCCTAAATGGCATGAGGCCAATTGGAGGTGAAACTAGGTGCAAAATGTGCCAACTTTCATGTTGGAAGCAAATAACCTGAAATTTATATCATTGGAAAGCTTAGACATATGGTTATAACTTTGGTAGAGACCACTAAGCCCAGAAATGCCATTAAGCAAGTCAAATTGATTGCCCAAGTTGGGTTACAAAAATTGGCCGAATTGACTTTGACTTACAAAATGACCTAATTGTGCAATATAAGTGTAACTTGACCTGCCATAGTAAAATGACCATATTTTGGACTACATAACACCAAATGACCTGAATTTTATATTGTTGGAAAGCTTAGATATAGAGCTACAACTTTGGTGAAGATCACAGAACCCATAAATGTTATTTATTAAGTCAAATTGCTTGCACAAGTTAAGGTAACAAAACTATCCAAAACCATTGCAACCCAGAATTTGACCATATGAACAGTAGTCACTCATTTGAGCATAATTCACTCAAAACAGGTCCAAATGACCTAAAATTTATATCAATGGAAAGATTAGACATAGAGCTACAACTCTTATGAAGACACCAAAGCCCAAAAATGACCAAAACCAAGTCAAATTGATTGCCCAAATTAGGGAACCAAATCTGCCAGAATTGAACTTGACCTAAAAATGACCTAAAGTTGCATTGAAAATGCAATCTGTCCAACTTTAGTAAATTGACCATATTTTGGTCTATACAACTCAGAATGACCTGAAATCTATGCCAAAAGTTTAATAAGAGATAAACCTACAATATTGAAATTTTGACCAGAACTCAAAAATTAAGGGAACTAGGCCAATTAAGTTGATTAAGTTGACACACTAAATCTAAAATTGGTACAATTGACCATTAAGTCCAGAAAATTTAAATAGGCATATCTCCCACAAGAAGTATCCAAATGTAATGAGCTATACCAATCTGGAAAGCTAAGAAAGAGACCTAAAGCTTTGTTTTAGGCAACTTCCTCAAATTATAAATGTATAAGACCATAATTTAATGTTAAAGCCATTGACCTAATTGAGGACCATGCCAATATAGGACTTTTGATTCCAAGTCAACAATTTGACTATAAATAATTCCATAAAACTTGACAAATTACAAGTAAAATATTTTATTGACCCTAAGACATAGGGCAACAATCCTTATGAAAAATACTAGACCTCAATGTTCTTACAAACAGTCCAAATAAATTAGTAAATTCAGAACCGAAAATGCCTAATAAGGAAGTCAAAATTTAGATTTGACCTATTTATGGTTAAATGACCATAACTTGAGTTATACAACTCAAAATGGAGTAATTCAAAGAGGGAATTAAAGAAGATACAATAAGAAATAATTTGATGAAGAGAATTTTGCTAATTTCACCTCATAGCCTGATCCAATGGAACAGTAACTATTGGCCATGAAATCTAAAAAATTGGAATCACATATAATTAGCCTTGAATTAAGTTTGGAAATCAATGCCAACGAGTATAAAACTCAAAATGAGGAATCCTAGTGCAACTAGAACCAACATATCTGTTCAGTGTGGAAAAGTCAATGTTTATGTTTGACTAGTAATGTGAATAAGAAACATAATGACTTAATAAATCACATGCATGTATGAATGGGACATTAGTCCTTTCTATTAGAGACAGGAAAAATGCTTTGAGCACAATGGTACTTCAGAACAATTGATATGAAATGTGATCTGTCTGATGATCTACTGAATAATTGTGATATGTTGATAATAGAATTAACTTATCTATGATGCATAAAAAGGTCAACAATTTTGTTGACCAGTGAAAGGCATAATGACTTATAAATCCTAAAATTAAAGAATTAAATATTTAAGTTTGTAAATGCCCTAGTATTGCCTAGTTGACTAGTTTGGATAGGTTGGCATGCTAATAGGGTTTTTAACAGCTGTATTGTAAATGGCTTCACGCCATACTATATTTTATGGCTCATTATGACACACTATGATTTTAATAGCCTATGGCTATACGGATTATGTTATGATACTCGGTTTTTTGCCTGATTGTTTATATGGCTTTTTAGCCCCGCTGTTTGCACACCGGGAGATACTTTGTGACTGATGGTGTGACGGCCCGAGGTACTAGGCACCCAATGCTAATTTATCCACTATTTACACACTCGGAGATACTTTGTGACCAATGGTGTGACGGCCCGAGGTACTAGGTACCCAGAGCTAGTATATCCGTTTATCCATTCTGGTTAGTATATAGGCTACACGAACAGTCAATTAAAACATTATTCAATTCAGGCAGTTAAGTATAATGAAATTTTAGTACAATTAAATTAAGTATTGAATGAAATGAGTAAAAGAGATTAGTAATAGAAACATAACAAAAATATAATTTGCAGAACCATAGAGACTTAAAATACAATATAGTTAGAATAATTTGTATACTGAATATATTTACTGAAAGGTTAAAAACTAAGCACTTCCAAAGAGGAACAAACTAGTATATAAGATAGTTGATACTAGAACATACTAAATTAAATTGATTCCTGAGTATCTGAATTATGATTTATTTCTTTCTTTTTTTATATATATTATTTCTTGTTATACTATTGCACCACTAAGAAGAAATGCTTAGCTCGATGGAATTGTTTTCCTCGCGCGGCTACTTCGACTGAGATTTTGGAGTACGAATATGCAAAAGTGTCAGAAGAGCTCAAGGTTATCACCCCCTTAGCAATGCATGTAGATAAGGCTCATATTTACACATGTTATGTATTTTGTTCATTCTAAGTATATTGTAAATTATTTGTATATTCTGTATTTGACAAACTTATGTAATTAGTTGGAAAATTATGTAAGATAATGAAATATAAGAATTCTGATATATGAGTTAAGTATCTGATCATGATGATTCTGATTAAGATTGAGTATGAGAAATTTTGAGACTGATTTTGAGTTGTGAATTTGAGTATATATTGAAATTATTTTTGGCAGGTCTAGATGAACTGTTAGTCCAAATTACAGTCGGCACTCTGCTGGATTGTCATTAAAATTTTTAAAATTTTCAAATTAGTCAGATTTGATAAACAGTAAAAATAGCCTAAACCTTAGATAAAGTTTTTGAACAAGTAAATCAAGAACTGTAATGAAATCAAATAAGATCAGGTGCTCCGGCACTCCGTGTGACACGCCTTGCTCGGCTACAATGTAGATGGGTGAGGGTGTTACATTTAGTGGTATCAGAGCACGGTTTAGGCGTTCCTAGGCAAAGATAAGTAGAAAGATAGTGTGCACACATGCATTGCATTCATAAGAGTTAAGGTGATACTAATACAGATCTGTTTACTTTTGATTATTCAAGGTTAAGATATGGACTCAGAGTCATAGAGGGTATTAGAAAAAGATGTAGAAAACCTAGTCCATGAGGTTATAACATAGTGATTATGTAATGTTCTCGATGTTTGTATTGTAAGCTGCAGATTACAGTACCGATATGAGATTATTGTATAGAGCTATGTGACACCCCGTACCCGTGTACAGTATACCCGAGTAAGTAATGCCACACGGTGTACCGGCACACTCTAATATACCTTAATTAATTTTCATCATAACTTTGAATATAACTTGTAAAATATAACTCATTTAAGTCATTTATTGAAATCATAATTTATTTGAGGTTCCGAAAATTTTAAAGAAAATCCGGCAGAGTACCGGCTAAAAATGGAGAAAACAGTTCTTCGGAACCTGTGAAAAACACTTCCAATAAACAAATTCATTCATTCTCAACTCCAATATCATCACAAAACTCAATATCAAGATCTCAACATTTCAATTTCAATTCTCATTCATCCATCACATGTGATGATCACATATAAATCACAAATAAACATTTACTTTTCCATTCACAAATACAATTTTCATAATTTACATAAACATCAATATACATTACACAAGTTTAATTTCATATGAGAAAATCAAAATTAATTACAGAATGCCAAAATGACACCTAGTGTCCTACCAATGCACTGCAGAAGTTGAGGTGACACGGACACTGAGCAGAACTGCAGGATAGACTCACCCAGTCTGCGGTCTACTGGGCTCACGATCTGTATCTCCAGTACCTACGCGTGGCAAAAGCAACGCGCTAAGCAATAATGCTTAGTGGTGCAATAATAAAATAAAAGAAAATAGCAAGAAAACAAATATGTAGTGAATGTGTATGATTCGTTTGTTTAGTATGGGTATATACATTAATTCATTAACTTTGTTCACTTTCATTCATTTGGTTGCCCAAGTAACCTACACTAGACGACTGGACTGGATAACGGGTAAACTGGCGCTGGGTACCTAGTACCTCGGGCCATCACACCATCGGTCACATATGCATCTCCCGGTGTGCAACAGAACAGCTAATAAGTTGTAATAACATCAGGCACAAGGCCAAGTCTCAATACAAAGTCAGAATGGCTAAAAGCCATGAAATCACGGAATGGCATATTGCCATGTGCAGTACTGCTAACTGAACCCTATTGGCATGCCAAACTATCCAAACCAATCTTGTTAGGTATACTAGGGCATTCGATACTTTAAAATTCTTCAATATTTGAATTTCAAGTTTCGGTGTTACTATTCACCTCTATGGTCAACTAAAATGTTGACTTTTAGGTAGAAATTAGTTACATGGGTTTTGGCACTCCCAACATACCATATTTTGCTTTTAAAACTTGTTGGAATTGGTCACCATTACCATTTCTAACTTAAAACCAAGAGGGCAGAAAATTTCAGTTTTTGAAGCATATGTTTACTGTTCCATTAAGCACTGTTGCAGTGAGAATTTGAAGAAATAACAAACATGAAAGTTGTTCCTTATTTTGTTTAGTTGAATTTCCTTTTTTGAATCACTCCATTTGGAGTTTTGTAGCTCCAGATATGGCCCAAAGATCACAGTTGGCCGAATTCCCATTCTGCAGAAATTACCACATCTACAGTAACATGAACAGTGACTGTGATTGCATTTTTGAATTGGTTCTGGTCATAATTTGGGGTAGGTTCCTTCACGAAAGTTGTTTGTCTATGTCTTAACTTTTTTCTGTAAAACTTTCAGGTCAATTGACCCAATCTACAGTGAGTTATGGCCAAATGAACAGTTACTGTTCATTTGGCCATTTCTGTAGGTGCTGTTGCAGGGTGTCCGGATTGGGGCCAACTTTTGGTCCCTTGCTTTGGTCTTTTGGGCATGGTTTCTTCAGCAAAAATGTGTCATTATAAGCCTAGTTTCATGTCCAATTGGCCAAACACCAATTGGACCAACACAGCCAAAGTTATGGCTGTGTAATTGGACTGAAATCTCAGTCACCATTACTGCTGTCCCTAGGCAGCATAGTCATTCTCTTTGCCAAGCTATTTTTCAGTCCATATTATGGTCAACATACCTCAAATGGTCACTAATTGACCATTAGAGTGTTCTTTAACAGTTTCATAAGCCAAGTAAATTTTTACTTCTCAAAACCCTAATGTCCAATTCAATTTACCCATAAACCTCAATTAGCACACTAGTTCAACATCCATGCATATTCATACCTTAAACATCATTTCTAGCCACTCTAAATTCATTAAAACAATCAAACTCATCCTTCCTTAGGGCTGCCGAAAATTGAAGATACTCTAACATATATGATTTTCTTCAAATTCTTACAATTTCTTAACTTAAAATGATGCTCTAGCAAGTATTAAAGGAGTGAGAGTGAAAGTATAGCACTAACCTTTAAGTGGCAGAATTTTCAGCCACCCAAACTCCTTTCTTTCTTCCTCTTTTGGCTGCCTAAAGCTTCCTTAGGGTGTGTAGATAAATTTTAGTGAAGATGACTTAGGGTTTTGGGGTGAGGTTTGAGAGGTTTTTCAAGCTTGAAAATGAAGAAAATGGAGGTTTAGGGCAAGGCTTGATTTCGGCTGCAATTGGGGAGGATGATGGCTACTGGATTTTTAATTATTTTGGTCTTTGTTTTGTCTCTTTTAAGTATTTAAGAAAGCTTATTAGCTTGTGTTTGGTTGGTAATTTATAAATGACATCATTATGATGTCACAAATTGCTTTATTTTGATTTTTCTTTTCTTTTCATCACTACTCAATTTCAATTAAATTTTTAGTAATGTTTCTTCATATTTTATGTCATATTAATTATTTACTTAGCTGGACAAGTCGGCCAAAAATCACCTCTGAAGGCGAAATGACCAAAATGCCCTCCGTTTGGCTCAACGGGCCAAAATTGTCTGTACCGATTGAAAAATTTTTCTAAATATTTTCTTGGCATTCTAATGCCATGGGAACCTCAATAACCCTTCTCTGGAGTCCCAAAAATTATTTTATAATTTTTCCCCCCGGTCTAGGGCTCCTCGTTGTGAGAACCGCAACTTCCCTCTAGTTTACCCCTCGCTAGGGCACCGGCTCGTTTAACTTGGTTGTATTTTATTTCTAAAATTTTTACTAAATTTTTCTTATTAATATTTGAGTTAATTATGGTTCCTGACTTTAGTTTAAATATTTTTCCGGACATTCTAGCTATCCGGACCGACACTGGTCACCGGAATAGTAGGATGTACGGAGTGGTTATCGGGAGGGTGTTACAAGCTACGTGTTTCTTCATGGTACAATAAAATGAGAATATTTGTAAGTAATCTATAATTTGATACAGTTACCCCCGAATAGAGTACTATTATGAGAAATAAATATGAAAATTCTAGTAAAAAATTTAAAACTTCAGAACTAGCCTATCGAAAGACTACACTTGTAAGGTACCTAGAGTCAGTGACTCGGTTACATTAATGTGAACTACATGTATCATAGTAATTGCTATAAGCTTAGAGATGTCAGTACGACTTATCATCCGCAGACGGATGGATAGTCGAAATGAGTAATTCAGGTAAATTCTAAAACTCATTGAGTTCCTGTAAACAATGAAATGAAATGATAATAATAACCTGTAATATGTGATAAGTCCTCGAGAATATACTGAGAACTTGTTTCATTGAATCTAAAGGGAGATGGGACAGATACCTCCCACTAACAGAATTTGTATACAATAATAAGTGTCAAGCTAGCATACAAATGCACCCTATGAAACACTGTAAGGGAAAACGTGCAGAATATCAGTACTTTGAACTAAGTTGGGAAAAGATATCTAGACATTGATATAGAGTCTTATAATTATTTTGATATTTTTGTCAGAAAAGAATGATTTGGGTATTTGAAAATATATTTAGAATTTGTAGTGTTATTCCCTCTGGAAGTAAGAATAGATAGCTTCCATTGATGGAGTTTGTGTATTGTGATATTTATTAAATAAGCATGAAGATACCAAGGTATAATGTCTTGTATGAGATAAATGCAGAATACCTAGACAAAGGGTAGTTTAAGAGAGTTAGAATTGGTAAAAGAGACTGAAGGACCAGTAAGAATTCCAGTATAAGAAATCAGAGAACTAATGAATAATAGACTTTCATGAGTAGAGATAATAAAGGCAAAAGAAAACAATGATGGGAAAGTGAATAGAATTATGAGATAATGATAAGCTCAATTGATTAAATTCGATGAATTTCGAGGACGAAATTCCTTTTTAGAGGAGAAGAGTTGTAACATCCTCACTTTACGTAGTCCGTATGTTCCACTATTCTGATGACTAATATCTGCCCCGAAAAGTCGGAATGTCTGAAAGAACCCTTAATTGATAGTGAGGAAGCATAAAATAATGAAATATGTGGTGAGAAAAATTAAGAAAAAATAAAAGGGATGAAATTTGATTAAATTAAACGAGCTGAAACCCTAGCGATGGGTGACCGCACAGGGAAGTTACGGCGGGGACCGCTGACTAGCCCTGTACCACTAGGAACTCAGGAAACTTAGAGTTGACTTTTGACCTCAATTTCCATTAAAAATAAATGGTATTACACTTTGAAGATGTCATGAAAAATTAATTTATGGTACATTATATAAATAGTGGAAGAAATGAGGCAAATATACAAATAATGAAACTTTAATTAATTAAACATTATATTATTCCTAAGTGCTCCACTAACTCTCATCTTGGGTCACCTATATAAGCAATTGGGACAGATTGTTCCACTAAACCATTTCATTTTCTTCAAGCCTTCATCTATGGCCGAAATGAAATCCTCCCAAATTCACCATGGCCGTTTCATGCATGAGCTCAAGTCCTCCATGATCAAGCCATTACTTCTTCAAGCACCCTCCATGAAAAATGATCCTTGCACCATGGGCAACCTATAGGCAGCAAAAAGGAGAGGAAATTTCAAGGATTTATCAAGCTCAAGTTGAGGTTAGTGCTAGTTTTCCTTATCTCACTTAATTAAACTTTGTATTGAGGTTGAGACAAGTTGAATGGTTAAGAAAATTTGAGGAAATGATTGAGTATTGGTGAACCTTAGTTTTGGCAGCCATGAAAATGCATAGTTAGTGACTTATTCTTATATGTATTTGATGGGAATTAATGTTGATTAAGGTGATTTAATGTACTAGTAAGTTAACTTCATGTGTATGTGATGATTGAGCATTTGAAATTGGAGTTGAAGCAATGGTAGAAGGCTTATGCATTTTAGGGCAATGCGGTAGCTTTGTGACTTCTTGAAGAATGCTTGAATTCATGAAGTTGCTTAATGAATTGTGTTATTAAGGATGGATGAATGTGTATGTAATTTCGTAGTGGAAGTTGAATGTAATATTTAGGAGTATTTATGTGTATACATGGTTAGAATTGGACTTTGTGAATTAGGATTATAATTGATGTATTAAAGGTATTTGTATTTTGCCCAAATTGACTATAATGTAAAGTGATTGATGAATATGGTAATATACAAAATTAGAATTAGGTATGGAAAGTAAGCTAGAATAAGTTGAATGTGCATTTGGATGGGTGTTTGAGGAATGTGTTAAGGGCAGTATACATTTGAGCCTATAACCCTAAATGTGTGACCCCAATTGGCATGAGGCCAATTAGAAGTGAAACTAGATACAAAATGTGCCAACTTTCATGTTGGAAGCATACCTAAATTCTACCCGAAAAGTGACACTAAAACTGACCTAATCCGGATTTGCAACCTTGCAAACCTGAAAACTTACCATTTGACCAGTAGCTAGTATTTTGGCCATAACTCGCTCAAAACAGGTCCAAATGACCTAAAATTTATATCATTAGAAAGCTTAGACATAGGGCTACAACTTTGGTAGAGACCACAAAGCCCAAAAATGCCATTAAGCAAGTCGAGTTACAAAAACTGGCTGAATTGACTTTGACTTAAAATGTCCTAATTGTGCAATATAAGTGTAACTTGACCTGCCATTGTAAAATGACCATATCTTGGTCTACACAACTCCAAATGACCTAAAATTTATACCGTTGGAAAGCTTAGACATAGAGTTACAACTTTGGTGAAGATCACAGAACCCAAAAATGTCATTTACTAAGTCAAATTGCTTGCACAAATTAAGGTAACAAAACTGTCCAGAACCATTGCAACCTAGAATTTGACCATATGAACAGTAGTCACTCATTTGAGCATAACTCACTCAAAACATGTCCAAATAACCTAAATTTTTTATCAATGGAAAGATTAGACATAGAGCTACAACTCTTATGAAGACACCAAAGCCCAGAAATGACCAAAACCAAGTCAAATTGATTGCCTAAGTTAGGGTACCAAATCTGCCAGAATAGAACTTGACCTAAAAATGACCTAAAGTTGCATTGAAAATGCAATCTGTCTAACTTTAGTAAATTGACCATATCTTGGTCTATAAAACTCAGAATGACCTGAAATCTGTGCTAAAAGCTCAATAAGACATAAACCTATAATATTGAAATTTTGACCAGAACCCAGAAATTAAGGAAACTAGGCCAATTAAGTTGATTAAGTTGACACACTAAATCTGGAATTGGTATAATTGACCATTAAGTCCAGAAAATTCAAATAGGTATATCTCCCATAAGAAGTATCCAAATGTAATGAGTTATACCAGTTTGGAAAGCTAAGAAAGAGACCTAAAGCTTTGTTTTAGGCAATTTCCTCAAATTATAAATGTATAAGGCCATAATTTAAGGTTAAAGCCATTGACCTAATTGAGGACCATACCAATATAGGACCTTTGAGTCCAAGTCAACAATTTGACTATAAATAATTCCACAAAACTCAACAAATTACAAGTAAAATTTTTTATTGACCCTAAGACATAAGGTAACAATACTTATGAAGAATATAGGACCTCAATGTTATTACAAACAGTCCAAATAAATTAGTAAAATCAGAACCAAAAATGCCTAATAAGGAAGTCGAAATTTAGATTTGACCTAGTTATGGTTAAATGACCATAACTTGAGTTATACAACTCAAAATGGAGTAATTCAAAAAGGGAATTAAAGAAGACACAATAAAAAACAATTTGATGAAGAGAATTTTGCTAATTTCACCCTATAACCTGACCTAATGGAATAGTAACCATTGGCCATGAAATCTGAAAAATTAGAATCACATATAATTAGCCTTGAATTAAGTTTGGAAATCAATACCAACGAGTATAAACTTAAAATGAGGAATCCTAGTGCAACTATAACTAACATAGCTATTCAGTGTGGAAATGTCAACGTTTATGTTTGACCAGTAATGTGAATAACAAATATAATGACTTAATAAATCACATGAATGTATGAATGGGACAATAGTCCTTATTATCAGAGACAGGAAAAATGCTTTGAGCACAATGGTACTTCAGAACAATTGATATAAAATGTGGCCTATCTGATGATCTACTAAATAATTATGATATGTTGATACTAGAATCAACCTATCCATGATGCATAAAAAGGTCAACAATTTTGTTGACCAGTGAAAGGCATAATGACTTATAAATCCTAAAATTAAAGAATTAAATATTTAAGTTTGTAAATGCCTTAGTATTGCCTAGTTGACTAGTTTGGATAGGTTGGCATGCCAATAGGGTTCTGACAGCTGTACTGTGAATGGCTTCACGCCATACTATGTTTTATGGCTCATTATGCCACTCTATGATTTTAATATCCTATGGCTATACGGATTATGTTATGATACTCGGTTTATTGCCTGATTGTTTATATGCTTTTTAGCTCCACTGTTTGCACACCAGGAGATACTTTGTGACTGATGGTGTGACGGCCCGAGGTACTAGGTACCTAGTGCTAGTTTATCCACTGCACACCTAGAGATACTTCGTGACCGATGGTGTGACGGCCTGAGGTATTAGGTACCCAGAGCTAGTATATTCATTTATATAGTCTGGTCAGTGTATAGGCTACACAGGCAGTTATTTAAAACATTATTCAATTCAGGCAGTTAAGTATAATGAAATTTCAGTATAATTAAATTAAGTATTGAATGAAATGAGTAAAAGAGATTAGCAATAGAAACATAACAAAATAACAATTTGCAGAATCATAGAGACTTAAAATACAATATAGTTAGAATAATTTGTATACTGAGTATATTTACTGAAAGGTTATAAACTAAGCACTTCCAAAGAGGAACAAACTAGTATATAAGATAGTTGATACTATAAATGCCATCACTAAGCAGAAATGCTTAGTACGATGGAATTGTTTTCCTCGCACAGGTACTTCGACTGAGATTTTGGAGTCCAGATTTGCAGAAGTGTTAGAAGAGTTCAAGGTTGTCACCTCCTCAGCAATGTATGTAGATAGGGCTCATATTTACATATGTTATGTATTTTGTTCATTGTAAGTATATTGTAAATTATTTGTATATCCAGTACTTGAAAAACTTACATAATTAGTTGGCAAATTATGTAAGATAATGAAATATAAGAATTCTGATATCTGAGTTGAGTATCTGATCATGATAATTCTGATTGAGATTGAGTATGAGAAATTTTGAGACTGATTCTGAGTTGTGAATTTGAGTATATATTGAAATTGTTTTTAGTAGGTTTAGACGAACTATTAGTCCAAATTACAATCGGCACTCTGCTGGATTATCATTAAAATTTTTGAAATTTCTAAATTAGTCAGATTTTGATAAACAGTAAAAATGGCCTAAATCTTAGATAAAGTTTTTGAACAAGTAAATCAAGAACTGTAATGAAATCAGATAAGATCAGGTGCTCTAGCACTCAGTGTGACACGCCTTGCTCGGCTACACTGTAGACGGGTAAGGGGTGTTACATCTTAAGTGCTCCACTAATTCAAATTGAGACACCTATAAATGCCACCTAAGACAGTAGATAATCATCTTTGACCTCAAGATTATGAACCAGCCGAACCACCCCATAGGAAAAACTTCATGGCCGAATGCATTGAAACTTCCATGCACCCATGATTTAAACCTCCTTTCCACTTGGTTTCTTCATTAAAGCTTGCACACTCACCTTAAGCAAGCTTTTGGGAGCAAGAAAGGAAGGATTTGGTGAGGTTTGGGGAAAGCTTGCAAGAGGTAAGTGTCCAATTTCTTTTCCTTTCTTTAGTAAAAGTGATGCTTGAGTTAAGGGAGGGTGTTTGGTGAAGGAAATTTGATGAATTGTTGAGCATTTGAGTTGAGCCACTTTCGGGAGCCATGAAAGCATGAATTGCTTGAGTTTTTCTTACCTCTAATGGATGGAAATTAATGTTGATTTAGTCAATTTGAAGTTTTAGTGAATTAATTTCCATGAATATGTACATTGAGTGCTTGCCACTTTTGGCAACCTTTAAATTCATGAATTAATATTTGATTTCATGAATTTCATTGATGAATTATGGTGATGATGAATTGAGGGCAGTGTATGTGAATATTAGTGGAAGTGTATGTATAAATTAAGTGATTATGTGTATTGATATTGATTTGAATTAAACTTTGAGAATTAAGGGTGTAATGTGTGCATTGAGCACTTGTGTATTGTGCCCAAATTGCCTTAATTGAGTATTGATGAATGGTATAGAAGTGCCATGAATGCAATATTATAGTATTGGGAGGAGGAGAATTACCAAATTGGAAGTGTATTTTTCATGTGTAGGTTGTATTGTTGTTGGCAGTACCTAAATTGAGCTATAAGTGCAAATTTGTGACCCCAATTGGTATGAGGCCAATTGGAGTCAAAACTAGACATAAAATAGGCCAACTTTCATGTGGAAATATTACCGAAATTCTGCCTAGAAGTGACCTAAATAAATGACCTAATCGAGAATTGCAACTTTGCGAACCTAGAATTTTACTATATGAACAGTATCTATTCAACTGGACATAACTCACTCAAAACAGATCCAAATGACCTAAAATTTGTATCAATGGAAAGCTTAGATATAGAGCTACAACTCCTATGAAGACATCAAAGCCCAGAAATGACTAGAACCAAGTCAAATTGCTTGCCCAAGTTAGGGTACCAAATCTGCCAGAATTGAACTTGACCTAAAAATGACCTAAATTTGCATTGAAAATGCAATCTATCTAGCTTTAGTAAATTGACCATATCTTGGTCTATACAACTCATAATGACCTAAAATTAGTGTCAAACATTCAATAAGACATAGCGCTACCAATTTGCTTCTTTAACCAGAAGCTAAAAACCAAGGGAAGTAGGACATTTAGCTAGATCAATATAGCATACTAAAACTGAAAAACTGACAATATTATACAATGTAGCCTAGAAATAATTTGGCAATAAATGCCAACTTGTGAGAATTGTAAATTGCACTATATTGGCAGCATGTTGAAATGCAAATTGTGACATGTTGATACTAGAATTGACTTATTCATGGTGTATAAAAAGGTCAACATTTTCATTTACCAGTGAATTACATAATAACCAGTAAACCATAAAAATAAAGAATTAAATATTTAATCTTATAATATGCCCTTGTTTGCCTAGTTGACTAGTTTAGATAGGCTGGCATACCAATAGGATTCTGACAGCTGTACTGTAAATGGCTTCACACCATACTATATTTTTATAGCTTATTATGCTGCACCATGATTTTAATAGCCTATGGCTATACGGATTGTGTTATTACACTCGGCTGTAAATTATAATGGACTATATTTTGAAACTGTTTAAATACTGTGAAAATCAATAGACTGCACTGTGATATTGAGATTGTGAAATAGTTGAGATTTTGAGAATATTATATTGAATTATTTTTTAACAGGTGTAGAAGGACTGTTTGTCCAAAATACAGATAGCACTTTACTGGATTTGTGTTAAAAATTTTGCAACTCATAGTTTTATTAAAATATAAAAATATAACCAACATAATAGGAATATTACTTAAAGGTTTCCTAAACCAAATTCAGTATTCAGAAAATAAGATAATCACAAACTAGGTGCTTCGGCACGCTGTGTGGCACTGTAGACAGGTGACGGGTGTTACAAAATAGTAGCCACAAGTTGCTCAATTTGATATGTAAGAACAAGACAGTAAAGCTGAACCTATAGAAAGGTTCTTGAAATAACTTATTGACTTATCCCTAATAAGTCACTATACGCTAAATTACATGAAATGGGTATGTGGGATTCACTTTCCCACTATACATTGACATGAAAATTCTGTTATCACCATATGCTAAATTACATGAAACAGAAATGTGTGACTCACTCTCCCACAATACATGAACATGAAAATTTTGTTAAATAATTATTAATGCTTAATTACCCATAATAAACCTAGGCTTATATATATATAGTTGGATCGATTGGTATACCAATTAGGGAATACAGATAGCAGTATTGCCTACATGAATATGCCAACACAGATAGGCCTACATGGATACGCCTACACAGATAGGCCTACATGAATATGCCCACATAAGCAGGCCTAAATGGACAGGTCTACATGAATAAGCCTACATGGACATGGATAAGCATACATGGATATGCCTACATGGATAATCATTGATTAATAAAATATGTGTGACATAATAGTTGTGTACAGGATACTATATGTGTAACACCTCTATATGTATAGTCCCGTGCAAATCACTGTTCTGGTGACCTGTGTTGGTCCGAGCAATTAAGAGGAGTAGAATCATATTTAAGTCACCTAGAAAAGCCCTGAATGAAAATAAATAGTGATTACTAGAAGGGCAAGTATAAATAAGAAAAATAGAACATAAAAAGTTATATGAGCCTAGGGTCACAACGATGGGTCGCACCGGGAAGTGACTGCAAAATTCAACTGTAACCCTAAATTCGTATGGGCCATTGTGATACCGTAGTCCTAAGAAAAATTGTGAAGCTAGGGGAAATATGAAAATCACAGAAAAAAGGTAGAGAACTAGATCAAATAATTAGGTTAGGATTCCGGAAGAAATACTGAATTATTGGCAAACCGGATCAGATTAGCGAGGAGCAAATTGGTTAATTCACTCCTAGAGGTGACTCATGGCCTACCTGTCCAATGACAAGTGAGAAATTAAAATTGTGAAATATATAATTAAATTGAAGAAGTGAGGAAAAATAAAGAAAAAAGAAAGGAAAATGAAAATAATAAAATGTCATCATCATGCATGACATAATGCATGACATAATAAAACTGTAATTTTAAATTCAAAAATTTTAGATAATTACTTATAAAGTGACCAATTAAAATTAAAAAGAAAAACTTTTGTCATCTTCCATTTCACCTTGCCGTCCCTTCTTCTTCCTCTCTCCTCTCTCTCATTTTTCTTTTCCTTTCTTCCATTAAAGCTCTCTTTGAGCTTTTGAAACCCTAAAAGTAACCCAAAATTGTTTTAATTTCTCCACCAAAAACTCTTAAGTAGACCTAGAAAAGAAGATTGAAGAAGGAATTAGGAATGAAAGTGGAGAGATTTGAAGATTTGGAATTCAAAGTAAAGGTCAATGATTTTCCTTCAAATTCTTTCTATTTTTATGAGTTAGATGCATGAATTAAGTTGAAATTGATGAACTTATGGAAAGAAAAATGATAAAAAATGCATGTATAACCACCATGAATTTTGGCCAGCCCTAGTTCCTTAGGGTTTTGATGATGTTTATGTGAATTAAACATGTAATTAGGCTTTATTAAGTAGGTAGAAGTAATTGATAAGCTTTAATTTGAATGTGTTGCACAAATTGTAAAATTAGGGTTCTTGACCCTTAGGATTTTGGGGGAAAATTTTGAGAATTTTGTAAATTAATGTACTTTGATCTAAGTGAGGCTTCAAATGGTCAATTGGGAACAATTGAGATGTGTTGGAGTGATTAGAATTGCAATGAAATTCGAATTGGTGAGGGGTCATTACTGGACAGCCTGACCTAGGTCCCTTTCAGGGGCTAAAACTGTAATTTTGCCATCCCAATTGATGTGAGGCCAATTGGAAATAAAATTAGACACATAATGCCACAATTTTCATGTAGAAACCTTGCCCTGAAAGTGATTCTGAGTTAGTGAATAATTAGGTCAAACCCGGAATTGGCACACTGCCACTGTGCAAAAATGACCAAATGAACAATATTTATTCATTTAGCCACAACTTGGCCTAGGTAGGTCCAAATGACCTGATTTTTGAACCATTAGAAAGCTATACATAGCACTACAACTTTCATGAAGAACACCAACCCAAATTCTGCGCATAACCAAGTCATTTTGTCACCCAAAGTTGGTTGCCCAAAACTACTAGAACCAAAAACCTGCCCATAATTCTGGGTAGGTACCAATCTGGCCAACCTTAGGAAAATAGGCATAACTTGAGCTACAAAAGTCTAAATGGAGTGATTCAAAAAGGGAATTAAAGCTAAGACAATAAGGAACAACTTTGATGAAGGATACTTAGCCACATTTCCACTATAGATAGACCAATAGAACAGTAGAAACTTGTAACCTAAAACTAAATTTTTGGGATTTTACTTAGGTAGTTTGGAAATTTAATTGGCAATTAATACCAACAAATTTGACACCCAAAATGTGATATATGAGTGCAATTAGAATTAATAAACCTATTTAGTAGGAAAAAGTCAACATTTTGATTTGAATAGTGCCATAAATAATGCCACTATACACAAAAATGTAAAAGACCCAAAATTATAAACCGTAATAGGTAGGATAAGTCTGCAAAAAAATTATTGAAATTTAAGTATTAGAAATGGATACTGAAGCACTTTAAATTTATGTGTTTCAGTTAAAAAGGGATCTTTCAAGGAGAAACAAAAGGCGGAGTAGATTAGTCAACGAAGAGGATTGTGTACAACTAGTTTTACATTGTTAAAGTTTTGCATATTTTATTTGATTAAAGGATTTTAGTTTCTTTATGTATTATGTTTACCAATTATTGAATTTATTTCAATTATTATTGAAATGTGTTTTGGTATATATGAGTTTAGTTG
The DNA here is from genome assembly GCF_030052815.1 of Hevea brasiliensis. Taxonomy (NCBI): domain Eukaryota; kingdom Viridiplantae; phylum Streptophyta; class Magnoliopsida; order Malpighiales; family Euphorbiaceae; genus Hevea; species Hevea brasiliensis. Next base: position 28,061,622 of record NC_079503.1, read on the forward strand.
TGGGAAAATGATTAAGTTATGATTTTATTTTTGATATGGATTGAATGAATCCATTTTCAAAAATTTGTAATTGAAATGGGATTTGCATGGAAAAAAAAATACAAATTGATGTTTTGAATTGTGATGGGCATAAAAATTATTGGATATTGGAATCAACATTGAATTGAATTGTGTTGTGATTTATGCTCACAAAAAAAAGGACAAAGAGATTCATGATATTGTTTTATATCTCACTATAGATGCTTGACTAGGTTATTACCCTTCTCTCTCATTTGTTGAGGAGACAATGGAATTAGCTTTGTTTTGATTACCATGGTACGTGCACAGGCTTAGATTCTCCTCTTATTAAAGGTTAGATCTAAGTTTTTCATTGGGCCTTTTGAAAGTTGTATTATTGTGGTGTGTACTTTGCACGATGATTTGACCTCCTCAACCATAAGAAGTTAGAATCCCGATTCGATCTCCCCGACCATAGGGAGTTAGAATTGCCCCGAAGATGGCCCTTACGGATTAGTCTTGCATAGTTAGTGAGATAAAGAATGAGTTTTAAATAGTAAGAATTGTGATTTCAAATGCGATTTATGCATAATTGATTTTATTAAAATTAAGATTTGTTTCCATAAATTACTGAAATTACTTTAAATGTTTAGTTATGATTTCATAAATTCAAATTCTTGAGCAGAGTCATTTTAATAAATGATTTATTTTATTGGCAATGAATATTTTGATTTTTGAAATTTTGATTGAATTTCAAGAATTCCAAATTCTTTGCTAAAATTTTTGCAAGGTATTGTATATTATATTTTAAATTATAGTTGTGCACTACTGAGTTCACTACTCAGCGATAGCTTTGTATGCTGTCGCAGGTGAAAGTAAAGATAAAGCAGCTGAGTGAGATTTTTGGTAGCTACGCCTTGAAGACTCATTGAGATTAACTTCGAGTATATTAGAGGTATACCCTTGTACATTAGATTTTGATGTATGTATGTAATTATATGTATGTAAATTATTTAAGCAGTTGTACAAAAACTCTTGTAATATTATTTTGGTATGTAATGAAATCAAAATATTGTAATCTTAATTTGAAAATTTCTTTACTTGTATATTGTTGTAATATTAGTTTTATTATCCTAATGAGTGTAATATTCAAAATTCCTCTTGAGTTTTAAAACCCATGTATGGCTTGAAAATTGAATTGAGTTGATTGTGTTGAATTGGGATATGAAAATGATTTGTATTGGAGTTGTGGTTGAGAAAACATATTGGAATTGTTTTTCTTTTCAGGTTTGAAGAACTTTTTTCTCAAAATACAGCCAGCACTCTGTCAAAATTTGAAAAAAATTTTGTAACACCAGATTTTAATTGAGAATTTGATTTATGACTTAGTGTCAATTAAAAGTTTTTAATACTTGATAAAAATTACCCACCAACTTAAAAATGAACTAAAATTATTTTTAAATCTGTTGTAGTATATTTAATGAGTTAACTGTAAGTGAAGTACGGTAATTCATTAGGTGTACTACGGGACTATGTTATGCCTTACAGAGGAGTAGAGTGTGACAATATACCTGCCCACTAGCCTTGTGCATGACATGATAGATATATATAGGGTAGACATATGGCTGTCTAACCCTTATATTCCTGTGTATCTAGCATTATAGTCTGTTATAGGTTACTTGGGCATTGATATAATTTTAAAAGATTGAGATTGAAACTAATGAATAGATAAGATACTGATAATTAATTTAGTTCCAAAGTACAGAAAAGTCATAAATGACTTAGACTATATAAGAAATGAACAGAAAAAATACTGTTAAATCTAACTGTTCCCAAAGTGTAGAAAATTATAAATGTCTTAGAATTGATGACAATTTCACTGGTATGGGTTTAAGAAGACTAAAAATGAAATATATGCACAGATAATATCCTGATAATTAAATTATTCCCAAAGTGCAATAAAATATATAATTGACCTAGAAGTGCAAAATTATACATAGAGCTATTACTTTTAATTATTCAATTATTATTCTTTAAAATTATGTACCACTAAGCAATTTGCTTAGCGTGTTGGTTTTTCTATCGCATAGGTACTGGAGATCAACAGCTGTCACAGTAGTGTCCTAACCGCAATTGACCAGATCTGCATACAGTCTAGAGTTCACCTCATCAGTCTTTTGTATTTTGGTAGGGCTCATGTATAGACTAGTATTTTGATTCATTGTGTATAAACATGATGTAATTACTAGTTTGTGATGTAAATAAAAATTGTAATTATATATTTTGGATTGTAAATAAAGTTATGAATTTTTGTATATGAATTTCTATATGAGTGAATGAATGAACTTGAAATTGTATGAGCAGAAATGACATGATATGACATGTAGATATATGAAATTATTTTTAACAGGTAACTAGCGAAACTGGCAAGATGTTAATTAAACAGAAGAGGTTCTGCCCGGGTATCCACAGAAATAAATTGTGACTTTAAAACAAGTATATATATATATATATATATATATATATATATATATATATATATATATATATATATATATATAATTTCACCACATGTTTTCTATAAGTTTAAAATTAACAATGAACAGGATAGTATAGGATAGGGTGCTCCAACACCAAATGTGGCACTCCTCGCTCGGGTACACTGTAGATGGGTAAGAGGCGTCACATTTTAGTGGTATGAGAGCAAAGGTTTAGGCGGTCCTAGACCTAGATAAATAGAAATAGATAGAGTGCATTACATGCATGGGCCTTTAAATAGAGTCAAAGTGACACTAATGCAGATCTGTTCTTTATCTATTTTATATGATCGATGGTATCTGATCCATCAAAGCACGGGTCTCCTAGACCTATAGATGGGTTAGAAGATGACATACTTGTCACCAACCCTTTAGGTCATAAGGTGATGATGGATTATCAATTGAAAAGGATCGTATTAAAGATAATGGATGGAAATAAGAAAGAGAATGTATATGAGATGAAAGAAGATGAGTGCAGAACTGATTGAGGATAAGTATAAGAAAAACCTGATCTATTGGGATATACCGTGGTAACTATACAATGTTCTCGATGTTTGTGCTATAAGCTGTAGATTACAGTACCAACTTGGGATTATTGTGCAGAGCTACGTATTTCCAATAGTAAATTGAGATGAGGATAAGATTGTAAAACTAGGTCGAGTATGTAACACCCCTCACCTGACTATAGTGTTGCTAAGCAAGGCGTGCTATATTCGGTGCCGGAGCACCCTATCTTATCTTACTTTATTCCTTTAATCATTTTTAAATTATTATCTTTTAATATCAATTTTTTTTTTTCGATGGAGAAACTAACGGAGTTTTCCCTATTTTTATAACGTTTGACGTGTTATACTATTCACCTGTTTGAAAATTTCAATAATATTTTAAAGTAAAAATCTCATCATTTCATGCATCATCTATATAATTCAATTCCGTATTCAAATCTATACAATTTCATTCATATCCATTTTCATACATTCCCATTCATGCTCAACTCATATATGAAAATATTCAATCTTCATTAATGTACATGATATATAATTTAATCAGATATGAATTAATCGATTTATTAATTTACATCACATACCTATTAATTACATTTTCATAATTTACATTACAATACTGTAACTAAGCATTTTATACAACATACAAATTATGACCTATATAGGCCCTATCTATATGCATTACCGAGGAGGTGACAACCTTGAATACTTCAGACACTTCTGCAGATTAGAACTCCATAATCTCTATTTAATATTCGTTGGGCTTTACCTTCAGTACCTGCGCGAGGAAACAAATCTATCACGCTAAGCATTGCTGCTTAGTGGTGCAATGATATAATAAGAAAATAATATACAAAATACAAATGGAAGTAAAATATGGTTCAGATAATTTAGATCTAATTATGATCCAATATGGTTTCTAAAATTTAATATCTTTTTTTTTATCTAATTTAGTCCTCTATGTCGGTGATTAGTTCATAAGGTTACAGTAAGAATATGCAATATACTAATATACTAATATACAATAGCATTATTCTTAACTTAATATTATTATGAAAGGTACATTTGTAACATTTAATTAAATTATATTTCTATTATTAATCTTTTTGTATCCTTTAATATAAAACCTTCTAGGTTATCTTAAATTATTTCATAATAACTAAAGTTCCTAGTGTATTCAATAATAGATAACTTTTTTTTTTTTTTATCATCAGTCCAGTTCATTTCAATTCTTTATAGCATTTTATTAATCGTTTTCTTGATGATTTTGAGCCTCTTTTTATTGTAATCATTCTTGTTCTTTGTCTTGATATTTAATTTCCTTACTTCCTTTAATAATCAATTCAATTACATTTATACTTTTCCATGCCCAAGTAACCTATACAAATTGACTATACTGGATAAATGGGTAAACTAGCACTGGGTACCAGGTACCTCAGGCTGTCACACCATCGGTCACAATGTGTTTCCCGGTGTGCAGACAGAATGGCTAATAAGCCATGAAAGCAATAAAGCATAAAGCCAAGTATAACATCATAATCAGTATAGCCATAGGCTATCATATCACAGAATGACAAGAAGCCATATGCAGTACTGCTATCAGAACCCTATTGGCATACCAACCTATCCAAACCAATCACACTAGACCTACTAGGGCATATTACAAAGTTATTTCTTGAATATTTGTACTTAACATGTAAGGTTACTATTTATTTGGTCATTTTAGTCAAAATATTGACTTTCTCATATATAATAGTTACATGAGTTTTAATGACATAGATTTACCACATTTTGGTTCCTAAAAGTGTTGGCATTAGTTGCCAATCTATACTTCTAACCAATGGACAATAAATTAGAAATTTCAGTTTTGGGTGCTAAAGTTCACTGTTCCATTAGGCCATTCTACAATGACAATTTAGCCAAGTGTTCTTGATCAAAGTTGTTCTTTATTGTGTCTAGTTACATTTCACTTTTTGAATCACCTCATTTGGAGTTTTCTAGCTCAAGTTATAACTATTTCACCATAACTGGTTTGATTTCCTTTACCCATAATTTTTGGGCAATTTTTGGTTCTGCTAAATTTGGTAGTCCAAATTTGGCTAGCAATTTCATTTAGTTAAGTCTAGAATTTGAGTTTGTGTTCTACATGAAAGTTGTTCTAAATTGCCTCACCTTTCCATTGATATAAATTTCAGGTCAATTGGACCTTTCTATACTGAGTTATGACTAAATGAATGAATACTATTTCATTTGGTCATTTTAGTCAAAATATTGACTTTCTCATATATAATAGTTACATGAGTTTTAATCATATAGATTTACCACATTTTGGTTCCCAAAAGTGTTGGCATTAGTTGCCAATCCATACTTCTAACCAATGGAAAATAAATCAGAAATTTCAGTTTTGGATACTAAAGTTGACTGTTCCATTAGACCATTCTACAGTGAGAATTTGGCCAAGTGTTCTTGATCAAAGTTGTTCTTTATTGTGTCTAGTTACATTTCACTTTTTGAATCACCCCATTAGAAGTTTTTTAGCTTAAGTTATGGCTATTTCACCATAACTGGTCGGATTGACTTTACCCAGAATTTCTGGGCAATTTTTGGTTCTGCTAGATTTAGTAGTCCGAATTTGGCTAGCAATTTCATTTAGTTAAGTCCAGAATTTGAGTTTGTGTTCGACATTAAAGTTGTTCTAAATTGCCTCAACTTTCCATTGATATAAATTTCAGGTCAATTGGACCTTTCTACACTGAGTTATGACTAAATGAATGAACACTATTCATTTGGTCATTTTAGTCAAAATTTTAACACCCCTATTTGCATAGCCTGGTATATTTCACTATTCCGGTGATCGGTGTCGGTCTGGATAATTTAGGAGATTAGAACTACATCTAAGACAACTAGATAAGCCCTAAACATAAATAATTAGTAATTATCAATTAGTTAAGTATAAATAAGAAAAACATAACATAAGAAGTTAAACGAGTCGAGAGTCACAGCGATGGGTGACCTTCTCGGGAAGGATTGCGAGGTCGATTTAAACTCAAATTTTGAAACGTAAAATGTGATGCCACGGTTCTTAGGACTATTGCAAACATAGTGGAAAAGAGAAAATCATAAAAAGGAATTGTTAAGTAGGTCAAATAATTAGGTCAGAGATCTGGAAGAAATATTAAATTACTTGCAAACCGGATTGAACCAGGGAGGGGCAATTTGGTCAATTCACCCCTAGAGCTGACTCCTGACCTAACTGTCCAATAAAATTGGAGAAAAGAAAATTTTGGGATCGAGAATTAAATTAAAGAACTATTGAAAAATTAATGAAAATGAAAAAAGAAAAGAAAAAAAGCTTTATTTCATCATCTTAATGACATCACACATGATGTCAAAATAAAAATTAATTTTTCCCAATAATTGACCAAGTCAAATGGCTAATTTAAGAGATAAAAGAAATAAAAAAAAAAACAAAAAGAAAATTCATTTTCATCTTCCTCAACACATTTAGCCGTCCCTCATCCCTCTCTCATCTCTCTCACATATATTTCCTCCATTGAAGCTAAAATTCAAAGCTTCACAAACCCTAGAAATCCCCCAAAAATTTCACTAAATTATGATTAAACCTTGATTTAGCACCTTAGTTCAACTATTGATCAAGAAAAAGAAGGAAGAAAAATAGAGATTTGAAGATTGGAAATTCAAAGAAGGAGGTTAGTGTTTTAACTTTTAATTTTCTATTTAAATGCATGCTTAGCTACTTAAATTAACTTAGAAATTAAAGAAAAGAAACAAATCAAACATGAGGGACCAAACATGAAATTCATCCATGTTAGAGATGAATAGGATTTGATGGGTTTGGATGCAATTAAATATGTAGGAAAGTTTCATTGAGAGTGTAGATAATGTTTATACACTTTGAGTTCATGATTTGAAGCTATTGAAGAATTAGGGTTCTTAACCCTTAGGGTTTTAGGAGGAAAAATATGAGAACTAGCCAAATGATGTGTTTGACTTTGTTTGAGATGAGAAATGGTCATGTATCACCAATTGTGATGTGTTAGAAGTGTTGGAACCAAATGGAAATTCAGATTGGTTATGGGCATTCTGCAAGCAGCATGACCAAGGTCCCTTTCAGGGACCAAAACTGAAAATTTACTAGCCCAATTGGTGTGAAGCCAATTGAGAATGAAACTAGATACAAAATGACACATTTTTCATTGAGGAATCATGTCTAAAAAGTGACTAAAACCTAGTGAACAAATTGACCAAATCCGGACTTGGGTATTCTGCCTTGCACAAAAATGACCAAAAGAATAGTATTTGTTCATTTGGCCATAACATGGGCTAGGCAAGTCTAAATGACCTAAAATTTTACCAGTGGAAAGCTGAGATATAGACTTAAAACTTTTATGAAGAGCACAAACTCAAATTATGCCCTTAACCAAGTCATTTAGCCACCCAAATTTGGTGACCTAAAACTGCCAGAACTAGAATTTGCCTAGAAAATCTGGTTAAGTCCAATCTGGCAGCCATGATTCCAATGGCTATAACTTGAGCTACAAAACTCCAATTGGAGTGATTCAAAAGGGAAAATAAATTTAAGACAATAGGGTACATTTTCTATGAAGAAAATTTTGCCAAATTCTAACAGCAAAATGACCAATGGAACAGTGAAACATAAGACACCAAAACTGAAAATTTGCAAATTTACCTAAAAGACTTAAGTTTTGAGAAAACAACCAAAACAAACAAAATTAGTGACCAAAATGTGGTATGTGAGTATAGTTGGAATTCTCATACCTACTAAGCCTTAGAAAGTCAACAAATTGACTTGAATAGTATAGTGAATAGTAGCACCAAAACACAAATTTTAAAAAACGTCAAGTTTAGCATATGTAAGCTAGATAAAAGTGAATTTGAATTTATTTTTGGATTTCTGCTAAGTTATGGTACTGAAACACTGTGAAACTGTGTGTTTTAGTGGAAAAGAACACCGGGAAAGAATTCGAGGGATTGAGTCAAGGCCAAGAGGCAACTCGTATAAGGTTTGTGCACAACATCAATATGCTTAAAAATTCATTTACAAAGTGCATGAAATGTGTATTATGCTTTTGTTTTGAATTGTTGAAAGTTTATTTGTGTATGTTTGAAATGGCAATAAATGTTAATTAAATTGTTAAGATAAGTTTTGAAACCACAGTGTCATGATCATATATTTGAACACCTCACTAGCATGACTAGTGGGGGAAATTAGTTTCGAATTTTGATTCCTTCTCTGGCTGAAGTGTTGAGGTGTGTGCCAGTAGAAGAAGAAAAAGAATGGTTTCTCATATATTTGAGCTAGCTAGCCTTATGATGTGATTTCTCCTTAGCCTCTGGCTATTGAGATTATATTTGTTTCGAATGGCATGATATAACTATGTGTTTTTATGTAAATGGTTTTGAGACTTTTGAAATAAAATTGTTTGAATTAAAATCTTGTAAATCATGTATTGTATTGATATCGCATGTTCAATTTAATTTTTGAATAAATATGATTTAAATTCTGCATAAAGGTTATTTTAGTATATTGTGCACCACCGAGTCCTAGTACTCAACGATAGCTGTTATTGCTATCGCAGATATAGAGACTAGAGGAGCAGCAGAGTGAACTGCTGAGGATTGTGGAGTGACCTACCGTGAACTTCTATCGGGTATATTTTATACCCTGATTGTAAAAACTATGTATGTAACTATATGGACATGTAAAATTGGTTATGAGCAGTAATATAAAGTTGTATAGAGTTGTATAAAGCTTGTAATAAATTTTGGTTTGAATTTCTCTTAATGTAAATTTTTGTAATGATGTATATAAATTGTTTTATCTTTAATGAAATATGAATGGAAGTATTTTGTTTTAATTTGAATGAAATTGATTTATAGTATCTTAATGATTATTGAATTTTGGAAATTAAGAAATGATGTTGAATTGGGATGATTGTGGAAATTGATGAAGTTGTTGAGATAAAGTATTGGAAGTGCTTTTTACAGGTATTTGAAGAACTGTTTTCTCAAAATATAGACGGCACTCTGCCAAAATTTCTATATAATTTGCGAAAAAATAAAATGGGATAAAAATTTTTACTAGTTTTAAAACTTCGAATAAATGATTTTAATATCTATTAGAAAATGTTCACCACTTATAAAAATAAGAAAATTGTTTTAAAATCCCTTGTAGGGTACTTAATGAGTTATCGATAGGTGAAGTTCGGTAGTTCATTAGGTATTTTACGGGATCATGTTATGCCTTACAAAGGGGTAAGGTGTGACATGTTTTAGTGGTATCAGAGCAAATTTTTAAAGTATGTTTTAACTTGTGAATTTATGCCTTTTCTTTGTTAAGTACAACTGCTCAATGTCCTTATTTGTTATATACATTGTATTACATCATGAATATGAACCAACGAAGTGAAATCTCCTTGTGTTAATTATTCAGGAGATATCCTACTCCAGATTGTTATGGAAGAAGGGGATCGCTCAGTTGAGTAATCTATTGTAGTTGAGGCACAAGATAAAGCCCCAGCTCCACAAAATGTCAGTGGGTCAGTGGCACTAGCCCCACAAATACCGCAGTTTCCTGCATAATTCGCACAGCAGATGGTGGCAATGTTTCAACAAATGGCTGGGGGTATGCCTGCTCAAGCTCCACCCCAGGCTTTTGTGGTGCAACCTCAAGCTCCAGTTAGACAGTATGACAAGTTGTTGAAGTATGGGGCTACAGAATTTAAGGGTATAGTAGACCCTTTAGAGGCAGAGCAATGGCTGGAAAGAATGAACAGAGTGTTCAAGAAGCTGCACTGCCCAGATGAGTTGAAATTTGAATACTCAGTATCGCTACTGCAAGGGGATGCATATGATTGGTGGAAGACCATCCCCCATAGCTTGGCAGAACCACTAGTACTGACCTGGGATGACTTCATCAGAGAGTTCAAGCAGAAAATACTTGATATCCCAGATGCATATGTGGATCAAAAGCTATAAGAATTTCTGAGTTTGAAGCAAGGCAACCGATCAGTGGCAGAATATGAGAGGGAGTTCTCCCGCTTAAGCCACTATGCTGGGAGTCTCCTTTCTACCAGCAAGGAAAGGTGCAAGAGATTTGAGGCGAGGTTGAAGCCCAGCCTACGGATGCAAGTAGTGGGATTCAGACACAATAATTTTTCAGAGCTCATCTCTCAGGCACTTGAGTTGGAAAGAATTGAATTAGAAGCGACCCCAGCAAAAGAAAAATCAGAGAAAACTGAGAAATCAGAGAAAGAAAAAGGTAAAAAATCAGTTAAGCAAAGTCCTAGTGGTACTTCTGGGAAAAGGAAGAAATTTGGTGGACCTAGCAAAGGTCGAGGTGGAAGGTTTGGAAGGGGCAGATTCTGCAGGCGAGAGATCCCCTAGGTCTTGTCGTGATCAGCGAGGGTTCACAACCTCCCCTCCCCTATGAGACTTATGGCAAGATTCATGGGGGAGAATGCTATTGGGCAACAGGAGCCTGTTTTAACTGTGAAGGGAAGGGTCATATTGCTAAAGACTGCACTAGTGCTCCTAGATTCGTTCAAGCTCCTACGACTGCAGAAGGATCTATTCAGAGTCCTGCTCCCAGAGGTTCACAACCAGTTGGCAGAGGACGAGGCAGAGGTAGAGGTAATGCTTTAGGTAGTCAGGGTACTGTTGGTTAGTCAGCACAAGGAAGTGCTTCAGCCAGAGTTTATACGTTGAGACAGCGAGAAAAGGCTGAGACTTCTGATGTTGTAGCTGGTGCATTCTCTATCTCTGATCAAGAAGTATTTGTGTTATTTGATCCGGGTTCAACCCACTCGTATGTTAGTGCTAGCATAGTTAGTTCACTTGCTATTCCATGTGTCCAAATGGGTTTTAAAGTGCTAGTAACTAGTCCGTTAGGACAAGAGGTTCGGGTCAACAGAATCTATAGAGACTGTCCTTTGGTGATCCAAGGACATGTTTTTCTGTCAGATTTGATTGAAATGCCCTTCAGAGATTACGATATCATCTTGGGCATGGATTAGTTAGCCAGGCATCACGCCATGATTGACTGTAAACTGAAGACAGTCACTTTTGGTCTCCCTTTGCACGGTGATGTGGTAATACATGGGGAAAGGCAATTACTGCCATCAAACATCATTTTGGCTGCACTAGCCAGAAGGATGATCAGAAAGGGGTGTGAAGCATACTTGGCACATGTGATAGACACCCAAGTGGGGAGTCAAACGCTAAGGGACATTCCTACAGTATGTGACTTTCCGGATGTGTTTCCTGATAAATTGCCAGGATTACCTTTAGAAAGAGAGGTACAGTTTGAGATTGATGTTATGCTTGGTGTGGACCCAATCTCTATAACACCATATAGAATGGCACCTGTAGAATTAAAAGAGTTGAAAGTGTAGTTGCAAGAGCTGGTTGACAAGGGCTTTATCCGCCCTAGTGTGTCACCTTGGGGAGCACCAGTATTGTTTGTTAAGAAGAAAGATGGCACTCTCCATTTATGTATTGACTACCGGCAGTTGAATAAGGTGACAATAAAGAATAGATATCCATTGCCCCGCATTGATGACTTGTTTGATCAGTTGAGGGGTACAGCTATGTTCTCCAAAATTGACCTGAGATCAAGTTATTATCAGTTGAAAGTACAAGAGCAGAGTATTCCTAAAACTGCATTCAGAACCCGCTATGGCCATTATGAGTTCTTGGTCATGCCATTTGGGTTAACTAATGCTCCGGTTACTTTTGTGGATCTGATGAACACTGTCTTCAGACCATACCTCGATCAGTTTGTTGTGGTATTCATAGATGATATATTAGTCTATTTAAGGAGTGCAGAAGAGCATGATAGACATCAGCGGATTGTACTGTAGACTTTGAGGGAGAAATAGCACTATATGCTAATTCGAAGTGTGAATTTTGGCTAAAAGAAATATCTTTCATGGGGCATGTAGTATCAGTAGAGGGCATCAAGGTAGATCCAAGTAAGATAGAAGCTGTCCTTAATTGGAGGCCACCCAGAAATATCACGGAGATTCGCAGTTTTCTAGGTTTAGCTGGATACTACCATCGATTTGTGAAAGGATTCTCCATGTTGGCATCTCCATTGACCAAGCTGCTTAGGAAAGATGTGAAATTTTCAGTGGACGGACAAATGCCAGTAGAGTTTTGGTGAATTGAAGAGGTGTTTGACTGAGGCTCTGGTCCTTACTTTACCTACTTCGGGTAAAGAATACATAGTTTACAGTGATGCTTCTCACAATGGGTTAGGCTGTGTATTAATGCAAGATCGAAATGTCATTGCCTATACATCATGCTAGTTAAAAGCATATGAAAGGAATTATCTGACACATGATTTGGAGCTTGCAGCTATTGTGTTTGCTCTTAAGATCTGGAGACACTATTTGTATGGGGAGAAATGCTACATCTACACAGATCATAAGAGTTTGAAGTATTTAAGCACTCAGAAGGAGTTGAATTTGAGACAGAGGAGATGGTTAGAGTTGATAAAAGACTATGATTATCTGATAAACTATCAGCCAGGGAAAGCTAATGTTGTGTCTGACGCCTTAAGTCGCAAGACTATGGTAAGTCTATGGGTTACTCCTTTGTTTATGGTACATGAGTTGAGATTATTATATGCCAGCTTAGAGATTAATGATGAGGGGCAGACAACAGTTGCATGGCATGTACAACTAGTGTTGATTAATCAGATTAGAATGACTACTCAGAATGATCAGAAGTATCAGAAGCTGTTGGAAGAAGTCCAGCAGGGCAAGAAACAAGAATTCTCAATAAGAGATGATGGTTTATTGCTATACCAGGACAAAATGTGTGTTCCTAATGATGTTGATTTGAGGCAGATCATTTTAAAGGAAGCACATGAGTCTCCTTTTGCCATGCACCGTGGTGGCACAAAAATGTATAGAGGGCTATAGGAGCACTACTGGTGGATGGGTATGAAAAGAGATGTGGCAGAGTTTGTTTCCAAATGCCTAACTTGTCAACAAGTGAAGGCAGAGCATCAAGTACCCGTTGGATTGTTATATCCACTGCCAGTATCGGAATGGAAATGGGAGAGAATAACGATGGATTTTGTGATGGGACTTCCAAGGACACAGAAAAGTCATGATGCAATTTGGGTCATTGTTGACAGGCTAACCAAGTCTGCTCATTTTCTGCTAGTTCGGACGGACTACAGTTTAGAAAGATTGGCTAAGTTATACATTGATGAGATAGTAAGACTGCATGGAGTGCTAGTATCCTTCGTATCAGACAGAGATCCTAGGTTCACTTCTAGATTCTGGGGTAGTCTTCAGAGAGCCCTATAAACTATATTGAACTTCAGTATGGTATTCCACCCACAGACAGATGGACAGTCTGATAGGGTAATTCAGATCTTGGAGGACATGCTACGGGCTTGTGTGATTGAGTTTGAGGGCAGTTGGGACACACACTTGCCTTTGATTGAGTTTACTTACAACAATAGCTACCAATCAAGCATTGGAATGCCTCCATATGAAGCTTTGTATGATAGAAAATTCAGAACTCCCTTGTGTTGGGATGAAGTAGGTGAAAGGAAGATGATTGGGCCCGAAATTATTCAGCAAACTGAGGAGAAGATCAGGGTGATCAGAGATCGATTTAAGACTACATCTGACCGTCAGAAGTCCTATATTGATTTAAAGAGAATGGATATTGAGTATGTAGTGGCTGGCAAAGTATTCCTCAAGGTTTCCCCTTGGAAGAGAATTATGAGATTTGGTAGAAAGGGGAAACTGAGTCCTCGTTTCATTGGGCCATATGAGGTTCTGGAAAGAGTGGGTCCTTTGGCATATCGTTTTGCACTACCTCTAGAGTTAAAAAAGATACATAATGTCTTCCATGTGTCTATGTTGAGGAGGTATCGATCAGATCCATCTCATGTACTACCAGTAGAAGAAATTGAAGTAGATCTAGACCTCACATATGAAGAAGAACCCATAGAGATTCTGGCTTATGAGGTAAAGCAGCTACGAAACAAGCAGATACTGTTAGTGAAAGTGTTGTGGAACCATCATTCGGGCCAATAAGCTACTTGGGAACGAGAGGAGGACATGATGAGACAACACCCACAGCTGTTTAGAGACTGATACCAGGTAAAATTTCGAGATAAAATTTATTTAAGGGGGAGAGAATTGTAACACCCCTATTTGCATAGCCTAGTATATTTCATTATTCCGGTGATCGGTGTAGGTCCAAGATAATTTAGGGGATTAGAACCACATCTAAGACAACTAGATAAGCCTAAACATAAATAATTAGTAATTATCAATTAGTTAAGTATAAATAAGAAAAACATAACATAAGAAGTTAAACGAGCCGAGAGTCACAACAATGGGTGACCTTCTCGGGAAGGATTGTGAGATCGATTTAAACTCAAATTTCAAACCGTAAAATGTGACGCCACGGTCTTTAGGACTATTGCGAACATAGTGAAAAAGAGAAAATCACAAAAAAGAATTGTTAAGTAGATCAAATAATTAGGTCAGGGATCCGAAAGAAATATTGAATTACTTGCAAACCGGATTGAACTAGCGAGGGGCAATCTGGTCAATTCACCCCTAGAGCTGACTCCTGACCTAATTGTCCAATAAAATTGGAGAAAAGAAAATTTTGGGATCGAGAACTAAATTAAAGAACTATTAAAAAATTAATGAAAATGAAAAAAGAAAAGAAAAAAAAAAGCTTTATTTCATCATCTTGATGACATCACAAATGATGTCAAAATAAAAATTAATTTTGCCCAATAATTGACCAAGTCAAATGGCTAATTTAAGAGATAAATGACATAAAAAAAAAAAGAAAATTCATTTTCATCTTCCTCAACACATTTAGTCATCCCTCATCCCTCTCTCATCTCTCTCACATATATTTCCTCCATTGAAGCTAAAATTCAAAGCTTCACAAACCCTATAAATCCCCCAAAAATTTCACTAAATTATGATTAAACCTTGATTTAGCACCTTAGTTCAACTATTGATCAAGAAAAGGAAGGAAGAAAAATAGAGATTTGAAGATTGGAAATTCAAAGAAGGAGGTTAGTGTTTTAACTTTCAATTTTCTATTTAAATGCATGCTTAGCTACATAAATTAACTTAAAAATTAAAGAAAAGAAACAAATCAAACATGAGGGACCAAACATGAAATTTTTCCTTGTTAGAGATGAATAGGATTTGATGGGTTTGGATGCAATTAAACATGTAGGCAAGTTTGATTGAGAGTGTAGATAATGTTTATGCACTTTGAGTTCATGATTTGAAGCTATTGAAGAATTAGGGTTCTTAACCCTTAGGCTTTTGGGAGGAAAAATATGAGAACTAGCCAAATGATGTGTTTGACTTTGTTTGAGATGAAAAATGGTCATGTATGACCAATTGTGGTGTGTTAGAAGTGTTGGAACCAAATGGAAATTCCGATTGGTTATGGGCATTCTGCAGGTAGCATGACCAAGGTCCCTTTCAGGGACCAAAACTAAAAATTTACAAGCCCAATTGGTGTGAGGCCAATTGGGAATGAAACTAGACACAAAATGACACATTTTTCATTTAGGAATCATGTCCAAAAAGTGACTAAAACCTTGTGAACAAATTGACCAAATCTGGAATTAGGTATTCTGCCCTGTACAGAAGTGACAAAATGTTTGGCCATAACTTGGGCTAGGAAGGTCTAAATGACCTAAAATTTTACCAGTGGAAAGCTGAGATATAGACCTAAAACTTTTATGAATGACAAAAACCCAAATTATGCCCTTAACCAAGTCATTTAGCCACCCAAAATTAGTGACCTAAAACTACCAAAACCAGAATTTGCCCAGAAAATTTGGGTTAAGTCTAATCCGGCAGCCATGATTCAAATGGCTATAACTTGAGCTACAAAACTCCAATTGGAGTGATTCAAAGTTAAGTCAATAAGGAACATTTTCTATGAAGAAAAGTTTGCCAAATTCTAACACAAAATGACCAATGGAACAGTGTAACATAAGACACCAAAACTAAAAATTTGCAAATTTACCTAAAAGACTTAAGTTTTGAGAAAACAGCCAAAACCAACAAAATTGGTGACCAAAATGTGGTATGTGAGTATAGTTGGAATTCTCATACCTATTAAGCCTTAGAAAGTCAACAAATTAACTTGAATAGTGTAGTGGATAGTAACCCTAAAACACAAATTTTGAAGAACATCAAGTTTAGCATATATAATTTAGATAAAAGTGAATTTGAATTTATTTTTAGATTTATGCTAAGTTATGGTACTGAAACACTGTGAAACTGTGTGTTTTAGTAGAAAAGAATACCAGGAAAGAACCCGAGGGATCGAGTCAAGGCCAAGAGGCTACTCGTATAAGGTTTATGCACAACATCAATATGCTTAAAAATTCATTTACAAAGTGGATGAAATGTGTATTATGCTTTTGCTTTGAATTGTTGAAAGTTTATTTGTGTATGTTTGAAATGGCAATAGATGTTTAGTAAATTGTTAAGATAAGTTTTGAAACCACAGTGTCATGACCATATATTTGAACACCTCATTAGCATGACTAGTGGGGGAAATCAGTTTCAAATTTTGATTCCTTCTTTGACTAAAGTGTTGAGGTGTGTGCCAGTAGAAGAAGAAAAAGAATGGGTTCCCATATATTTGAGCTAGCTAGCCTTGTGATGTGATTTCTCTTTAGCCTCTGGCTGTTGAGATTATATTTGTTTCGAATGGCATGATATAACTGTGTGTTTTAATGTAAATGGTTTTGAGACTTTTGAAATAAAATTGTTTGAATTAAAATCTTATAAATCAAGTTTTGTATTGATATCGCATGTTCAGTTTAATTTTTGAATAAATATGATTTAAATTCTGCATAAAGATTATTTTAGTATGTTGTGCACCACTGAGTCCTAACACTCAGCGATAGCTGTTATTACTGTCGCAGATATAGAGACTAGAGGAGCAGCAGAGTGAGCTGCTGAGGATTGTGGAGCGACCTACCCTGAAGTTCTATCGGGTATATTTTATACCCTGATTGTAAAATCTATGTATGTAACTGTATGGACATGTAAAATTGGTTATGAGCAGTTGTATAGAGTTGTATAAAGCTTGTAATAAATTTTGGTTTGAATTTCTCTTAATGTAAATTTTTGTAATGATGTATATAAATTGTTTTATCTTTAATGAAATATGAATGAAGTATTTTGTTTTAATTTGAATGAAATTGATTAATAGTATTTTAATGATTGTTGAATTTTGGAAATTTAGAAATGATGTTAAATTGGGTTGGGATGGTTGTGGAAATTGATGAAGTTGTTGAGATAAAGTATTGGAAGTGCTTTTTACAGGTATTTGAAGAACTATTTTCTCAAAATACAGACGGCACTATGCCGAAATTTCTATATAATTTGCGAAAAAATAAAATGGGACAAAAATTTTTACTAGTTTTAAAACTTCGAACAAATGATTTTAATATCTATTAGAAAATGTTCACCACTTATAAAAATAAGAAAATTGTTTTAAAATCCCTTGTAGAGTACTTAATGAGTTATCGGTAGGTGAAGTTCAGTAATTCATTAGGTATTCTACGGGATCATGTTATGCCTTACAGAGGGGTAAGGTGTGACAAAAATATTTACTTTCTCATATATAATAGTTACATGAGTTTTAATCACATAGATTTACCACTTTGTGGTTCCCAAAAGTGTTGGCTTTAGATGCCAATCCATACTTCTAACCAATGGAAAATAAATTAGAAATTTCAATTTTGGGTGCTAAAGTTGACTGTTTCATTAGGCCATTCTACAGTGAGAATTTGGCCTAGTGTTCTTAATTAATGTTGTTCTTTATTGTGTCTAGTTACATTTCACTTTTTGAATCACCCCATTTAGAGTTTTCTAGCTCAAGTTATGGCTACTTCACCATAATTGGTCGGATTGCCTTTACCCATAATTTCTGGGTAATTTTTGGTTCTGCCAGATTTGGTAGTCCAAATTTGGCTAGCAATTTCATTTAGTTAAGTTTAGAATTTGAGTTTGTGTTCTACACGAAAGTTGTTCTAAATTGCCTCAGCTTTCCATTGTGATAAATTTCAAGTCAATTGGACCTTTCTACACTGAGTTATGACTAAGTGAATGAGCACTGTTCATTGGTTATTTTGTCCAGGCAGAATGTGTGTCACCCGGATTTTGTCAATTTTTAGGGCATCTAAGTTTAGTTTCTGGATAGGGTTCCTCTATCAAAGTTGTGCCATTATGTTTCTAATTTCATGTACAATTATCCTTGCACCAATTGAGTCTGCACAACCCAAGTTATAGCTGTCCAAACATGCTAGACTCCCATCTAGACTTGCACGGCACTCAAGGCAGCACACCCATCCTCAATTCCCTTGGCATAATTCACTTAATTTCCTACTCAAACATGACCAAATGGTCACTAATTGACCATTACAACCTCTTTTCACCAATACATAAACAAAATCCAAATTTTGGTGCCCAAACCCTAACTCTAACAATCCATCACTTCATCTAACATACACAAATCAACATCTAACTTTAGTATAATTATCAAACATCATTCCCAAGCAATTTAATTCAATCAAATCAACAATTCTCAACCTTCCCCCATGGCTGCTGAAAATTAGAATGCTCTTAACATGCATATTTTCTTCAAATTTTCTCCATTTTCTAACTTAACTCAAAGTTCAAATCAAAAATATAAAGAGAAAAGTAAGAGATTTAGCACTAACCTTGAATGGAGTCACTTCTAACCTTGGTAAACCTCACTTTTTCTTCTTCTAATTGCTGCCCTAAGCTTGCTCTAGTGATGATGACAAGTTTTTGTGAAGAGAAAATGGGGTTTTAAGGTGGTTTGGTAGGTGATATGAAGCTTCGGTGAAGTTTTTAATGGTGGAAGAGAGAAATAAGGTGGGTTACGGCTGGTTTTGGGAAGAAGAAAAAGGAAGATTGTTTCTTCAACTTTTCTGCCCATTTTAGGCTTTTAATTATGTTTATAGATAGATGTCACAATGTGATTGGATGGGAGTGCTTAGTGACATAAGCATGAGGTCAAAATTGCAATTTTAATTCATTTTCTTTTCTTTTCTTTCCTACTTATTTTCAATTTAATTTTCATAAATTTTTATTCATATTTTATGTCATATAATTCACTTACATAAATGGACAAGTTGGTCAAAAATCCTCTCTAAAGGCGAAATGACCAAAATGCCCTCCGTTTGGTTTAAGGAGCCAAAACTGTCTGTACCGATCTAAAAATTTTTCTAAGCATTTTCTTGGCATTCTAATGCCATCAAAATCTCAATGACTCTTCTCTGGAGTCCCAAAAATTATTTCATGAATTTTCTCCTGAGTTTAGGGCTTCTAGCTGCAAGGACCGCAACTTCCCACTTGGTTACCCATCGCTAGGGCACTGGCTCATTTAACTTGGTTGTATTTTATTTCTAAAATTTTTCCTAAATTTTTCTTATTATTATTTGAGTTATTTATGACTCCTCACTCTAGTCTAAATATTTTTCCAGGCGTTCTAGCTATCCAGACTGACACCAGTCACCGGAACAGTGGAATGTACAAAATTGCTATAGTGAGAGTGTTACATTACCCATCGCTAGGGCACTGGCTCATTTAACTTGGTTGTATTTTATTTCTAAAATTTTTTCTAAATTTTTTTTATTATTATTTGAGTTATTTATGACTCCTCACTCTAGTCTAAATATTTTTTCAAACGTTCTAGCTGTCCGGACCGACACCGATCACCGGAATAGTAGAATATACAGAATTACTACAATGAGGGTGTTACAGAATAAGACAGACTAAAAAGAAAATGAAGTATTATAACACGAAAAAGTGGAAAGACAAGGAGATAGCAGTCCCTCGATTATTTACACTGGGTAAATTTTGAGGACAAAATTTTATTTAAAGGAGAAGAATTGTAACACCTTCACCATAGGTAGTCTATACATTCTACTGTTCCGATGACTAACGTCTGTTCGAACAGTCAGAATGCTTGGAACTACATTTAAATGATAGTGAGGAGACATAAAATGATGGAATACATGGTAAGAAAATACAAGAAATATTAAAGAAAAATAAAAGAAACGAAATGAAATTAGGTTAAAAAGCTGTGTCCCGAACCCTAAAAAATAATTTTTGGGGTTTAATTCAAAATTTACCGAGGTATAAATGACATTAAAAATATCAAAGAAAATTTTAATTAATTGGTAAAGGTGAAAATGAAAATAAGATAGACAATATAAAAAAATTAAAGGGACCGTCGGATTAGGGATTTGATCGGTATTATCGAAAAAGTGGAACTTAACCCGAAGAGGGGCATTTTGGTCATTTGGCACCTCAAGTTGACTTTTGATCAAAAAGTCCATTAAAAATGAGCGGCATTAAATTGTTAAAAATCCCATAAAAAAATCCCATGAAAAAATGAAATTTACATATAGTGTAATTAAAGGAACCTAAGTGGGGCTAATTAGAATTTTTAAAACCTTAGATTATTATATTAATAAGCTGTATTAGTGGGGGCTATAAAAGGCTAAAAGATGGTAGAAATTACCCAAAGAAAACTCCCTCTTCCCTCAATCCCTCTCCCATGCCGAAATGCAAAACTTCATTTCCTCCATGGGTTCTTCACATTGCATGCTTCAAATCTTCCTCATTTTCAACCTAAAATCAAAGGTTCCCTTCACAAGAATTAGTCCTCACACCATGGGAAGACTATAGGCAGTAAAAGGAAGGAGAAATCTCAAGGTTTTAACAAGCTTAAGAAAGGGAACAAAAAGGTTAGTGCATAATTTCTCCCCCTATCTTTGTGATATTTAGAATTAAGGTTAAATTGAGTTGTTATGCTAAAGAAATTTGAGAAATTGATGGGTAATTTTGAGTTACCCAATTCAGGAGCTATGGTAACTAAGGTATTTTGTTAAAAAAAAATTTCAAGTAAATGAGGTTTATGATGTTGATTAAGGCAATTGCACGTATTATGATTCAATTGCATGTGTATGTTAGGATTGAAATTTGAAATTAGGGTTTGTAACCAAGAATTGGGGATTTTGTCTTAGGCTTGAAACTGTCCAATTTGGCAGCCTTGATAAGCATGGATATTGATTAATTCATGCATATAATTAATGATTAATGATGCTGATTAAGGTGATTAAGAGTATTAGAATTTAATTGCATGTTTATTATTGATTTTGACACCTTGAATTAGGGCTTTCAACAAAATATGAGGGACTAGTGAATCTGCCCAATTTGGAAGCCTTGAGAAACTTAGGAGATGGATAATTTCATGAATTAAATGATGATTAATAGTGTTCATGGATATAGGTAAGTGAATTAGATGTTGATAGTTGAAGTTACATGTGTTAGCAATTGTTTCATGTGCATATTGTTGTTGAATTTGACCATTTGAAGTAGGGTCTTGAACTGACTATTATAGACTTGTGTATACTGCTGGAAATTGATTGTATTGAGATCATTGATGATATTTAGGAGTGCCATGTATGCTATTTGAAGTTTGGGAGATGGGGAAATGAATATTGGGAGTGTAATTTCCTTACAAGTTGAGCACTTGTTGATGGCAATGTATGTTTTAAGCCATAAGTGAAATTGTGTGACCCCAATTGGTATGAAACTAATTGGAGGTAAAACTAGACCTAAAATGCACAACTTTTATGCAGAAACCATGTCCAAAATCTGCCTAAAAAGTGACCAAAAGCTTGCCCTAATCCGGATTGTCATTTAGTGAATCCAGAAAATGACCAAATGAACAGTATTCATTCATTTGATCATATCCCACTGTAGATAGGTCCAAATGATCTGAAATTTACACCATTGAAAAGCTTAGATATAGGGCTACAACTTTTGTAAAGGACACAAAGCCCAAAAATGCCATTTACCTAACCAAATTGCTTGCCCAATTTGGGGTATCAAAACTGTCCAGAATTGAAACTGCCCAGAATTGCTAAATAAAAACTACTTGACCAGTTTTGGCAAAGAAGCCATAAATTAGTCCATAGAACTCCAAATGCCCTTAAACTAGTGCCAAAATTTCAATAAGACATAGGCCTACAATAGCGGTATTTAGACCAAAACCCAGAAATTAAGGGAACTATGTCAATTAACTTGATTAAGTTGGCATACCAATACTGGAAATGGTATAAATGACCATTAACTCCAGAATAGTTTTTAAAGCATATCTCCCGCTAGAAATCTTCAATTAAAATGAGCCATACCATTCTGGAAAGCTAAGAAATAGACCTTCAACTTTGTTTTAGACATTTTCCTCAACTTATGAATGTAAGAAGCTTAAACATTGGGCCAAATCTACTGACCTAATTGAAATCTTGCTACTGTAAGACACTTGAGTCCAGGTCAATAATTTGACTATAAATAATTCTATAAGACTTAAAAAATCACAATAAAAATTTTTGATTGACCATAAGACATAGGGCAACATATCCTATGAAGAATACTAGACCTAAATATGGAGCAACTCACTCAACTAAAATTTGAAAAGTATAATACCAAAACTACCTAGTAAGGGAATTAAAATCCATAATTGACCTAGTTATGGTTATTTGACCATAACTTGAGTTATACAAATCCAAATGACATGATTCAAAAGGGAAAATAAAGAAAAGATATAGAGGAACAACTTCCAATGGGGATGTGTGGCCAAATAGTAGCCACAAGTTGCTCAATTTGATATGTAAAAACAAGACAGTAAAGCTGAACCTAAAGAAAGGTTCTTGAAATAAATTATTAACTTATACCTAATAAGTCACTACAAGCTAAATTACATGAAATGGATATGTGGGATTCACTTTTCCACTATACAATGATATGAAAATTCTATTATCACTATATGCTAAATTACATGAAACAGAAATGGGTGACCTACTCTCCCATAATACATGAATATGAAAATTTAGTTAAATAATTATTAATGCTTAATTGTCCACAGTAAACCTAGGCTAATATATATAGTTGGTATACCTATTAGGGAATACAGATAGTAGTACTGCCTATATGAATATGTCTACATAGATAGGCCTACATGAATACGCCTACACAGATAGGCCTACATGAATATGCCTATACAGATAGGCCTACATGAATACACCTACACATACACAGATAGGCCTATATGAATACGCCTACATAGATAGGCCTACATGAATACGCCTACATAGATACGCCTACACAGATAGGCCTATATGAATACGCCTACATAGATAGGCCTACATGAATACGCCTACATAGATAGGTTTACATGAATATGCCTACACAGATAGGCCTACATGAATACGGCTACACAGATAGGCCTACATGAATATGGCAACACAGATAGGCCTACATGAATACGCCTACACAGATAGGCCTACATGAATACGCTTCCACAGATAAGCCTACATGAATACGCCTACACAGATAGGCCTACACAGATATGCCTACATGAATATGTCTACAAAGATAGGCTTACATGAATACGCTTACACATATAGGCCTACATGAATATGCCTACACAGATAGGCCTACATGAATACACCTACACAGATAGGCCTACATGAATAAGCCCACATAAATAAGCCTACATGGATAGGTCTACATGAATAAGCCTAAATGGACATGGATAAGCATACATGGATATGCCTACATGGATAATCATTGATCAATAAAATATATCTGACATGACAGTTGTATACGGGATACTATATGCTTGCCCACTGGCCTTGTGCATGACATGACAGATGTATATAGGATAGACATATGATTATCTAACCCTTATATTCTCGTGTATCTAGCATTATAGTCTGTTATAGGTTACTTGGGTATTGATATAATTTTAAAAGACTGAGAATGAAACCAATGAATAGATAAGATACTGATAATTAATTTAGTTCCAAAGTACAAAAAAGTCACAAATGACTTAGACTATATAAGAAATAAACAGAAAAGATACTATTAAATCTAATTGTTCCCAAAGTGTATAAAATTATAAATGTCTTAGAATTGATGATAATTTCACTGATATGTGTTAAAGAAGACTGAAAATGAAATATATGCATAGATAAAATCCTAATAATTAAATTATTCCCAAAGTACAATAAAATATATAATTGACCTAGAAGTGCAAAATTATACGTAGAGCTATTACTTTTAATTATTTAGTTATTATTCTTTAAAATTATGTACCACTAAGCAATTTGCTTAGTGTGTTGGTTTTTCCATCGCGTAGGTACTAGAGATCAGCAGCCACCACAGTAGCAACCGCCACAGTAGTGTCCTTACCGCAGTTGACCAGATCTGTATATAGTCCAGAGTTCACCTCATCAGTCTTTTGTATTTTGGTAGGGCCCATGTATAGACTAGTATTTTAGTTTATTGTGTATAAACATGATGTAATTACTAGTTTGTGATGTAAATAAAAATTGTAATTATATATTTTGGATTATAAATAAAGTTATGAATTTTTGTATATGAATTTATATATGAGTGAATGAATGAACTTGAAATTGTATGAGTAGAAATGACATGATATGACATGTAGAGATATGAAATTGTTTTTAACAGGTAACTAGTGGAACCTGCCAAAAGTTAATTAAACAAATGAGGTTCTGCCCGGGTATCTACAGAAATAAATTGCGACTTTAAAACAAGCATATATATATATATATATATATATATATATATATATATACTTGTTTAAATTTCACCACATGTTTTCTATAAGTTTAAAATTAATAATGAATAGGACATCATAAGATAGGGTGCTCTGGCACCGAATGTGGCACTCCTTCCTCTGTTACACTGTAGACGGGTGAGGGGCGTCACATTAGTGGTGCACTAATAATATAAAAAAAATAAAAGAAAAAACTTGTGTGTGTGTGTGTGTGTGTGTATATATATATATATATATATATATATATTATAAGAGATTTTATAAATAATGTTCAAGGTTTAACATAGTTCTTATTATATTTATGTGCATTTTCTTAATTAAAATCACATTTTATGATTTTTCATGTGCTCATAGTAACCTATGATAGAACTATATGGACTGGATATGGGACTCCCAGTACTGAACACTCGATGCCTCTGACCGGTTTAATAATGGGCACTCAGTGCCTCTATATAACTGTCTGGATATGGAGCTCCTAGTATTGAACACTCGGTGTCTCTGACCGATTCAACAATGGCACTCGGTGCCTCTAATAGACATTCATCAATCCAGTAATATAATTAATGCAGTACTACTAATGATGTCTCCTATTGGCATGCCAATCTATCTAAAACTATAATTCACTGTCTAGGTTTACTAGGACTTAATAGGGTATTTATCATTTCTATTTTTCATATGAAGTAATCAACAATACTTGTATGTTTATAGGTCTATGCCACTATCATATTTTTATTTTGCATACATGTAAATTTCATGCATTTGCACAAAATTCACACCTATGATCTCCATTATCAAATTCCAACAAAAATTAGACTTTTATGCATTACTTTGCTCAAGCATTTTGACCTAGTAATTGCAGGATTTAAATTTAACTTTCTTCATGAGATTTTTAAATCTATGTCTTAAACTTTAATATAGTTTTTGAATCACTTAATTCGGATTCAAGGATCAAAAGTTATGGTCAAATAATCAACAGCTGTCCTTAAGCAAAATTTCAACTTTAGAAGTTATAAGACAAATTCTAGACACATTTTGGAGTCTGGATTTGAGCAAGTTACAATTGAATTTTGCCAATTCATTCTCCATGAAAGTTGATCCCTTAGATCTTAACTTTCCAACAAAATAAGAATCACCTCATTCGGAGTTTCCTAGGGTAAGTTATATCCTTTTTACTCCGAACAGTCTAGAATGCACTCCTACCAGGTTCTAGATTCTATGCCTTATCTTTTAGTTAATTTTAAGGTTACTTACCCATAACTTTTGAACAACATTCCCTCATGAATATTTAGCCTTATGTCTTAACTTTCATTTAAATTAAGAATCATCCCATCTCAAGGTCTAGATCTCAAGTTATGCTCATTTTTCTACATACTATCTAGTTTCTACTTGACCAAGTTTGGACACAATTAGAATTCATAGTTCCTATTCATAGGCCAATTTAAACATCTTGAAGATAGATTCATGAAGGATCGGAAGCGTGAAAAACACAAGTTTATACCATTGAATTCAAAAATTTTCACCTAGGGTCACATGCATCATGCAAGATTTATTTTTATCTATTTGATTTCAATGATAAACAACATATTAAAACTCTTTTAATATGTTTTTGGATCTGTATTTGCCATTTAAGATTTTAAAATTAATCAGATTAATTTTAGAACCCTAGATTAAATCAAGAACGATTACACTAACCTCTTGATGCACTGCAGCGTGTCTGCGCCTTTGAGATTCGTCTTCAGGACACCAGATGTTGTCCCTCTAGCTTGTCCACACCAAGAACACCTATGGCAGCCCTTGAACAGCTTCTAAAGCCTTTTCTATTAATTAGAAATTCAAGTTCTGCCTTTTAAGAGATTAAAGATGTAAACAGGACACTAGAAACAATTCCTAGTGTTCTTAATTCAAGAGATTGATGGCTAATCTCTTTGAATTGATAAGAGATGAAGAAGAAGAGATAAAAACCCTCAAAGTGGCGTGACAAAGGAGTGTGGCTGCTGGTTGTGTTTTATTTTCTCATAACAACACTTAAATAGCTAGGTTAACACATTAAACCCTTGCCACATGTCACCCTTTGATTAGCTCTAGGTTTAAGTGACCCAATCACATTGTGCCAAGTTTCAAACCTATATTTAATCTTGATTTTAATCATCTTACATGATTAAAAAAACATTTGGCAAGCTTATGTGTTATGCCATGTGTCACCATCTCATGGTGCCACGTGTCACACTGCAAAATGACCAAAATGCTCCTGTGTCTTAATTTTGAGTTCTTAACCCAAAATAATTATTTTCTTCTTCTAATTAATTTATATCAAATATAAATTAATTAATTAATCTCTATTAATTAATTTCTCATTAATTAAATTCATATTTAAACACTTTCAATATAAATTTAACTTATATTATACATCCAATAATCTAGATTTGGTTTCAAGTCATGCTAGGGACTTTGCAATCTAATTGCAAACCAAACCTATTTAATTAATCAATTTAAACTCTTTAATTAATTAATTAAATAATATTTAATTAGGTGATAACTTGTGTATGTGTGTGACTTACTAGGCTCATCACTAATTGGCAATGAGACATAATATCAACTCTTAATATCATCAGAACTCTTTCTTACCATAAATGATTTCTCTAAATCATTTTATGAACCTCATAGACCATGGTTAACACCTAGCATAGCATACCATAGCCACCCAATTAGTAATAAGGTTTACCTTAAATGAACCTATAATCATATGTTACCATGCACTAGAATCTCTCTGTTACAAAATCCCAACTCAAGCTGGAGTCATGGTTTATGTCAAGCTCCATTTGCTATGAATATTATGTTCTCTTTTAATTCCAGTTCTTGATTAAAAAGATTTTCTCATCAAAACTCTTTTCTGAATAAATCTATCTGTCCTGGCCAGGAACTTGAAACATCAAGAACAATTAAATGAACATAGGATTTTATCTCTATTTACTTAGAGGAACAGATTCTATCTTGATCAACACCTACCTCCATATATAACTAGTAGGAGCCAACACATGCCCATATACCCAAACACAGTACAAGTATGAAAGCAGTATCAAACTCAAACTACCTATATACAAGATAACTGTGCTATCTCAGGTCTAAAGATTATATGCACTGATATGATTTATGACAAAACATTGACAAGAGTAAACTCCATGTGCTTGTCATAAGTGTCATTGGTTCAGCCTACTTATCATTTATAAGTGCCTATCATGTTTGTTATATGGCATGAGACTCACCATTCCATCTTATTTATATCTCATATAAATAACTTGGGAACAAACATGAATACAATCTTTCTGGATAAGTCATGTCCTTATTATGAAGTATCCTCGATTGTGAACCTATTTACGATACTTTGTGCTAGAAATATTGTCACTCATATTCTTAACAACTTAAGAATAATATTTCTAACAAAATATCAATGGACCTTTTCTATTACACATAAATATATTATATAAACAGAAAAGTGGAAATGCCATTTATTAATAAAATATGTACAAGATACATACTAAATGATATGCTCTAGGGCATACTACTAACAATTCAATCAATGTAGTCTTTAGAGGATATGTTCCTACATGCTTTAAATTTCTAATGGTTCAAGAATCACCTAATTTGGAGGCTTAAATCATGAGTTATAGCTAAATTACCACCTACTATTCATGGATATAAAGTCCTGAGAATTCCAAGTTTCTAGATTTCCAACTCAGACTTGCACTCAACATTCAAATACTTTACACCTAGAATTTGTATCACAAGTTTAAAACTATGTCTTAAGTTTCCAAAGCATCTTATATCACCTCAATTGGAGTTATACAGAGGAAGATATGCCCTATTAACTACATAGAGGTCACAAGATTGATTACTAGAATTCTAATTTAGCAACTGCAAATTTCTCTAAAATTTCAACCACTTTTCCCTAAGAATTAGGTCTGGGTCTAAACATAAAAATTGTAGGTCTATGTCTTAATAAAATTTTGGTATAAATTACATCTCAATTGGAGCTCTATAACTCAACCTATAACCAAATTAGTATAGACTACTCAGTAGATATACTATCTTGGCAGCCACTAACCAAAGACTCATAAAGTAATAATTTCTATAACAAGCTTAGACAAGCACTTACCTGAACCTAGTTCCAGCAATATATTCCCAATTGCAACCACTTTTCACCAAAAATCACTAAGCCAAATTAGTATATGGATCTTGATCAGCCACACCAAAAATTTTACCTCACCAATCTTGAATTCTTTCTTCACTTTCACTTTGATTTCACGCTTTGATCCTCAAATCCTTCAATTCCAACACAAAACATCACCTTAGATCTATGAATTAGGGTTTGTATTTGAGTTTAGGTGAAAGAAAATAGAGGAGTAGAGAGAGGTATGTCTGGATGGATGAAGATGAAGGAAAAAGACCATTTTGTTTTATATGCTTAGATTTTTCTTTCTTCTTTACATGTGTTGGCTTGCCATTGGTCCTCTCTTTGACTTGTTTAATTAGTGATTAATTAACTTAATAAATCATACTTAATGATTCTAATTAAAGTTAATTATGTGCTAAGTTGGAAAATTTTAATTCGCCCCCCTCCCCTCCCAAACTTCTTTAATTTATGCAACAAAGTCTATAGGTATCTTTTTCAAACTTTTACTTTAACTCCTCATTTAATCTAATTTACATACCATTCAATACTTGAATTTCTTACCAAAATATACTGAAAACGGTCTATAAATTTAGGGCATTACAATTCTCCCCCTCTTAGGATATTTCATCCTTGAAATTTACGTAGTTCAAATAATTGTCGATGTTGTCGTCTCATAATCTTTTCGCTCTCCCACATCGCTTCCTCCACTTTGTGGTTTTGTAACACCTTCACTGTAGCAATTTCATACATTCTACTGTTCATGTGACTGGTGTTGGTCCGGACAGCTAGAACGTCTAGAAAAATATTTAGACTAAAGTGAGGAGTCATAATTAACTCAAATATTAACAAGAAAAATGTAGGAAAAACTTTACAAATAAAATATAATTAAGTTAAATGAGCCAGTGCCCTAGCGATGGGTAACCCAGAGGGAAGTTGCGGTCTTCTTAGCTAGAAGCCCTAAACCCGGGAGAAAATTCATGAAATAATTTTTGGGACTCCAGAGAAGAGTCATTGAGGTTTCTATGGTATTAGAATGCCAAGAAAAGGCTTAGAAAAATTTTTCGATCGGTAAAGATAATTTTGGCTTAATAAGCCAAACGGAGGACATTTTGGTCATTTCGTCTTCAAGGATGATTTTTGACCGACTTTTCTAATTAAATAAATAATTATTATGATATAAAATATGAATAAATGTTGCTAAAAATTTAATTGAAATTTTGTAGAAAAGAAAAGAAAGAAAAAGAAGTTAAATTAGGAATTATGACATATGCATGATGCACACATGATGTAATAAAAAAGTTTCCACCTAATCACCATTTGACAACTAATAAAAAGGGATAAAAATGAACTTAAAATGAGATAAAAAAAAAAAAACAAAAGAAACTAGCAGCTTCTTCTTCATATGACCCGAACCAAGAGAGTGAGAGAGAGAGAGAACAAAAGACCTCCATGAAAGCTCTTGCTCAAGCTTGATTTTCCCTAAGCTTTCCACCCCAAAACCCTAAACTTCTTTCACAAAAAATTATCCCTAAACCTTGAGGAAGCATAAGGCAGTAGAAATTTGAGGAAATTTTGAAGTTGGGCAAGTCCAAGTTAGGTCACAAGAGAGGTTAGTGCTTATTTTCACATCTCTCTCTTTCTTTTCATGTTAGGGACTTAAATTGAGTAAGAAAATTGTAAGAAACTGAATAAAACATTTATGTAGAGGTATGGATGGAATTTAGCAGCCCTATGGGTGTACTAGTTTTGATGGATTCAAAATGGGTTAGAAATGGTGTTTGAGGTGTTGATATAAAATTGATAGTGAATTAGTATGTTTAATTGATGTATGTGCATGAATTGAAATTTGAGAATTAGGGCTTCTGAACTAAATTGAGAGATTTGTGCTTTGAGGGTGAATTAGTATTTTAATGGTCAATTAGTGACCATTTATGGTGAATTGAAGTTAAATTGGAGTGAGTTGTGGTATTAAGAAGTGTATTGGTATGTTGCCTCTCAAGGTACTAGAATACTGGACTTGAGTCTAGTGTGCTCTTGGGGTTATAACTCAAGCTAGGTAACTCCAATTGGTGTAAGGCCAATTGAAGGTTAGACTAGACACAAAATTCAACAAGTTCGATGAAGGAAACTATCCCAGAAAACTAACCTAAGTGGCTGTAAAAATTGACTTAATCCGGGTGACCAATATGCAGTCCCTAGAAAATGACTAAATGAACAATGTTCATTCATTTGGTCAAAACTCAGTGTAGAAAGGTCAAATTAACTTGAATTTTTACCAGTTGAAAGCTGAGACATAGACCTACAACTTTCATGAAGAAAATAAACCCAAATTTTGACCATAATATGTCTAAAAACTGACCTGTAATTAGTGTATAAAAAACTGTAGAATTGATTCTGCCCAGAAATTCTAGAAAAATTACAATCCATCCAGTTATGGTGTTTAGGCCACAACTTGAGCTACAAAACTCCAAATGGAGTGATTCAAAAAAGAAATGTAATTAGACACAATAAGGAACAACTTTGATAAAGAACATTTGGCCAAATTCTCACTGTACAAATGACCAATGGAACAATAAACTTAGTGCTTGAAATCTAAAAATTGTAAATAACCAACACTAAGCTTTGCAATGGTATTGGCAACCAATGCCAACAATTTTAGAATGCAAAATGTGGTATGTTGGTGATATTAGAACCAAATACTTATTGTCTATGAAAAGTCAACATTTTAGTTGACTAATAAAATGCAGAGTAACACTTGAACTTCAATTGCAAAGAACTGCATAATTAAAAGTGTAATATGTCCTAGTAGACCTAGTGTGATTGGTTTGGATAGGTTGGCATGCAAATAAGGTTTTGATAACAGTACTGCGTATGGCTTCATGCCATTCTGTGATATGATAGCCTATGGCTATACTGATTATGATGTTATACTTGGCTTTATGCCTTATTGCTTTCATGGCTTATTAGCCATTTTATCTGCACACCGGGAAACACATTGTGACCGATGGTGTGACGACCTGAGGTACCTGGTACCCAGTACTAGTTTACCCGTTTATCCAGTCTTGTCAATTTGTATAGGTTACTTGGGCATAGAAAAGTATAAATGTAATTGAATTGATTATTAAAGAAAGTAAGGAAATTAATTATCAAGATAAAGAACAAAAAAGATTACAATAAAAAGAAGCTCAAAATCATCAAGAAAATGATTAATAAAATGCTAAAAGGAGTTAATATTATAAAATGTAATTAGCCTTCGATAAAACAATAAGTTAGTAATTATTTATTTCTTATAAGCACAATAATTAGGAAATTTTCTTTTACTTTTATTTGCATATTATATTTTCTTGTATTATTGGCACTGCTAAGCTTTATGCTTAGCGTGTCACTTTTACAATGCGTAGGTTTTGGAGAGACTGACAGAGAGCCCAGTAGACCACAGACTGGGTGAGGCCGTTCACTGTTCTACATAGTAACCGTGTCACCTCACAGACTACAATGCATTGGTAGGACACTAGGTCCCATTTTGGTATTTTGGTACTGTTTGTATTTTGTATTTAAACTTTTATTTTCTCATGTATAAATTGAAACTCATGTAATATATTTTAGTATTAATGCAAATATTTTGTAATTTGTGTTTATAAATGAAAATTTAGTATTTATTGATGATTTGAACATGATTATCATGTGAAATGAATGAATGTCAAATAGAAGAAGTTGTGAGAAATGATTGAGAATATTGAGATTATGTTGATACAAAATAGAGTTTGAGAATGATTGGAAATGTATTGAAAGTGTTTTTCACAGGTTCCGAATAATTGTATTATCCATTTTTAGCCGGTACTCCGCCGGATTTTCTATAAAATTTTCGGAACCCCAAATAAATTTATAATTTCAATAAATGACTTAAATGAGTTAAATTCACAAATTGCACTTCATATCCATGAAGAAATAAATTAAGGAAGGATAAAAATGATTGGGATAAAATATGGTGTTCCGATACACTATGTGGTATATCTTGCCGGCTACACTATAGACGGGTAAGGGGTGTCACATTTAGTGGTATCAGAGTGCAATTTAGGCGTTTCTAGGTCTAGATCGAGTCCGTACCATGCATTGTATTAGTAAGAGTCGAGGTGACACTAATGCAGATCTATTTGGTTTTCTTATTTTGATTAGGATATGGACCCCATGTCACAGAGAGCAGTGGATGAGGAAGTGGAAAGTCATGCTCCACCTGCAGTTGAGACTGGGGGCCAGGGAGAACCTACTCCACCAGTACTAGCAGTGCCTGCACAGCCCCCACTAGCTATGTTTCAGCAAATGGCTGAATTCTTCAGATAGATGGCTGGGGTTATGCCACCACCACCAACTCCACAACAGAAATCCCATCTGGAAAAACTGAGAAAATTTGGGGCTATGGACTTCATGGGTAAGAAAGAAGATGACTCGGTGGCGGTTGAGAATAGGCTAGACTGCACCATAAGGGTATTGAAGCAACTACATTACACCCCAGAGCAGAACTTGGAGGGTGCTGTGTACCTACTTCAAGATTATGCCTATCAGTGGTGGGACACTATATCTAGTGAAGTCTGGCCAGGACTGATAACTTGGGATTTCTTCCTCGCTGAATTTAAGAAGAAGTATGTGGGAAGTGTGTATCTGAAAGACAGAAGAAGAGAGTTTATTAGTTTGAGGTAGAGGCAGCTATCAGTAGCGGAGTATGAGAAGGAGTTTGTCAAACTAAGCCACTACGGAAGGGAGATAGTCCCCACTGAAGTAGAAAGGTGTAGAAGGTTTGAAGAAGGGCTCAATGATAATATTAAGATAATGATTACTGCCTTAGGCATTATGGACTTCACAAAATTAGTTGAAGCCATACGAAAAGTGGAAAGGGTCAGAGTAAGTGAACAGAATAGGAAAGATAGGCAGCGTAAGAGGGAATTTGGACTAGGGTAGTCAAGTATACCGACTGATAGTAAGAAGCTTAGGGGTTTTGGTTCATAAGATCAGACACAGGGCCAGAGAAGCCAGATTGGGATATCTATAGCTAGCTCCCCAGGCATAATCTGAATGTATGCACTGTGGTAGGAGACACAGAGGGCAGTATCGACTGTTAACTAGAGAGTGTTTCAAGTGTGGGGCTACAGATCATTTCATAAGAGATTGCCCTCAGAGAAGTGGTTCAATAGCTCCAGTACAAGTTAATAGACCTACCCCTATGGTTCAAAAGGGTAAAAGATCGGGTAGAGCAAAGACGACTGATATTTCACAGAAGATTGTCTCTGAGACAGTCGAAAGGCCCGAAGTCAGGGTGGCACCACGGGTATATGCTATGGAAGCTCAGGATGAGCCAAACCCAAACATTGATGAGGCAACACAAGGAAGTGAAAAAGCAAGGAGGTAGCAGCTTCTCGATTACTTAAGTCAGGCAAATTTCGAGGACGAAATTTAAATTAGAGGGGAAGAGTTATAACACCCTCACTGTAGCAATTCCGTACATTTTGCTGTTCAGGTGATCAGTGTCAGTCCAAACAGCTAGAACGTCTGGAAAAATATTTACACTAAAGTGAGGAGCCATAATTAACTCAAATATTAACAAGAAAAATGTAAGAAAAATTTGAGAAATAAAATACAACTAAGTTAAATGAGCCGATGCCCTAGCGATGGGTAACCCAGTGGGAAGTTGCGGTCCTCGTAGCTAGGAGCCCTAAACCCGGGAGAAAATTCATAAAATAATTTTTAGGACTCTAGAAAAGAGTCATTGAGATTTATATGGCATTAGAATGCCAAGATGGGTTTTGAAGTGTTAGTAACTAGTCCGTTAGGACAAGAGGTTTAAGTTAACAGAATCTATAGAGACTGTCCTTTGGTAATCCAAGAACGTGTTTTTCTATCAGATTTGATTGAAATACCCTTCAGAGATTATGATATTATCTTGGGCATGGATTGGTTAGCCAGGCATCATGCCATGATTGACTGTAGACTGAAGATAGTCACTTTTGGTTTCCCTCTATACAGTGATGCGGTAATACGTGGGGAGAGGCAGTTACTGCCATCAAACATCATTTCGGCTGCACTAGCCAGAAGGATGATCAGAAAGAGGTGTGAAGCATACTTGGCACATGTGATAGACACCCAAGTGGGGAGTCCAACACTAAGGGATATCCCTACAGTATGTGACTTTCCGAATGCGTTTCCTAATGAATTGCCAGGATTACCTCCAGAAAGAGAAGTGTAGTTTGAGATCGATGTTATGTTTGGTGTGGACCCAATCTCCATAACACCATATAGAATGGTACTAGCAGAATTGAAAGTGTAGTTGCAAGAGCTACTTGACAAGGGTTTTATCCGCCCTAGTGTGTCACCTTGGGGAGTGCCAGTGTTGTTTGTTAAGAAGAAGGATGGCACTCTCCGCTTATGTACTGATTATTGGCAGTTGAATAAGGTGACAATAAAGAATAGATATACATTGCCCCACATTGATGACTTGTTTGATCAGTTGAGGGGTGCAGCTGTGTTCTCCAAAATTGACCTGAGATTAGGTTATTATCAGCTGAAAGTACAAGAGCAAAGTATTTCTAAAACTGCCCTTAGAACCCGTTATGGCCATTATGAGTTCTTGGTCATGCCATTTGGGTTGACTAATGCTCCAGCTACTTTTATGGATCTGATGAACACTGTCTTCAGACCATACCTTGATCAGTTTGTTGTGGTATTCATAGATGATATATTGGTTTATTCGAGGAGTGCAGAAGAGCATGATAGACATCTGCAGATTATACTGCAGACTTTGAGGGAGAAACAGTTATACGCCAAAATTATCGAAATGTGAATTTTGGCTGAAGGAAATATCCTTCTTGGGGCATGTAGTATCAGTAGAGGGCATCAAGGTAGATCCAAGTAAGATAGAAGTTGTCCTTAATTGGAGACCACCCAGAAATATCACGGAGATTCGCAGTTTTCTAGGTTTAGCTGGATACTACCGTCAGTTTGTGAAGGGGTTTTCCATGTTGGCATCTCCATTGACTAAGCTACTTCGAAAGGATGTAAAATTTTAGTGGGCGAACAAATATCAGCAGAGTTTTGATGAATTGAAGAGGTGTTTGACTGAGGCTCCAGTCCTGACTTTACCTACCCCGGGTAAAGAATATACAGTATATAGTGATGCTTCTCATAATGGGTTACGTTGTGTATTGATGCAAGATCGAAATGTCATTGCCTATGCATCACGCCAGCTGAAACCGCATGAGAGGAATTATCTAACACATGATTTGGAGCTTGCAGCTATAGTGTTTGCTCTTAAGATCTGGAGACACTATTTGTATGAGGATAAGTGCTACATCTACACAGATCATAAGAGTTTGAAGTATTTGGGCACTCAAAAGGAGTTGAATTTGAGATAGAGGAGATGGTTAGAGTTGATAAAAAAACTATGATTGTCTGATAGACTATCAGCCAGGGAAAGCTAATGTTGTGGTTGATGCCTTAAGTTGCAAGACTATGGCAAGTCCACGGGTTACTCCTTTATCTATGATACATGAGTTGAGATCATTACATGCCAGCTTAGAGATTAATGATGAGGGGCAGATAGCAGTTGCATGGCATGTACAGCCAGTGTTGAGTGATCAGATCAGAATGGCTATTTAGAATGATGAAAGGTATCAGAAGCTATTGGAAGAAGTCAGACAGGGCAAGAAACTAGAATTCTCAATAAAAGGTGATGGCCTACTGTTACATTGGGGCAGAATGTGCGTTCCTAATGACGTTGACTTGAGACAGATCATTTTGAAGGAAGAACATGAGTCTCCTTTTGCCATGCATCCTGGTGGCACAAAAATGTATAGAGGGCTAAAAGAGCATTACTGGTGGATGGGTATGAAAAGAGATGAGGCAGAGTTTATTTCCAAATGCCTAACTTGTCAGCAAGTGAAGGCAGAGCATCAAGTACCTGTTGGTTTGTTACATCCGCTACCAATACCAGAATATAAATGGGAGAGAATAACGATGGATTTTGTGATGGGACTTCCAAGGACACAAAAGAGTCATGATACAGTTTGGGTCATTATTGACAGACTAACCAAGTCTACTCATGTTCTACCAGTTCAAATGGACTACAATTTAGAAAGATTGGCCAAGTTGTACATTGATGAGATAGTAAGACTACATGGAGTGCCCGTATCCATCGTATCAGACAGAGATCCTAGGTTCACTTCTAGATTCTGGGGTAGTCTTCAGAGAGCCCTAGGAACTTGATTGAACTTCAGTACTGCATTCCACCCACAGATAGATGGTCATTCTGAGAGGGTAATTCAGATCTTAGAGGACATGCTACAGGCTTGTGTGATTGAGTTTGAGGGTAGTTGGGATACACACTTGCCTTTGATTGAGTTTGCTTACAATAACAGCTACCAATCAAGCATCGGGATGCCTCCATATGAAGCTTTGTATGGCAGAAAGTGCAGAACTCCCCTGTATTGGGATGAAGTAGGTGAAAGGAAGATGATTGGGCCCGAAATTATTTAACAGACCAAGGAGAAGATTAAGTTGATCAGAGATCAACTTAAAACTGCATCAGACCGTCATAAGTCCTATATTGATCTGAAGAGAAGGGATATTGAGTATGCAGTGGGTGAGAAAGTATTCCTCAAGGTTTCCCCTTAGAAGAGAATTATGAGATTTGGCAGAAAGGGGAAACTAAGTCCTCGTTTCATTGGGCCATATGAGGTTCTGGAAAGAGTGGGTCCTTTGGCATATCGGTTGGCACAACCTCCAGAGTTGGAGAAGATACATAATGTCTTCCATGTCTCTATGTTGAGGAGGTATAAATCTGACCCATCTCATGTACTACTAGTACAAGAGATTGAGGTGAATCCTGACCTCACATATGAGGAACAACCTATAGAGATTCTAGCTTATGAGGTGAAGCAACTACGGAATAAACAGATACAGCTAGTGAAAGTGCTATGGAACCATCATTTGGGCCAGGAGGCTACTTGGGAACGAGAGGAGGACATGAGGAGACAGCACCCACAGCTGTTTAGAGACTGATACCAGGTAAAATTTCAAGACGAAATTTATTTTAAGGGGGAGAGAATTATAACACCTCTATTTGTATAGCCTGGTATATTTCACTACTCCGGTGACAGGTGTCGGTTCAGACAATTAAGGGGATTAGAACCACACTTAAGACAACTAGATAAGTCCTAAACACAAATAATTAGTAATTGTCAATTAGTTAAGCATAAATAAGAAAAACAGAACATAAGAAGTTAAATGAGCTAAGAGTCACAGCGATGGGTGACCTTCTCGGGAAGGATTGCGAAGTCAATTTCAACTCAAATTTTGAATCGTAAAATGTGACGCTGCAGTCCTTAGGACTATTGTAAACACAGTAGAAAAGAGAAAATCACGAAAAAGAATTGTTAAGCAGGTCAAATAATTAGGTCAGGGACCTGAGAGAAATATTGAATTATTTGCAAACCGGGTCGAACCGGCGAGGGGCAATTTGGTCAATTGACCTCGAGAGCTGACTCTTGACCTAACTGTCAAATAAAATCAGAGAAAAGAAAATTTCGGAATCAGAAATTAAATTAAAGAACTAATGAAAAAATATATAGAAAAAAAAAGAAAAGTGAAAAGTGATGACATCATGCATGATGCAATAAACATAATAATAAAAAAAAATAAATTTGGATTAATTTGTGGTCTTCCATAAAGGATTAATTTATAAAAGAAAGAAAAAAAAAAGTCATCTTCTACAATTACCATTCCATCTCTTCTCTCTCAACTCTCTCACTTTTCTTATCTTCCTCCATTGAAGCTTAGTAAAAAGCTTCTTAAACCCAAAAATTGAGCAATAAAATTTATAGATTTCTTAGTTAAAACTTTTAGTTGAGTCTTGTTAAGAAGATTGAAGAGAGAAAAATTGAAGAAAACTTGAAGAATCAAGGAGTTTGGAAGCTCCATTTGAGGTAACCTGCCTTGCTTAACTTTGGTTTAGTTATAAGTATAGAAGTAAGATTTAAATGGTAGAATTACATGAAAATATGAAAAGAAGCATGCCTATCTAGAATCCTATGAATTTTAGCCAGTAGTAAATTAATATTGTAATGGTTGTTTTGATGCAAATAATGAAGTGGTTAAGTGTAAATGAATGTATGAGTATTAAATATGCATTTAGAATTCAACAAATGTGACAAATTGGTGAATTAGGGTTTGGACCTAGGGTTTTGGAAGCCAAAAATTGGAGAATTGGTCAAATGGTGTGTTTGACCTAGTTTGAGCTGAAAAATGGTCATTTGTGATCAATTGAAGTATGTTGGAAGTGTTAGAATTAGGTTCAAATTCGGATTGATTAGGGACATGCTACAGGCAGCATGACCAAGGTCCCTTTTAGGGATCAAAACTGAAAATTTACAAGCCCAATTGGTGTGAAGTCAATTAGGAATGAAACTAGACACAAAATGACACATTTTTCATTTAGGAATCATCCCCAAAAAGTGACTAAAACCTAGTGAACAAATTGACCAAATCCGGATTAGGCAATCTAACCTGTACAAAAATGACCAAATGAACAGTTGTTCATTTGGCCATAACTTGGACTAAGCAGGTCTAAATGACTTGAAATTTTAACAGTAGAAAGCTGAGATATAGACCTAAAACTTTCACACAGAACACAAACCCAAATTATGCCCTTAACTAAGTCATTTAGCCACCCAAATTTGGTGGCCTAAAACTGCTAGAACCTAGAAATTTGCCCAGAAATCTGGGTAAGTCCAATCCGGCAGCCATGATTCAAATGGCTATAACTTAAGCCACAAAACTCCAATTGGAGTGATTCAAAAAGAAGAATAAAGTTAAGACAATAAGGAACAATTTATATGAAAAAACTTAGCCAAATTCTAACAGCAACATGACCAATAAAATAGTGCAACATAGGACACCAAAACTTAAAATTTGCAAAATTGCCTAAAAGACTTAAAATTTGAGTAAACAACCAAAACCAAAAAATTTAGTAACCAAAATGTGGTATCTGGATGAAATTGGAATTCCCATGCGTATTAAGCATTAGAAAGTCAACAAATTGACTTGAATAGTGTAGTGAATAGTAACCCCGAAATACAAATTTTAAAGAACGTCAAGTTTAGCATATTAAGGCTAGGTAAAAGTAAATTTGAATTTATTTTTGGATTTATGATAAGTTATGATACTGAAACACTATGAAATTGTGTCTTTCAATGGAAAAGAATACTGGGAAAGAACCCGAAAGATTGAGTCAAGGCCAAAAGGCAACTCGTACAAGGTTTGTGCACAACATAAAATTTCTATAAATTTTCTTCTGCATATTGTTTTGAATAAATTGAAATATTGATTGTAACACCATTGTTTTGAAATGTTTACTATGCTTCTGATTTAAATTATTGAAAAATTAATTGTTTGTATTTGAAATGGAAATAAATGTTTAGTAAATTGTTAAGATAGTTTTGAAACCACAGTGTCATGGCCATATATTTGAATACCTCACTAGCATAACTAGTGGGGGAAATCAGTTTCGAATTTTGATTCCTTCTCTGGCTGAAGTGTTGAGGTGTGTGCTAGTAGAAGAAGAAAAAGAATGGGTTCCCATATATTTGAGCTAGCTAGCCTTGTGATGTGACTTCTCCTTAGCCTCTAGCTATTGAGATGATATTTGTTTCGAATGGCATGATATAAATGTGTGTTTTTGTGAAATTTGTTTTGAGACTTTCAAAATGAAATTGTTTGGATCAAAAGCATATAAATCGTGTTTTGTATTTATTTCTCATATTCAGTTTAAATTTTGAATAAATATGATTTAAATTCCGCATAAAGATTATTTTAGTATATTGTGCACCATTGAATCCTAGTACTCAGCGATGGCTGTTATTACTGTCGCTGATATAGAGACTAGAGGAGCAGCAGAGTGAGCTGCTGAGGATTGAGGAGCTACCTACTCTGAAGTCTATCGTGTATATTTTATACCCTGATTATAAAAATTATTTTGATGTATGTAAATGTGTGTAACTGTATAGACATGTAAAATTGGTTATGAGCAGTTGTATAAAGTTGTATGGAGTTGTATAAAGCTTGTAATAAATTTTGATTTGGATTTTTCCTAATGTAAATTTTTGTAATGATGTATATAAATTGTTTTATTTTTATTGAAATATGAATAGAAATATTTTGTTTTAGTTTGAATGAAATTGAATTATAGTATTTTGATGATATTGAATTTTGGAAATTGAGAAATGATATTGAAATTGGTTGGGATGGATATTGAAATGATGAAGTGATTGAGATAAATCTTTGGAAGTGTTTTTTTCAGGTATTTGAAGAACTATTTTCTCAAAATACAGACAGCACTCTACCGAAATTTTTATAGAATTTGCGAAAAAATAAAATGGGACAAAAATCTTAACTAGTTTTCAAACTCTAATTAAATGTTTTGACACCTATTATAAAATGCTCACCACTTATAAAAGTAAGAAAATTGTTTTAAAATCACTTGTAGGGTACTTAATGAGTTATTGGTAGGTGAAGTTCGGTAGTTCATTAGGTATTCTACGAGATCATGTTATGCTTTACAGAGGGATAAGGTGTGACAGGCTATGCTGATTATGATGTTGTACTTGGCTTTATACCTTATTGCTTTCATGACTTATTAGCCATTATGTCTGCACACCGGGAGACACATTGTGACCGATGGTGTGACGGCCCGAGTTACCTGGTACCCAGTACTAGTTTGCTCGTTTATCTAGTCCGGTCAATTTGTATAGGTTACTTGGGCATGAAAAAGTATAAATGTAATTGAATTGATTATTAAAGAAAGTAAGAAAATTAATTAT
Organism: Hevea brasiliensis; assembly: GCF_030052815.1. NCBI lineage: Eukaryota > Viridiplantae > Streptophyta > Magnoliopsida > Malpighiales > Euphorbiaceae > Hevea > Hevea brasiliensis. The sequence goes on from NC_079503.1 coordinate 28,103,449, forward strand.
CAAGATAAAGAACAAAAATGATTACAATAAAAAGAAGCTCAAAATCATCAAGAAAACGATTAATAAAATGCTAGAAGGAGTTAATATCATAAAATGTAATTAGCCTTCGACTAATCAATAAGTTAGTAATTATTTATTTCTTATAAGCATAATAACTAGGAAATTTTCTTTTACTTTTATTTGCATATTATATTTTCTTGTATTATTGGCACCACTAAGCTTTATGCTTAGCATGTCGCTTTTGCAATGCGTAGGTCTAGAGAGACTGACAGAGAGCCCAGCAGACCACAGACTGGGTGAGGCCGTTCACTATTCTGCATAGTATCCATGTCACCTCACAAACTACAGTGCATTAGTAGGACACTAGGTCCCATTTTGGTATTTTGGTACTATTTGTATTTTGTATTTAAACTTTTATTTTCTCATGTATAAATTGAAACTCATGTAATATATTTTAGTATTAATACAAATATTTTGTAATTTGTGTTTATAAATGAAAATTTAGTATTTATTGATGATTTGAACATGATTATCATGTGAAATGAATGAATGTCAAATAGAAGAAGTTATGAGAAATGATTGAGAATATTGAGATTATGTTGATACAAATGGAGTTTGAGAATGATTGGAAATGTATTGAAAGTGTTTTTCACAGGTTCCGAAGAACTGTATTATCCATTTTTAACCGGTACTCCGCCGAATTTTCTATAAAATTTTCGGAACCCCAAATGAATTTATAATTTTAATAAATGACTTAAATGAGTTAAATTTCGCAAATTTCACTTCATATCCATGAAGAAATAAATTAAGGAAGGATAAAAATGATTGGGATAAAATATGGTGCTCCGGTACACTGTGTGGCATATCTTGCTCGGCCACACTGTAGACGGGTAAGGGGCGTCACAGGTTTCTCCAAAGCACTTTCACCAATGGAATTCTTTTATTCCTTAGCTCCTTGATTTCTTGTGCTAAGATCTTTACTAGTTCCTCTTCATATGTCAAATGAAGTTGTACATCAATGGTCTCCGCCGATAAGACATGTGAGGGATCTGATATGTATCTCCTTTGTATCGAGACATGAAATACATTATAAATCTTGTCTAGCTCTGGTAGTAATGCTAGCCTATAGGCTACCGAACCCACACATTTAATGATCTCGTATGGATCAATAAATCTAGGGCTCAACTTACCCTTCTTCCCAAATCTAAGCACCTTCTTCCATGGTGACACATTCAAAAAGACTTTATCGCCAACCTCGTACTTAATATTTTTCCTCTTCAAATCTGCATAAGACTTCTGTCTATCTGAGGTGGCTTTTAAACTATCCTTGATGATTTTTACTTTCTCCTCAGTTTGTCTCACTAAGTCTGGTCCTATTAACTTATCTTCACCAATTAGTTGTAATGCCCTCACTTTAGGTAGTCCGTACATGCTACTATTCTGATGAACTAATGTCTTTTTGGACAGTTAGGATGTCTGGAATTACACTTAAACTAGAGTGAGGAGACATAAATTAACTAAATAAAGACCAAGAAAAATTAAGGAAAAATAAAAGAAATTAAATGTTAATAAGTTAAAGGAGCCGAGACTCCAGCGATGGGTGACTTTAATTGGAAGCGACTGTGAAAACTTTGGTCGATCCCAGACCCGCGATAAACCCTATGAAATAAATACTTGGGACTAAATTGAAGGTTTTATGAGGATTAAATGATATTAAAAATGTCAAAGAAAATTTAAGAAAATTAAGTCAATCGATACAGAAAAGTATAACCCGATAGACATAATGGAGGGCATTTTGGTCATTTCACTCTCAGTGTTGAATTTTGACCTAAATGTTAATTAAAATGAGAAAGATTAAAACACATAAAATGAATTAAAAATCATGAAATATGCAATGAAAATAAGAAATGAAAGAAAAGGGAAAGAAAATGAAATTATTACATAAGCATTACCTCATTGTGACATAAGCATGATGTGAGTGTGACGATAATATTACATCATTAAAATTTAATATAATCTACCAATATTACATCATTAAAATTTAATATAATCTACCATAGGATAAATATGAGTATATAAAGACAAAATTACATAATTAAAACACATCTTCTTCCACTTTGGTTCTCCTTGGCCGAACCTCCATGTCCACAACCTTCCACCATTTTCATCTTTCTTAAGCTTCATTTCTTTTCAATTCCCACCATAAAATCTCTACTTCCCTTCACTAAAAATTTATCTTACACTTAGGCAAAACTATTGGCAGCCAAGAAAGAAGAGATTAGTAAAGTTTTGGGCAAGTCCAAGAAGTATCCATTAAGGTTAGTGCACAATTCCCTTTGATACACCCCTCACCTGTCTATAGTGTAACCGAGTAAGGTATGTCACACTCGGTGCTGGAGCACCCTATCATATCTTACTTTATTCCTTTAATAATTTATTCTCATTATATTTTAATATCAATTATTTTTCTAAGGAGAAACTAGCGGAGTTTCCTCTATTTTATTATCATTTGACGTTTTTTCACCATTCACCTGCTTTAAAAATTTTATAATATTTTGAAATAAAAATCTCATCCATACTAATCATAATCATCTGATCAGTTCAAATATTCTTTATATGCTTCAATTTCACATTCATTTCCATACATTATCATTCATGCTCCATTCACATATCAAAATTCTCATATTTTTATTAATTTACATAATTTGTAAACAAATTGAATAAATTCACAATTTACATGATATACAAATTAATTACATATGAACTAATCAATTTATTAATTTACATCACATAAATATTACTTACAAATTCTTAGTTTACATTACAACATAAGGAATATTTATACCATAAAAAATACATAAAATGACTAATGTGAGCCCTATCTACATGCATTGCTAAGGAGGTAATAACCTTGAACACTCTGCAGATTAGAACTCCAAAATCCCAGTCTTATATCCACTAGGCTTTATCTTCAGTACCTGCCCAAGGAAACAAATCTATCGCGCTAAGCATTGCTGCTTAGTGGTGTAATAATATAACAAAAAATAATATATACAAATAAAGAAAGAAATGGATTATACTTTGGATAATCTGAAATTTAATCTAATTTACTATAATACTTCTAGTATCGACTATCTTTTGTTTTAATTTATTTCTCTTAAGAAGCAATTTATTCCTAAAGTCACAGTAGTAATATACAATCCCTGAAAATTCTAAGAATATTATTATTCTTAACTTTATATTATTATAAAAAAAAATACATTTGTAATGCTTATTTAAGTTATATCTCTATTGCAAATCTTTTTATCATTTTATTCAATACTTTCTAGGTTATCGCAAATTATTTTATAATAATTAAAATTCTCAGCTTATTTCATAATAAGTAAATCTTAATATCGGTCCAGTTCATTTCACTTATTTCTACTAAATAACTATTCTAATTTATTTTAGGTCGTCTTACTCATTTATTTAATTTCTAATATTTTCAATTATTAATATTCTTAACTTATTTCAATAAATTTCACTGCCCAAGTAACCTATGACAGGCTGACTAAACTAGATAAGCAGGTCGTTGGCATTGGACACCGCAGTGCCTCGAGCCGTCATACCATGAGACGTGAAATGCGGAACGTCAACCACGTATGCAATCAGTATGGCTAAAAGCCATGATAACAAGTAATCGGGCATAAAAGTCATGAGTGCGGGCAGAAAGCCATGAGTGCGGGCAGAAAGCCATGAATACGAGCATAAAGCCTTATGCAGTACTGTTAAAACAATACCCTATTCGCATGTCAATCTATCCAATCTGACACACGTGTCTAGGCAATACATGGGCACATTAGTACCTTTAAGGGTTCATATGTATCATTATTTCATTATATGTTCCAATTATATTTTATAACGTTTTAATTTTTATTACTAATAGAAGTGTAAATGTCTAAAATATAATTCTACCTAAATTATGCATTCATCCTGTAACACCCCTATGTTCGATAGTGCATTCTACTGTTCCTATGACCAGTGTTGTCCGGACAGCTAGGATGCCTAGAACTACACTTCGATATGAGTGAGGAGATATAAAATAATGAAATACAAGAAAAGAAAATACAAAAAAAACAAAGGAAAAATAATAGCAAAGAAATGTAACCAAGTTAAATGAGCCGAGAACCCTAGCGATGGGTGACTGCACCGGGAAGTCACGGCGTGGACCGTTGACTAGCCCTGGACCGCGGGGAACCCTGGAAAATATTTTTAAGACTTATAGAGACATCAATTGAAGTATAAATGCCATTAGAAATATCAAAGAAAAATTAATTAATTAGTACAAAGAAAAGTAAGAAATCGAAAAACGGACAAAACCCGGTGTTACCGAAAAATCGGGAATGCAATCCGAACAGGGGCATTGTGGTCATTTGACACCCCGAGTTGTCTTTTGACCTAAATGTCTATTAAAAATAAATGATATTAAACTTTGAAAATGCAATGAAAAATAAAAATATGGTACATAATATAAAAGTGGAAATAATGAGGCAAATTTTGTAAATTTGGTAACTTTAATTAAATAAGTAATTTCCTAAAGTTAGTGGTCCACTAACTCACATTGTGGGACACCTTTATAATGCATTTGGACAGATTTAAACTTCATCTTCAACCTCATTTCAACACCAGCCGAAAATAACTCCCATTGAAGCTCCCATGGCCGCCCCATTTTTCCACCTTCATCTACCCATGATCCAACCATGGAAACCTCAACCTTCCTTCACTAAAATTGCTCTACATCACTTGGGCAGTAGATAGGCAGCAAGAAGACCAAGTTTTGGAGAGATTTTGAAGAGTTTCCAAAGTGGTAAGTTTATGTTTTTGGTTAGTGCTTCATTAAAGTTAGTAAGGAGGTTATGGGTACTTGAATTTTGGAAAGAATTTTGAGGTTTGATGTTTAAAGGGAGAGCTGTATTTTTGGCAGCCATGGAAACTCCTTGAAGACAGTTTATTCTTGCTTGTAAATGGTAGATTAAAGGGTTGATTATGTGTTTATATGTGTAGAAATAAATTGGGTGATGTATACTAAGTATATTGTGAATGTGTATTTGAATTTGGAAGCTTGGAAATTAATGGAGTGTGATGTGTGATCGGCAGCTTGCAATGTGAACCAAAAGAATGTTATTTCATGGGTTGGTTTATGAAATTACATGGTTGAATTATGGTGCTTGCTATGGCAGATTGTATATGTGTACAAGGGTTTGAGTTTAGGCATGTAAATGAGCTTGTTATGTAGTTAAATTGTGTGTAAATTGAAGTTGGTAAATTCTGGACTATAATGTGCATATTGAGTGTGGTTATAAGCTGCCAAAATGACCAAAAATATGTTGTGAAATATGTTTAGGTTATGGTACAAACCAGATTGGGTAAGAATGTGTGAATTGGTAAATGCTAAAAGTGATCTTTGATGAGTAATAAAGGAAGTGCAATAGGGCAGTATGGATTTTGGCCTATAACTTTAAGTGTGTGGCTCCAATTGGTATGAGACCAATTGGAGGTGAAACTAGGCACAAAATGTGCCAACTTTCATGAAGGAAGCATACCAAAATTCTGCTTGCAAGGTAGCTTGAAAAGTGACCAAATCCGGATTAAGTGCAAATGAGGCCTGAAAATTGACCATTTGGGCAGCTGTTAGTGTTTAGGCCATAACGCACTCAAAACAGGTCCAATTGACCTGAAATTTTGACCACGAATAGTTAAGACCCATATCTACAAGTCTTATGAAGACACCAAAGCCTAGAAATGACCATAAGCAAGTCAAACAGCTTGCACAAGTTCGGGTCCAAAAACTGGCCGAACCAAAATTGACCTAAAATGACCTAAAATGACCAATTTTAGTGCAATTTGACCAACAATAGTAAAATGAGCATAACTTGGTCTACAAAATTCATAATAACCTGAAATTTTGCCCCGCGTTCCATAAGACATAGATCTACAAGTTTGTAGTTTAGACCAAAACTCGAAAACCGAGGGAACTAGGTTGTCTGGCTAGGTCAAACTAGTATCCCGGAATCCAGCAAATTGCAAGAAAATGCAGTATACACGGAAATGAACTTGGTAACATGTACCAACTCTAAAATACTATCGAATGTGACATATTAATAACATTAAAACCTAAATTACCTAGAATGCATCGAGGGTCGACATATTAGGTTGACTAAGTAAATATTAGAATTCAGTGAATTAATTATCAAGCATTATCGTTAGAGACAATTTAAATGAGTACTGAAACACTTCAAATTGTGTTTCTCAGTTAGCAAAGACTCAGGGAAAGGGAAGGAAACACTGAGTCAAGACCAGGAGACAGTTATCAGAGGTTTGTGCACAACTAGTTTTCAACTGATTTTGCTCTGAATAATATTTCATACGATTAATTGTATGTTATTGTTTTAAATTGTGTTTGTGCATAACTAGTTTTCAACTGATTTTGCTCTGAATAATATTTCATATGATTAATTGTATGTTATTGTTTTAAATTGTGTTTATGCACAACATTTATTTCTTTTGAATTTTTCAATTGAAATAAATTATGACTATTTGTATATTATTATTTTCAATTATGGAAATGTGTTTGAATGGATACTTATTGCTTGAAAAGCATTGTAAATGGTTTGGAACTGTGGAAAAATTGATTTAGAGTAATTTGTGAAAGTTGAAGTTAATTATGATTTGTGTTGCCATCTTGTAAATGAAATTATGACTTTGGAAATTTTGAGATAAAATGTGTTTAGTGTTATCAGAGCAAAGTAGGGACGGCGATACGTAACGCCTACGATTCTTGGGAACTCTCACGAGTGAACTCAGGAGCTTGCAGGGATGGCGATACGTAATGCCTGCAAGTGCTCTGATAGGTACCACCCAAGGGATTGCAGGGATGGCGATACGTAACACCTGCAGGTGCTTTGGTAAGTACCCTTAAATGCTAGCATTGATCGGAAAATTGTGTCATGGCCTAAGTTGTGAATGAATTGGCAACACTGTATTCTTAAATTATTCGACTAAATTGTGTTATTATGCGATTTGATAATTTGTGAAATGGAGTTTAAATTCTTATTGACATTCACTGTCTTTTGAATTTAACCATGTTTTGACTATTGAGATTTATTGTGATATTATGAATTGGAGTTTAAATTCTTATTGACATTCACTATCTTTTGAATTTAACCATGTTTTGACTATTGAGATTTATTGTGATATTATGAATTGGAGTTTAAATTCTTATTGACATTCACTGTCTTTTGAATTTAACTATGTTTTGATTACTGAGATTTAATGTGATATTGTGTTAAATTCCTTATGACATTCATTGTCTTGAATTTAACTATGGTTTTACGTATCCATCATTTATATGATTTATGAATTGTGATTTAAACTTGTCTTTGGTTAATGTTGTGCACCACTGCGACATTGTCTTAGCGATAGCTTTTCATTGCTGTCGCAGGTAGACAGATTTACAGGGCAGCAGACTAGGCTGCTAGTACATTCAGCGAGAGATTATCGGGTATATTGAGTATACCACATTTTGCATTTTGTACTGTAATGTATGTTCACTGTATGTATATATTGTTTTTGGTTTTGAGCAGTTGTAAATTAAAATTGTACATTGAAGTTGTAAAATAAATTGTGAATTATTTTGACTTGTAAAATTTGTATTATATTTCTTTTATCTCAGTCTTTGAAAAATTATTGTGGATTTGAGTTGAAAAACATATTGTGTTGAATTATGTTGGAGTTTGAGATTGAGAAAAATATTGAAGTGCTTTTTACAGGTTTTTGAAGAACTGTTTTGTCCAAAATACAGATGGCACTCTGCCAAAATTTTTATAGAAATTATTAATAGTCCAAATGTGTTAGCTGTTTTACTTCAGTTCAAAAAGGTTTTTAACACCTGTAAATAGTGCTCACCACTATGAAAAGAAGTAAGAAAAGTTTTAAAATCCCTTGTAGTGTATTTAATAAGTTATCAGTAGACGAAGTTGGTAATTCATTAGGTATACTACGGGATCATGTTATGCCTTACAGAGGGGTAGGGTGTGACATGTTTTAGTGGTATCAGAGCAAAGTTTTTAAAATTCTGTTTTCACATGTTATTTGAATATTCTTTCTTCATAGTACAACTGCTCAATGTCATTGTTTGATACTTACAGTACATTACATTATAAATATGCATTAACGGGAGGAAATCTCCTTGTGTTATTTGTTCGGGAGGTCTAAGATCCTCGAATTGACTATGGAAGAGGGTGATCGTTCAGTCGATCAATCGATAGAGGCTAAGGTACAAGGGGATGCCCCAGCCCTATACAATGTCAGTGGTTCAAAGAAGACCACCCCGCGATCGCAGCTTTCGCTCGGTTTGCTCAGCAGATGGCTGCAATGTTCCAACAAATGGCTGGTAACGTGCCTACTCAAGTCCCAATACAAACACCAGTGGTACAACCACAGTCTTCTGCTAGACAGTATGATAAATTGATGAAATATGGGGCTACAGAGTTCAAGGGGACAGTAGATCCTCTAGAGGCAGAACAGTGGTTAGAGAGAATGGATAGCGTATTCAAGAAACTGCACTGCACAAAGGAGCTCAGATTTCAATACTCAATATCTTTGCTACAGGGGGATGCTTATGACTGGTGGAAAACCATTCTCCACAGTCTAGTAGAACCTGCAGTGCTAACATGGAATGACTTTCTCAGGGAATTCAGACAAAAATATGTCCCTGATGCTTATGTAGACCGTGTCGTAAGAGTTCCTAAGTCCAAACAGGAGCGGTCAGTGGCTGAGTATGAAAGAGAATTTTCCTGCCTAAGCCATTATGCAGTAAGTCTACTTGCTACCAGCAGGGAGAGATGTAAGAGATTTGAAACCGGCTTAAAGCCCAGTATCAGATTACAAGTAGTCGGATTCAAACATACTAACTTCTCTGAACTTGTTTCTCAAGCCCTAGAGTTGGAAAGATTTTAGTCTAAAGCTGCTCCTGAGAAAAAGAAATCAGAGAAGACAGAGAAAGAGGGAAAATCAGTAGAACAGAGTTCCAGTGGTCCTACTGGAAAGGGGAAGAACTATGGGGGACATAGCAGAGGTGGCAAGAAGTCTAGTAGGGGAAGACATTCAGGACAGAAACCTCCTCTATCTGGTCAGCAAAGTACCAGAGGTTCCTACCATTCCCGCCAATGTGAAACTTGTGGAAGATATCATGGTGGGATATGCTATAAGGCTATTGGAGCCTGTTATAACTGTGGAGGCACAGGACACTTTGCCAAGGACTGCACCAGTGCTCATAGAGTTGGACCACCTCCTACTACTGTAGAAGGGTCAGTTCAGAGCCCTGTCACCAGAAGTTCACAACCACCCAGCAGAGGTAGAGGCAGGGGTAGAGGTAGCCCAGCAGGCAGCCAAAGCACAGTGAAACATTCAGAGCAAGATAGTGCTCTAGTCAGAATCTATGCAATGAGACAGAGAGAAGAGGCTAAGACGTCTGATGTTGTGGCTGGTACCTTCTCAACTTTTAATTAGGATGTGTTTGTGTTATTTGATCTTGGTTCTACTCATTCTTATGTGAGTGCTAGCATCATTGATTGCATTGCTGTTCAATATACAAAAATGGACTTTGAGGTGCTAGTAACAAGTCCGCTAGAACAGGAGGTCAGGGTTAATAAAATGTATAGAGATTGTCCTTTGGTGATCCAAGGACACAATTTTCTGTCTGATTTCATTGAAATGCCCTTCAGAGATTATGATATCATCTTGGGCATGGATTGGTTAGCCAGGCATCATGCCATGATTGGATCAGAGGTCAAGACAGTCACTTTTGGTCTCCTCAAGACAAATGATGTGGTAATACATGGGGAGAGGCAGTTATTGCCATCAAACATCATTTCGGCTGCACTAGCCAAAAAAAATTATCAGAAAGGGGTGTGAAGCATACTTGGCACATGTGGTAGACACCCAAGTGGGGAGTCCAGCATTGAGGGACATCCCTACAGTATATGACTTTCCAGATGTGTTTCCTGATGAATTGCCAGGATTACCTCCAGAAAGAGAAGTGCAGTTTGAAATTAATGTTATGCCTGGTGTGGATCCAATCTCCATAACACCATATAGAATGGCACCAGCATAGTTGAAGGAGTTGAAGGTACAGTTGCAAGAATTACTTGAAAAGGGCTTTATCCGCCCTAGTGTGTCACCTTGGGGAGCGCCAGTATTGTTTGTTAAGAAGAAGGATGGCACTCTTCGTTTATGTATTGTTTGACCTGGAGTCTGAATACTTTTATATTAGTGTTAGAATTAGATGTTCTGTTGTTATTCCTTTATAGGGGAATAAATTTTGATGCATTAGTGATTAGTCCTTTAAGATAAGGATTGTGATAATAAGTGAAATTAGTTTTGAAAGAGTTTATCGGCGAAAAGTATTTTCTGACACACCATAAATTATAAAGCTAATTGGCGAGCCTAGTTAATGTAAGGCAAGAGGACGTAAAAGTAAGATGCAGTAATGGAATTGCTCTAGATGAGGGCAAAGATGTTACTGTTAGTAATTGTTAATGAATATTGTAATCAGAATAAGTTTCGGATATCAGTAAATTCGAAAAGGATAAAATATCAGAAAATTTGATCTATTGGGATGTATCGTAGTAACTACGCAATGTTCTTAATGTTTATAGTGTAAGCTGTAGATTACAGTACTAACTTGAGATTATTGTGTAAAGCTACGTACTACCCGATAGTACACCTAGATGAGAATAGTTGCCAACGGCATCTGTTTTGGTATAGTTATGCCAGGACAGAATGTAATTGTTAGAAATAAGTTTGAAAATCCTACTTAGGGATCTAAAACTCAAAAGTTAGAATATCGAAAGGTTATAGTTCAGTACAAAAGGAAGTAAGTTATAGAATATTGACAGATAAAAAGAGTTATGGAAGTAGAGATTTGAACAGTTGATTCATATATAACAAAGAAATATTACGAATGTGAGGAAGACTATGGACTAGAATGGTCAGAGGACCAATGACTAGATAAATGATTCTAACATGACCGCAAGGGGTCATTCAAGAAGGAACGTGAACCGAAATACAGCACAATAGTAAGAGGAGATTGGTGTTATACAAACAAATTAAACATTGAATTAGATTGTTAAAAGTCTTATACAAATTTGAGGAAAAGAATATTATACGATTGTATAGAAAGGAGAAAATAAACATATGACTATTGTAAGATGGCTATTGGGTAAAATTTCGTGGATGAAATTTATTTAAAGGGGGGAGAATTGTAACACCCCTATGTTCGGTAGTGCGTTCTACTGTTCCTATGACCAGTGTTGTCCGGACAGCTAGGATGCCTAAAACTACACTTCGATATGAGTGAGGAGATATAAAATAATGAAATACAAGAAAAGAAAATACAAGAAAAATAAAGGAAAAATAATAGCAAAGAAATGTAACCAAGTTAAACGAGCCAAGAACCCTAGCGATGGGTGACCGCACCGGGAAGTCATGGCGTGGACCGTTGACTAGCCCTGGACCGCAGGGAACCCTGGAAAATATTTTTAAGACTTATAGAGACATCAATTGAAGTATAAATGCCATTAGAAATATCAAAGAAAAATTAATTAATTAGTACAAAGAAAAGTGAGAAATCGAAAAACGGACAAAACCCGGTGTTACCGAAAAATCGGGAATGCAACCCGAACAGGGGCATTGTGGTCATTTGACACCCCGAGTTGTCTTTTGACCTAAATATCTATTAAAAATAAATGATATTAAACTTTGAAAATGCAATGAAAAATAAAAATATGGTACATAATATAAAAGTGGAAATAATGAGGCAAATTTTACAAATTTGATAACTTTAATTAAATAAGTAATTTCCTAAAGTTAGTGGTCCACTAACTCACATTGTGGGACACCTTTATAATGCATTTGGACAGATTTAAACTTCATCTTCAACCTCATTTCAACACCAGCCGAAAATAACTCCCATTGAAGCTCCCATGGCCGCCCCATTTTTCCACCTTCATCTACCAATGATCCAACCATGGAAACCTCAACCTTCCTTCACTAAAATTGCTCTACATCACTTGGGCAGTAGATAGGCAGCAAGAAGACCAAGTTTTGGAGAGATTTTGAAGAGTTTCCAAAGTGGTAAGTTTATGTTTTTGGTTAGTGCTTCATTAAAGTTAGTAAGGAGGTTATGGGTACTTGAATTTTGGAAAGAATTTTGAGGTTTGATGTTTAAAGGGAGAGCTGTATTTTTGGCAGCCATGGAAACTCCTTGAAGACAGTTTATTCTTGCTTGTAAATGGTAGATTAAAGGGTTGATTATGTGTTTATATGTGTAGAAATAAATTGGGTGATGTATACTAAGTATATTGTGAATGTGTATTTGAATTTGGAAGCTTGGAAATTAATGGAGTGTGATGTGTGAATCGGCAGCTTGCATTGTGAACCAAAAAAATGTTATTTCATGGGTTGGTTTATGAAATTACATGGTTGAATTATGTTGCTTGCTATGGCAGATTGTATATGTGTACAAGGGTTTGAGTTTAGGCATGTAAATGAGCTTGTTATGTAGTTAAATTGTGTGTAAATTGAAGTTGGTAAATTCTGGACTATAATGTGCATATTGAGTGTGGTTATAAGCTGCCAAAATGACCAAAAATATGTTGTGAAATATGTTTAGGTTATGGTACAAACCAGATTGGGTAAGAATGTGTGAATTGGTAAATGCTAAAAGTGATCTTTGATGAGTAATAAAGGAAGTGCAATAGGGCAGTATGCATTTTGGCCTATAACTTTAAGTGTGTGGCTCCAATTGGTATGAGACCAATTGGAGGTGAAACTATGCACAAAATGTGCCAACTTTCATGAAGGAAGCATACCAAAATTCTGCTTGCAAGGTAGCTTGAAAAGTGACCAAATCGGGATTAAGTGCAATTGAGGCCTGAAAATTGACCATTTGGGCAGCAGTTAGTGTTTAGGCCATAACTCACTCAAAACAGGTCCAATTGACCTGAAATTTTGACCATGAATAGTTAAGACCCATATCTACAAGTATTATGAAGACACCAAAGCCTAGAAATGACCATAAGCAAGTCAAACAGCTTGCACAATTTCGGGTCCAAAAACTGGCCGAACCAAAATTGACCTAAAATGACCTAAAATGACCAATTTTAGTGTAATTTGACCAACAATAGTAAAATGATCATAACTTGGTCTACAAAACTCATAATAACCTGAAGTTTTGCCCCGCATTCCATAAGACATAGATCTACAAGTTTGTAGTTTAGACCAAAACCCGAAAACTAAGGGAACTAGGTCGTTTGGCTAGGTCAAACTAGTATCCCGGAATCCAGCAAATTACAAGAAAATGCAGTATACACGGAAATGAACTTGGTAACATGTACCAACTCTAAAATACTATCGAATGTGACATGTTAATAACATTAAAACCTAAATTACCTAGAATGCATCGAGGGTCGACATATTAGGTTGACTAAGTAAATATTAGAATTTAGTGAATTAATTATCAAGCATTATCGTTAGAGACAGTTTAAATGAGTACTGAAACACTTCAAATTGTGTTTCTCAGTTAGCAAAGACTCAGGGAAAGGGAAGGAAACACTGAGTCAAGACCAGGAGACAGTTATCAGAGGTTTGTGCACAACTAGTTTTCAACTGATTTTGCTCTGAATAATATTTCATATGATTAATTGTATGTTATTGTTTTAAATTGTGTTTGTGCACAACTAGTTTTCAACTGATTTTGCTCTGAATAATATTTCATACGATTAATTGTATGTTATTGTTTTAAATTGTGTTTGTGCACAACTAGTTTTCAACTGATTTTGCTCTGAATAATATTTCGTATGATTAATTGTATGTTATTGTTTTAAATTGTGTTTGTGCACAACATTTATTTCTTTTGAATTTTTCAATTGAAATAAATTATGACTATTTGTATATTATTATTTTCAATTATGGAAATGTGTTTGAATGGATACTTATTGCTTGAAAAGCATTGTAAATGGTTTGGAACTGTGGAAAAATTGATTTAGTGTAATTTGTGAAAGTTGAAGTTAATTATCAATTGTGTTGCCATCTTGTAAATGAAATTATGACTTTGGAAATTTTGAGATAAAATGTGTTTAGTGTTATCAAAGCAAAGTGGGGACGGCGATACGTAATGCCTACGATTCTTGGGAACTCTCACGAGTAAACTCAAGAGCTTGCAGGGATGGTGATACGTAACGCCTGCAAGTGCTCTGATAGGTACCACCCAAGGGCTTGCAGGGATGGCGATACGTAACGCTTGTAGGTGCTTTGGTAAGTACCCTTAAATGCTAGCATTGATCGGAAAATTGTGTCATGGCCTAAGTTGTGAATGAATTGGCAACACTGTATTCTTAAATTATTCGACTAAATTGTGTTATTATGCGATTTGATAATTTGTGAAATGGAGTTTAAATTCTTATTGACATTCACTGTCTTTTGAATTTAACCATGTTTTGACTATTGAGATTTATTGTGATATTATGAATTGGAGTTTAAATTCTTATTGACATTCACTGTCTTTTGAATTTAACCATGTTTTGACTATTGAGATTTATTGTGATATTATGAATTGGAGTTTTAAATTCTTATTGACATTCACTGTCTTTTAAATTTAACTATGTTTTGATTACTGAGATTTAATGTGATATTGTGTTAAATTCCTTATGACATTCATTGTCTTGAATTTAACTATGGTTTTACGTATCCATCATTTATATGATTTATGAATTGTGATTTAAAGTTGTATTTGGTTAATGTTGTGCACCGCTGAGACATTGTCTCAGCGATAGCTTTTCATTGCTGTCGCAGGTAGACAGATTTACAGGGCAGCAGACTAGGCTGCTAGTACATTCAGCGAGAGATTATCGGGTATATTGAGTATACCACATTTTGCATTTTGTACTGTAATGTATGTTCACTGTATGTATATATTGTTTTTGATTTTGAGCAATTGTAAATTAAAATTGTACATTGAAGTTGTAAAATAAATTGTGAATTATTTTGACTTGTAAAATTTGTATTATATTTCTTTTGTCTCAGTCTTTGAAAAATTATTGTGGATTTGAGTTGAAAAACATATTGTGTTGAATTATGTTGGAGTTTGAGATTGAGAAAAATATTGAAGTGCTTTTTACAGGTTTTTGAAGAACTGTTTTGTCCAAAATACAGATGGCACTCTGCCAAAATTTTTACAGAAATTATTAATAGTCCAAGTGTGTTAGTTGTTTTACTTCAGTTCAAAAAGGTTTTTAACACCTGTAAATAGTGCTCACCACTTTAAAAAGAAGTAAGAAAAGTTTTAAAATCCCTTGTAGTGTATTTAATAAGTTATCAGTAGATGAAGTTGGTAATTCATTAGGTATACTACGGGATCATGTTATGCCTTACAGAGGGGTAGGGTGTGACACATCCTTTTATTCATTCATTATGTCATTCATATTGATCACAATTTATAATAATTATTTTCATGTGTAATTGTACTCAAAGCATTTTTCCTTATCCTTTCTGTAATAATGAGAACTAAAGTCTCATCCATATATTTATTTATTCATTACACTATGTATATAAATTATCATTCATATTTCAAGTAATCCATGAACATTTCATGGATTTCAAATTTAATTAAATTTTCCTTAAATCCTAGAGTCACTCAACTTCAAGAATTTAAATTTATTAATCACATTATCTATGTTAACCATCCTAATTGTTTTTCTAATTTAGTATACCATTTCTTATATCATTGCGGTTACTATTCACTTAACCATTTCCCTTCAAAGATTGACTTTTTAATTCATAATAGATTTGTTAAACCTAAGTTCACCAAGATACCATATTTTGCATTTTATTTTTGTTGGCATTGATTGCCAAACTCAATTTCTAGCCTCCTAAGTTTTATTTCAAATTTTCAGAATTTGAGGTCCAAATTCACTGTTCCATTGGACCTGGCTGCAGTAAAAATTTGATAAAACTTTCTTCATGAAAGTTTTTCCTTATTGTGTCTTCTTTAATTCCCTTTTAAGTTGCTTGGTTAATTCCCATTGGTTAGCAATTTAATTTTATTCATTTATGACATCATGCTTATGTCATAAATCAAATTAAACTTCATTTTCTTTTCTCCTTTCCTTTATTCATTTTTAATTATTTTCTCACCAATATTAATTCATATTTTAAGTTATATAATTTACCCACTTAAATGGATAAGTCGGTCAAAAATCATCTCTGAAGGTGAAATGATCAAAATGCCCTCCGTTTGGCTTAAAGAGCCAAAACTATCTATACCGATCTTAAAAATTTTTCTAAGCATTTTCTTGGCATTCTAATACCATCGAAACCTCAATGACTCTTCTTTGGAGTCTCAAAAATTATTTCACGGAATTTCCCTAGGATTTAGGGCTACTAGCTGTGAAGACAGTAACTTCCTGTTTGGTCACCCATCGCTAGGGCACCGGCTCATTTAACTTTGTTGTATTTCATTTCTAAAATCTTTTCTTAATTTTTCTTACACTTATTTGAATTATTTATGACCCCTTACTCTAGTCTAAATATAATTCTAGATATTCTGGCTATCCGGACCAACATTAATCACAGAAATAGTCAAATGCACAGACTAGCTAAAGTGAGGGTGTTACACCCTTAACCTCTCTTCTTTAAACATAACAAGCATGTTAAATTGAGTTGATATTGTATGAAAATTTAAGAAAGTGATGAGGATGTGAGAGGTTAAATTTTCGGCAACCATGAGGAAAAATGGAGTTTGATGCTTTTAATGGATTTAAAATAGTTTAGTAATGATAAGTGATGAGTGAATGTGCATTAGAAGTTGTATGGATTGAGTTTGCATGAATTATGAAAATTGAAATTAGGGTTTTAACCAAAAATTGGGGTTTTTAAGTTATGACTTGAAATTGGCATTGTTGAGACCAATTGTTGCTTATTTGAAGTGCCATGAATGCAATTGTAATTTGGGAGATTGGTGGAAATGAAAATTTGGTAGTGCTATTTTTATGCAGGTTTTAGGACCTATGAGTCCAGCATGTTTGAACAGTCATAAGTTGAAATGTGTTGCTCCAATTGGTATAAGGCCAATTGGAGATGAAACTAGGGTCAAAATCCCCCATTTTTCATGAAGAAACTATGCCCAAAAACTATCCCTAACTTGACCTAAAAACTATGTGAATCCAAACAACCCTAATCTGGACATAGGAAAACGACCAAACGAACAGTAAATGTTCGAATGGCCATAACTTACTCTAGAAAGGTCAGAATGACCTAATTTTTGAACCATTGGAAAGTTAGACATAGGAGTACATTTTTTATGAAGAACACAGAGCCTAATTCTTCCCCTAACCCAACCAGATTGCTAGCACAAGTTAGATCACAATTCTATCTAGGACCAAACTGACATGAAATTCTGGACTTAGGCCTATTCGACTAGTTTTGAAAAAAATGTCATAACTTGATTCACAAAATTGCAAATGTAGTGAGACTATAGCTTAAATTTCCATAAGACCTAGATCTACAACTTTTGTATTTTGACCCAAACCTAGAACTAAATGAACTTGGCCAATTGGTTAGGTCAATTTTGTATGCCAAATCTTGGAATTTAACTAAATAACCACTTGACCCCAGAATAGTATTTATACCATAACTTTTAATAGAAAACTCCAATTGGGATGAGCCAAACTGTTCTGCAAACTTAAGAAATAGGGATCCAACTTTAATTTTAGGGAATTTCCTCAAATTTTGAGTGTAAGAACCCTAAAATGTGAGACAAACCCACTGACCTGAACCTGGAATCCTGAAGGCATAGGATACATGAGTCTAGGCCAGTTAATTGACTATAACTTATTCTATATAGCTTGAAAAATTGTAAATCTTAAATATAAATGATCCTCAGACATAGGGTAACAACTCCTATGAAAAATATTAGGCCTAAAAGTGGCTGTAACATATCCAAATAATTAGATAAAAGTTGACTCTAGAATTTGCCTAGTTCTAGAACCAAAAAGAGATAATGAACCAGTTTTGATTATTTGACCATAACTTAAGTTCTAAAACTCCAAATGACATGATTGAAAAAGGAAAACAAAGATAAGACATAAAAGAATAAGTTCCTTGAAGGAAGTGTGGCCAAATAGTGGCTACATTTTAATCTATTTGCTAGGTGAAGTTATGACACCAAATTTGTACTTTGAGAAAGGTTCTTAAATTGACTTGTTACATGATATGAAATTAACCAAAATAATTTGTTGACCACATGACTGCACTAAATTGCCCAATGTATACCTAGACTTATGTATATAGCTTGGATCAATTAGTATTCCAATTAGGGACTACAGATAGCAGTATTGCCTATATGAATAATCATTGATAGACAATATCTATCTGATATGGTTGTTCTACAGGCTTTATGCCAGCCCATTGGCCATTGTTCCTGTTTTAATTTCTAGCTATTATGCCTATCCACTGGCCTTATGCCAGACATGACAAATGTATACATGTTAGACATATGGCTGTCTAACTAATATACTCTTGTGTATCCAGTCTTTATAGTCTGTTTTAGGTTACTTGGGCACTGATATGAATTAAATCAGACTGAATAGGGAATAAGTAAACAAAAAAGATCCTAATAACTTTAATTATTCCAAAGTTCAATAAATGCGTAAAAAATTCAAAATTTATGAAAATTACACATAGAATAATTATTTTAATTATTCTGCTATTTTTATTTGAATTTATGCACCACTAAGCAATTCGCTTAGCGCGTTGGTTTTCCATCACGTAGGTACTAGAGATCAGCCACAGCAGCAGCAGCAGTCACAGCATTAGTGCTCTGACAAAGATTTGTGTAGATCTGCTAGTCATCTCTGCAGTCAGTTTGTAACACCCCAATTTGCATAGGCTGGTATATGTTACTGTTCCAGTGACCGGTATCGATTCGGACAAGAGAACTATCTAAGACACCTAGATAAGCCTTGAACACAAATAATTAGTAATCGCCAAATAGTTAAGTATAAATAAGAAAAACAGAGCACAAAAAGTTAAATGAGCCGGGAGTCATAGCGATGGGTGACCTTCTCGGGAATGACTCTAAGGTCAGTCTAAACTCAAATTTAGAACATTAAAATGTGACGCTGCAGTCCTTAGGACTATTTCAAACATAGTGGAAAAGAAAAAATCATGAAAAAGAATTGTTAAGCAGGTCAAATAATTAGGTCAGGGATCCAGAAGAAATATTGAATAACTTGTAAACCGGATTGAACCAGTGACGGGCAATTTGGTCAATTCACTTCTAAAGCTGACTCCTGACCTAACTATCCAATAAAATTGAAAAAAAGAAAATTTCAGGATCAAAAATTAAATTAAAAAGCTAATAGAAAAATAAATAAATAAAGTGTTATTACATCATTGGATGACATCATCATGATGTCAAAACTTATTTTAATTTTCCTACAATTGTTGACCAAGTTAATTAAAGTTAATTACTTATAAAATAACAAAAAAAAGCAGAGAAAAATCACTCATCTTCACTCCTCGCTCACTTTAGCCAAACCTTTCCCATAGCCTCACCATTGCCAACCTCCATGGAAGCTTGAACTCAAGCTTGAAATCCCTCACTTAACCTTAATTTTTCTCATAAATACTTCATAAAAGCTTGTTATCTCAACTTAAGAAGGAGATTGAAGAAGAAAGAAAGAAGGAAGAGAGAAGAAATTGGTTGAGTGATCTCCAAAGTTAAGGTAAGAATTTAAATTGAAATTTTTAGTTTAAAACACATGTTTTGAGTTAATTTAATTATGATTTAAACTTAAAAATCAAATCAAAACAAATGTTGAGGGACCAAATATGAAATTTTTCTAGCTAGGGTTTGGGTTTGATATGAATAAGTTTTATGGTTTTGAATGGTTATTTGAAGTGAATTAGGTGTGGAGATCATGCATGTATACTTTGAAATGCATTAGATTGAACTTTATGTGTAGCTAGGGTTTTAAGCATATGAAAAATTGAAGAAAAATTTGAGAATTGGCCAAATGATGTAGTTGACCTTATTTGAGTTGAGAAATGGTCAATTTTGACCATTTGTAGTGTGTATGAATTGTTGGAAACAAGTTTAAATTCGGATTAGAGAGGGTCAATCTGCAGGCAGCTTGACCTAGGTCCCTTTCAGGGACCAAAACTGAAAATTTACCAACCCAATTAGTGTGAGGCTAATTGGTAATGAAACTAGACACAAAATGACACATTTTTCATTCAGGAATCATGTCCAAAAAGTGACCATAACTTAGTGAACAATGAGGCCAAATCCGGAATTGGGCAAACTGACATGTACAAAAATGACTAAATGAACAGTAGTTATGTAAATGACCATAACTTGGCCTAGGAAGGTCCAAATGACTTGAAAAACCACCTGCAATCAACCCACAAAAACTGCCAATAACCAAGAATTTGCCCAAAATTCTGGGTAACACCAAATCCGGCCAATCATATTCAAATGGCCATAACTAGGGCTACAAAACTCCAAATGGAGTGATTCAAAAAGGAAAATAAAGTTAAGATAATAAGGAACAACTTCTATGAAGAAAATTTAGCCTAATTGCCATAGCAACTTGACCAATGGAATAGTGCAAAATAGGGCACCAAATCTGAAATTTTGGAATTTCACCTAAGAGACTTAAGATTTGAGGAAAACAACCAAAACCAACAAGTTAGGTAACCAAAATGTGGTATGTGGGTGAAATTAAAATTCTCATACCTATTAAGCATTAGAAAGTCAACAAATTGAATTGAATAGTGTCATAAATAGATTTGAAATTATTTTTGGATTTATGATAAATTATGATACTGAAACACTGTGAAATTGTGTATTTCAGTTGAAAAAAATACCGAGAAAGAACCCAAAGCATCGAGTCAGGGCTAAGAGGCGACTCGTATAAGGTTTGTGCACAACATAGAAATTTCTGTAAATTTTCTTCTGCAAATTGTTTTGAATGAATTGTGATATTAAATTGTGACTTAATTGTATTGAAATGTTTATTATGCTTTTGACTTAAATTGTTAAAAGGTTACTTGTATGTGTTTGAAATGGCAATAAATGTTTAGTAAATTGCTAAGATAGTTTTGAAACCACAATGTCATAACCATATATTTGAATGCCTCACTAGCATGACTAGGGGGGGAAATTAGTTTTGAATTTTGTTTTCTTTTCTGGTTGAAGTGTTGAGGTGTGTGCCAGTAGAAGAAGAAATTTGAATGGGTACCCATATATTTGAGCTAGCTAGCCTTGTGATTACTTATAAGCCTCCAGCTATTGAGATGAATATTGTTTCGAATGGCATGATTTAACTGTGTGTTTTATGAAATTGTTTTGAGACTTCCTAAATGAAATTATTTGGACTAAAAGTTTATAAATCATGTTTTGTATTTGTCTTTCATTTTCAGTACTGTATTTGAATAAATGTGATTTGACTTATGCATAAACTATTATTTTAGTATGTTGTGCACCACTGAGTCATAGTACTCAGTGATGGTTGTTATTGCTGTGGTAGATATAGAGACTAGAGGAGTAGCAGAGTGAGCTGCTGAGGATCTTGAAGCCACTTCCCTGAAGTTTTATCGGGTATATTTTATACCCTAATTGTAATATTTAGTTGATATATGTAAATGTATGTACATGTAATAACTGGTCATGAGAAATTGTATAGAGTTGTAATAATATTATTTTGGTTTTGCTAATGTAAAGTTTAGTTGATGAATGTAAATTGTTTTTACTTTAATGAAAAATGAATGGAATTATTGAATATTACTTTTGATGACAATTGAATTGAGAAATGACGTTGAATTGTTTTGAGGTAGTAATGAGTTTGATGAAATGAGATATTGGAAGTGTTTTTATAGGATTTTGAAGAACTGTTTTCTTAAAATACAGATGGCACTCTGCTAAAATTTTTCTAAAATTTGCATAAAAATAAAATGGACAAAAATTTTGAATGTAACACCCTATTTGCATAGCCTGGTATATTTCACTATTCCGGTGACCGGTGTCGGTCCGGATGATTAAGGGGATTAGAACCACACTTAAGACAACTAGATAAGCTATAAACACAAATAATTAGTAATTGCCAATTAGTTAAGTATAAATAAGAAAAACAGAACATAAGAAGTTAAACGAGCCGAGAGTCACAGCGATGGGTGACCTTCTCGGGAAGGGTTGCGAAGTCAATTTAAACTTAAATTTTGAACCGTAAAATGTGATGCTGCGGTCCTTAGGACCATTACGAACACAGTGGAAAAGAGAAAATCACGAAAAAGAATTGTTAAGTCAGTCAAATAATTAGGACAGGGAGCTGAAAGAAATATTAAATTATTTGCAAACTGAGTTGAACTGACGAGGGGCAATTTGGTCAATTGACCCCGAGAGCCGACTCCTGACCTAACTGTCAAATAAAATCAGAGAAAAAAAAATTTTGGAGTCAGGAATTAAATTAAAGAACTAATAAAAGAAATAAAAAAAAAAAGAAAATGAAAAA
This sequence comes from Hevea brasiliensis, assembly GCF_030052815.1. NCBI lineage: Eukaryota > Viridiplantae > Streptophyta > Magnoliopsida > Malpighiales > Euphorbiaceae > Hevea > Hevea brasiliensis. Next base: position 28,126,059 of record NC_079503.1, read on the forward strand.
GTGAAGGGAGATGACATCATGCATAACCAACAAGTTCATTTAAAAAAAAAAAAAAAAAAAGACTACAAAGGAAAATAATTACTAAAACAATAGCAAGAAAAGACTAAAATATTCTAAACTAAACTAAAAGTTGCATCAAATGATCAAGAGATTTGATAAGAAAAGAGTAAAACTAAGTTCTCACTCAGAGGATCATGCGAGGTACTAGAAAGAGTGGATACACTAGCACACAGATTTGCTTGTCTTTAAAATTGAAATGAATTTGAATCTAAGTTATGACAGAAGCTCATAAGAAACTTGGCACATAAGGTGAGCAATCGATGAGTAAATAGTATTGGTTAAAGTGCTAAAGAAGCATCATTCAGGCTAGGAAGCTACTTAGGAACGAGAGGAGGACATGAGGAGACAGCACTCATAGCTGTTCAGAGATTGATACCAGGTAAAAATTTCGAGACTAAATTTATTTTAAGGTGGGGAGAATTGTAACACCCCTATTTGCATAGCCTGGTATATTTCACTATTCCGGTGACCGGTGTCGGTCCGAACGATTAAGGGGATTAGAACCACACTTAAGACAACTAGATAAGCTATAAACACAAATAATTAGTAATTGCCAATTAGTTAAGTATAAATAAGAAAAATAGAACATAAGAAGTTAAACGAGTCGAGAGTCACAGCGATGGGTGACCTTCTCGAGAAAGGTTGCGAAGTCAATTTAAACTCAAATTTTGAACCGTAAAATGTGACGCTGCGGTCCTTAGGACCATTAAAAACATAGTGAAAAAGAGAAAATCACGAAAATGAATTGTTAAGTTAGTCAAATAATTAGGTCAGGGAGCTGGAAGAAATATTGAATTATTTGCAAACCGGGTTGAACCGATAAGGGGCAATTTGGTCAATTGACCCTGAGAGCTGACTCCTGACCTAACTGTCAAATAAAATCGGAGAAAATAAAATTTTGGAGTCAGGAATTAAATTAAAGAACTAATAGAAAAAAAATAAATAAAAAAAAAAATAAAAAATTGAAGGGAGATGACACCATGCATGACATCATGCATGATGCCATAAAGATTATAATTAATAAATTTAATTAAATTAATTTATAGTCTTCCTAAGACATTAAAAAGAAAAGAAAAGAAAAAAAAATTAAAAGTCTTCTTCTTCCACCAAGTTGCCGCCCCACCTCTCCCTTAACACCACCATTACCACACCTCCATGAAAGCTTGCTCCAAGCTTTAAATCCTCCATTAAACCCTACTTTCTTCCCTAATCACTTCATAAAACCTTATTTTCTTCCTTTGAGAAAGAGATTTAGCAAGAAAGAAAGAAGAAAAGAGGAGAAAAATTGAAGATTGAATATCAAAATTGAAGTAAGCTATTTACTTTGGAATTTTGAGTTTAATAAATGTGTTTATGATTGAATGAACTTGGAAATAAGCTTAAAATGAAAGGAAGACAAGTGTTAGGGGACAAAGTTGAATTTTGGCCTACTAGGGTTTTGATATATGTATGCATGAATTTGGTGGATTTAAAAGTGTATGTGAGCCTAATTGTGTTGAATGATTATGATTAAATGCCTTGAATTAGTTAAATGCAATGAATTGGTGAACTAGGGTTTAGAGGCAAAAATTTGGAGAAATGGTGAAATGATGTATTTGATCTAGTTTGAAGTGAGAAATGGTCATTTGTGACCAAATGAAGTGTGTTGGAAGTGTTGGAGTTAAGGTTAAATTCGGATTCAATGTGGTCATGCTGCTGGCAGTAGAACCAAGGTCCCTTTGAGGGAGCAAAACTGAAAATTTACAAGTCCAATTAGTATGAGACCAATTGGGAATGAAAATAGACACAAAATGACACAATTTTCATTTAGGAAGCATGCCCAAAAAGTGACCAAAACCTAGTGAACAAATTGACCAAATCCGGAAAATCTCAGTCTGCCCTGTACAAACTGACCAAATGAACAGTGTTTGTTCATTTGTCCATAACTTGAGCTAGGCAAGTCTAAATAACCTGAAATTTTACCAGTGGATAGTTGAGATATAGAACTAAAACTTTCATGAAAAATACAAACCCAAATTATGCCATTAATCAAGTCATTTGGCCACCAAAAGTTGGTGACCTAAAACTGCCAAAACTAAAATTTGCCCAGAAAATTTGGGTTGAGTCCAATCCGGCAGCCATGGTTCAAATGGCTATAACTTGAGCTACAAAACTCCAATTGGAGTGATTCAAAAATGAGAATAAACTTAAGAAAATAAGGAACATTTTCTATGAAGAAAGTTTTGCTAAATTCTAACATAAAAATAGCCAATGGAACAGTGTAACTTAAGACACCAAAACTGAAAATTTACAAATTTGCCTAAAAGACTTAGACTTTGAGTAAACCACCAAAACCAACAAATTTAGTGACCAAAATGTGGTATGTGGGTGAAGTTGGAGTTTCCATACCTATTAAGCCTTAGAAAGTCAACAAATTGACTTGAATAGTGTCATGAATAGTAACTCTGAAATACAAAATTTAAAGAACACCAAGTTTAGCATATTAAAGCTAGGTATAAGTGAATTTGAATTTATTTTTGGATTTACGATGAGTTATGATACTGAAACACTGTGAAACTGTGTGTTTCAGTTGAAAAGAACACCGGGAAAGAACCCAAAGAATTGAGTCAAGGCCAAGAGGTGACTCGTATAAGGTTTGTGTATAACTAACTCTTTTATTATATTTTTACTTCTAAATTGATTTGAATAAGTTTATTTTATAATTTCTAAATTTTGATGTGTTGAGAATTATAATTTGTTGAATGAAATTGTATAAATTAAATGTAAATTTTCTTATGCATTTAAGGATTTATTGCATGGTTTTGAGAATCGTAAATTTTAAATTTGATGTATTGCCAACCTTGAGCATGAATTTGTGATGATTAAATATGTTGATGATTTGTAAAAACTTTGTAAATAGAAATTGTTTTGAATATGATTTGAAACCATAGTTGACATGGCAAAATTTGTTGTAAATTCTCATTAGCTTGTCTAGTGAGATATCTCCTCCACTAGATGGGGCGAGTTACTTCCTCTCTGGCTTGCCAGTTGGGGAAGAATTTGAATGAGTACTCATATATACTAGCTAGTCTTTGTTTCTCCCTTTTAGCCTCGGTTATTGGGAGAGTTTGAAATGTCTTGGTGTACAACACGGCATCTATTTGAATTTTGGGTCATGGGATCAACTGTGTGAATTGTTGGCAACGCCCTTTAAATTATGCATAATTTGATAAATTGTGATTGAAATGAATAAATTGTTGTGAATCAAAATATTTTTGTATTATTTCAGAATTTAAAAGAAATGTAAATAAAAAGTTACTATTTGATCAAAATAATATTCAAATGAATAATTTGCATAAAAGAAAATATTGATTTTTGAATGTCATGGATTTTGAAGAATTTAGAAATTTTAAATTTTTATTCATTATGAATTGTTAAGAATAATTGGTATTAAGTTTTAAATTATTAGTTTGTGCACCACTGAGTTTACCACTCAGCGATAGCTTTGTATGCTGTCGCAGGTGAAAGAAAATATAAAGCAGCTGAGCGAGGTTATTGAAAGACACGGTGAGATTATCCTCGGGTATATCATAGGTATACTCTTGTACATTAACTTTTAATGTAATTCTGTAATCATATGTATGAAATTTACTTTGAACAGTTGTACAAACTCTTTTGTAATATATATATTTCGATTGTAATCAAATACAAATTATTGTAATATTATCTTGAGATTTTATATACTTATAAAGTTTTGCATTATTAAATTGTAATGCTCCCATGAATGTGAAAATTAATTTAGTTACCTCAATGAGATGTTTTAATGTTGATTTAATTTAAACTGTGTATTGAATTGCTTGTATTGATTTGTGAAATGAGGATTGTTTGAATTTTGAGACTTGAGAAATCGGTTGAGATTGATTGTGAAATTTGAAGAAGTTGTTGAGAAAAATATTGGAAGTGTCTTTATTTTCAGGTTTTAAAGAACTGTTTTCTCAAAATATAGACGGCACTCTGCCAAAATTTGTATAAAATTTGCGGAAAAATAAAATGGGCCAAAAAATTTAACCAGTTTTCAACTTTAATTAAATGCTTTAATACCTATTAGAAAATGCTCACCACTAAACAAAAGTAAGAAATTTTTTTTTAAATTTCTTGTAGGGTACTTAATGAGTTATCGGTAAGTGAAGTTCGGTAGTTCATTAGGTATTCTATGGGATCATGTTATGCCTTACAGAGGGGTAACGTGTGACATTGAACTAGTTTTTAAACTTCTAAAAAGTAAGGAAATGCTTTTAAAATCTCTTGTGGAGTACTTAATGAGTTATCGGTAGGTGAAGTTCGATAATTCATTAGGTATTCTATGGGATCATGTTATGCCTTACAGAGGGGTAAGGTGTGACATGTTTTAGTGGTATCAGAGCAATGGTTTTAAAACAAATTTTGAACTGTGAATTTGAAATATTTTGTCGGTAAATACAACTGCTCAAATGTTTGATACATATGACATATTTACATCATGAATATGCACTAACGGAGGTCAACCTGCTTGTGTTTGTTATCAGAGGGTAGAAAATATCTGAAAGCAGAATGGAAGAAGGAGATCATTCTGTAGAACAATCTGTCAAGGCTAAGGCCCAAGGAGAAGCCCTAACACTCCAGAATGTGAGTGGGTCAGCCACTCCAGCTTCTTCTCAAGCACCGCAGTTCCCTGCTCAGTTTGCACAGCAGATGGCTACATTTTTTCAACAAATTGCAGGAAAATTGCCCACACAAGCTCAGATATAAGCCCCTACAGTACAACCACAACCCCCAGTAAGATAATATGAGAAGTTAATGAAATTTGGGCTACAGAATTCAAAGGAACAGTTGATCCACTGGAAGCAGAACAGTGGTTAGAGAGGATGGAATAGGTTTTCAGAAAACTACAGTGTGTTGAAGAGTTGAAGTTCAAATATTCAGTATCACTTTTGCAAAGGGATGCATATGAGTGGTGGAAGACCATCCCCCACAGCCTAGTAGAGCCACCAGTCCTCACATGGGCAGACTTTTTGAGGGAATTTTGGCAAAAGTGGGTCCCCGATACTTATGTAGACATGAAGCTACAAGACTTTTTAAGTTTGAAGCAAGGGGACAAAATTTTAGCAGAGTATGAGCGAGATTTCTCTCGACTAAGTCACTATGTCGGAAGCTTGGTCACCACCCCAAAGACCGGTGTAAGAGGTTTGAGGCTGGGTTGAGGCCTAGCTTGAGAATGCAAGTGGTGGGGTTCCGATACCAAAATTTTTCTGAATTGATTTCACAAGCCCTAGAACTGGAAAGGATAGAATCAGAAGGGACAATGAAAAAAAAGTATATAAGAGAAAGAGAAAATAGAAAAAGCTGCTGGTCAAACTACATAAAGTAGGTTGGGGAAGAGAAAACATTTTGGAGGATCTAGCTAAAGCTAATCGGGTAGAGGTAGATCTTCTGGACAAAAACCACCCCGATCCGATTCGCAAAATCAGTAGACACACGGAAATACGCTGTCGGATCGACTTTGTGAGACTTATGGTAAACCACATAGTGGAGTATGTTATAGAGCTATAGGAGCATGTTTTAATTGTAAAGGGACTGGTCATTTTGTTAAGGATTGCGTAAGTCCATACCGTTATGGATCATTTACCACATCAGAAGGATCAGCCCAAGTTTCTATCCCAAAGAGTTCACCAGCAGTTGGTAGAGGCAGAGGCAGAGGTAGGGATAGTACACCTGGAAGTCAGAGTACTATGAATCAGCCAGGACAAGGTAATGCTCCGGCTAGAGTATACACTATGCGACAAAGGGATGAGGATGAGACTTTTGACATTTTTGCTGGTATTTTCTCAATTCTTAATTAAGATATGTATATGTATAAAAATTGTAACACCCCTATGTTTGGTAGTGCGTTCTACTGTTCCGGTGACCAGTGTTGTCTGGACAGCTAGGATGCCTAGAACTACACTTCGATATGAGTGAGGAAATATAAAATAATGAAATACAAGGAAAGAAAATACAAGAAAAACAAAAGAAAAATAATAGTAAAGAAATGTAACCAAGTTAAGCGAGCCGAGAACCATAGCGATGGGTGACCGCACCGGTAAGTCACGACGTGGACCGTTGACTAACATTGGACCGCGGGGAACCCTGAAAAATATTTTTAGGACTTAAATAAATGTCTATTGAAGTATAAATGCTCTTAGAAATATCAAAGAAAAATTAATTACTTAGTACAAAGAAAAGTGAAAAATCGAAAAATGGACAAAATCCAGTGTTACCGAAAAATTGGGAATGCAACCCGAACAGGGGTATTGTGGTCATTTGACACCTCGAGTTGTCTTTTGACCTAAATTTCCATGAAAAACATTAGTAGTGTTAAAATTTTGAAAATGCCATAAAAAAATGAAATGAAATGAAATTTATGTATAAAGTGTCATTAAGGGAAATAAAGGGGGTATAATTAGAAATACTAAAACTTGATTATTATAATAATTTTACCATTATTAGTGGGGGTATAAATACAAATGTTGAGGCACATTTCTCCACTAACTAACTCATTTCCTTCAAGCTTCCAACAATGGCCGATTGTCACTACCAATTCTCCATGGAAAATTTTCCATGGGAAGCTTAATTCTCTCTCATTTTCAACATAAAACCATAAATTCTCTTCATTAAACTTGGTCCACACCTCTTGGGCAAATTATAGGGAACGAAAAGGAAGAAATTTGGTGAAGTTTTGTCAAGCTCAAATTAAGGTTAGTGTTAATTTTCTTTCCCTTTCTTAATTAATCTTTGAGTTAATGTTATAATGAGTTGATTTATGGAGAAATTTGAAGAATTGGATGGGTAATTGGTGGACTTCAATTTCGATAGCCATGGTGATTAAAAGAGTTTGGTTTGTTTTTACATGTATTTGTTGGGGAATGATGTTTATTAGAGTGTTTAAATGTATAAGAGTTTGATTACCATAGGTATAGTTTGAATTGTGTATGTGAAGTGAGGTTGTGAATTGAAATTGGAAGCTTGATGTATATGTGTAAATTTGGACAGCTTTGGGACAGCCTTGATATGATTAGGAAGACCTTAATTTCATGTATATTTAATGTTGATTAAGAACAATGGGCTGTATGTTATTGATCTTGGTTAGTTGGATTAGGTTTGAGCAATTGAATTGTTGTTAGATATGGATTTGATTAGTTGAATGTGATGGAGACTTACTTGAGTTGAATTGGTATTTGGACATTGATTAGATTGCTGGACACTTGATTAAGTATATTGTGGATGGATATTGGTTGTATTAATGTATTGTTGGGCAATTGACCTAGATACAATGTGCATGGTGTCCATTAGAAATGTAGAATTTTAATGCAAAGTGTGGTTAGTAAGGGCAGTATGCATTGTAGGTTATGAATGAATTTTTGTGGCACCAATTGGTATGAGACCAATTGGAGGTGAAACTAGGCACAAAATGTGCCAACTTTCATGAAGGAAGCTTACCAAAATTCTACTTGTAAGGTAACTTGAAAAGTGACCAAATCCGGATTAGTGCAATTAAGGCCTGAAAATTTACCATTTGGGCAGTAGTTAGTGTTTTAGCCATAACTCACTCAAAACAGGTCCAATTGACCTGAAATTTTTACCATGAATAGTTAAGACCTATATCTACAAGTCTTATGAAGACACCAAAGCTCATAAATGACCATAAGCAAGTCAAACAGCTTGCACAAGTTCGGGTCCAAAAACTGACCGAACCTAAAATGACCTAAAATGACCTAAAGTGACCAATTGTGATGCATTTTGACCAGCAATAGTAAAATGACCATAACTTGGTCTACATAACTCAGAATGAGCTGAAAATTTTCCCCGCGTGCAATAAGACATAGATCTACAAGTTTGTAGTTTTGACTGAAACCCAAAAACCGAGGAAACTAGGTCATCTGGCTAGGTCAAACTAGTATCCCGGAATCCGGCAAATTGCAATAAAATGCAAAATACATGAAAATGAATTTGGTAACATGTACCAACCCTAAAAGACTATTGAATGTGACATATTAGTAACATTAAAACCTAATTTACCTAGAATGCATCAAGGGTCGACATATTAGGTTGACTAAGCAAATAATAGAATTCAGTGAATTAATTATCTAGCATTACCGTTAGAGACAGTTTAAATGAGTACTGAAACACTTCAAATTGTGTTTCTCAGTTAGCAAAGACTCAGGGAAAGGGAAGGAAACACTGAGTCAAGGCCAGGAGACAGTTATCAGAGGTTTGTGCACAACAGTTATTTCTTTTGAATTTTTCAATTGAAATAAATTATAACTATTTGTATATTATTGTTTTCAATTATGGAAATGTGTTTGAATGGATACTTATTGCTTGAAAAGCATTGTAAATGGTTTGAAACTGTAGAAAAATTTATTTAGTGTGATTTGTGAAAATTGAAGTTAATTATGAATTGTGTTGCCATTTTGTGAATGAAATTATGACTTTGGAAATTTATTGGATTCTCACAAATCATTTGAATAAAATGTTTGGAATTGATTTTGTGTTCACACTTAGCATGACAGTATCACATTATTCCTCCTCCATTTATGGGGTTGAGATCGTTTATTTTCCTCCCTCTCTGGCTTGCCAGTTGAGGTTGAGATCGGATGAGTACTCATTATATAGCTAGCTTCCTCCCTCATTGATTTCGATTAGTGGGGTTGTAGATTGCTTTGTCGTGGTGTACATTGTGGCATTGATCGAAAATTTGTGTCATGGCTTAAGATGTGTGTAAATTGGCAACACTGTGTTCTTAAACCATTTGACTAAATTGTGTTATTATGAGCTTTGATAATTTGTGAAATTGAGTTCAAATTCTTTATGACATTCATTGTCTTGAATTTAACTATGGTTTAAGTATCCACTATTTATATGACTTATGATTTGTGATTTAAAGTTGTATTTGGTTAATGTTGTGCACCACTGAGACATTGTCTCTGTGATAGCTTTTCATTCTGTGCAGATGAATTGACAGTATGCCAGATTAGACTGCTAGTGCATTCAGCGAGAGATCATCGGCTATATTGAGTATACCACATTTTGCATTTTGTACTGTAATGTATGTTCACTGTATGTATATATTGTTCTTGGTTTTGAGCAGTTGTAAATTAAAATTGTACATTGAAGTTGTAAAATAATTATGAGTTATTTTGAGTTGTAAAATTTGTACTATATTTCTTTTATCTCATCCTTTGGAAATATTGAAAAGTTGTTGTGGATTTGAGTTGATAAATATATTGTGTTGATTAAATTTTGGAGTTTGAGATTGAGAAATATATTTGAAGTGCTTTTTACAGGTTTTTGAAGAACTGTTTTATTCAAAATACAGAGAGCATTCCGCCAAAATTTTTACAGAAATTCCTAATAATTCAAATATGTTAGCTCTTTCACTTAATTTCAAAAAAATTTTTAACACCTGTAAATAGTGCTCACCACTATAAAAAGAAGTAAGAAAAGTTTTAAAATCCCTTGTAGTGTATTTAATGGGTTATCAGTAGACGAAGTTGGTAATTCATTAGGTATACTACGGGATCATGTTATGCCTTACAGAGGGGTAGGGTGTGACAAAAATTAATTTTGATGTGTTAGTGATTAGTCTTTTAGGATAAGAATTACGATAATAAGTGTGATTGGAATTAATTTTGGAAAAGTTTCTAGTGATAGACATCTTTTAGATTACGATAAATTATAAAGTTAATTAGTAAGCCTAATTAGGTAAGGCAAGAGGACCTAAAAGTAAGTTATAGTAATATAGCTACCTTAGATGCGGGTAAGGGTATTACTGCTTATAGATGTCAGTGGGTACCATAATAAAAATAAGTTTAAGATATTAGTGGATTTGAAAGAAATAAGTTATAGGAAAGGTTGATCTATTGGGATGTATCATAGTAACTATGCAATATTCTTGATGTTTGTACTGCAAACCGCAGATTACAATACTGACTTGGGATTTATTATGTAGAGCTACATACTATCCAATAGTACACAAGGATAAGAATAGTTACAAACGACATCTGTTTTGGTATAGTTATGATAAGATAAAATTTTCTTATTGGAAAGGAGTTTGAAAATCCTAACCCGGGATTTAAAGCCTAAAGTTAGAATATCGAAAGATTATAGTTCAGTACAAAAGGAAGTAATGACTACACATCAATGCAAAATAAGCTATTGAATATCGATAGATAAAAGAGTTATGGAAGTAAAAATTAGAATAGTTGGTGCAAATGTAATAAAGAAAAGTTATGAATATTAGTTAAAGTGTTGACTAGAATGGTCAAAGGACTAAATCAAAGTAATTTTGAAGTATACGGATTTATTAGGGATGATAAGAGGTGCTAAATCGTGACCGATAGTCAAGTTAAGGAAGAAGATAAGATTGAGGAATAAAATAATTAAAGTTAAGTTGTGGAATGAAAAAAAATTACAAAGGAAAATAATTGCTAAAGCAACAGTAAGAAAAGATTATGATTGTACAAATAAATTAAATGTTATATGAGATTGTTAGAAGTCTTACACAGACTCAAAGGAATGAAGATTATAAGATTATGTAAAAAGGAGAAAGATTAAGTTCTCATTATCTAGGATCACACGAGGTCCTAGAAAGAGTGGATCTGTTAGCACACAGATTTGCTTACCTCTAGAATTCAAATGAATTCAAAATTAACTTATGGCAGAAGCTCATAAGGAACTTGGCATACGAGGTGAGCAATCGATATGTAAATATTATTGGTTAAAGTGCTATGGACCATCATTTCGATGATGAGGCTACATGAAAATGTGAGAAAAGCATGAGAAAATAACACATATGACTAATTGAGGACAGATAGTGAGCAGAATTTCGAGGACAAAATTTCTTTTAAGGGGGGGGGGGTGGAGAATTGTAACACCCCTATTTGCGTAGCCTGGTATATGTTACTATTCTGGTGACCGGTATCGGTCCGAACAAGTAAGAGAAGTAGAACTATGTCCAAGACACCTAGATAAGCCTTGAACACAAATAATTAGTAATCGCCAAATAGTTAAGTATAAATAAGAAAAATAAAATACAAAAAGTTAAATGAGCCGAGAGTCACAGCGATGGGTGACCTTCTCGGGAATGGCTGCAAAGTCAGTCTAAACTCAAATTTCGAACCATAAAATGTGACGCCGCGGTCCTTAGGACTATTGCGAACATAGTGGAAAAGAGAAAATCACGAAAAAGAATTATTAAGCAGGTCAAATAATTAGGTCAGAGATTCGAAAGAAATATTGAATAACTTGTAAACCGGATTGAACCAGCGAGGGGCAATTTGGTCAATTCACTCCTAGAGCTGACTCCTGACCTAACTGTCCAATAAAATTGGAGAAAAGAAAATTTTAGGATCAAGAATTAAATTAAAGAACTAATGAAAAAATAAATAAAAAGAAAAAGAAAAAGTGTTATTACATCACTGGATGACATCATCATGATGTCAAAACTTATTTTAATTTTCCTGCAATTGTTGACCAAGTTAATTAAAGATAATTACTTATAAAATAACAAAAAAAAAGAAGAGAAAAATCACTCATCTTCACTCCTCACTCATTTTAGCCGAACCTTTCCCATAGCCTCACTATTGCCAACCTCCATAGAAGCTTGAACTCAAGCTTGAAATCCCTCACTTAACCTTAATTTTTCCCATAAATACTTCATAAAAGCTTGTTACCTCAACTTAAGAAGGAGATTGAAGAAGAAAGAAAGAAGGAAGAGAGAAGAAATTGGTTAAGTGAACTCCAAAGTTGAGGTAAGAATTTAAATTGAAATTTTTAGTTTAAAACACATGTTTTGAGTTAATTTAACTTAGATTTCAACTTAAAAATCAAAACAAAACAATTGTTGAGGGACCAAACATGAAATTCACCCAGCTAGGGTTAGGGTTTGATATGAATGAGTTTGATGGTTATGAATAGTTATTTGAAGTGAATTAGGTGTGGAGATCATGCATCTATACTTTGAAATGCATTATATTGAACTTTATGTGTAGCTAGGGTTTTAAGCATGTGAAAAATTAAAGAAAAATTTGAGAATTGGCCAAATGATGTAGTTGACCTTATTTAAGTTGAGAAATGGTCAATTGGGACCATTTTTAATGTGCATGAATTGTTGGAAACAAGTTTAAATTCGGATTGTAGAGGGTCAATCCGTAGGCGACTTGACCTAGATCCCTTTCAGGAACCAAAACTGAAAATTTACCAACCCAATTGGTGTGAGGCTAATTGGGAATGAAACTAGACACAAAATGACACATTTTTCTTTCAGGAATCATGCCCAGAAAGTGACCATAACTTAGTGAACAATTAGGCCAAATATGGAATTGGGCAAATTGACCTGTACAAAAATGACCAAATAAACAGTAGTTATGTAAATGACCATAACTTGGTCTATGAAGATCCAAATGACCTGAATTTTATACTAATAGAAAGCTAAGACATAGCCCTATAACTTTCATGAAGAAAACAAACCCAAATTTTGACCATAACCTGTTTGAAAAATCACTTGCATTCAACCCACAAAAACAGCCAATAATCAGGAATTTGCCCGAAATTCTGAGTAACGCCAAATCCAACCAACCATGTTTAAATGGCCATAACTAGGGCTAAAAAACTCCAAATTGAGTGATTCAAAAATAAAAATAAAGTTAAGACAATAAAAAACAACTTCTATGAAGAAACCTTAGCCTAATTACCACAGCAACTTGACCAATGGAACAGTGCAAAACAGGGCACCAAATCTGAAATTTTAGAATTTCACCTAAGAGACTTAAGATTTGAGGAAAACAACCAAAACCAATAAGTTAGGTGACCACAATGTGGTATGTGGGTGAAATTAAAATTCCCATACCTATTAAGCATTAGAAAGTCAATAAATTAACTTGAATAGTGTCATAAATAGATATAAAATTATTTGTAACACCCTCCCTATAGCAACTCCATGCATTCTACTATTCCGGTGATCAGTGTCGGTCCGAACAGCTAGAACGATCGGAAAAATATTTAAACTAAAGTGAGGAACCATAATTAACTCAAATATTAATAAGAAAAATTTAGAAAAAATTTTAGAAATAAAATACAACCAAGTTAAATGAGCCGGTGCCCTAGTGATGGGTAACCTAGTGGGAAGTTGTAGTTCTCACAACTAGGAGCCTTAGACCCGAGGGAAATTCATAAAATAATTTTTGGGACTCCAAAGAAGGGTCATTGAGGTTCCTATGACATTAAAATACCAAGAAAATGTTTAGAAAAATTTTTCAATTGGTACAGACAATTTTAGTCTATTAAGCCAAACGGAGGGAATTTTGGTCATTTTGCCTTCAGAGGTTATTTTTGGCCGACTTGTCCAGTTAAGTAAATAATTATTATGACATAAAATATGAACAAATATTGATGAAAATTTATTTAAAAATGAATAGGAAAGGAAAGAAAAGAAAATGAAAGAAATTTAGCTTTATTACATAAGCATTATGTAAGTATGAGATCATTAAAATGTTTGGCCAATTAGAACTTAAGAAATACAATTATAATACACTAAAAATAAAGAAAAGAAGTCAAAAATTCTGGAACAACCATCTACTCTCCCTCTCTTCTTCCTTGCCGCACCATAGCCTCACCATGGCCAAGCTTTACAAAGCTTGATTTTCTTGGTTTTTTACCCACTAAACCCTAAGTTGTCAACACAAAATCTTGTTCTTTCCTCATAGTAAAACTTTTGGGAGCAAAAGGAAGTGTTAAAGAAGAGTTCTTGCAAGTTTGAATTTCACTCCATTAAAGGTTAGTGACTTAACTTGCTTTTCTCTTTCAATTCATGTTGGAGGAGTATGATTGAGTTTAAATTTACAAAAAAAATTTAATAAATAACATGTGTATGCCCATCCCACATTTTTGGCAGCCTTGGATGTGGTAAGGTTTTGAGGATTTCATGGAACTAGAAATGGTAGTATGGCTGCCTTAACATTAGTCTCTTAAGTGAAATGATGAAATGCAAGTTAAATGCATGATTTGTGATAGTTGAGTTAAAACCCAAATTGAGACTTTGTTCATGTATTTGGTGAAAGAGAGTTTTAATGGTCAATTATTGACCATTTGGCTATGTGTGAATCAGAAATGAAGTGGTTTGTGCAGTGGAAATTGAAGTTAGTGAGGCTACCCTTGGTGACCTGCAGGACTAGGCATGAGTCCAGCAGGTTTAGGCAGCAATAACTGGAGTTATAGAGGTTCAATTGGTGCAAGGCTAATTGGACATGAAACCAGACACATAATGGCACAACTTTGGTGAAGAAACCATGCCTATAAAACCAAACTAAGTTGACCTAAAGATTGCCCTAATCTGGGTGACCTGCATTCTGCCTCGGCAAAATGACCAAATGAATAGTGTTTATTCATTTGGTCACACTATTCATTTGGTCATAACTCAGTGTAGAAAGGTTTAATTGACCTAAACCTTTACCAGAAAATAGCTGAGGCATAGGCCTACAACTCTCATGAAGAAATATAATCCAAATTTTGACCATAACATATTCAAAAGGTGACTTGAAGTCACTGCCCCAAACACTGTAGATTTGGTCAGTCCAAAAAAATCTGGCAAGTTGGCAATCCGGCCAGTTATGGTTTTTAGGCCATAACTTAAGCTACAAAACTCCAAATGGAGTGATTCAAAAAAAGAAATATAACTAGACAAAATAAGGAACAACTTTCATGTTGACAACTTTGCCAAATTCCCACTACAAAAATGAATAATAGAACAGTAAACACAAAGCTTGAAATATGAAAATTTTGAACAATTAACATTAAGCTTGGAAATGATATTGGCAACCAATTCCAACAATTTTAAAATGCAAAATGTGGTATGTTGGGAATATTATAACCAATGTACCTATTATCTATGCAAAAGTCAATATTTTGTTGACTAATGAAATGAATAGTAACACCTAAACTTAAATTTCAAGAATTATACAATTTAAGAATGTAACATGCCCTAATACACCTAGCAAGATTGGTTTGGATAGATTGGCATGCCAATAGGGTTCTGTTAGCAGTACTGCATATGGCTTCATGCCATTCTGTGTTTTATGGCCTCACGTGCCATTCCATGACATAATAGCCTTTGACTATGTTGATTGAGTTGTTATACTCGGGTTTTTATCCCTGATAATTATTACAGCTTATTAGCTGTTCTGTTGCACACCGGGAGACACTATGTGACCGATGGTGTGATGGTCCGAGTGAAGGAGCGGAAGTGTGAAAATCACAAGTTTATACCATTGAATTCAAAAATTTTTACCTAGGGTCACATGCATCATGCAAGATTTGTTTTTATCTATTTGATTTCAATGATAAACAACATATTAAAACTCTTTTAATATGTTTTTGGATTTGTATTTGCCATTTAAGATTTTAAAATTAATCAGATTAATTTTAGAACCCTAGATTAATTCAAGAACAAACATACTAACCTCTTGATGCATTGCAGTGTATTTACGCCTTTGAGATGCGTCTTCAGGACACCAGATATTGTCCCTCTAGCTTGTCCACACCAAGAACACCTATGGCAGCCCTTGAACAGCTTCTAAAGTTTTTTCTATTATTTAGAAAATCAAGTTCTGCCTTTTAAGAGATTAAAGATGTAAATAGGACACTAGAAACAATTTCTAGTATTTTTAATTCAAGATATTGTTTTTTAATCTCTTGGAAAGATGAGAGAAGAAGATGAAGAAGAGAGAAACCTTCTTGGGTGGCGGCACTGAAGAAAGAGGCTGCTGGTTGTGTTATTTTCTTTTTATAACAACACTTATATAGCTAGGTCAACACATTAAACCCTTGCCACATGTCACCATCGATTGGTTCTAGGTTTAATTGACCCAATCACATTGTGCCAAGTGTCAAACCTATATTTAATCTTAATTTTAATCATCTTACATGATTAAAAGACATTTGGCAAGCTTATGTGTAATGCCATGTGTCACCATCTCATCTCATGGTGCCACATGTCACCCTATGAAATGACCAAAATGCCCCTGTGTCTTAATTTTGAGTTCTTAACCCAACATAATTATTTCTCTTCTTCTAATCAATTTATATCAAATATAAATTAATTAATTAATCTCTATTAATTAATTTCTCATTAATTAAATTCATATTTAAACACTTAAAATATAAATTTAACTGATACTATACATCCAATAATCTAGATTTGATTTCAAATAATGCTAGGGACTTTGCAATCTAATTGCAAACCAAACCTATTTAATTAATCAATTAAACTCTTTAATTAATTAATTAAATCATATTTAATTAGGTGATAACTTGTGGATGTGTGTGACTTACTAGGCTCATCACTAATTGGCAATGAGATATGATATCAACTCTTAATATCATCAGAACTCTTTCTTACCATAAATGATTTCTCTAAATCATTTTATGCACCTCATAGACCATAGTTAACACCTAGCATAGCATGCCATGGCCACCCAATTAGTAATAAGGTTTACCTTAAATGAACTTATAATCATTACCATGCACTGAAATCTCTCTGTTACAAAATCTCAACTCATGCTGGAGTCATGGTTTATGTCAAACTCTATTTGCTATGAATATTATGTTCTCTTTTAATTCTAGTTCTTGATTAAAAAGATTTTCTCATCAGAAACTCTTTTTTGATTAAATCTATCTGTCCTGGTGATCTAGTCATTTGGCCCTAAAGGTAAGATTCATAAGTTGGAGTAGACTCAGAGCCCAATGAGGATAAAATCTCCATTTTCTCCAATTTTGCAATCCTATCTTCTGCAACATGACCTAATCTTAAGTGCCAAATATATTTTGAACCTAAGTTGATTTTCATCATGGCATTGCATTCTTTTAGATTGCTATACTCTGGACAGTGGAAACACTTTCTTGCTGGCAGTGGAAACACTTTTTTGCTGGTAGTGAAAACACTTTCCTTTACCTTTGTCAACTTTGATCTTTGTTTTTCTGTTTGGCTATCTTCTTGGAAGATCTTGGAACTTGAGGTTTCTTTTTCTAATTGCCCTTCTTCTTATTGGACTTTCCAGCAGAAAAATATGCAATCAAAGCTATCTCTTTTCCTTTATTACTTAGTATATTCTTTTGGGCAATAACCAGCATGTTGAGTAAACTAGCCAAGGTGCATTCCTATTTAGTCATATGAAAATTTGTCACAAAATTCCCAAAAGACTCAGGAAGGGACTGAAGGATCAAATCTGTCTATAGTTGGAAATCCATGTTGAAGTAAAGATGTTCCAATTGCTCAATCAACCGAATCATCTTGTGGACATGATCTCCAACATTCTATCCCTTAGACATCCTCATGCGGAACAGCTGTCTAGATATCTCATACCTAGCATTCCTGTTGTGCTCACCATAAAACTCTGGTAGGTGAAGAAGGATCTCACTTGCACTCTGCATGTTCTCATGCTGCTTCTATAACTCATTACTCATAGAAGCAAGCATGTAACATTAGCTCTCATATCATGCTCCTTCCACTTGTCCAAAGTTTCATGTTCCTCTTGGGTGGCCTCTGGAGGTAAGGGACCACGAACATTTAAGTCTAGAACATATCCTATATGTTCAAGGTTCAGGACAAGTTTCAAATTTCTTAGCCAATCAGAGAGATTAGGTCTTGTCAACCTATTGTGATCAAGTATGCTTGCAAGGATATTGGATGGTGGTGGTTGTTCTGTGCTCATTATTATCAGAAAATTAACTACAGAAAATAACTAGATTAATTAGTAAATGTATCATGTAATTAACCAAAATGATTATGGTCTTTTAATCAAATTGGTCCTCCCACTAACTTAGTGAATCCTACACTTCCAAAGTAGAAACGGAAATCCTAGTTGGATGGATATCTAGTGGGTGATTCAATTCTTATAATTCTATTGATCATCCTCAGGTACATCCATTATTGGATTTACAATAAACTATAAGTGAGCAACTCCTTACCTGTAACATCCTCATTTTAGCTAGTCCGTACAGTCTACTGTCCCGGTGACCAGTGTCGGTCCGGACAGTTAGAATTCGGAAAAATATTTAAACTAAAGTGAGGAACCAAAAATTAACTCAAATAATTAATAAAAAAAATTTAGGAAAAATTATAAAATAATTCTTGGGACCCCAGAGAAGGGTCATTGAGGTTCTTATGGCATTAGAATGCCAAGAAAATACTTAGAAAAATTTTTCAATCTATAAAGACAATTTTGGCCCGTTAAGCCAAACGGAGGGCATTTTGGTCATTTCGTCTTCAGAGATGATTTTCGGGCCAACTTGTCCAGTTAAATAAATAATTTATATAACATAAAATATGATTAAATGTTGTTAAAATTTTAATTGCAATTAAATAGACAAGAAATAGAGTAAAAATGAAAGAAAATAGATTTATGACATCACCAAGAGGTCATTTAAAATTCTCCCAACCAACCCAATGTTGACACATGGCATAAGCTCACTTAAAAGAGACAAATGGGCTGGAAATGGAACAAAAATATCAGACTTCTTCAACCTTTGGGGCAGCCAAAAACGTGGAGAGAGAGAGAGAGGAAGAAAAAACTCTATTAAAGCTCACCCAAGCTCCCAACCTCACCAAATCTCACTCCAAAACCCTAGCCTTCTTCACAAAAAAATTAACCTAGCACCTTGACGACACTTTAGGAAGAAAAAAGAAAGAAAAATCAAGAAGTTTTCTAAGCTAGAGAAACTCTCCAACAAAGGTTAGTGACTTAACCCTAAATTTTTACTTTGAATACATATTTAGGGACTTGAATAAGTGTGAGTTGCAAAGAAAAAAAATTATTGAATACCATTTGGATGGAAACCCTAGATTTTGGGCAGCCATGGTTAGGGTTTGATTGGGTTGAGTTTAATGAAATTAAAAGACTATTATGGCTGCCCACAACATGTATTTACTAAGTGGATTGATGAAATGCAAGTTAAATGCATGATTTGAGATGTTAGGGTTAGGGTCTGGGGTGGAAAAATGGGACTTTGAGCATGTAATGATGAAAGTGAGTTTTAATGGTCAAGTAGTGACCATTTAGTTCTGTTTAAATTAAAAATGAAGTGTGTTGAGTGATGGGATTGGGTTTGGTGTGGCTGCCATTAAAGGGACCTGCAGAATGGAGTGACCTGCAGAATTGGACTTGAGTCCAGCAAGTTTGGGCAGCCATAACTTGAATTGTAGAGGTTCAATGGGTGAAAGGCCAATTGAATATGAAAATAGACACATAATGGCACAACTTTCATGAAGAAATCATGCCCATAAAACCAAACCAAGTGGACCAAAAGCTTGCTCAAATCCGGGTGACCTGCAGGCTGTTTCTGCAGAATGACTAAATGAATAGTGACTGTTCATTTGACCATAACTCAATGTAGAAAGGTCCAATTGACCTGAAATTTTACCAGAAACAATATGAGATATAGATCAACAACTTTCATGAAGAAACCTATCCCAAATTATGAACATAACCTATCCAATAAGTGAGTTGCAGTCAGTGACCTGCAGTCTGATTCTGCAGAATGACCAAATGAATAGTGATTGTTCATTTGGCCATAACTCAATGTAGAAAGGTTCAATTGATCTGAAATTTTACCAGAAACAAGATAAGATATAGACCAACAACTTTCATGAAGAAATCTACCCCAAATTATGACCAGAACCTATCCAACAAGGGAGTTACAGTCACTGTTCACTGCACTATAGATATGGTCAGTCCAGAAAAATTCCAATCCGGCCAGTTGTGGTTTTTGGACCATAACTTGAGCTACAAAACTCCAAATGAAGAAATTCAACTAGACAAAATAAGGAACAACTTTCATATTGATCATTTTACCAAATTCCAGATGCAAAAATGACTAATGAAACAGTAAAATGAGGCAAGAAAACTGAAAATTCTGCTTACTTAACATTAAGCTTAGAAATGATATTGGCAACCAATACCAACAAAATTTGAATGCAAAATGTGGTATGTTGGGAGTATTAAAACTAATATACCTATTGTCTATGCAAAAGTCAACATTTTGGTTGACTAATGAAGTGAATAGTAACACCAAAACTTGAAATTCAAAAATTGTAAAACTTAAAAGTGTAAAATGCCCTAATATACCTAACAAGATTGGTTTGGATAGCTTGGCATGCCAATAGGGTTCTGTTAGCAGTACTGCATATGGCTTTATGCCATTCTGTGTTTCATGGCTTTTCCATGCCATTCTGTGAAATAATAGCCTTTGGCTATGTTATTTGAGTTGATATACTTGGGTTTTAACCCTGATCATTATTACAGCTTATTAGGCATTACATTTGCCTGCCGGAGACACAATGTGACTGATGGTTTGATGGTCCGGGGTACTTAGTACCCAGTGCCAGTTTACCCGTTTATCCAGTCCAGTCAATTAGTATGGTTTACTCTGGCAATGTTAAAGAACCTTACCAAAATTTTAATTGAATAATAATGCAAATAATATCAGAAGTTAAGTCTACCAAAAATTGTAAACACACATTCTGCATCTTTGTTTTATCATATTTTATTTTATTTCATTTTATTTTATATTGTCACCACTAAGCAGAATTGCTTAGCGCGTCGCTTTTGCCACGCGCAAGTACTGGAGACCTAGCTGGTGAGCCCAGCAGACATCAGACCGGATGAGCCTTCAGATTTGCATTCGGAGTCCCGAGTCACCTCACACCTGCAATGCATATGGTAGGACATAGGATTTTGGGAGTATTTTGTATTTTGGCATTTTGTATTAATTTGGATTGTAACTATAAACTTTTGTAATTATGTATTAATGTAAATATATGAAATTTCATATTATTGAGATTTTCTGCATTATGTATGTTGATAAATGAAAGGTTGAGAATTATTTGTGAATATGCTTCAAGAGATGAAGTAAACAGAAAAGTTTTGAAAATAGTATTGTGATTGAGATTGAGATTTTGAGATTGACTTGAATATATATAATGGAGTTTGGATTTTGAAATTATTTTGGAAGTGTTTTTAAACAGGTTCAGAAGAACTGTTTTTCCAATTTACAGCTGGCACACTACCGGATTTTCTATAAAATTTGCGGATAAATTCAGATTTATCAAAATTGAAAATAAACGAATTATAAAGGGATAAATTTTAATAGAAATATAAATTGGTGCTCTGGCACACTGAGTGGCATAACTTGCTCGGCTACACTGTAGACGGGTAAGGGGTGTCACATTTAGTGGTATCAGAGCATCGATTTTGGTGTTTCTGGGCCTAGATTGAGTACATACCATTGCATTGCATTTGTAAGTGTTGAGGTGACACTGATGCAGATCTGTTTGTTTTCTTATTTTGAATAGGATATGGATCCTGCTTCACAAAGAGTAGTTGATGAAGAGGTGGAGAGTCATGCTCCACCAGCAGCTGAGGCACATGCCCAACCTCAGTTTGCACTATTTCAACAAATGACTGAATTCTACCGGCAAATGATGGGAGCAATTCCACCACCACAACCACAGCCACAACCTCCACCAGCACCACAGAAATCTCATCTGGAGAAATTGAGGAAGCATGGGGCTGTGGACTTCTTTGGGAAGAGGGAAGATGATCCCATGGCTGTAGAAATTTGGTTGGATAGAACCATCAGAGTGCTGAAACAGTTAAATTGCACCCCCGAGCAAAACCTGGTGGGTGCTGTGTCCCTACTTCAGGATGATGCATATCAGTGGTGGGACACAGTAACCAGTAAGGTGCAACCTGAACGGATCACCTAGGAATTCTTCCTCACAGAGTTTAGGAAGAAATATATTACCAAAGTGTATTTAGAAGAGCGAAGAAGGGAATTTATCAATATGAGACAGAGACAGTTGTCAGTGGCTGAGTATGAGCGTGAATTTGTCAGACTGAGCAGATATGGGAGGGAGATAGTCCCTACAGAGGCAGAGAGGTGCAGACGGTTTGAAGAAGGGCTCAATGACAACATCAAAGTCATGATCACAGCATTGGAGATCACAGATTTTGCTAAGCTAGTGGATGCTGCATCAAAAGTGGAAAGGGTCAGAATCAATGAACAAAACAGAAGGGAAAGACAGCAGAAGAGGGGTCCGGGTCAGTCCAGTGCATTTTCTGCTCCTAGCAAGAAGAGTAAGGGTCCTCTTGCTCAGAGTTCAAGACCACCACAGGGTCAGGGTCAGTCTCAGGGGCCCAGACCACAGTTCACACCTAGGAGAGGCCAGTCCACACCATCAATGGGCAGCTCTCCAGGGACGGTGTTTAGGGGACCAGCCCCTGCATCTTCTGCTTGTCAGTACTGTCAGAAGTGGCCCAAGGGGGAATGTTGGCGAGTGACCGGTGCATGCTTATGGTGTGGATCGACAGAACACCAGATCAAGAATTGTCCAAAGAGGACTACTACTGTTGCTCCAACACAAACTGACAGACCTGCTCCTGCACCACAAAGGGGTAGGAAGCCTGGTAAACCTGAGGCAGCTGGTCCATCACTGAGGCCTGCATCCGAGTCAGCTGAGAGGCCAAAAAATAGAATACCAGCTAGGGCCTATGCCATTAGAGCTCAGGAGGAGCAAGATGCCCCGGATGTCATTAGGGGTACGTTTTCCCTCTACAACACTTCTTTACATGCATTGGTGGATCCATGATCCACTCATTCCTACATTTGCATCAAACTACCCATAGAGAGGGGAGTTCCAGTAGAGGAGTGTGATCAAGACATTTTAGTCACAAATCCACTAGGCCACAGTGTGGTAGTGAATAAGGTGTATAAAGGTTGCCCGTTGAGGATTCAGGGATATGAATTCTCGGCAGACCTAATTGAATTGCCCTTCCATGAGTTTGACGTGATTTTGGGTATGGACTGGTTGTCACGTCATCAGGCAATAGTTGATTGCAAATTGAAGAGGATTTCTCTAAAAACTTCTAAGGGTAATGAGATCACTATTGTGGGGGAAATGACAGATTTCCTGTCCAATGTTATCTCAGCCACTGTTGCAAGAAGATTGATGAGAAAAGGCTGTGAAGCTTACCTAGCACACGTGGTTGATACTAGGCAAGCTAAGCCAAACCTGTGTAATATACCCACAGTAAGAGATTTTCCAGATGTATTTCCTGAAGAGTTGCTTGGGTTACCACCAGAAAGGGAAGTCGAGTTCGCTATTGAGGTAATGTCGGGTACAGCACCCATTTCTATTGCGCTTTATAGGATGGCACCCACTGAATTGAGGCAGTTGAAAACTAACTTGCAAGAGTTGTTGGATAAGGGGTTCATACGCCCCAGTGTGTCACCATGGGGAGTTCCGGTGCTGTTTGTGAAGAAGAAAGATGGAACTATGAGATTGTGTATTGATTACCGGCAATTGAACAAAGTAACTGTGAAGAATAAATATCCGTTGCCCAGAATTAACGATCTGTTTGATCAGTTGAAAGGAGCCGGTGTATTTTCAAAAATTGATCTCAGATCAGGGTATAATCAGTTGAGGGTAAAGGATGCAGATGTGTCAAAAACTGCATTCAGAACTCGATATGGACACTATGAATTTTTAGTGATGCCGTTTGGTTTGACAAATGCACCAGCAACATTTATGGACCTTATGAACCGTATCTTCCATCCATACTTAGATCGGTTTGTAGTGGTCTTTATAGATGATATTCTGGTGTATTCCAAGACCAGGGATGAACATGATGAACATTTGAGGATTGTTCTGCAAACCCTGCGAGAAAAGAAGTTGTATGCTAAGTTGTCCAAGTGTGACTTTTGGATGAGTGAGATCTCTTTTCTTGGACACATAGTATCAGCTAAGGGGATTAGAGTGGATCCCAAAAAGATAGAAGCAATGGCGGAATGGAAGCCTCCCAGAAATACAACTGAGGTTAGAAGTTTCTTGAGGCTAGCTGGTTATTACAGAAGATTTGTGAAGGGGTTCTCTCTTATAGCTGCTCCAATGACTAAGTTGTTACACAAGAATGTGAAATTTGACTGGAACGACAAGTGCCAAGCCAGTTTTGAGAGGCTAAAGGCTATGTTGACAGAAGCACCAGTGTTAACACAGCCAGTGTCGGGAAAAGACTTTGTGGTCTACAGTGATGCCTCACATAATGGGCTAGGGTGTGTATTGATGCAAGAGAGGAAAGTGGTCGCTTATGCTTCCAGGCAGTTAAGGCCACATGAACAAAACTACCCTACTCATGACCTGGAGTTAGCAGCAATTATCTTCGCACTGAAGATATGTAGGCATTATTTATATGGTGAAAAATGCTACATCTATACGGACCACAAGAGCCTAAAATACTTGCCAACCCAGAAGGAGCTTAACCTCAGGCAGAGGCGATGGATTGAGTTCCTGAAGGACTATGATTGTGTGATTGATTATCATCCTGGGAAGGAAAATGTAGTTGCTGATGCTTTAAGCAGGAAGTCCATCACAGCTTTAAGATCACTCAATGCCTATCTGTCCCTAGCTCAAGATGGAGCTATTTTGGCCGAAAGGCAAGTGAGGCCAACCTCGCTACAAAGAAATACAAGATGGGCAGAGGGCAGATGAAAAACTAATGGCCATTATGTGTAAAATTCCTGAGGGGAAGGAAACTGAATATGAGGTGAAAGCAGATGGGTGTCTGTACTACAGAGGAAGAGTGTGTGTACCAGATGATGGGGAATTGAAGACTAGTATTCTGAAAGAAGCACACACTGGTGTTTATGCTATGCACTCGGGAAGCACAAAAATGTACAATGATTTGAAGCCTCATTATTAGTGGCCTGGTATGAAGAGGGATATAGCTGACTATGTGACTAAGTGTATGACATGTCAGCAAGTTAAAGTAGAACATCAAGTTCCATCAGGATTGCTACAGCCTATAAGCATACCTGAATGGAAATGGGACCGAGTCACTATGGATTTTGTTAGTGGTCTACCTCTCACCCAAAGGAAGCACGATGCAGTATGGGTAGTAGTGGATAGATTGACAAAGTCAACACATTTTCTGCCAGTTAGGACTGACAACTCACTGGAGAAGCTAGCAGAATTATATATTAGTGAGATAGTTAGACTACATGGAATCCCACTTTCCATCATATCTGACCGAGACCCAAGGTTTACATCGAGATTCTGGAAAAAGTTGCAAGAAGCCTTGGGCACACAACTCCGTTTTAACACGGCTTTTCATCCTCAGACGGATGGACAGTCAGAATGAGTATTTCAAGTAAACCTAAGAACTAATTGAATTTTTGCAATTAATAAATTGAAATGATAGTAACAATGTGAATTATGTGATGGATCCTGGAGTATATGCTAAGGAGTTGTGTCATTGAGTTTGAGGGGAGTTGGGATAGATACCTCCCACTGGCAGAATTCGCATACAACAATAGCTACCAAGCTAGCATCCAAATGCCCCCGTATGAAGCACTGTATGGGAGGAAATGTAGAACCCCAGTATGTTGAACTGAATTGGGCGAAGATAAGCTGGTAGGACCAGACCTGGTGAAACAAATTGAGCAGAAAGTAAAGATAATCAAAGCTAACCTGAAGGTTGCCTCAGATAGACAGAAATCTTATGCCGACTTGAAGAGAAAAGAGATAGAATATGCAGTTGGCGATAAAGTGTTTCTCAAAGTCTCACCGTGGAAGAAAGTACTGAGGTTTGGGAGAAAGGGTAAGTTAAGCCCTAGGTTCATTGGCCCATATGAAGTCATTGAACGTGTGGGACCAATGGCCTATCGGCTAGCTTTACCACTAGAACTGGATAAAATACACAATGTATTCCATGTTTCTATGATGAGAAGATATCGCTCAGATCCTTCACAAGTCATTTCCATGGAAGAGATTGAAATCCAATCGGACTTGACATATACAGAAGAACCTATCCAGATCCTAGCTCGGGAAGTGAAGGAACTGAGAAATAAACAAATTCCACTAGTGAAAGTGCTTTGGAGGCACCACAACACTGAAGAGGCAACTTGGGAAAGTGAAGAGATAATGAGGCAACAGTTCCCTCAACTGTTTGCATCAGGTAAATTTCGAGGACGAAATTTTTCTTAGAGGGGAAGAGTTGTAACATCCTCATTTTAGCTAGTCCGTACAGTCTACTGTCTCGGTGACCAGTGTCGGTCCGGACAATTAGAATTCGGAAAAATATTTAAACTAAAGTGAGGAACCAAAAATTAACTCAAATAATTAATAAAAAAAAAATTTAAGAAAAATTATAAAATAATTCTTGGGAACCCAGAGAAGGGTCATTGAGGTTCTTATGGCATTAGAATGCCAAGATAATACTTAGAAAAATTTTTCAATCGATAAAGACAATTTTGGCCCGTTAAGCCAAACGGAGGGCATTTTGGTCATTTCGTCTTCAGAGATGATTTTCGGGCCAACTTGTCCAGTTAAATAAATAATTTATATAGCATAAAATATGACTAAATGTTGTTGAAAATTTAATTGCAATTAAATAGGCAAGAAATAGAGTAAAAATGAAAGAAAATAGATTTATGACATCACCATGAGGTCATTTAAAATTCTCCCAAACAACCCAATGTTGACACATGACATAAGCTCACTTAAAAGAGACAAATGAGCTGGAAATGGAACAAAAAAAATTAGACTTCTTCAACCTTTGGGGCAGCCAAAAACGTGGAGAGAGAGAGAGGAAGAAAAAACTCCATTAAAGCTCACCCAAGCTCCCAACCTCACCAAATCTCACTCCAAAACCCTAGCCTTCTTCACAAAAAAATTAACCTAGCACCTTGAGGACACTTTGGGCAGCAAAAAGAAAGAAAAATCAAGAAGTTTTCTAAGCTAGGGAAACTCTCCAACAAAGGTTAGTGACCTAACCCTAAATTTTTACTTTGAATACATGTTTAGGGACTTGAATAAGTGTGAGTTGCAAAGAAAAAAAATTATTGAATACCATTTGGATGGAAACCCTATATTTTGGGCAGCCATGGTTAGGGTTTGATTGGGTTGAGTTTAATAAAATTAGAAGACTATTATGGCTGCCCACAACATTTATTTACTAAGTGGATTGATGAAATGCAAGTTAAATGCGTGATTTGAGATGTTAGGGTTTGGGTTTGGGGTGGAAAAATGGGACTTTGAGCATGTAATGATGAAAGTGAGTTTTAATGGTCAATTAGTGACCATTTAGTTCTGTTTAAATCAAAAATGAAGTGTGTTGAGTGATGGGATTGGGTTTGGTGTGGCTGCCATTAAAGGGACCTGCAGAATGGAGTGACCTGCAGAATTGGACTTGAGTCCAGCAGGTTTGGGCAGCCATAACTTGATTTGTAGAGGTTCAATTGGTACAAGACCAATTGGACATGAAACTAGACACATAATGGCACAACTTTCATGAAGAAATCATGCCCATAAAACCAAACCAAGTGGACCAAAAGCTTGCTCAAATCCGGGTGACCTACAGGCTGTTTCTGCAGAATGACCAAATGAACAGTGACTGTTCATTTGACCATAACTCAATGTATAAAGGTCCAATTGACCTGAAATTTTACCAGAAACAAGATGAGATATAGACCAACAACTTTCATGAAGAAAACTATCCCAAATTATGAACAGAACCTATCCAATAAGTGAGTTACATTCAGTGACCTGCAGTCTGATTCTGCAGAACGACTAAATGAACAGTGATTGTTCATTTGGCCATAACTCAATGTAGAAAGGTCCAATTGATCTGAAATTTTATCAGAAACAAGATAAGATATAGACCAACAAATTTCATGAAGAAACCTATCCCAAATTATGATCAGAACCTATCCAACAAGGGAGTTACAGTTACTGTTCACTGCACTGTAGATATGGTCAGTCCAGAAAAATTCCAATCCGGCCAGTTGTGGTTTTTGGACCATAACTTGAGCTACAAAACTCCAAATGGAGTGATTCAAAAAAAAGAAATTCAACTAGACAAAATAAGGAACAACTTTCATGTTGATCATTTTACCAAATTCCAGCTGCAAAAAATGACTAATGAAACAGTAAAAATGAGGCAAGAAAACTGAAAATTCTGCTTACTTAACATTAAGCTTAGAAATTGTATTGGCAACCAATACCAATAAAATTTGAATGCAAAATATGGTATGTTGGGAGTATTAAAACTAATATACCTATTATCTATGCAAAAGTCAACATTTTGGTTGACTAATGAAGTGAATAGTAACACCAAAACTTGAAATTCAAAAATTGTAAAACTTAAAAGTGTAAAATGCCCTAGTATACCTAACAAGATTGGTTTGGATAGCTTGGCATGCCAATAGGGTTCTGTTAGCAGTACTGCATATGGCTTTGTGCCATTATGTATTTCATGGTTTTCCCATGCCATTCTGTGAAATAATAGCCTTTGGCTATGTTATTTGAGTTGATATACTTGGGTTTTAACCCTGATCATTATTATAACTTATTAGCTGTTCTGTTGCACACCGGGAGACACAATGTGACCGATGGTGTGATGGTCCAAGGTACTTAGTACCCAGTGCCAGTTTACCCATTTATCCAGTCCAGTCAATTAGTATGGTTTACTCGGGCAATGTTAAAGAACCTTACCAAAATTTTAATTGAATAATAATGCAAATAATATCAGAAGTTAAGTCTACCAAAAATTGTAAACACACATTCTGCATCTTTGTTTTATCATATTTTATTTTATTTTATTTTATTTTATATTATCATCACTAAGCAGAATTGCTTAGCGCGTCGCTTTTGCCACGCGCAGGTACTGGAGGCCTAGCTGGTGAGCTCAGCAGACATCAGACCAGGTGAGCCTTCAGATTTGCATCCGGAGTCCCGAGTCACCTCACACCTACAGTGCATATGGTAGGACATAGGATTTTGGGAGTATTTTGAATTTTGGCATTTTGTATTAATTTGGATTGTAACTATAAACTCTTGTAATTATGTATTAATGTAAATATACGAAATTTCATATTATTGATGTCATGACCCAACCTGTGGGCCGGACCGGCACTAGGACCTGAGCCAGCCTAAAGCCCCCGAGGCCCGTAGTAAGCCTTAACTATTCATTTACCCAACTCTGAGGCCCATTTGGGCCCAATTTCAAGAAACCAACCGGACTGAGTTTGGCCATAAAATGGACCGACCAATGGGGAGTTTTTGACTCACCCGACCTGTAAACACAATAAACAATCCATTGGGGAGCTCAGCTCACCCTCCACATACTCATGTCATCATAATGATAAATGGGAGCTCAGCTCCCTCATCCAGTCCATCAAACATGCATATAATAATTTTACAGGTCCACAATAATAATTTAGTTTACAGACCCAAATCAAATAAACATTTCTAACACATGTGGAAATTCTAGGAGTTTATAGAATTACAAAAACATAAATAAATGACCTGCGAGGGAGAAAAGTAGGTTAACCTCAAAAATATCCTCCTGTGGCCTGAAAAAATATTGAACAGGAGTGAGCGTTCGACTCAGAGAGTAAAATATCAATTTTAACCATAATCTCTATAACTATCTAGAACTAATGCAACCTGTGGAGTGAAATGCAACAGCAACAATATTTTCACATCATAACAGCAAAAAGGTAATTTGGAGCACTCACGCACTCTGTAACATCAATCATAATATATGGGAGCTGATCCCCTATACAGCTCTCTTAAATCCAACCTGGTGCCAGCGAAGAACTCAGCTCGGACTTCCACTTAATAACCAAATCGGGGTCCCAGCGAAGAACTCAAGCCGTGTCTACCCCGAAGGACCGGGTCCCAGCGAAGATCTCAAGCCGTGTCTACCCGTCCTATCCATAGTCCACACCACATCACACGCACGCCAACGCACGCACACTGCTCCAAATTACCACAACAACATCCATGGCACTTTCACAGTTATGAATGCAACATAAATCGTGCCTAGAATTTATCTACATAGATATATGCATATAAGTGATGCATGGGCATGCTTGAACATATAATAATATCGAAATTACAATTAAAATTAATATTTTACTCACAGACTTGACGGTGGTCACTGAGGTGGCTGGGCGGAGGAAGAAGGCTGTCCCGGCTCACCTGACAATTTTTATTACAATCATTTAATAAATTTGACTCAATACAAACAAAGAAAAGACCAAATACGTCCTAAGTCGTGCCAAAAATCCGGCAGAGTCTCCCCTATACTTAGGACCTACCCAACCAGCAAAAGGGCTCAAAACACACTTCTATATTCACAATCCATATGTCCACAACTCAATCCCATCACACAGCCCCTCCTGGGCCCATCAAATCAATCATCCATCACAATATGTAAAATTTCAATTTAGTCCTTATAATTGACCATTTTTGCAAAAACTGCCCAAATCAGCTCTCAAAATTCTAAAACTTTGCCCCGCGGTCCGTAGCAATATTACTAAGCGATTGCAAAAAGAATCATAATTTTCTAAGCTACCACGAATATTTTATGGATTTTTTTAATCCTATTTAAGCACTAGAAAATTACGTAAAAACAAGGTTCGGGTTTACCTTTGCCGATTCCGACTTCGGGGACGCGCTTGGGACGTCTGACAATGGGGGGGGTAGCCAAAACCTCGGTCCAATTCGGAGACTTTTCGTGCAGTGCATGCGGCGGAAATTCACGCATCGATCAGCGTCAATTTCCGCGAATTGAGGATACCTACACGAAGCCCACAACACGGGGGTTAGTACATAAATTTTTCAGAATTTTCTAAGCTCATTTAATGATCGGAAAAACACTGCGAAGTTTCGTGGGACCCACTGAAAAACGGTGTCGAAAAATTTTGAAATTTATATCCTCGTGAAGCTCTCGACGAGTGGAGCGCTCTGGTACTCTCGGTATTCTCGTGGGGTTCACGGTTTGCGAGAAATCTAGCCCAAAAGTCAAAATGGGCTAAAAACTTCCCGGGCAAAAATCGGACAAACCGCTTGATGGATTTCGGTGTTCTTAGTGTCTATTGAAAGCTCTCGACGAGTAGATGATTTTAGACACAAGACCCGGTCCGATTGGTGGCCGGATCGGCCAAATTTCGGCCGGGAAGACCAACAGCCGCGCGCGCGCGTCGCTCAACTTCGGGCGACGTTTTCCGGCGTTCTAGGCGGCGGCCTGCCGTGGGGGAGGGCCAAGGTGGGGCGCCAGCGAGGTGGGGAGGCAGGGGAGGTGGCGGCGCGGCAAGGGGATGAGGGAGGAGAGAGAAAAGAGAGAGAGAAGGGAGAGAGGTCGACGCGCGCGGGAGGAAGAAGGAAGAAAAAAGAAAAGGCCGGTCCGATTCGACCGGTCCGATCCGGTCGATTCGGTCGATTCGGTCGATTCAGATACAAAATTTTGAATTTTTACTCGCCTCGGGACCAAAACGAGGTCAAAATTTGAAAAATTTCAGAAAACTCAGAAAAATACGTAGACTCCAAATATATTTTTAGTTTTGCCACGTGGTCTTTAAATTAATTTTTAAAAATCATCAAAGTTTATATTTTCAGAAAATCGAACCCGATTTTTAAAAATCCGAAAAATCTCAAATAATTTCTTAAAATTTAAATAAAATTAAAATACCAAAAATACTCATAAATAATAAAATTTAAAATCTTGGGGTGTTACAATTGAGATTTTTTGCATTATGTATGTTAATAAATGAAAGGTTGAGAATTATTTGTGAATATGCTTCAAGAGATAAAGTAAACAGAAAAGTTTTGAAAATAGTATCGTGATTGAGATTGAGATTTTGAGATTGACTTGAATATATATAATGGAGTTTGGATTTTGAAATTATTTTGGAAGTGTTTTTAAACAGGTTCAGAAGAACTGTTTTTCCAATTTACAGCCGGCACTCTGCCGGATTTTCTATAAAATTTGCAGATAAATTCAGATTTATCAAAATTGAAAATAAACAAATTATAAAGGGATAAATTTTAATAGAAATATAAATTGGTGCTCCGGCACACTGAGTGGCATAACTTGCTCAGCTACACTGTAGACGGGTAAGGGGTGTCACATTGCCCATCACATCTCATGTAAGATTCAATCCTTTACCTAATTCCTAATGCTTAAAATCTCAGGCACATCCATTATTGACTTATATTGCATTAGTTAAGTTGATCCCATTGAGCCAGTAATTATGCAAATAATTTTAATGTCCTCAGGTACATCCAATATTGGCCACCAAACCATTTACATATTTATAACATCTCATACTTAACAATTATTCTTAAGAAAATCTCTTAAATTAATTGCACCTTATGCAAGTATTTAAAATTTTTTAAAATAATTGCCTCAATGGAGGGCTCATGTTATAATTACTTTAATTATAGCATTTCCAACTTAATCATTTGTTTGGAAGATTTTATGGTCATCCTAATTACTATTAAGGTCTCACTTTGCATATTATCCATTTAGCATGCATATATCACATACTGCATACATTCACATACATCTCATGCATTCATGGACAATAAATAAATATGGTATGATCATGGACTTTCTAAGGGATTTAATTCTGAGCCACCAAGAATTGAATCAGGGCATTTGTAGGTACATTTCATTCATTCACATTACAAGAGTTGCTGAAGGAGTACATAATCAACAGTTGATACTGAATTCCTCCCACTAGTCCCACCAATGCTCTTGACCTCCTTGAACTTCTTGCAATCCAATATTACATAGTAATCCTTGGCATACCAAGGCGAATTTACAAGAACTTAAATAAATGAAATTACAATCCAAAAATTATTACAACCTTAATAATACATGCCCAAAATAAATTAAAATAAATTAATTAATTTATAATCCCAAAGAAACATAAAAGAAATAAATCCAATCACATTGGTCTTTTATAGTCCATGATCATCCATCATGTATATTACTATTTAACAATTAAATAAAACATACATACTTAATTTAAATTGAATATCTCATATTCAACTTAAAAATCCAGATTTGAATATGATTCAAATAAATTTAAAAATTCAGATTTGAATCTCATTCAAACAAATTTAAAAATTCAGATTTGAATCACATTCAAACAACCTTAAAAATTCATATTTGAATCACATTCAAATAATTTTTAAAAAATCAGATTTGAATCACATTCAAACAATTTTTAAAAATTCAGATCTGAATATTATTCAAAAAACTTTAAAAAATCAAATTTAAATATGATTCAAAAAACTTTAAAAATTCTGATTTGAATCACATTCAAACAACTTTTAAAATTCAGATTTGAATCACATTCAAACAATTTTTAAAATTATGATTTGAATCAAAATTTAATTGTGTGATTAAAATTCTAATTAAACAATTTAATTAGACATAGGATGAGCTTTTAGATCATACAACAATTGCAAATTAAAAAGCCAAACCTTGAGCCACCCATTGAAGCCAAAATTGGTGCACCAAAGATGGTGTTCTTCAAGCATACCGCCACACATCCATTGCAACCAGCAATGGATAAATCATCTCATGATCAAAACACACAATTAAATCATATAATCAACAATCTAAATGGAAAATATAGTGGCTCTGATACCAATTGAAGGAGCGAAAGTGTGAAAATCACAAGTTTATACCATTGAATTCAAAAATTTTTACCTAGGGTCATATGCATCATGCAAGATTTATTTTTATCTATTTGATTTCAATGATAAACAACATATTAAAACTCTTTTAATATGTTTTTGGATCTGTATTTTCTATTTAAAATTTTAAAATTAATCAGATTAATTTTAGAACCCTAGATTAAATCAAGAACAAACATACTAACCTCTTGATGCACTGTAGTGCATTTACGCCTTTGAGATGCATCTTCAGGACACCAGATGTTGTCCCTCTAGCTTGTCCACACCAAGAACACCTATGGAAGCCCTTAAACAGCTTCTAAAGCTTTTTCTATTATTTAGAAAATCAAGTTCTGCCTTTTAAGAGATTAAAGATGTAAACAGGACACTAGAAACAATTTCTAGTATTTTTAATTCAAGAGATTGTTTGTTAATCTCTTGGAAAGATGAGAGAAGAAGATGAAGAAGAGAGAAACCTTCTTGGGTGGCGGCATCAAAGAAAGAGGTTGTTGGTTGTGTTATTTTCTTTTCATAACAACACTTATATAGCTAGGTCAACACATTAAACCCTTGTCACATGTCACCCTCTGATTGGTTCTAAGTTTAATTGACCCAATCACATTGTGCCAAGTGTCAAACCTATATTTAATCTTAATTTTAATTATCTTACATGATTAAAAGACATTTGGCAAGCTTATGTGTAATGCCATGTGCCACATGTCACCCTGTGAAATGACCAAAATGCTCCTGTGTCTTAATTTTGAGTTCTTAACCCAACATAATTATTTCTCTTCTTTTAATCAATTTATATCAAATATAAATTAATTAATTAATCTCTATTAATTAATTTCTCAATAATTAAATTCATATTTAAACACTTTAAATATAAATTTAACTTACACTATACATCCAATAATCTAGATTTGGTTTCAAGTCATGCTAGGGACTTTGCAATCTAATTGCAAACCAAACCTATTTAATTAATCAATTACACTCTTTAATTAATTAATTAAATCATATTTAATTAGGTGATAACTTGTGTATGTGTGTGACTTACTAGGCTTACCACTAATTGGCAATGAGATATGATATCAACTCTTAATTTCATCAGAACTCTTTCTTACCATAAATGATTTCTTTAAATCATTTTATGCACCTCATAGACCATGGTTAACACCTAGCATAGCATGCCATGGCCACCCAATTAGTAATAAGGTTTACTTTAAATGAACCTATAATCATATGTTACCATGCACTGGAATCTCTCTGTTACAAAATTCCAACTCAAGCTGGAGTCATGGTTTATGTCAAACTCCATTTGCTATGAATATTATGTTCTCTTTTAATTCCAGTTCTTGATTAAAAAGATTTTCTCATCAGAAACTGTTTTTTGATTAAATCTATCTGTCTTGGCCAGGAACTTGAAACATCAAGAATAATTAAATGAACATAGAATTTTATCTCTATTTACTTAGTGGAACAGATTCCATCTTGATCAACACCTACCTCCATATACAACTAGTAGGAGCCAACACATGCCCATATACCCATACACAGTACAAGTATGAAAGCAGTATCAAACTCAAACTACCTATATACAAGATAACTGTGCTATCTCAGGTCTAAAGATTATATGCACTGATATGATTTATGATAAAACATTAACAAGAGTAAACTCCATGTGCTTATCATAAGTGTCACTGGTTCAGCCTACTTATCATGTATAAGTGCTTATCATGTTTGTTATATGGCATGAGACTCACCATTCTATCTTATTTATATCTCATATAAATAACTGGGGAACAAAACATGAATACAATCTTTCTAGATAAGTCATGTCCTTATTATGAAGTATCCTCAATTGTAAACCTATTTATGATACTTTGTGCTAGAAATAATGTCACTCATGTTCTTAACAACTTAAGAATAATATTTCTAACAAAATATCAATGGACCTTTTCTATTACACATAAATATCTTATGTAAACGAAAAAGTGGAAATGCCTTTTATTAATAAAAACATGTACAAGATACATACTAAATGATATGCTCTAAGGCATACTACTAACACCGAGGTACTTAGTACCCAGTGCCAATTTATCCGTTTATCCAATCCAGTCAACTAATAAGGGTGACTCGGGCAATGATAATGAATCTTATAAAATTTTAATCAAATGTCCGAAATTAAGTCTGCCTAAAATGTGAACATACATTCTGAATATTTATATTATTTTAGTTATTTTATTTTATATTGACACCACTAAGCAGAATTGCTTAGCGCATCACTTTTGCCACGCATTGGTACTGGAGACATAGCTGGGGAGTCTAACAGACCTCATACTGGGTGAGCTTTCAGATCTGCACACAGAGTTCAGAGTCACCTCACATTTGCTGTGCATTTGGTAGGACATTAGGCCACTTTTGATATTTTGGTATTTTGTATTTTGTAAACTTCTGTAATGTATATTATAAACTCATGTAATTATGCTTTTGATGTAATTACTTATGAACTATGTTCAATAATAAATTTAAGTATCTTTTATTGAATTGAGTATGATATGAAGTGATTAAATTTTCAGATATTGAAGTCAACTGAGAAATTGTGGAAAATATGTTGGTGGTTGACTGAGATTGAAATTATGATTATATTGGAAGTGTTTTTAACAGATTCAGAAGAACTGTTTTTCCAAATTACAGCCAGCACTCTGGCAGATTTTCTATAAAAATTGCAAAAAAATTCAGCTTTATCAAAAATTATAAATAAATGAATTAAAAGGGATAAATTGAAATGGAAATATGAATTGGTGCTTCGGCACACTGAGTGGCATATCTTACTCGGCTACACTGTAGACGGATAAGGGGTGTCACATTATTTTTGGATTTATGATAAATTATGATACTAAAACACTGTGAAATTGTGTGTTTCAGTTGAAAAAAACACCGGGAAAGAACCCAAAGCATCGAGTCAAGGCCAAGAGGCAACTCGTATAAGGTTTGTGCACAACATAGAAATTTCTGTAAATTTTCTTCTGCAAATTGTTTTGAATGAATTGTGATATTAAATTGTGACTTAATTGTATTCAAATGTTTATTATGCTTTTGACTTAAATTGTTGAAAGTTTACTTGTATGTGTTTGAAATGGTAATAAATGTTTAGTAAATTGCTAAGACAGTTTTGAAACCACAGTGTCATCACTATATATTTGAATGCCTCACTAACATGACTAGTGGGGGGAAATTAGTTTTGAATTTTGATTCTTTCTCTGGCTGAAGTGTTGAGGTGTGTGCCAGTAGAAGAAGAAATTTGAATGGGTACCCATATATTTGAGCGAGCTAGCCTTGTGATTACTCATAAGCCTCCGGCTATTGAGATGAATATTGTTTCGAATGGCATGATTTAATTGTGTTTTTATGAAATTATTTTGAGACTTCCTAAATGAAATTATTTGGACTAAAAGTTTATAAATCATGTTTTGTATTTGTCTTTCATTTTCAGTACTATATTTGAATAAATGTGATTTGAATTATGCATAAACTATTAATTTAGTATGTTGTGCACCACTGAGTCATAGTACTCAGCGATGGCTGTTATTACTGTCGTAGATATAGAGACTAGAGGAGCAGCAGAGTGAGCTGCTGAGGATCTTGAAGCCACTTCCCTAAAGTTTTGTCGGGTATATTTTATACCCTAATTGTAATATTTAGTTTATGTATGTAAATGTTATAACTGGTCATGAGCAGTTGTATAGAGTTGTAATAATATTATTTTGGTTTTGCTAATGTAAAGTTTGGTTGATGAATGTAAATTGTTTTTACTTTAATGAAAAATGAATGGAATTATTGAGTATTACTTTTGATGACTATTGAATTGAGAAATGATGTTCAATTGTATTGAGGTAGTAATGAGTTTGATGAAATGAGATATTGGAAGTATTTTAACAAGTTTTTGAAGAACTGTTTTCTTAAAATACAGACGGCACTCTACCGAAATTTTTCTAAAATTTGCGTAAAAATAAAATGGACAAAAATTTTGAACTATTTTTTAAACTTCTAAAAAGTAAGAAAATGCTTTTAAAATCCCTTGTAGGGTACTTAATGAGTTATCGGTAGGTGAAGTTTGGTAGTTTATTAGGTATTCTACGGGATCATGTTATGCCTTACAGAGGGGTAAGGTGTGACACAGTTTTGGGTAGGGCCCATTTATATCTGGTTTTGTATCTTTTTGTTTATTTTATATAAGTATAAGATGTAAATCATTTTGAATTGTAAATAAATTTGTAAATATTGTACATGATTTTATATGAATGAAATTTCAATATTTCTTGACATTTATATGATTATTATCGAATGACATGACACATAAGAAGATGGAATAAATATAAATTATTTTAACAGGTGAATAGTAGAGCCCGCCAAACGCTATTAAAACAGAAGAGACTCTATCCGGGTCTCCATAGAAATAAATTGCGATATAAAAAAAAAAATTCCACACCATAAATAACATGAATAAATAGAGTTTAAATTAACACTATACATGACAAGATAAGATAGAGTGCTCCGGCACCAAATGTGGCACATCTTACTCGGTTACACTGTAAGCGGGTAAGGGGCATCACATCAGTCCAACACAGAGGCGTTCTACATTTTCTTTCATATAAAGCCTCATATGATGCCATCTTTATGCTTGATTGGTAACTATTATTGTATGCAAATTCTATTAATGGGAGGTACCTATCCCAGCTCCCTCCAAAATCAATAATGCAACTTCTAAGCATATCTTCAAGTACCTAAATCACTCTTTCTGGCTGACCATCCATTTGTGTGTAGAAAGTTGTGCTAAAATTCAATTGGTACCTAAGGTTTCATATAGCTTCTTCTAAAACCTCAATGTGAACCTTGGGTCTCCATCAAATATGATGGATGCAGGCACTCCATGTAACTGAACTATCTCATTTATATACAACTCTACTAACTTCTCTAATGAGTAGTCAGTTTTGACAAATAAAAGTTGAGCAGACTTGTTTAACCTGTCAACTACTACCCATACTATATCATGTTTCTTCTGTGTAAGAGGTAAACCAATGATAAAGTCCATTGTGATGTGATCCCATTTCCACTTGGGTATTGCGATTGGTTGCAACAAACCCGATTAAACTTGATGTTCGGTCTTGACTTGTTGACAAGTTAGGAATTTTGTTACATAATTGGCAATGTCTTTCTTCATACCAGGCCACCAAAATGAATCTTCAAGTCTATGTACATCTTAGTGCTTCTTGGATGCATGGCATAAAAGCTGTGATAAGTGCATAATTTATTAATTTTACTCTCATCACATTTAGTGTTTCTAGTATATTTTTATGCCTAATTCAGTTGATTAAAGTATAATTATCATTACGGCATATTTTTAGATAGTTGTTGGAATAATTGTGTTAAATGGAGAAATTTTCAGCATTTACATTAATTTGACATTTGCCGTGTTTTTTAGGTGTTTCTGAAGTTGTACATCTCCAAATCCAATGTTGTTTAATTCATTGAAAAGCTAAGTCAGAGCATTACAAATGACAAAGAGGGACCAAAGCCCAAATCAGTCTCCAAAGTTGACAAAATGAGCTATGGATCTATTGCAAAAGCCCATACTTGATTTGTCATGACTAGTCTTGGGATTTATTTTATATCTAGAGCTCTGAAGGTCCAAATGAAGCAAATTCAGGCCCAATTGAACCTTAAGAGCCACCTCTACTATTGTTGTGAAGGACTAGAAGTGACAAAAGGCCATTTTAATTGTCAAAAATGGCAATGAAGTCAAAATTATGGGCTAGACTGTCTGTCAGAACCAGTTTTGATTTTTAGCCCATACCTTGGGCTGTAAGCCTCGGATTTAGGCAAATGGGTACCCGTTGGAAAGCTAAGAATTAGGGCTACAACTTTCATGAAGAAGGCAGAGACAGATTCGAAAGGGAAGTGGCTGAAAAAACTGCCGTGATTGCAGAGCAGAAAATTTTTCTTTTGAATTTCAAAAGTTTTCCAAGTTTGGCTCTTATTCTTGGATTAGGTTTTCGAGTATAAAGACTATCTTTGGGCAGCAACCGAAAGACACCATTCAGACCTTCGAACACCATAGAAGACCTTTATTCTCCATTCTCTTTTTAGATTTCTTCTTTATTTTTCTTTAATTTTCTGTAAGCCATGAACATGAGTGGCTAAGTTCTAAAT
The DNA here is from genome assembly GCF_030052815.1 of Hevea brasiliensis. Lineage (NCBI taxonomy): Eukaryota > Viridiplantae > Streptophyta > Magnoliopsida > Malpighiales > Euphorbiaceae > Hevea > Hevea brasiliensis. Next base: position 28,165,909 of record NC_079503.1, read on the forward strand.
TCAATTCAAGGGATTCTAGTTCTTATGCGTGATTTGTAAGACCAAGTTTCTAATTTAAATTATGCCTTTTTGAATATCTATTTTTTCCTTATTTAATTATTTTTGATCTATTGAATGATTTGCTAAAAAGGCATATTAGTTAATTGTTTGATTTGATAAATTGCTAATTCATCTTCATAATTCGTAATTGTTGTGTAAGATTGAATGTGAGCAGCGATTAGGTTTTATTGATTATGATCCAAGTTTTTTATAATAACCTAAGGAAAAAATAGGGTGAATTAAATGATTTATGCTTTATAAATCATTGTTCAGCTTAACTACTTCCTGTTCGTAAAGCAGTTATTAATTTGATAAAGATCACTTAATACCAATTCAGTTAATAATTAGAGTTAACAAGAGTGCTGGGCTCGAATTGATGATTATAGGGAAGTAAGGGGTTTTACCTCGCTGTTTGGTAAATCAACGTTAAGTATTCAATAAGAGATAGTTATATTTCTGTTGTCTATGATCGAGTCATGCATTGAAATTTGAATTACCTTGGACTGAAGTTTGTTTAAATTAAGAGTTTCATATTTAAATTTAGTTCTTTAATTTTTGAACTTGATTTCTTCTGATTTAGTGTTACAACCACCCCCCCCCCCCAACCTTTGTTCTTTTTCTGTTACACAAGTGCACGAAATTTAGTAACTCAGTCTCTAGGGTTTGACCTGGATTACCACTTACTGCAGAAAATATTTTAATACTAGTAATTTCAGTTAATTTAAATTTTGGTGGATTCGGCAACCATCAAGCTGCTATGTGCCTCTTTAAGAATGCTCCTCTTAAGTTCTTTGTCATTCGGAACATATATCTTCCTTTTATAATACAAGTGACCATCTCCTTTGATCTCATACTCACTCTCCTTCCTTCTTGGATTTGTCTAATATAGCACTTCTCCCTATATAGATAATGCCTCCATATCTTTAATGTAAACACGATCGCTATAAGTTCTAAATCGTGAGTTGAGTAATTTTTTTCATGTGGCTTAAGTTTCCTGGAAGCATAGGCAACCACTTTCCCTTCTTGTATTAGCAAACACCCCAACCCATTGTGCAAGGTATTACTATAGATCACAAAGTCTTTCCACAACATTGATTGTGTAAGAATGAGTGCTTCTGTAAGCATTGCCTTTAACTTCTCAAAGCTTGCTTGACATTTATCATTCCATTCAAACTTAACATTCTTATGCAACAATCTAGCCAATGGAGTTACAATGAGTGAGAACCCCTTCACAAATCTTCTGTAGTAACTTACTAACCCCAAGAAACTTCTAACTTTTGTCACATTCTTAGGTGGTTTCCACTCTACAATGGCTTCTATCTTTTTGGGATCAACCTTAATCCCATCAATTGACACTATATGTCCAAGGAAAGAAATTTCATTTAACTAGAACTCACACTTGGACAACTTGGCATATAGTTTTTTCTTCCTTAAGTACAATCCTCAGATGTTTATCATGCTCCTCCCGATTCTTAGAATACACCAAAATATCATCAATAGAGACTATCACAAATCAATCTAGGTAAGAATGAAAGATGCAGTTTATAAGGTCCATGAAAGTGGCTGGTGCATTAGTTAGCCCAAATGGCATCGCCAGGAACTCATAATGCCCATAGCGGGTTTTGAAAGCTGTTTTAGGCACATCAGACTTGTTTACTCCTAATTGGTAATATCAAGATCTAAGATCAATCTTGGAAAAGATGCTTACTCCCTTCAGCTGATCAAACAATCATCTATCTTGGGTAAGGGATATTTGTTCTTTACAGTTACCTTATTTAATTGTCTATAATCAATACATAATATGAGGGTTTTGTCCTTCTTCTTCACAAATAACACCGGTGCTTGCCAAGGCAACACACTAGGGCATATAAACCCTTTATCAAGCAACTCCTGCAACTATATTTTCAACTCCTTTAACTCAGTGGGTGCCATCCTATAAGGAGCAATAGATATTGGTGTTGTACCAGGCATCACCTTAATGGCAAACTCCACCTCTCTTTCTAGTGGCAAACTAGGCAATTCCTCGAGAAATACATCTGGGAAATCACACACTGTGGGTATGTCATAAATACTAGGCTCTGCCTTCCTAGTATCAACCACACTAGCTAAGTAAGCTTCATAATCCTTCCTTATCAATTTCCTTACTATAATGGTTGATATGACATTAGAGAGGAAATTTGTTCTCTCACCCACAATTATTACCTCCTTATTATCAGAAGTTCTCAATGTGATTTTTTTTAGGCAACAATCCACAATAACTTGGTGTTTTGATAACCAATCCATCCCAAAAATCACATTAAACTCATGAAAAAGCAATGCTATCAAATCAGCTGGAAACTCATGTCCTTGAATTCTCAAAGGACAATCCCTATAGACCCTGTTCACTATCACACTATGGCCTAAAGGGTTTGTGACTAGAATATCTTGCTCAATTATACCCTCTTGTAAACCCCTCTCTTCTGGTATAGTGGTGCAAATATATGAATGTGTAGAACCTAGATCTATCAATGCATGTATTGAAGAGTCAAAGAGAGTAAATATGCTAACAATCACATCTAGTGCATCTTGCTCCTCACAGGCTCTGATGGCATAGGCACGTGTTGGTGTCTAAGTGTCATGTCTTTTTAATATCTCAAATGTAGCTCTTTGAGCACCCCCAGCTACCGCAGATCTACCAGGTCTCCTACCCCTCTATGCTATAGGAATGGACCTCTCTGTTAGTGGTGCAGTGGTAGTCCTCCTCCTAGGGCAATCTCTCTGAAAGTGATTATGGCACCACATCTGTAACAGGCTTTAGTCAGTCACCAACACTCGCCTGTATGTCTCTTCCCATAATGGCCTCATGTGGCTGGGGCTGGTCCCCTCACTGCAAACCTTGAAGCACTAGCCACTGAATCTACTAGCTGACTCCTCCTAAATGTAGACCCCTGTTCCTGTCTCTAGGACTGTGTCTATCTTTGGGATCCCTTGGGCCTCTTACTAGTTGTATAGGTGGAACTAGACTGCCCAAGACCTCTCTTCTGCTGCTCTCGAGTCCTCCTGCTCTACTCACTATCTCTGACCCGCTCAACACTCATAGCTGTACCAACTAGCTGAGTGAAATCCTTCATCTGTAGTGTTATAATGTGAAGCTTTATGTTATCATTAAGACCCTCTACAAATCTCTTACATTTATCAGCCTTTGTAGGCATAATCTCCCTAGCATATCTGTGATACACTTGAATTTTATAGATGTTTTTAAGCACATTTGTATACTATCTCCTAGCATTTAGGTAAGTAATTTTTTTCATAGTAGTTGATTTCATTAGTTTTTGTAATTTCTATTGTCAAGCTCTTAATTCTGTGAATCTGCAGTATTTCAGGTGTTTTGGTTAAGTTCAAAAGCATAGAAGTGCAAAGGGAAGCTTACAGAGGTTAAAACACTGAGAATTGCTGCTGACACAAAGTACATGGGCCGTGTAAGAACAGCCACAGACCCTTGTAACCTTCTGCCAGATGAAAGCTAGAGAGCCAGTGGAGGAACAAAAGTACACGGGTCATGCATTTAGACCCGTGTCATCTGTAGGAACCCGTGTAAGTCTCTGCTGGGCACAAGCTTGAAGAATTTTCTGAGAACATAAATACACGGGTCGTGTAACCAGGCCCGTGTAACCAACGCAGACCCGTGTAAAACTCTATGCCAATGCAAGACTCCCCCATTCTGCTCTAGTAAGTTACACGGCCTGAGGCTGTTTAGTGACACACGGGCCATGTATCACGCGGTAGCCAGTTTCTTAACTCGAATTTCCGCTCTTGTTTATAGATACAAAATAGACTCCTAAGGCTTTTTGGACTCAAAATGACCTAACCCTATAACAACGATTATAAATAAAAGCAAAAAATATCAAGAAAGGGAGATCAATCTTTTTATAGAGCTTTTTAGGAGTTTCAAAGAGTGCTCACTTTTGCACTCTCTTCAGCCGTCTTGAGGAGAAGAATATCAGTATAAAAGAGGAGTTTTTCAACTGAAGTTCCACAAAATCAAAAACTGCAAACCCTCTTCGTTTCTTTCATTCTATTTCCTTAAATAGATTTTTATTATTCTTTACTTCATTTTCATTATGTTTGCTGAACTCACCGTGAGTGAGTAGTTTTCATATTCTAGAATTGGGAGAGTAATGCTTGTAATCATTATTATGGATAAACATTAAGCTTTATTTATTAGATTTGAGATATGTTCCTTGATTTAATTTCTTGTGATCTTAATGCATGCTATGTATTGGTACCCACTTAGTATTGATTATAGATGTTAATTGAAGGACTGAAAGGTGAAAATTAATATTAGAAAATCAAGATTTTGAACTTGAGAATTCTGACCTAGACATAGGTTGATTACTTTTGTGGAATTTCAAAATTGGTCAAGGACCTTAAAGGGTTTTAATTAATTTGATAGCCACGAAAGTAGGGTTTAAGTTAATTAAAATACACCCTAGGTGCCTTGAGAGAGGACTTAGGATACCTTAGGATTAATTTCCATTAAGGCGAATGATTCTCAATCCAGTAAATAGACAAGATAACATCCATAGTAAGATTCAAGTGTGAAATCTTAATTCCCAAATTATTTCAAAATAGATTATTTCATTTTAAGTTTATCATTCTAGTGTTTAAAATAAACAATTTTCATTCCCTCATTATTCAATAGCCTAAACAGTTAAAATTATCGTGTAGATTGGTACTTACTAATTAAATTCCTCGTGGAACGATACTCTACTCACTACTTTATTACTTATTAGCAATCCGTGCACTTGCGGGGTTATGAAACCAGCAAATAAGTTTTTGGCGCAGTTGCCGAGAATTTGGCTTTAGTAATATCGAGTGATAGGCAATTTAGCTGATTTAGGTAATTATATTTATTATCTAATTTTATTTGATTTGTTTTATTTCTTTTCTTTTCTCTTAGGTGCCTGACCTGGTATATGACCAGAACAAGACTAGAAGAAGAAGTCTTGGACTGTGATCCCGAGATAGATAGAACTTTGAGAGCTATCAGGAGGGAAAGGAAACATCAAGAGCACGATCAAGAAAATCCAAAAATTCCAACCATGGCCGATAATAGTGATAGGGCAAGACTCTTGCGAGACTACGGAGCTCTATCTATCCAAGGATTTCAACCCAGTGTCATAAGACCCACAGTGGAAGCGAACAACTTTGAGTTAAAACCAGCATGGCTTCAAATGATTCAACAAACCCAGTTTGGAGGTTCACCAACAGAAGATCCACACTATCACCTCCAGTGCTTTCTTGCCCTATGTGACACGTTTAAGATGAATGGAGTGTCTGATCAAGCCATAAGACTCAGAGCATTCCCATTCTCCCTTCAAGACAGAGCAAGGAAGCAGATACTTTCTCAACCAGCTGGAACATTCACCACTTGGGAAAACCTCTCACAAGCTTTCCTAGCAAGGTATTTCCTACCTGTAAAAACTGCAAGACTGAGGCTTGAGCTCAACTCCTTCAGACAAAAGGAAGGTGAATCACTCTATAACGCATAGGAAAGATATAAGGACCTGCAAAGGGAATGTCCACACCATGGCATAGAGGACTGGCTACTAGTACAAAATTTCTATAATGGGTTACTACCCTCTACAAGAAGCATAGTAGATTCAGCTGCAAAAGGTGACCTAATGAAGAAAACAGTGACACAAGCACTTAAACTTCTAGAGAGGGTCGCATATCATAATTATGAGTGGTCAAAAAAAAGAGGAACATCAAGGAGAACAGCAAGGGTCCTGGAAGTGGATGCCCTAAGCAAGATAAATGCTCAATTTGACCAACTCATGAGGAGGCTTGATAAAATGCAAGCCAATGTTGTAGGGATGAACAGTTAACATGAGGACAGCTATAGAGGAGGATACATGAGTTTAGAATATAACAGCATCAATCAACCTCCCACAGAACAGATGAACTATGTGAATAATGGAGCAAACTTCAACCAGAGGCAGCCCAATAATCCATATTCAAACACTTACAACCCTGGATAAAGGAACCACCCAAATTTCTCATGGTCAAACCAACAGAATTAACTAATAAACAAACAACAGGGGTACAAACCACAGCACCCCCTGGATTTTAGAACAGAGGTCAAAACTTTGCACAGCCACCACTGCCTCCTCAACCTCAGCAACCTGATCTAAAGATAGCCATGGAATCCATTATGGAAGGTTTCCTAGCAGCTCAACAACAACAGAATGAATTGATTAAACAGCTGACTTCCAAAATGGAGCAACTTGCTACCCATAACAAGATGCTAGAGAATCAAATTGCTCAGCAAGCAAGTTCTTCAAGTAAGGTTACTAGTAAACTATCTAGTCAACCAGAGATGAACCCAAGGGAGCATTGTAAGGCAGTTACATTAAGGAGTGGGAGAACTCTAGTACAACCAGAGAAAGAACTGACAAAGGAAGAAGCCAAGAAAGATCAGGAAGAGGAAGCAGGGAAGAAAAAAAAGTTACCAGAGCCATACCAGCCTCCCCTACCTTTTCCTCAGAGATTTCAGAAAGCCAAATTGGACAAGCAGTTTGGGAAGTTTTTAGAAGTTTTACAGAAACTTTATATCAACATTCCCTTCACTAAAATACTCTCTCAGATGCCATCCTATGCCAAATTTCTTAAGGAAATTCTGTCAAAGAAAAGAAAACTGGAAGACTATAATACCCCTCACCCATCTACAGTATAGCCGAGCAAGGCATGTCACACTCGGTGCCGGAGTACCCTATCTTATCTTACTTTATTTCTTTAATAATTTTTTCTCGTTATATTTTAATATCAATTATTTTTCTAAGGAGAAACTAGTGGAGTTTCCCCTGTTACAATTACCATTTGACGTGTTTCACTATTTACCTATTTAAAAATCTCAACCATATTTTCCTTACAATAATTCATTCATACTCATATCATCATTTCAATAATCATTATGTAATTCAAATCCATACTCATTTGTACAAAATCATTCGTGCTTATTACATATATCAAAATTTTCAATTTCATTAGTTTATGTAATTTGCAAACTAATTACATAAATTCATACTTTACATCACAACATAAAATAAAATTACAATACACAAAATACATAATATGACTAATGTGAGCCCTATCTACATGCATTGCTGAGGAGGTGACAACCTTAAATACTTCAGACACTTATGCAGATCTGGACTCCACAAATCCCAGTCAAATGTCTACTAGGTTTTAGCTTCAGTACCTACGCAAAGGAAACAATCCATCGCGCTAAGCATTACTGCTTAGTGGTGTGATAATATAACAAGAAAATAATATACAAATAAAAAAAGAAATGGATTATACTTTGGATACTCTAGAATTTAATCTAATTTAATATAATACTTCTAGTATCAACTATCTTTCGTTCTAATTTATTCCTCCTAAAAAGCAATTTATTCCTAAATTCACAGTAGTAATATACTTATATCTCTTTTGCAAATCTTTTTATCACTTCATTCAATACTTTATAGGTTATTGCAGATTATTTCATAATAATTAAATTTTAATATCGTTTCAATTCATTTTAATATTTTCTAGTAAATAACTAATCTAATTTATTTTAAATATTCTTACTCTTTTATTTAATTGCTAATATTTTTAGTTGCTATTATTCTTAACCCATTTCAACAAATTTCACTGCCCAAGTAACCTATGACAGGCTGACTAAACTGGATAATGGGTCGTTGGCACTGGACACCACGGTGCCTCGGGCCGTCAAACCATGGGACGTGAAATGCGGAACGTCAATCACGTATGCAGTTAGAATGGCTAAAAAGCCATGATAACATATCAGCATGGCTAAAAGCCATGATAACATATAATCGGGCATAAAAGCCATGAGTGTGGGCATAAAGCCATGAATACAGGCATAAAGTCTTATGCAGTACTACTCAAACAATACCCTGTTGGCATGCCAATCTATCCAATCTGACACATGTGTCTAGGTAATACATGGGCATATCAATATTATTAACTGTTAATATATTGTGTTTTATGACTTCATTATTTTATAACAATTTTCAATTATAATTTATACATTCATTTGATCATTCATATGATCGCAATTCACGTCAATTATCCTTCTATACCATTGTACTCAAAGTATTAGTCCTTTCTACAATAATGAGAACTAATGTCTCATTCATACATTAATATGATTCATTTATTCATGCATTATATCATTCATATTAATCACAATTTATAACAATTATTTCATTAATCACATTATCTATATTAACTATCCTAATAGTTTTTCTAATTTATTTTGCCATTTCCTACATCATTGGGGTTACTATTCACATTACAATTTCCCTTCAAAGGTTGACTTTCTCATACATAATAGTTACATGAGTTCTAACCACATGAAGTTACCACATTTTGATTCATAAAAGTGTTGGCATTGGTTGCCAATCAATACTTTAAACCAATAGGAAATAAATTAAAATTTTCAGTTTTGGGTGCTAGAGTTCACTATTCCATTAGGCAATTCTATAGTGAGAATTTGGTCAAATGTTCTTAATAAAGGTTGTTCCCTATTGTGTTTAGTTCAATTTTCCTTTTTGAATCACTCCATTTGGAGTTTTTTAGCTCAGGTTATGGCCATTTTACCATAACTGGCTGGATTAACCTCTACCCAGAAATTCTGGGCAAAACTAGTTCTGGCAGATTGGATATCCTGATTTTGGCTAGCATTTCGGATGAGTTAAGTTTAGAATTTTAGTTGGTCTTCTTCATGAAAGTTGTTCTAAATTGTCTAAGCTTTCCATTGATATAAATTTTAGGTTAATTGGATATTTCTACACTAAGTTATGGCCAAATGAACAAACACTGTTTATTTAGTCACTTTTACTAGGTCCAAAATTGGTTACCCATATTTGGTCAATTTTTAGGGTATTCTAAGTTTATTTTCTGGGCAAGATTTCTTTATTAAAGTTGTGCCATTATGTGTCTAGTTTCATTTTCAATTAACCTTGCACCAATTGAACCTACACCTCTCAATTTACAGCTGCCCAAACTTGCTAGACTCACATCTAGCCTTGCAGGTCACCTAAGGCAGCATACCTAACCTCAATTCCATTGGCTTAAATCACTTCAATTCCTCATCAAATATAGCCAAATGGTCACTAATTGACCATTAGGACTTTCATTCACCAAGACATGAACAAAACCCTAAGTTTTCCCCAAACCCTAACCCTAATAATCCATCATTACATTAAACACACACCAATCAAAATCTAACTTAAACATATTCATCAAAAACCATTTCTAAGCAAAATTAATTCAACTAAATCAACAAATTTCAACCCTCTCCCATGGCTGTCGAATTTTCTTAGTCTTCATGCACATACATTTTCTTTAAATTTCTTGCAATTTCTTACTCATTTAAGTCTCTAACATGGAAAAGAAAGAGAGAGATGTGAAAATAAGCACTAACCTCTCGTGATCAATCTTCCAAGCTTCCAATTCTTCCTTTTCTCCTTTTCTTTTTGCTACTAGACATTTTAGCAAGACTAGGGATAAAGTTTTATTAAAGGAAGATAGGAGTGTTATGGTAGAAAATCAAGAATTTGGGAAGAGAGATGAAAAATATTCATGGAGGAGAGAGAAGAAAATTTGGGCCATGGGAGGAAAGAAATGAAGAAGCAGATTTTTGGTTGTTTTTTATCCTCTTTTATGTGTTTTAAATATATTTGTTGAATGGTGATTAGTGGATGTCATAATTAGCATTATCATGTAATTCTTTCAATTTTGTTTTCTTACTTTCATTTATCATTTTTAATAAATTTTTCATCAATATTAATTCACATTTTATGTCATAAATTTCACTTACTCGACTGACAAGTTGTTCAAAAATCATCTCTAAAGGCAAAATGACCAAAATGCCCTCCATTTGGCTTAAGGAGCCAAAACTGTCTATACCTTAAAAATTTTTCTAACCTTTTCTTGGCATTTTAATGCTACCTAAGGTGCCGTAACTCTTCTTTGGCATTCCAGAAATTATTTCACAGGATTTCCTTGGGTTTAGGGCTACTAGCTATTTTTATAGCAACTTCCCGTTAGGGTCACCCATCACTGGGGTATCGGCTCATTTAACTTCATTGTATTTTATTTTTAAAATTTTTCCTTAATTTTTCTTACCATTATTTGGTCTATTTATGATTCCTCACTTTAGTTTAAATATAGTCCCAGACATTCCGACTGTCCAGACTGACATTAATCACCGGAACAGTAGAATGTACGGACTAGCTAAAGTGAGGGTGTTACAAAGACTATGAGACAGTTGCTCTAACAGAGGAATGCAGTGCCATACTACAAAACGAACTGCCTCCAAAGTTAAAAGATCCAGGAAGCTTCTCCATACCCTACCTCATTAGCAATAAGAAAATAGACAAGGCCCTCTGTGATCTTGGTGCAAGTGTAAGTTTAATACCTCATCAATATGCTAAAAGCTGGAGATAGGAGAACTGAAGCCCATGATAATTTCACTGCAATTGGCTTATCTATCTGTTAAATATCCTGTGGGCATACTTGAGAACATCCTTTTTCATTCCAGTAGACTTTGTTATCCTTGAGATGGAAGAAGATGTTCAGATCCCTATCATTTTGGGAAGACCATTCTTGGCAACTGCCGGAGCAATCATAGACGTCAAAAATGGGCGACTAACCCTCAAGGTAGGAGAAGAAGAAGTAGAATTCAACTTGTTCTACACAATGAAATACAAATTCGAACTTGATGAATGCTTCAAGGTTGACATAATTGATAAACAAGTTGAGGAGGAATTTCATAAGATACATCCTAAAGATTCTCTTGAAGCATGCATTGTGCACAGCCACGCAACGAATAATGAAAACACAGAAATAGCAGCCTGTGCACAATAGTTAGCAGCTCATCCACCCCTACCCTTAGCTCAAGCTTCTGAGATGGAGAAGTTGAAGGAGGAACAAACCAAAAGCAAACCAGAGAGCACCACTGAACAGGTAGAGCTTAAACCTCTCCCCTCCTCACTAAGGTACGCATTTCTGGACTCAAACTCTAAATATCCTATTATAATTAATGCTAGCCTGTCTAAGATAGAAGAGGAAAAATTGCTAAGAGAACTTAGGACCCATAACAAGGCTATAGGGTATAAATAGAAGACCTGAAAGGGATTAACCCCTTAATTTGCATGCATAGGATACCTATGGAAGAAAACAATAAACCCACTATCGAGCACCAAATAAGACTTAACCCAAACATGAAAGAAGTAGTCAAGAAAGAAATTTTGAAACTATTAGATACAGGTATCATATACCCAATTTCTGATAGTAAATGGCTTAGTTCAATACATGTAGTTCCTTATAAGGGTGGGACAACTGTTATCCAAAATGCAAATAATGAACTGATCCCTACTAGGGTAGTCATTGGTTAGTGAATGTGCATAGATTATAGGAAATTGAACAGTGCCACCAGAAAATACCATTTTCCTCTCCCTTTCATTTACCAAATGTTAGAGAGGTTAGCGAAACACTTTTACTTTTGTTATCTAGATGGGTACTCGGGATTCTTTCAAATTCCTATTCACCCAGAAGACTAAGAAAAGACTACATTCACATGCCCTTATGAAACATTTGCTTATAGGAGAATTCCCTTTAGTCTTTGTGATGCCCCTGCCACTTTCCAAAGATGCATGATGGCTATTTTTTCTGATTATATTAAAAATATCATGGAAGTTTTATGGATGAATTTTCTATCTATCGAACTACTTTTGATGAATGCCTAGCTAATTTATCTAAGGTGTTGCAAAGATGTGAAGAATCAAACCTGGTCCTAAATTGGGAAAAATGCCACTTCATGGTAAGGGAAGATATAGTTCTGGGACATTTAATATCAGAAAGAGAAATTGAGGTTGATAAGGTAAAAATTGAGATCATTAAAAACATGCCACCACCAACATCAGTCAAGGGAGTGCGAAGCTTTTTGGGACATGCAGGGTTCTAAAGAAGATTCATTAAAGATTTTTCCAAAATAGCTAAGCCACTTACTAACCTGTTAAGTCAAGATGTTCCCTTTGATTTTGATGAAAATTGCCTTATCTCTTTTAACAGGATAAAAGAAGCCCTGATCTCAGCACCAATAATGTAGCCACCAGATTGGGAGCTACCATTCGAGGTGATGTGTGATGCAAGTGACTATGCAGTTGGAGCAGTGCTTGGGCAAAGAAAAGGTTAAAAAAACTCTACGCCATTTACTAAGCTAGCAAGACACTTGATGACGCACAAATAAATTATGCTATCACAGAAAAGGAATTCCTAGCAATAGTGTTTGCAATCGACAAATTCAGATCTTACCTAATTGGGTCAAAAGTCATTGTATTCACAGATCATGCTGCTGTCTGGTACCTTGTGAACAAGAAGGAAGCAAAACCAAGGCTGATTCGATGGATTCTACTCCTGTAAGAATTTAACCTTGAAATCAAGGACAAAAAGGGATCTGAAAATGTAGTAGTTGACCATCTTTTTAGGCTAAAATTAGAGTACATAGGGGATTTTGAGGATTTGCCAATTAATGATTCATTTCCTAATGAGCAATTACTAGCACTCTCTTAAGCTCCATGGTATGCTGACTTTGTTAATTTCCTTGTATGCAGGGTTTTTCCACCCAATATGTCTTACCAGCAAAGGAAGAAATTCCTATATGATGTGAGATTCTACACATGGGAGGAACCTTTGCTATGCAAGAGATGCAATGATGAACTAATAAGAAGATGCATACTAGAGGAGGATATGGAGAGCATCCTCCAGCACTGCCATTCATCACTATATGAAGGACACTTTAGCACCACAAAAACAGCAACTAAAATTTTGCAAGCTGGATTCTACTAGCCTAATCTGTTCAAGGATGTGAGATCCTTTGTGTTAGCTTGTGATCAATGCCAAAGAACAGGTAACACTTCAAGAAGGAATGAAATGCTACTGCATGGTATACTTGAGGTAGAATTGTTTGATGTATGGGGGATAGACTTCATGGGTCCATTCCCCTCTTCCCATGGAAACAAGTATATTCTAGTTGGTGTTGATTATGTGTCAAAATGGGTAGAAGTAATAGCCACACCAACCAACGATGCTAGAGTGGTCACAAGGTTCCTTAAGAAGAATATCTTCACAAGATTTGGCACACCACGAGCAATAATTAGCGATGGAGGAAGTCACTTCTACAACCAACAATTCAAAAAACTATTGAAAAAAATATGGAGTGACTCACAAGGTGACCACACCTTATCATCCTCAAACCAGCAGCCAAGTAGAAATCTCAAACAGGAAATTGAAGCGGATTCTAGAGAAAACTATAAACTGATTCAGAAAGAACTGGTGCATGAAGTTAGATGATGCACTGTGGGTATACCGCACTGCATATAAAACCCCAATTGGCATAACACCCTTCCAACTAGTTTATGGAAAATCATGCCATCTGCTTGTCAAACTTGAGCATAAAGCTTACTGGGCAATTCATATCCTAAACTTTAACCTCAAAGCTGATGGTGAAAAAAGGCTCCTACAACTGAATGAGTTGGAAGAAATCTAACAGGATGCATATGAAAATGCCAAAATCTTCAAAGATAAAACCAAAAGATGGCATGACAGGCGCATAGCAAGGAAAGAAATAAAAGAAGGGGACCTTGTCCTATTATTCAACTCTACATTGAAACTCTTTTCAGGGAAGCTGAAATCAAGATGGTTCAGACCTTTTAAGGTAACCCAAATCTTCTCGCATGGAGCAGTATAAGTGTGGAGCAAAACCTCAGGAGCATTTAAAGTCAATGGGCAGAGGCTAAAGCCTTACTTTCAAGGAGAACCCATAGAGAAGGGAGTCAATTGCACCTTCGAAAACCCTCCTGACAGACCATGAAAGATAAAAGTAAAGTCCAGCTAAAGACTATAAATAAGCGCTTTTTGGGAGGCAACCCAAAATTTTTCTGAACTTTTCTTCTTTCCCTTTCTTATTTTGATTTTTATTTTATATTCATTAATTTTTCATTTTGTAGGACCTTTTCAAAAAGCAAGGAGCTGGAAGCAAGAGAGGAGAGGAATCATCAAGCTAAAACAACACAAGAGAAAATTGAACAAAACCAGAGAAGTAGCTCTATTGCTAACCTTTACATCCATTTTATGCATTGTGGTGAGAAAAATTTTTCATAAGGAAAAAAATTGGAGAATCAAAACTTTCTGGAAGTCCATAAAACTCTTACAAATTTTAAACTTTGAGGGAGATAGGAAGTTACACGGGTCCTTAGCCCAATTTACACGGGCCGTGTAATGTTGCTAGCAGAATAACTTGGGTACAGAAAGTTACATGGGTCCCATTTATACCTTACACATACCGTGTAACATGTTCAGCAAAGCAACTCAAAAGGCAGTAAGTTACACAAGCTTTAGAGCTCATTTACATGAGCTGTGTACTGTGACAGAACTTGAAATTTTCGGGCAGAAACTTACACGGCCCTACATATCGAGAACTGTGTAGTGATACATGACCCATGTATCTCATCGCAGACATGACTCCTAGGGCACGAAATGTGAGAAACGAAGAGTCCTAACGACTCTTTAAATACACCCCTCTCCTTAAAATCATTTTTAAAGAAATAACCCTTCATCTCCACCTCTCCTAGGCTATAAAAACCTCTCAAATCTCTTCCCCCTTCACCAAACCCTAGTTTTATCTTTTCCAAAAGTCTCCCATGGCTCCTGTAAAATGATGTGCATGAAGAATGGGGTCTTCCTCAAGGCAAGGAGGAGAATCCTCACCTTCTCCCACTCAGCCAACACCCCAACACCCAAGAACAAGGGTAGCCTCTCCTCAACCAGCCCCTCCTCAACCATAACCCTTTCAAGTAACCCCACCGCAACCCTAGCCACAAGTCACTCCATAACTCGAAATCTCCATTCCTTGGAGATTCTGTGACGATGCCCACAAGGCCATGTGCACCCGGCTTCACACCAAAAAAATTAGCTCCACAAAATACATGGATTTTGTGCTACTGGAGCAAATCGGGCTGTAAGACTAGATCAACGGACTCCTCTATAGCATTGGTTGGATAAGGTTGCCCAACTCTAATTCCCTGCATACTGAGACACCACACTGGAGTTTTTAGGCAGTTTCAAGGCCACCTTATGGCCTACTGATAGGAAAGATAGAGGCAAAATTGAATTTTGCCTCCTTGGTGTCGACTGGGTAATGAATGTAGATGAGTTCAATGCCATCTTTAGCTTTGACAGCACTGGCCACTAAGAGATCCACGGAATCGCATGCTCTACAATAGCATTAACTTTTGGAGTTCTATAGCCTCGAACACGGAGCCTTATAACTCTAGCAAGTCAAAATCCTCGGGTATCACCAGTCCAGCCCTGTTTTACATGCACCAGTTAGCCGCCCACACTATCATGGGCTATGGTGATAGCCTTGGCATGGTAAATGCCAATGAGCTCTTTTTCCTATGGTGTATGGTCACTGGGCAACGCTGCAGCACCAGCTTCTTTTTATGCAACCACCTCCGTCACCTCTATTACCAACCTACCAGGCACATCGTGCTTGGTGGCCTCATTACAACCATTGCCCTCCACTTCGGATTCATCCCAGGACATCACAGCTTGCTCTTTGTTAGCAGAACATCAAGAATCGATCAAACCATTCACATATCTATGGGGATATGTAAGAAGGTTGGCAACACCTGCTACCTGCTGGATGCCGAAGGGAATGCCATCCCTCAGAGAGATGAAGCACAAGAAGGACCTAGCGAGACTTTGCAGCCACAAGCGGAAGCCTAAGAGCCATTATTTCATGAGTCCCCCACTCGAGTGCCTCCATACACACCACCACCCACACTCGGTCCTCGCATACCTACAGCATATGGAAACCACCATCAACAATAAGATGTGAGCATTCGAGGACAGCCTCCAGGAAGTCCACAATAAGCTAGACATGCTAATAGAGAGGCTTGATGAAAATGAGCCATTGTCGCCATCATCACCATCAGAGACCTTTTAGAGTTAGGACTATAGGATAGGTTCTTTATTGTAAAATCTTACATACCTTAGTCCTAAACTGCAATCATAGGTCTCTTTTATTTGCTTTTTTTTCCATCCTTTCCATGCTTAATGCATAATATGCTTTTTTATAATTTTTGTATGATTTTCTCTAATTTTACATATTATGTTAGCATTGAAGACAATGTCTGATTTGAGTTTAGGGGGGTACAAGTGTATTTCATGTCTTACATATCATTACATTGCTTAATTTCAGCTATATTATTCTTTTATATCAAAATTCCAGAAAAATATTGAAAATTTTTTGAAAATTTTGAACTTTGAATTGTGAAACTTAGAACTATAACCAATTTCTAGTAAGCTAATAATTGGACTCCATGTGTAACACCCTCCCGATAACCACTCCGTACATCCTACTGTTCCGGTGACCGGTGTCGGTCCGGACAGCTAGAATGTCCGGAAAAATATTCAAACTAAAGTCAAGAATCATAATTAACTCAAATATTAGTAAGAAAAATTTAGTAAAAATTTTAGAAATAAAATACAACCAAGTTAAACGAGCCGGTGCCCAAGCGATGGGTAACCGGAGGGAAGTTGCGGTTCTTGCAACGAGGAGCCCTAGACCCGGGGGAAAAATTATAAAATAATTTTTGGGACTCCAGAGAAGGGTAATTGAGGTTCCCATGGCATTAGAATGCCAAGAAAATACCTAGAAAAATTTTTCAATCAGTCTGACCAATTTTGACCCGTTAAGCCAAACGGAGGGCATTTTGGTCATTTCGCCTTCAGAGGTGAATTTTGGCCGACTTGTCCAGTTAAGTAAATAATTATTATGACTCAAAATATGAATAAATATTGCTAAAAATTAAATTGAAATGTGGTAGAAAAGAAAAGAAAAGAAAAATGAAATAAAAAGCAAATTATGACAAATTATGATGTCATTTAAAAATTTCCTCCAATCACAATAAAATAACCAATTAGTTAACCAATAAAAGAGACTAAAAATGGGCTAAAGGAATTAAAAACCAGCTGCTCTTCTTCTCCTTCTTCTCCACCAAAAACGTGAACCCTTCCCTTCCACCCTCCATTGGAGCTCAACCAAGCAAGCTTGATTTCCTACCTTGTCTCACCATAAAATCCTAACCTAGCTTCACTAAAACTTGCCCTAGCACCTTGCTAAAGCCTTTGGCAGCCAAGAAAAGCCAAGAAAGTGAAGGAATTGCTTGGGAAAATTCTGCCCAAACAAGGTTAGTGCATATATACATCTAAAGCTTTTTAAATTCTATGTTAGAGACTTGGAATAAGTAGGAATTTATGACTAAAATGAATGAAATCTATGTCTATCCATGCCCAAGGTTTCGGCAGCCCTATTGAATAAAAAGGAATGAGTGTTTTGATGGACTTAAAGTGGACTAGAGATCAAGATTAAACCATGTATGCATGTGATTATGGAATGAGATAGTTAATTAAAGCATGTTGTAAAAATTCATATGGAAATTAGGGTTTGGAAAGGTGAAAGTGTGACTTGGCTTAGGAAATTGTTAGGGCACATTGTAATGGTCAATTAGTGACCATTTTAGATGTGTTGACCATAAATGGGACAGAAAAATGAGATTGCAAAGTGAGGATTGCAGGCTGCCTAGGACAGCAGCATAGGGACTGAAAATTCAGTCCCTTTGCACTGCCATAACTTGGGCAGTGGTAGTCCAATTGGTGTTTGGCCAATTGGACATGAAACTAGGCTTATAATGGCACATTTTTGCTGAAGAAACCATGCCCAAAAGACCAAAGCAAAAGGGTCAAAACTCAGCCACAATCCGGATGCCCTGCACTGAATTCTGCAGAATTTGCCAAATGAACAGTAACTGTTCATTTGGCCATAACTCACTGTAGATTTGGTCAATTGGCCTGAAATTTTTACAGCAACAAGCTAAGACATAGACAAACAACTTTCATGAAGGAACCTACTCCAAATTATGGCCAGAACCCATTCAACCAAGTGACTCAAGTTACTGTTCATGCACTGTAGATATGGTAAATTTCTGCAGAATGCATATCCGGACAGCTTGGGTTTTTGAGCCATATCTGGAGCTACAAAACTCCAAATGGAGTGATTCAAAAAAGGAAATTCAACTAGACAAAATAAGGAACAACTTTCATGGTTTACATTTCCTCAAATTCAAACAGTAACAGTGTCCAATGGAACAGTGAAGTTGACTCACCAAAATTGAAAAATCTGTTTGTGTTGAGTTACACTTTGGAAAGGCAAAAACACTTAATGCCAACAAGTTTTAAACACCAAATGTGGTATGTTGGGAGTGCCAAAGTTGATGTACACATTTTTATTCTAAAAGTCAACATTTTTGTTGACCAATGATGAATAGTAACACTAAAAAAAATTGAAATTCACAAATTGACAAATTTAAGAGTTTCAAATGCCCTAGTATACCTAACAAGATTGGTTTGGATAGTTTGGCATGCCAATAGGGTTCAGTTAGCAGTACTGCACATGGCAAAAATGCCATTCTGTGATTTCATGGCTTTTAGCCATTTTGACTTTGTATTGAGACTTGGCCTTGTGCCGGATATTATTCTGACTTGTTAGCCGTTGCACACCGGGAGATACGTATGTGACCGATGGTGTGACGGCCCGAGGTACTAGGTACCCAGTGCCAGTTTACCCATTATCCAGTCTAGTCATCTAGTGTAGGTTACTTGGGGCAACCAAATGAATAAAAGTGAACAATGTAAATGAAACAATGAATATATCAATACCAAACAAAGAAAGCATACACACTCTATACACATTTATTTTCTTGCTATTTTCTTTTATTATATTATTGCACCACTAAGCATTATTGCTTAGCGCGTTGCTTTTGCCACGCATAGGTACTGGAGATCCCAATCGCGAGCCCAGTAGACCACATCGGGTGAGTCCATCCGCGATTCTGCTCGATGTCCGTGTCACCTCGTCACTGCGATTGCATTGGTAGGACACTAGATGTCATTTTGTCATTTTGTAATTAACTTTTTATTTTCTCATATGTATTTGGGATTTATGTAATGTATTTTGAGGTTCATGTAAATAATAAAGATTTATGGTCATGTATGGTATTAATTTGAGTATTTAATGGTTGTTTATATATGAGAACCCTGAGAAAGGGATGTTTTGAGAAATGAAAAGGTTGTTGAGACTTGAAATTGACAAATTATTGAGATATTGATATTGAGTTTTGTTGATAATATTGGAGTTTAGTATGAATGAAATTGTATATTGGAAGTGTTTTTAACAGGTTCCGAAGAACTGTTTTCTCCATTTTTTAGCCGGTACTCCGCCGGATTTTCCTTAAAATCTTCGGAACCTCAAATGAATAATACTTTTGATAAATGGTTAAACCAAATCATATTTCATAAATTAACTTCAAAAGCATGACACAAATTAAGTAAGGTATATTAGAGAGTGCCAGTACAACGTGTGGCATTACTTACTCGGGTATACTGTACACGGGTAAGGGGTGTCACATTTAGTGGTATCAGAGCACGGTTTAGGCGTTTCTGGGCCTAGATTGAGTCCATACCATGCATTGCATTTGTAAGAGTCGAGGTGACACTAACGCAGATCTGTTTATCTTTCTTATTTTGAATAGGATATGGACCCTTCATCTCAGAGAGCCGTTGAGGAGAGTCATGCTCCACCTGCAGCAGCTGAGACTGGGGGCATGAGAGAATCTGCTCCACCAGCTCAAGCAGAGCCTGCTCAGCCTCCACAGGCCATGTTCCAACAAATGGCCGACTTCTTCAGACAAATGGCCGGGGTAATGCCAGCACCACCACCACCACCACCAGCTCCACAGTAAATCACACTGGAAAGGCTAAGGAAGTTTGGAGTGTGGACTTCAATGGCAAGAGAGAAGATGACTGCATTGCGGTAGGAATTGGTTGAACAGAATGGGCAGAGTCTTAAAACAACTCCACTGCACCCCAGAGCAGAACTTAGAAGCTGCTATATCCTTGTTACAAGACGATGCCTACGGATGGTGGGACACTGTGTCCAGTGAAGTGCAGCCCGAAGATATAACTTGGGACTTCTTCCTCTCTGAGTTCAAGAAGAAATATGTGGGTACTGTATACCTGGAAGAGAGAAGAAGGGAATTCATTAACCTGAGGCAGAGACAGTTGTCAGTGGCCGAGTATGAGAAGGAGTTTGTTCGGTTAAGCCGCTATGGAAGGGAAATAGTCCCTAACGAAGCTGAAAGGTGCAAGAGATTTGAAGAGGGACTGAATGACAATATCAAGATACAGCTCACTGCCTTGGGAATCACAGAATTTAGCAAGCTAGTGGAAGCTGCAATAAGGGTTGAAAAAGTGAGAATCAATGAGCCAGAAGGGAGAGACAGCAGAAGAGGGGACCAGGTCAGTCTAGTTCCACCCCTGGATTTGGGAAGAAGTTTAAGGGTCCTCCTGCACAGAGTTCGGGTCAGCCACAGGGTCAGGGTCAGTCTCAGGGGCCCAGGCCACAATTCAACTCTAGGAGAGGTCAGTCCACACCATCAGTGGGCAGCTCTCCAGGGATAGGGTTCAGGGGACCAGCCCCAGCATCTTCTACGTGTCCACACTGTCAGAAATGGCACAAGGGGGAATGTTGGAGTGGCGGTGCTTGCTTGAGATGTGGGTCGACGAACATCAATCGAGGAACCGCCCTTGAGAACTACTACAATTGCTCCGACACAAGTAGATGGACACTGCTCCTGCACCACCAAGGGGTAGAAGGTCTGGTAAATCCGAAGCTGTGGGACCATCTCAGAGGCGTACATCTGAGCCAGCAGAGAGGCCAGATAACAGACCACCTGCCAGAAATTATGCCCTGAGAGCTCAGGAGGAGCAAGATGCCCCGGATGTCATCGAGTGCGTTCTCCTCTACACTACACTGTGCATGCATTGGTGGATCCAGATCCACTCATTCATACATCTGCATCAATCTACCCGTAGAAAGGGGATCTTGGTAGGGAGAGTGACCAAGACATTCTTTTTACTAATCCATTGGGTCACAGCGTGGCAGTGAACAAGGTATACAAGGGTTACCCTTTAAGGATTCAGGGGTATGAATTCTTGGCAGACTTGATTGAGTTACCCTTCCATGAGTTTGACGTGATTTTGGGAATGGACTGGTTGTCACGTCATCAGGCAATAGTTGATTGCAAATTGAAGAGAATTTCTTTGAAAACCCACGAGGGTAATGAGATCACGATTGTAGGGAAAGGATGATTTCTGTCAATGTCATCTCGACCAACTTTGTTGCAAGAAGAATGATGAGAAAAGGCTATGAAGCCTACCTAGCACATGTGGTGGATACTAGGCAGGCTAAGCCAAACTTGAGTGACATACCCACAGTGAGAGACTTCCCAGAAGTATTTCCTGAAGAGTTGCCTGGTTTGCCACCAAAAAGGGAAGTCGAATTTGCTATTGAGACAACTGCCAAGATCTGACACCCATTTCCATTGCTCCTTATAGGATGGCACCTCTTTGAATTGAGGAGTTGAAAACTCGGTTGCAAGAGTTGCTAGATAAAGGGGTTCATATGCCCAGTGTGTCACCATGGGGAGCTCCAAGGTCTTTGTTCGTGAAAAGAAGGATGGGACTTTGAGACTTTGTATTGATTCTTGGCGGTTGAATAAAGTGACTGTGAAGAACAAGTATCCATTGCCTAGAATTGATGATCTGTTTGATCGGTTGAAGGAAGCAGAGTATTTTCTAAGATTGCTCGGATCGGGTATCATCGGTGAGGGTGAAAGATGTAGATGTGCCCAAGACGCATTCGGGACCCGGTATGGGCATTATGAGTTTACGGTGATGCCCTTTGGCCTAACAAATGCACCAATGCATTCATGGAACTTATGAACCGTATCTTTCATCCACACTTAGATCGGTTCGTAGTGGTCTTTATTGATGATATTTTGGTGTATTCCAAGACCGATGAAGAACATGATGAGCATTTGAGGATTGTTCTGCAAACCACGAGAGAAAAGAAGCTGTATGCTAAGTTGTCCAAGTGTGACTTTTGGTTGAATGAGATTGCATTCCTTGGACACATAGTGTCAGCTGATGGGATTAGGGTGGATCCCAAGAAAATAGAAGCAGTGATGGAATGGAAGCCTCCCAGAAATACAACTGAGGTCAGAAGTTTCTTGGGGCTAGCTGAGTATTACAGAAGATTTGTGAAGGGATTTTCCCTAATAGCTGCTCCAATGACCAAGTTGTTACATAAGAATGTCAGATTTGACTGGAATGACAAGTGTCAGACCAGTTTTGAGAAATTGAAGGCTATGTTGACAGAGGCACCAGTGTTAACACAGCCAGTGTCCGGAAAGGACTTTGTGGTCTATAGTGATGCCTCACATAATGGGTTAGGGTGTGTATTGATGTAAGAGGGGAAAGTGATCGCCTATGCTTCCAGACAGCTAAGGCCACATGAACAGAACTGCCCTACCCATGATCTAGAGCTTGCAGCAATTATCTTCGCATTGAAGATATGGAGGCATTATTTGTATGGTGAAAAGTGCTACGTTTACACAGACCACAAGAGCCTAAAATATTTGCCAACCCAGAAGGAGCTCAACCTTAGACAGAGGCAATGGATTGAGTTCCTGAAGGACTATGACTGTGTAATTGATTACCATCCTGGGAAGGCAAATGTAGTTGCTGATGCTTTGAGCAGAAAATCCATGATAGCCTTGAGATCATTGAATGCCCGTCTATCTTTAGTTTGTGATGGAGCTATCTTGGCAAAGTTGCAAGTGAGGCCAAACCTGCTACAGCAGATTTTAGATGGGCAGAAGGTAGATGAGAAGCTAATGGCTATTATAAGCAAAATCCCAGAGGGAAAAGCAACTGACTATGGGGTGAAAGCTGATGGGTGTCTGTATTACAAAGGAAGACTGTGTGTACCAGATGATGGGGAATTGAAGGCCAATATTCTAAAAGAGGCACACACTAGTGTATATGCTATGCACCCAGGAAGTACAAAGATGTATCATGATCCAAGCTTGATATTGGTGGCACAGTATGAAGAAAGACATAGCTGACTATGTGACTAAATGCTTGACATGTCAGCAAGTCAAGGCAGAACATCAAGTTCCATCAGGTTTGCTATAGCCTATACGCATACCTGAATGGAAATGGGATCGGGTCACCATGGATTTTGTAAGTGGTCTACCTCTCACCCGGAAGAAACATGATGCAGCATGGGTGATAGTTGATAGATTGACAAAGTCGAGACACTTTCTGCCGATTAGGGTGACTACTCACTAGAGAGATTAGCGTAATTGTATATCGGTGAGATAGTTAGATCGCATGGAATTCCACTTTCCATCATATCGATCGAGACCCAAGGTTTACATCGAGATTTTGGAAGAAGTTGCATGAATCCTTGGGTACACAACTCCATTTCAAGCCTGACTTTCCATCCTCAGACGGATGGGCAATCGAAAAGAGTAATCGGTAAACAATTGAAACCAATGAAATTGATACAAATATTGAATTGAAATGATAACAATAACGTGAAATACTTGTCAGGTCCTTGAGGATATGCTGAGGAGTTGTGTCATTGAGTTTGAGGGAAGCTAGGATAGATACCTCCCACTGGCAGAATTTGCATACAACAATAGCTACCAAGCTAGTATTCAAATGGCCCGTATGAAGCAATCGTATGGGAGAAAAGTAGAACTCCGGTGTCTTTGGACTGAATTGGGCGAACAAGCGGTGGGGCTGACACAGTGAAATAGGCTGAGGAGAAGGTGAAATCAATCAAAGTCAACTTAAAGATTGCCTCAGACAGACAGAAATCTTATGCCGACCTGAAGAGAAAAGAAATAGAATATGTGGTTGGCGACAAAGTGTTCCTCAAGGTGTCACCATGGAAGAAAGTGTTGAGGTTTGGAAGAAAAGGTAAGTTGAGCCCTAGGTTCATTGGCCCCTATGAAGTCATTGACCGTGTGGGTCCAGTGGCCTATAAGCTAGCTTTACCACCGAGTGGACAAGATCCATAATGTGTTCCACGTGTCCATGCTCGTAAGATACCGCTCAGATCCTTCACATGTCATCTCCAGAGAAGAAATTGAAATACAGCCGGATTTGACATACGAAGAAGAACCTCTACGGATCTTGGCTCGGGAAGTGAGAGAGTTGAGAAACAAGCAAATTCCATTGGTGAAAGTGCTATGGAGGCACCACAACACCGAGGAGGCAACTTGGGAAAGTGAAGAGACGATGAGGCAACAGTTCCCTCAACTGTTTGCATCAGGTAAATTTCGAGGACGAAATTTAAATTAGAGGGGAAGAGTTGTAACACCCTCCCGATAACCACTCCGTACATCCTACTGTTCCGGTGACCGGTGTCGGTCCGGACAGCTAGAATGTCCGGAAAAATATTCAAACTAAAGTCAGGAACCATAATTAACTCAAATAATAATAAGAAAAATTTAGTAAAAATTTTAGAAATAAAATACAACCAAGTTAAACGAGCCGGTGCCCAAGCGATGGGTAACCGGAGGGAAGTTGCGGTTCTTGCAACGAGGAGCCCTAGACCCGGGGGAAAAATTATAAAATAATTTTTGGGACTCCAGAGAAGGGTAATTGAGGTTCCCATGGCATTAGAATGCCAAGAAAATACCTAGAAAAATTTTTCAATCCAGATACCAATTTTGACCCGTTAAGCCAAACGGAGGGCATTTTGGTCATTTCGCAGAGGTGAATTTTGGCCGACTTGTCCAGTTAAGTAAATAATTATTATGACTCAAAATATGAATAAATATTGCTAAAAATTAAATTGAAATGTGGTAGAAAAGAAAAATGAAATAAAAAGCAAATTATGACAAATTATGATGTCATTTAAAAATTTCCTCCAATCACAATAAAATAACCAATTAGTTAACCAATAAAAGAGACTAAAAATGGGCTAAAGGAATTAAAAACCAGCTGCTCTTCTTCTCCTTCTTCTCCACCAAAAACGTGAACCCTTCCCTTCCACCCTCCATTGGAGCTCAACCAAGCAAGCTTGATTTCCTACCTTGTCTCACCATAAAATCCTAACCTAGCTTCACTAAAACTTGCCCTAGCACCTTGCTAAAGCCTTTGGCAGCCAAGAAAAGCCAAGAAAGTGAAGGAATTGCTTGGGAAAATTCTGCCCAAACAAGGTTAGTGCATATATACATCTAAAGCTTTTTAAATTCTATGTTAGAGACTTGGAATAAGTAGGAATTTGTGACTAAAATGAATGAAATCTATGTCTATCCATGCCCTAGGTTTCAGCAGCCCTATTGAATAAAAAGGAATGAGTGTTTTGATGGACTTAAAGTGGACTAGAGATCAAGATTAAACCATGTATGCATGTGATTATGGAATGAGATAGTTAATTAAAGCATGTTGTAAAAATTCATATGGAAATTAGGGTTTGGAAAGGTGAAAGTGTGACTTGGCTTAGGAAATTGTTAGGGCACATTGTAATGGTCAATTAGTGACCATTTTAGATGTTTTGACCATAAATGGGACAGAAAAATGAGATTGCAAAGTGAGGATTGCAGGCTGCCTAGGACAGCAGCATAGGGACTGAAAATTCAGTCCCTTTGCACTGCCATAACTTGGGCAGTGGTAGTCCAATTGGTGTTTGGCCAATTGGACATGAAACTAGGCTTATAATGGCACATTTTTGCTGAAGAAACCATGCCCAAAAGACCAAAGCAAAAGGGTCAAAACTCAGCCACAATCCGGATGCCCTGCACTGAATTCTGCAGAATTTGCCAAATGAACAGTAACTGTTCATTTGGCCATAACTCACTGTAGATTTGGTCAATTTGCCTGAAATTTTTACAGCAACAAGTTAAGACATAGACAAACAACTTTCATGATGGAACCTACCCCAAATTATGGCCAGAACCCATTCAACCAAGTGACTCAAGTTACTGTTCATGCACTGTAGATATGGTAAATTTCTGCAGAATGCATATCCGGATAGCTTGGATTTTTGAGCCATATCTGGAGCTACAAAACTCCAAATGGAGTGATTCAAAAAAGGAAATTCAACTAGACAAAATAAGGAACAACTTTCATGTTTTACATTTCCTCAAATTCCAACAGTAACAGTGTCCAATGGAACAGTGAAGTTGACTCACCAAAATTGAAAAATCTGTTTGTGTTGAGTTACACTTTGGAATGGCAAAAACACTTAATGCCAACAAGTTTTAAACACCAAATGTGGTATGTTGGGAGTGCCAAAGTTGATGTACACATTTTTATTCTAAAAGTCAACATTTTTGTTGACCAATGATGAATAGTAACACCAAAAAAAATTGAAATTCACAAATTGACAAATTTAAGAGTTTCAAATGCCCTAGTATACCTAACAAGATTGGTTTGGATAGTTTGGCATGCCAATAGGGTTCAGTTAGCAGTACTGCACATGGCAAAAATGCCATTCCATGATTTCATGGCTTTTAGCCATTCTGACTTTGTATTGAGACTTGGCCTTGTGCCGGATATTATTCTGACATTGTTAGCCGCTACATTACACCGGGAGATACGTATGTGACCGATGGTGTGACGGCCCGAGGTACTAGGTACCCAGTGCCAGTTTACCCGTTATCCAGTCCAGTCATCTAGTGTAGGTTACTTAGGGCAACCAAATGAATAAAAGTGAACAACGTAAATGAAACAATGAATATATCAATACCAAACAAAGAAAGCATACACACTCTATACACATTTATTTTCTTGCTATTTTCTTTTATTATATTATTGCACCACTAAGCATTATTGCTTAGCGCGTTACTTTTGCCACGCGTAGGTACTGGAGATCCCGATCGCAAGCCCAGTAGACCACAGATTGGGTGAGTCCATCCGGCAGTTCTGCTCAGTGTCCGTGTCACCTCGTCACCTGCAGTGCATTGGTAGGACACTAGATGTCATTTTGTCATTTTGTAATTAACTTTTTATTTTCTCATATGTATTTGGGATTTATGTAATGTATTTTGAGGTTCATGTAAATAATAAAGATTTATGGTCATGTATGGTATTAATTTGAGTATTTAATGGTTGTTTATATATGAGAACCCTGAGAAAGGGATGTTTTGAGAAATGAAAAGGTTGTTGAGACTTGAAATTGACAAATTATTGAGATATTGATATTGAGTTTTGTTGATAATATTGGAGTTGAGTATGAATGAAATTGTATATTGGAAGTGTTTTTAACAGGTTCCGAAGAACTGTTTTCTCCATTTTTTAGCCGGTACTCCGCCGGATTTTCCTTAAAATCTTCGGAACCTCAAATGAATAATACTTTTGATAAATGGTTAAACCAAATCATATTTCATAAATTAACTTCATAAGCATGACACAAATTAAGTAAGGTATATTAGAGAGTGCCAGTACACCATGTGGCATTACTTACTCGGGTATACTGTACACGGGTAAGGGGTGTCACACCATGGGATAAAGGAATGAACATATCTGGATAGGCATAAAGGGATTTTAACATGTCTGTGAAAAACCTAATCTCTTTAGTGGAACTAAACTAGTTAAACCTCTTCATAACTATTAATTTGTCACATAGAACTTGTGAATTTAGGAGAAATTTCTTGAAGTATAAACAAACCTAAAAATGCCTCACCAGCTCTAGAACATATCACTTAGACCTATCAAGGCGAAATCCTAGCATATGATTGATGAAGAAATGATTAAGGCATTCTTTGATAGAGCCTAATTAAGCCTTAGCCATCCTTAGTTACAATAAGTCCCTTACACCCAACTTGAGCCTATATTTTTACCTATATGGTTTTCCTTGTTTACCCATAATTATTTACCTAACCCTAGCCTAAACACCTATCCTACCCTTTTGAGGAGGCTAAATGCATAAGTAAAAAGTATAATAAGTGCAATAAAAAAAATGGAGAGAGGATGTAGAACTCAAGAAAGAGTGCAAGTGAGCAATTGAAATCAAAGAAAAATTTGCCTTCCCAACCCAGCAAAAGCAATGAGTTTGGGGGAGAGGACAAAAGGGACATAAATAAAAAAAAAGAGAAGAAAAAAAAAAAGAGAAAGAAGTCCCAAGATAATTATCATGGAAGCATGCTTGGCACTATAAAAAAAAAAAAAAAAAAAAAAAAAAAAAAAAAACAAAAGCCCTTCCTCTCCATACAAAATTAGTGGAATAAACTTAGTATACTTGATATTTTATGCATACATGCTATCTTCATATTTGCATTCCCTAAAAACCTTTCATTGGCAACCAAGTCATTATCCCTTAGCCCCATTACAACCCTTTTAAAGACCTTTTGATCTTTTGAAAAGTGTATGTTGCATTAGTGGAGATAGGAAATTGAGATATGCCTATGGAGCTGGAATTCAAATACTTCATTACAATCATCCACAATAGAGGCAAATTTGGGGAAGTAAGTGTTTCTCAAGTCGATCTTGACAAAATAGGTTATTCGTGACTTATTAATAGCCTTGCATAGAGGAATAACTAGCCGAAACACCATGAAAGGAGGTAAAGTTCCAAACAGGTAGCTATTAGAATCCTTATGCCTTAAAAGAGGGTAATTGGTATAAAGGATTGGAGGAGTTCAATTATGTGCTTATTGAATTGTTGGTTATATTCTTAAGTTATCCCCTAAAATGAGTTTTAAAACAAAGTCTCATTTTGCTTGAGGACAAGCAAAAGTTTAAGTTTGGGGGCATTTGATACACTTGAATTGTATAGATGTTTTTAAGCACATTTGTATACTATCTCATAGCATTTGGGTAAGTAATCTCATGCATAGTAGTTGATTTCATTAGTTTTTATAATTTCTATTGTCAAGCTCTTAATTCCATGTTTCTGCAGTATTTCAGGTGTTTTGGTGAAGTCCTAGAGCATAGGAGTGTGAAGGGAAGCTTGGAGAGGTCAAAAGACTGAGAAATGCTACTGATACAAAGTACACGGGCCGTGTAAAAACAACCACAGACCCGTGTAACCTTCTGCCAGATGAAAGCCAGAGAGCCAATGGAGGAACAAAAGTACACGGGTCGTGTAGTTAGACACGTGTAATCTGTAGGGACCCGTGTAACTCTATGCCGGGTACAAGCTTGAAGAATTTTCTGAGAACAAAAGTACACAGGTTGTGTAACTAGGCCCGTGTAGCCAACACAGACCCGTGTAAAACTCTATGCCAATGCAAGACTCTGCCATTCCGCTCCAGTAATTACACGGCCTGGGGCTGTGTAGTGACACACTGGCCGTGTATCATGCGGCAGCCAGTTTCTTAACACCGAATTCTGGCTTTTATTTACAAATTCAAAACAAACTCCTAAGGGTTTTTGGACTCAAAATAACCTAACCCTAGAACAGCTATTATAAATAGAAGCAAAAAATATCAAGAAAGGGAGATCAATCTTTTTACAAAGCTTTTTAGGAGTTTCAAAGAGTGCTCACTTCTACACTCTCTTCAGCCATCTTGAGGAGAAGAATATCAGTATCAAGGAGGAGTTTTTCAGCTGAAGTTTCACAAAATCAAAAGTTGCAAACCCTCTTCAGTTCTTTCATTCCATTTCCTTAAACGGATTTTTATTGTTCTTTACTTCATTTTCATTATGTTTGCTAAACTCACCATGAGTGAGTAGTTTTTATATTTTGGAATTGGAAGAGTAATGCTTGTAATCATTATTATGGATAAATATTAAGTTTTATTTATTAGATTTGAGATTTGTTCCTTGATTTAATTTCTTGCAATCTTAATGCATGCTATGTGTTGGTACCCACTTAGTATTAATTATAGATGTTAATTGAAAGACTGAAAGGTAAATATTAATATTAGAAAATCAAGATTTTGAACCTAGGAATTCTGACCTAAACATAGGCTGATTACTTTTGTGGAATTTCAAAATTAGTTAAAGACCTTAAAGGGTTTTAATTAATTTGATCGCCACGAAAGTCGGGTTTAAGTTAATTAAAATACAGCCTAGGTGCCTTGAGAGAGGACTTAGGATACCTTAGGATTAATTTCCATCAAGGTGAATGATTCTCAATCTAGTAAATAGACAAGATAACATCCATAGTAAGATTTAAGTGTGAAATCTTAATTCTGGAATTGTTTCAAAATAGATTATTTCATTTTAAATTTATCATTCTAGTTTTTAAAATAAACGACTTTTATTCCCTCATTATCTAATAGCCTAAACAGTCAAAATTATCATGTAGATTGGTACTTACTAATTAAATTCCTCGTGGGATGATACTCTACTCATTACTTTATTACTTGTTAGCGATCCATGCAGTTGCTAGGTTGTAAAACCAGCAAACAATATGCTCAGCCGAACAAACTCCCTCTCATATTCTGCCATAGTGAGGTGTCTTTGCCTTAAGTTAATGAATTCTCTCCTTCTATCTTCAAGATAAATGTGGCTGATATATTTCTTCCTAAACTCAGCCAAAAAGAACTCCCAGGTCAACTCAGTAGGTTGGACCACATGTGATACTGTGTTCCACCACTAATATGCATCTTCCTGAAGTAAGGCAACTGCACAATCTAAACTCTGCTTAGGAGTATAGTGCAATTATTGGAGAATCCTCTCTATTCTCTCTAACTAATACTCAGCAGCTACTGGATCATCTTCTTTCTTTCCCTTAAAATCCACTGCCCAATATTTCCTAAGCTTCTCTAGGTGGGACTTCTGTGAAGGCTGAGCCTATGGAATGGCTCCTGTCATCTGTCTAAAGAATTAGTCATTTGTTGGCAAAAGAACTGCTGTGGCTATGCAGGCTAACCAGATGCCTATGCAGCTAAATCTCTCATGCCTCTACTACCACTACTACTAGGGGCATGACTTTCTACTTCCTCATCAATAGCCCTTTATGATTCTAATTCTATTCTTTAACCTAAAATAGATAGGAGAGTAGATCTATATAAGTGTCACTTCAATTCTCTATAGACACAATGCATAATCACACACATATCATGTCTTTCTATCTGTCTAGGTCTAGGAACGCCTAAACCAAATCTCTGATACCACTAAATGTAACACCCCTTTACTTGACCTATAATGAAGCCAACCAAAGGAATACCATATTCTATGCACGGAGTACCTAAACTTATATTTGAACAATTTACTTAATTTGTGTTTACTTTTACTTTTTAGTCCTAATTTTCAAAGGGAAAAACTGTACGAGTTTTCTTTAAACTTTTAACATTCACCTGTTAATAACACCTGTTAATAATCATATTTTCAATTGCAATAATATTGTTAATCAACTCTCATCATACTTGTAATCAAATTCATTTCTTCATCATATGTGAATATTTACATAACATATATTCAGTCATAAATTTGTAAATGTAAAAAAGTATGCTTATACTTAATTTACAGTCATCCAAAATAAATTTACATCAAGTATTTTGATACATGACAATTGAAATACAAAAATGAGTGACCAAAATTACATCTAGAGTTGGTAGTGCATCTACCACAAAGTCTAAGTATAAGGTGACTTCAGACTTTCCTACAGATCCACTCCCTCCTCTCTTGTCTCTGGTTATATACTCTTCACCTTCTGTACCTACACAAGGAAAAACCCACACGCTTAGTTTCACAGTTTAGTAGTGCACTAATAACTTAAAAAGAATAAAAGAAAAACTCATATATATATATATATATATATATTATAAGAGATTTTATAAATAATGTTCAAGGTTTGACATAGTTCTTATTATATTTATGTGCATTTTCTTAATTAAAATCACATTTTATGATTTGTCATGTGTCCATAGTAACCTATGATAGAACTATATGGACTGGATATAGGACTCCCAATATTGAACACTCGGTGCCTCTAACCGATTTAACAATGGGCACTCGGTGCCTTTATATAACTGTTTGGATATGGAGCTCCTAGTACTGACTTGTCCAAAATGGGCACTTGGTGCCTCTAATAGACATTCATAAATCCAGTAACATAATTAATGCAGTACTGCTAATGATGTCCCCTATTGGCATGCCAATCTATCCAAAACTATAATTCACTGTCTAGGTTTACTCAAGCTTAATAGGGTATTTATCATTTCTATTTTTCACATGATGTAATCAACAATACTTGTATGTACATAAGTTAATTCTATTATCACATTTTCATATTGCATGCATGTAAATTTCATACATTTACACAAAATTCATACCTATGATATCCATTGTCAAATTCCAGCAAAAATAAGACTTTATGCATTACTTTGCTTAAGCATTTTGACCTAATAATTATAGGATTTTAATTCAACTTTCTTCATGAGATTTTTAAATCTATGTCTTAACTTTAATATAGTTTTTGAATCACTTAACTTGGATTCAAGGATTAAAAGTTATGGTCAATTAATCAACAACTGTCCTTAAGCAAATTTTCAACTTCACCAATTACAAAGCAGATTCTGGACTCATTTTGGAGTCCAGATTCGAATATGTGACAATCAGATTTTGCAATTCATTCTTCATGAAAGTTGATCTCTTGGATCCTAACTTTCCAACAAAATAAGAATCACCTCATTTGGAGTTTTTTAGGGTAAGTTATACCCTTTTTACTCTAGACAGTCTAGAATGAACTCCTACCAAGTTCCAGATTATGTGTCCTATCTTTTAGTTAATTTTAAGGTTATTTTGGATAGCATTCCTTCATGAAAGTTTTAGCCTTATGTCTTAACTTTTATTTAAATTAAGAATTACCCCATTTCAAGGTCTAGATCTGAAGTTATACTCATTTTTTTACATACTATCTAGTTTCTACTTGACCAGGTTTGGATACAATTAGAATTCATAGTTCCTATTCATAGGCCAATTTGACCATCTTAAAGGTAGATTTAATCAAAGTAGTCTTCATAAGATATGTTCCTACATGTTTTAAGTTTCCAATGGTTCAAGAATCACCTAATTTGGAGGCTTAAATCATGAGTTATAGCTAAATTACAACCTATTATTCACGGATAATTAGTCAAGAGAATTCCAGGTTTCCAGATTTCCAACTCAAAATTGCACTCAACATTCAAATACTTTACACCCAGAATTTGTATAGGTTCTCTAAATAAAAAATTTAGGCCTATGTCTTAAGTTTCCAAAGCGTCTTGTATCACCTCAATTGGAGTTGTATAGAGGAAGATATGCCCTGTTTACTACATGGAGGTTACAGGACTGATTGCTGGAATTTTAGAAATTCTAGTTTTGTAACTCAAACTTTCTCTAAAATTTCAACCACTTTTCCCTAAGAATTAGGTCCGGCTCAAAACATAAAAATTGTAGGTCTTAAGAAAATTTGGGTATAAATTACATCTCAATTGGAGCTCTATAACTCAACTTATAACCAAATTAGTGTAGACTGCTCACTAGATATACTATCCTGGCAGCCACCAATCAAAGACTCATAAGTAACAATTTCTATAACAAGCTTAGACAAACACTTACGTCAACCTAGTTCCAAAAATATACTCCCAATTACAACCACTTTTCATCAAAAATTCCTAAGGCAAATCAGTGTATGGATCTTGATCAGCCACACTAAAAATTCTGCCTTACCAATCTTGAATTCTTTCTTCACTTTCACTTTGATTTCATGCTTTGATCATCAAATTCTTCAATTCTAACACAAAACATCATTTTAAATCTATGAATTAAGGCTTGTATTTGAGTTTAGGAGAAAGAAAATGGAGGAGTAGAGAGAGGTATGGCCGGCTAGATGAAGATGAAGGAAGAAGACCATTTTGTTTTATATGCTTAGATTTTTCTTTCTTTTTTACATGTGTTGGCTTGCTGTTGGTCCTCTCTTTGATTTGTTTAATTAGTGATTAATTAACTTAATAAATCATACTTAATGATTCTAATTAAACTTCATTATGTGCTAAGTTGGGAAATTTTAATTTTCCCTCCCAAAATTTATTAACTTATGCAACAAAGTCTGTAGGTATTTTTTTCAAACTTTTACTTTAACCCCTCATTTAATCTAATTTACATACCATATTCAATACTTGAATTTCTTATGAAAATATACTGAATACAGTCTATAAATTTGGGGCATTACATGTGGCATGCAACCTCTGTTTATAGGGATCTAGAAGCAAATAATAGAATTGAGTTTGTCAATAGTTTGAGCACTTTGGACAATAAGAGGCATCCATGGCTAATCATAAGGGACATTAACATTTGTAGCTCACCTTTAGACAAACTAGGGAGGCATGGAATCAATCAGCATATTGCTTTAGCCTATCATAAATTTTTGTTTGATTATGAATTAGAAAAAATACCTTTTAAAGTGAATAGGTTCACTTGGTCGAATAAATAGCATGGGAAGCTAAAATTATGCAACGGTTAGATAAGGTAGTAGTGAACATTGAATGGATAAATCTCTTTCCTAATGCCTCATTCATTCATGACAGATTAGCCGCATCTGACCGTAGGCCTTTAACCTTACTTCTTTACCAGAAATGGGGTAAGGAAATCAAGAATTTCAAGTTTGATATCCATTGGGCCTCTATAGAGGGGTGTGAGAGTATTATAAAGGCTAATTGGCAATCACATGGGGCTATGAATCTCTCTCAGAATCTCTCCAATTATCATAAAGCTCTGTCTCAATAGAGTAGAAGGGTTATGGGAAACACTAAAAAATAAATTGATGAGCTAGCTTCACATCTAGATGATATTCTCTCAGCAGATAGGTTGGTGGATGTCAGGGCAAAAGTAGCTAAAACTCAAAAATAGCTAATGGAATTATGGGATTTAGAGGAAGTTTACTGGTTTCAAAAATTTTGTATCAAGTGGCTCCTTTACGAGGATAAAAATACCCATTTTTTCCACTCCACTATGATTCAGAGACAACAACGCAATCAAATCATTAAAATTTGAAATTCGGTGGGTGATTGGATCCAACAAGACTTTGAATAAGAAATGAAGCTCTTCTTTTTTCCTCTAATCTTTTTCACACTACTCAGGTTAACATCCCTAATGATTTATTGCAGATTATCCCTTCAATGGTTACTGAAGCAATGAGCAATGATCTTTATAAATGCCCTTCAAAAGAGGAGATAAAGCTAGCAGTCTTCAGTTTTGGGGCCTATAAAGCGCTCAGGTCGAATGGTTTTTAGGGCTTTTTTTATCAGAGGTATTGGGATTCTATTAAAGTTGAAATTATTCATATAGTGCAGGAATTTTTTCAATCAAATGTTCTTCTCTGCAATCTTAATGAAACGCATATAGTGCTAATTCCCAAGAATGATAGTCCTCAATCTTTCTCGCATTTTCAACCAATTTGCCTTTGTAATTTTTCTTACAAGATCATTTCTAAAATGTTAGCTAATCGGCTGAAACCTTGGCTTGATAGAATTATCTCTCCCTATCAAATAGCTTTTATTCCCAATAGGAGAATTTAAGATAATGTGTTTGTAGCTCATGAGGCCTTTCATGGTTTGAAAAATAGAAAGAAAGGGAGGATTGGTACTTTTGTTGTTAAACTTGACATCCATAAAGCGTACGATAGTGTGGATTGAAAATTTTGGATTGAGGTTATGTAGCATTGGGATTTTCATTCTTGATGGATTTCTTAGATTTATCAATGTCTATCAGTTGTCCAATATGCTGTGGTGATCAATGGTTCACAATTTTCTTTGTTCTCCCCATGAAGAGGTATTCATCAAGGTGACCCTATCTCACCTTACCTCTTTCTTTTGGTTTCGG
Source organism: Hevea brasiliensis (assembly GCF_030052815.1). Lineage (NCBI taxonomy): Eukaryota > Viridiplantae > Streptophyta > Magnoliopsida > Malpighiales > Euphorbiaceae > Hevea > Hevea brasiliensis. The sequence continues at coordinate 28,201,735 of NC_079503.1, forward strand.
ATGTTTTATATATTCTGTTGACTAAAGCTCTTAATGAGTCAAGGATTATGGGATACCAAATTAATAGACACTACCCAAAACTTACTCACATATTATTTGTAGATGACACTATCCCTTTTAGGCAAGCTACGGTGGAGGAGGCTACCCAGTTAAAAGCTCTGTTGGATGGTTATAACAATGCTTCTAGTTAGTGTATAAAACAGTGAAAGTTTGATATTACATTTAGTAGAAATACTCCCTTACTGGTTTAGAATCAAATTGCGAAAATCATGAAAATTTTAATCTCAGGGATGCTTTCTAAATACCTTGGTCTTTCTATTTCTTAGGGCCATTCCAAAACTTAAGCACTTCATTTTTTACAAGATAGGGTGATTAGCAAATTGAAAGGATAGAAGTGTAAAATGCTTTCACTAGCTAGCAAAGAAATTTTGATCAAAGGTGTGGTTCAAGCTACTCCAGCATATGTGATGTCGATTTTCAAATTACCAAATTTAATCATTCAAGAGCTTTATCAGTTACTAGCTAGATTTTGGTGGCGACAAGATTTTGATAAGACTAATGTTTATTAGCTATCTTGGGATAAATTATCAAGGATTAAGGGTTTAGGAGGAGTGGGCTTTAAGGATCTTGGCCTGTTTAATATTTCATTACTGGCTAAACAAGCCTGGAACTTGATTCATCATCCCATGTCTTTGTTGGTAAGAATTATGAAGGGCATTTACTTCACATTCTTGGATTTTCTGGATGCTAATAGAGGTCATAGGCCATTATGGGGGTGGAGAAGTCTTCTGGAAGGGAGGCAAGCTCTTTTGCCTAGCTCGCGGTGGAATGTTATGGGATCCTCTTTCTTAAATGTTTGGACAGAACCCTGGATTCCCTCTTTACCAGGATTTAAGATTATCCCTCATAGATTGCGCTGCTTTATATGTTATAGATTTGATCAAGCCTCAAACAAACCAATGGGATGAACAAATCTTATCCTCTTGCTTTTCTCTACATGCAACACCCCTTACCCACTCTACAGTGTAGCCGAGCAAGGACTATCACACTCTGTGCCGGAGTACCTTATCTTATCTTACTTTATTCCTTTAATAATTTTAATATCGTTATATTGTAAAATCAATTATATTCTAAGGAGAAATTAACAGAGTATCCCCTATTTTATTACCGTTTGGCGTGTTTCACTATTTACCTATTAAAAATTTTCAACAATATTTTTCAATAATAATTTCATTCATATTCATCATAACCATTTCATCATTTCAATCATCGTGTATACATTTCAATTCCACATTTATTTCCATACATGTCCATTCATGCTCAATTCATATATATAAAAATTCTAAAATTCCGTTAATTTACATAATATACAAATTAAATACAATCTCATAATTTACATTACAACATAATAAATATTTATAATATACAAAATACTTTAATATGACCTATATGGGCCCTATCTACATGCATTACTGAGGAGGCGACACCTTGGACACTTCTGTAGTTCCAGACTTCAAAATCTCAGTCTAATGTCCACTGGACTTTATCTTCAGTACCTACGCAAGGAAATAATCCATCGCGCTAAGCATTTTTGCTTAGTGGTGTAATAATATAACAAGAAAATAATATATACAAATAAAGATAAAAAAAGGAGCATAATTGTATAATCAAGAATTGTTTTGATTTCATATGAAAATTCTAATATTAAATATCTTTTGTCATTTTATTGTTCTTTGGAAGTGCTTATTTCATAAGTTTACAATAATAATATATAATATACAAAATTAATAAAATATCGAATTTATGTTTATACTATTATGGAAGATGCATTTGTTTAAGTTATACTTATTTTTCTAGCCTTTACATTGCTTTACTTAACATTTTCTATGTATTTTAGATCATTTCATAATAAATAAATTTTTAGAACTAATCTGTAACGATCGGACTCCAACCACTAGAGGAATTGTCCGCTTTGGCCATAAGCCTCACGGTTTTGTCCCATAGGTGGAATGGAGAACTTCCCAGAAAGTCACCCATCCTAGGATTTCTCTCAAGCGAGCACGTTTAATCCTGGAGTTCTTCCAACTCTTCTGGCCATTTTACTAAAATGCGCCTCTAGTGATTAATTCTCCCATTTTATATATCATTACTTTTTGAACCCAAGACCATCTCCGTGCTTTGCCGATGTAGGATTTGCCTAAGGGACCTTTCTCCCCCCCTTTTAAGACTCAGCGTCCTTGCTGAGGTTTGCCCCACCATCGCCTAAGAGGACACGCGAGTAGCTCTGATACCAATTGTAATGATCGGGCTCCAACCACTAGAGAAATTGCTCTCTTTGGCCATAAGCCTCACGATTTTGTCACATAGATGGAATGGAGAACTTCCCAGGAGGTCACCCATCCTAGGATTTCTCTTAAGCGAGCATGCTTAACCCTGGAGTTCTTCCAACTCTCCAGGCCATTCCACCAAAAGGCGCCTCTGGTGATTAATTCCTCCTTAGACAAATCCCACATCGACAAAGCACGGAGATAGTCTTGGATTCAAAAAGTAATGATATATACATAAAATGTGGAAACTAATCACTAGAGGCGCCTTTTGGTGGAATGGCCTGGAGAGTTGGAAGAACTTCAGGGTTAAGTGTGCTCGCTTGAGAGAAATCCTAGGATGGGTGACCTCCTGGGAAGTTCTCCATTCCACCTATGGGACAAAATCGTGAGGCTTATGGCCAAAGCGGACAATTCCTCTAGTGGTTAGAGCCCGATCTTTACATAATCTAATTCATTTTAGATCTTTCTCATCTTTTATTTAATTTGAAATATTCTTAACTTATTTCACTGCCCAAGTAACCTATAATAGGCTGACTAGACTGGATACTTGGGTCCCTGGCACTGGACACTATGGTGCCTCGGGTTGTCATACCATGGAGCGTAAAACGTCAACTACGTATGCAATCAATATAGCTAACACTGGACACCTTGGTGCCTCGGGCCGTCATACCATGAGATGCATAACGTCAACCACGTATGCAATCAATATGGTTGTGAAGCCATGGTAATACATAATCGGGCATACAAGCCATAAATGCGGGCATAAAATGATAATAATGGGCATAAAGCCTTACGCAGTACTGCCAAATCAATCCCCTATTAGCATGCTAATCTATCCAATCTGACACACGTGTCTAGGCAATACATGGGCATAATAGTACCATTAAGTGTTTATATGTTTCATTATTTTATTACATGTTCCATTTATATTTTATAGTATTTTAATTCTATTCATGGTAGAAGCATAAATTTCCAAATCTCATCTCTACATATTTTATGCATTCATCATATCATTCATGTTAACTACAATTCACATCATTTCCTCTCATATGCCATTTATTGAATAATGTATTATTATTCTATTTGCAATGGAAACATAAGTCCTAATGATAACTTTACCTCATTTATAAATTTAACAATTATGTTAATTACATTTCATATTTCAAGTTATATTACTAATGTATTATGAGTTCTATTTGTGATGGTAATATAAGCTCCAACTACCTATTCACATGATTTAGGTGTTCATTAAGTCATTTAGGTGAGTTACCATTCAAACTCCAAGTAATCCATGAATATTTCATGGATTTCAGATTTTATGCCTTAATTTCCTCTAGCAATTTAGCCCAGATGCATAGTCCATTTGCCATACTTTCTTCATGGAAGTTGTTTTTTTATGTGTTAAGTTAAATTTCCCTTTTGAATCATTCAATTTAAAGTGGTATAACTCTAGTTATAGTCAATTGATTAATGATTGTCTAGGGTGCTAAACCCTGTAAGACTACTAGTTTTAGGATTTTCCATCTTTTTTGTCATACATTTCCAAGCACTTAGGCTTAGAATTGGGTCTAGGTCCCTAAAACAAAGTTTTAGTCTTTCATCTTAGCTTTTCAGATCATTTTGGATTACGTCAATTGAAGTTTTCTAGAGAAAGTTATGGTCTTTTAACCATCTGGGGGTCAAATGATTAAATACCTTAAATTCAAAAATTCCAAGTTTGGAGTTCTAACTTCGCCTAACAATTTCTCTAAGTTCCCTTAAGATTTGAATTTTGGTCAATTCACCAAAGTTATAGCTCTATTTCTTAGGGTTCCAAGTCAATTGCATTCATCCTCATTGAAATTTCCTAGTGAAAATTATGGTATAACTACTATCTCAGGGTCAATTGGCATTTTGGTTCAGGTTCAAAAATCCAGGATTGAAAGTATTAAATTATCCTAGCAAATTGTTTATGTTCCATTAGGCTTTGGGTTTTGGTCAAAACTCAAAAATTGTAGTTCTAGTCTTATAGAAATTTTAGCTTTGGTTTTACTGCATTTGCAGTTTTGTAGACCAAGTTATGGCATTTTTGCCACAACTGGTCAAATTGGTTAATGTCCAAGTTTTTCTAGTCAGGTTCTGGTTCTGGTAGTTTTGTTAGGCTAAGATTGATTAGCAATTTGATTAGGTTAGTGTCAGAATTAGGGCTCCTAGTCCCCATGAAAAATGTTCTACTATATCTAAGCTTTTCATGGGTTCAAAAATCAAGTCATTATGAGCTTCCTAGAGTAAATTATGGCCATTTGAATATTTACTGTTTATATGGTTATTTTTCCAGGTCCAGCATATGGTTATCCAGATTCAAGCCAACTTTAGGTCATTTTAGGTTCAGTTTCTGGGCTAGGTTTGTTCATGAAAAATGTGGCAAATTGTCCTAAATTTCATCTCCAATTGACCTCATACCAATTGGAGCAACATATCTCTACTTATGGCCTTAAAACTACACTAGACTCAAGGTCCAGAATCCTGCACAGAAAATCAATACTCCCAATTTTCAATTCCACCTAACTCCCAAACTTCAATCACATTCATGACACTTCAAATAGTCAATAAATAGTCTCAACAAGGTCAATTAGGCACTAATTCACAAAACCCTAATTTTTGAGGCAAAACCCTAACTTCAAATTCTCAATTCATGCATAACACCATGCAATTCAACTTCTACCACATGCAACTCATCAAGGACACTACTAAACAAGTTAATTCCATCAAAATCATAAATTCCCAAATGTTCTCATGGCTGCCAAAATTTTAGTCTTTCAATTCCTCATCATATTCTTTCAATTCCATGAGATTTCAACTTAGTTTAGCATGCTTACAACACTTAGAGAAGAAAGAAAACTTGGAAAGTGCACTAACCTCTTTGGAGCCAAGTTTGATCTTGTAAAACTTCAATTTTTCTTCAATTCTTGGCTGGCTAAAGCTTCTCAAGGTGTAGGATGAATTTTTAGTAAAGAGACCTAGGGGTTTTGGGGTGAAAATAAGAGGAAATTCAAGCTAATAAAAGTTAAAAATGGTGGAATCATGGGACAAAGGTGAGCCACCCATGAGAATTGGGAGGAAGAAGATGAAAGGTGATAAGGATAAATTAATTAGGTTTTCTTATATTTATATGCATGTCTCAATTTAATTAGATTTTAATTAAATCATCATGTAGTCATGCTTACATCATAAATACTTTAAAATTTTCTTTTCTTTTGTTTTCTTTTCTTATTTTCTCCACTCATTTCCATTACACAAACTCATGATTTTTAATTTAATTTTAAGGTTTTATTCTCTTTCATTTATTTGACATTTAGGTGAAAATTCAACACTGAGGATGAAATGACTAAAATGCCATTAGTTGTGTTCATCAAGTTATAATTGTCTTTACCGATTAACTTAAATTTTCTTGACATTTTTATTGTCATATAAACTTCATCAATTTTTCACTTACGCCCCAAATATTTATTTTACAGATTTCCCCACAAGTCTGGAGTTGACAATTGTCTTCACAGTCGCTTCCCATTAAGGTTACCCATTGCCGTGACCTCTAGCTCATTTAACCGAATTGCACTTCATTTCTTTTATTTTTCCCTTAATTTTACTTAGTCTTTATTCAATTTATTTATATCTCCTCACTCTAGTTTAAGTATAGTTTCAGATATCCTGACCATCCCAACAAACGTTAGTCATCAAAATAATGGAATGTACGGATAACCTAAAGTGAGGACGTTACACTACATGAATGCAAGGAAATCAGTAAAATTCCATTGGGGATATCTCATTGTGAAGCTAAAAGAATTTGGCACTTCTTTAAAATAGGTTTGCCCTCTATTAAATCAGTGTATTATTTCTGCAAAAATCTCAAGATCTTAGTCAATAAGGATTGCCATCAAATTCTAGCTTGTTTAGGGATAATTTCTAGAAGGGTATTTGAAGCTTGAAAATTCCTCCAAAAATCAAACTGTTTATCTAGGGAGCTTGCACAAATTCCTTGGCTACAAGGATTAATTTAGACTTAATTATGCAACTTCCTCCGTTTGCTCGTTATGTCATAGTGCTGAAGAAATTTTGGAACACTTGCTCTTTTTTATGTGAGCATGCAAAGGTAGTCTGGTTTGGCTCTCACCTAGGCTTCTGCCCAAGGGAAGAGGGATTTGTATCATTTGCTGTGTGGTGGCAATCCATTTAGGACCTCTTTCATGGTAGTGATAGTAGGGAAATGATTCTAACTGCTTTTTTTATCTTGGAATATCTGGAAATCTTGAAATAATACTATTTTCAATGATATTGAGCCTGACCATATGTCCACTCTTCAAAGAGCTCAGAATGGGGTTGATAAATTGCATCAAACAGCTCTTCCACAACTTTATTCTATGCCTCTTGGTCCTCCTTTGAGATCTTAGATCCATTAGGTGTGGATTTCCTCAGATTCAGGCGTTCTCAAGATTAATGTAGATGCTTCTTTCAACTCTTCAAATTCAGAAGTAGGCTATGGCTTTTTAATCTGAAATTCAGAGGGCTCCATTATTAAAGGCTTTGTAGCCAAGTTTATGTGCAGTTCTCCTCTTGCGGTAGAAGGTGTTGGCCTTGGGGCAACGATTCAGTTTGCTACTAACAAGAATTTAGTCACTTACAGTGTTGAAACAGACTCTCTTCCTCTTAAGTCTCTTTTATCTTCTCATCCGAGTTCTATTCCTTTGGAAGTGACAGTTATTATAGATGAGCATAAGATGTTTTTGTCTTTCTTGAATTGTTTGTCTATAAGGCTTATTCCTAGATCTGCAAATAAGTGTGCAGATTGGATACCTTGTTCTGTTAGGAAGGTTTTGTTATTGCCTGGATGGATCTTTAATCCTCCAAATCAGCTAGTTTATTTACAAGCTAAGGATATGTTAGATGTACCTGTTTGATAGTTTCTGTAAATATCCTTTGTTGTTAAAAAAAAAAGTAATAATAACATGTAGTTAAATTATTTATATTAAATATATTAAATTAGTTATACTAAATATATTATATGTATGAAAATTTAATTAATATTCACATAATATATAATTGTAAAAAAAAAAAAGTGAAATTATAATATTTTAAAATTTTTTAAAATATTACTACAAATATAAAAATTTTTTCTAACGATAATTAAATTTTATATAAGAAAATATTTCAAATATTTATATATTATTGTATTAATTAAATTTTAATATTAATATTTAAATTAATATTTAATTCTTATATACATAAATATAATAATTACTTTTTATAAATTATCTAGTGCATGTGCAACGCTAATACTTTAAATGCTATTAAAATTTAAATATATAAGAAAATTTAAATTTGAGAACGAATACTCACTCAAAATAAAATAGATTGATAGGTAGATTTTAACATAGCTTAGGGACCTTACTACTAAGTTAGTCAAAAATCAAACCTATCATTAAACCCCACTACTATCCCTGCTTTAAAATCTCATCAACAGCCCCTTCCCCCTCTCTCTGGTCGGGAAAAGAAAGCAAAAGAAGGGCAGGGGAGAGATTTTCTGTCAAATTCTCAGATCTCTCTCTGTCAGAGTTCGAGACCTTTAATCGCTTTATCAAATAACCAAAATGGGCCAGAAATCGTTGATCTACTCATTCGTTTCCCGTGGAAATGTGATTCTTGCTGAGTACACAGAATTCAGTGGCAATTTCAATTCCATAGCGTTTCAGTGCCTGCAGAAGCTCCCTGGCACCAACAATAAATTCACTTACAACTGCGATGCCCACACCTTTAATTACCTCGTTGACAATGGCTATAGTGAGTCTTGTAAAATTATTATTTTCTGTTTGTTTCTCGAGAAATTAAAGAATCAAATGAAGTGTAATCAAATTGAAGAGTCATACCTTTTTTTTTGAAATAAAGAAATTAAAGATAACCTTTTCATGAGGTTCGGTTTAAAAACACTGCTTGGCGAAGCAGGTGTTGAATGGCTGTTCTGTTCTTTGATCACCGACACTTCAGTATTTCAAAACATTGTCCCACAGAAAGAAAAAGAACACGAGTCCCACAGACTAGCTATTTGGTTATGATTCTTCACGCTTGAAGTATGAATTGAAGAGTTGTGTACACTTCTTTTCATTGAATGCACGCTTGTCTTTGCTGTTAATCGTACTATTTTAGAATTTTTTTTTTTTTAAATATATGGTTCACTTTGGTTTATCATTCTAGGTTTAGGATCGATGAATAGAATCCTACAGGCTCTGATTGTTCATTATGTTTTGCAAAAGATTGAAAGGTTACCTATATGATTGGATGGTCAGGTTGGGATCCACCACCTATGCAAATGTAAGGATACTTGAGGTTGCTTTTGTATGCTGGATCACCCTCTGCAACCTCCTTTTAGCTGTCCAAAGATACATTTCTGATTTTTATGATTAATTATCGTACAATATATTAGCATGAAATGGTAAACCTAATTTTATTGTGCTTGCATAAAGCTTTTATATTTATTTTTTTATGGATGAAAGGTTAAAAAGATAGATCATCTGTTTTTCATATATGGCTGGTAGTATGGTAAGAGAGGTGGTAAAAATAACACCGTAACTTTAAAATGAAATGTGGAATCCATTTTATGGATTCAAATCCCTTCATTTTACATATTTGGTTTTGGTACGAGTGCATTATAAAATCTGAGTTTATTCTTGGTGCATTTTCCATAGTGGATTTAATTATAACAAATAAAATTTTCCTGTAGTTTATGTTAAATTCGGCTGTTCTTGTTTACTATTCGAGTCCTATTTCTGTAAATTGTGTTCTATCTTCTTCTGTTGATAGAATGACTGACTGTTCAATGTTGAAGCTTATTGCGTAGTTGCAGATGAATCAGCAGGAAGACAAGTTCCTATGGCTTTTCTGGAGCGTGTCAGGGAAGACTTCATGACAAAATATGGCAGTGGAAAAGCTTCCACTGCTCCAGCCAAAAGCCTTGACAAGGAATTTGGGTATTCTGCTTTCATCAAGACCTGAGAAATGAGCTCAAAATATTTTGCTTTATTTCACTTAGCTGATGATGTAAAATATTTACTAATTTGCAGGCCAAAGCTAAAGGAAAATATGCAATATTGTGCTGATCATCCTGAAGAGATAAGCAAGCTTGCAAAAGTGCAAGCTCAGGTTTCAGAAGTTAAAGGGGTCATGATGGAGAATATCGAAAAGGTAGGGAGTAGGGACACTTTATTTATTTGAACCACTGTTTTTCTTTTCAATTTTCTTCCTTTATTATTTATTTGAAACACTATGTTTTTCTTTTCAATTTCTTTCCCATCATACTACTACTACTACTACTACTTCTTTTTTGGAAGTTGGTCTATACTGAAGTATGTACAGATTGGCATAAAGCCCAAAAAACTCTTAACAATACGAAAATATTTAATTCAACTCCTAATTAATCGTTGCATGCAATTAAACTATTGAAATACTATTTTTTATTCAATCAATAGTAGCCTAATTGTTGGTGTGCATGCCTTGTTCTGTGTCTAGGTATAGGGTTAAGGTCTTGTCAACACTTCTCGTTCATCTGATAACAACAACAACATCTAAGTATTAATTCCAAACTAGTTAGAGTCAACTATATGGATTCTTTTTCGTTATCCAGCTATATTTGAAATCAATTCCACATGAACATCCAAAATTATAGATCATTTGATAGTACTTCTCTTCTTTTCCTTCTCACTTCTTCTACTACTAACTTATCACTTCTTCTACCGCTAACTTATCACATTTCTGTACCAAAGAATTTGATACTCTATGTTAGACATGACCCAACCATTTTAATCGATCTATTTTTATTTTATTTCCAAAATGGAGGAAAAGAAAAAAAAGAGGAAAGAAAAACATTGGAACTGCAAGGATTGCTCTGATTACCACCATTGGCACCACTGCCTTTTGTATAGCTCCACTAATTACCACCATCAGCAACCCTGCCTCTTGTATAGCTCCATTGCCATCACCCACAATGTAACCACTACCAAACTCCAAATCTGCACCAGAAAACAAATAAAAGGTATACAAAAAAAAAGAGAAAGAAAAACAAGGTAATATTTCTCAAGAACATGCAAGCACCAGTTGTGCAACACTAATAAAATGAAGACTTAATTTCTACTTTTTTTTTTGGTGCTTTGTATTATTGCTTCACTTAGCTTCTGGTTTAACCTTTATATTATGATGCATTTTTATGTGCTCTGTTCAGCTTTTTTTACTATTGGTGCACACTGATTTTTGTTTTCAATCCTCGAATCTAATCGGTTCATATATAATAGGTATTCATTGCTTAGATGCTTTTTGTAACGTCAGGGAGAAATAGTTCTTTCATATGTCAGTATAACTGTCCACAAATTGCTTAGGTTGTAAGTAGCTTTATTTGCTGAACAAATTTAATGGTGTTGGTATACCTGTATTTTATACTTGTGCTCTCGTGCACGTAGTTGTTGGACTTCTCAATTGTTCCTGCTCATTGTTGTAGCTTTATGTATCTCATTGATGCTTATATCTAAGCAGCATGGTCTGTAAGTTACTTCTAAAAGGGGCCTGTTATCTTTTTATTTGTATCATTATCGCCTTGAAATTTAATTGTCCAAAAATCTGGGCTTGACATGCTTCATGATATGTTTTTTCATGGGTAACATTTCCCTTGACACATGATATTTATAGGTTTTGCACATATTCTTAGCCCTGTTTGGTGCAGCTATTGCTGCACTATGTAGCAGATTTCAAAATTTTCCTTTTTGGCTCGCAACTGCTTTGTCCAACGTGCTTTTCATGAGCCAAAATCTTATTTTTGAAGAAGCTCAAAATTCTAGCTTTGTTCAACCACGACATTTTAGCACTGAGCAGAAATATAATTTTTAATGGGCAAAAATATCCTTGCAACTTTGAGCAAACTCCATTAAGCAAACCAAACAAGGTCCGAACATCACTTTTTAGTAAATACTTTAGCAAACAGTTAATTGTATTTCTAAATAGCTATGTTTAATGTAGCACTGTTGCTAATAGCTACAACTATAGGTAACAGTATTGCCAAAGAGGTTAGTAAATACTTCGAGGTTTACTCAACTTGCTTTCTTTTGCTGCCAACATTTGCCTTACCTGGCCATGATTAAAATTTACTTGCAATATTCTTTAGCTTGTGTTTGGCTTACCATTGACTGGCTTTACATATAAGTTCAGTAATTATTCCTTCTATGGAGGACAGTCCTGAGCATAAAACCTAACAGATGCTGATTTTCTGTAATGTAGGTTTTAGATAGAGGGGAGAAAATTGAACTTCTGGTGGATAAGACTCAGAACCTTCATCAACAGGTCAGTGATGCTGATTTTCTGCAATGTAGGTTTTCTATGTGCATGTTTGTGTGGCGTAGTTAGAGATTCAGTAGATTTTGGGAATATCAATCTAGAGCAGCACCGATTTTATTGCTTTTAGGAGTGAAAGCTTGTGTTATAAAATGACTGGAAAAACATGGTACTGGCAGGCACAAGACTTTCGAAGCACAGGGACAAAGATTCGTAGGAAAATGTGGCTGCAGAATATGAAGATCAAGCTGATTGTTTTGGGTATACTGATTGCGTTAATCCTCATCATAGTCCTATCTGTTTGCAAAGGTTTCAACTGTGGAAAATGAGTCTGACCTCCAAAGGCTTTATATATTATCGGAGCTTTTGCGAGTTATAAGAGAAGTATTAAATATACTACCAGGACTTTGTATGTATGTATCAGCAAACAACAATTTCTTCATATTTTTGTAGAACGAAGTTACTTTTGCATGTGAAAGAACGATATGCTATGGTCATGTCATTACAATGTTTTTAATAGTGCCCTTAGAACTTGTTTAGTAAGATTAGTTCCTATATAAACAGCTGGCTAATCGGCTTTTTTTTTTTTTTAATTTTTAAACATGATTTATTTAAGGTTGTGTTTGGGTTCATGATTTTGGATTTAAAATTCATAAATTTGAAAATATCTTTGTTGGGCTAACAAAAATAATTTTAATTTTTAAATTTAAATGGAGTAAATATTTAATAAAAAATTTTATAAGGTGGAACTGAAATTTCAAATAATACGGTTAATTTTATTTCAAATTTTTGCTCTTTTGATTCTTTATATTTTTTTTTGGATTTGATTAAGGCTAATTGAAAAAAGAACATTAAGCATTTTCGTCAATTTGCAATTCTATCTAAATATTTGATATTGGGTGTAATTACATCCAATTTCTGCTCAAATTGCAATTTTGTTCACTTGATATCTAATGTCACATTTCTTTATAATTTTTAATGTTTTTATTTGTTGTCATACTCTAAATTTAACCATGATTCATTTAGCATCAAGATTCCCTCTCTGCAACACAAACATGATTTAAATTGGCAACTCCATCGCGTGCCAGTTTGGTTTCCTTGCCAAGTACTATTTTTTGTTTTCAAGTGAAGAAAAGAAATTAGAGAATATTAGTAGCACTTTTCAGTTGCTCGAGTGATCGCCACTGGAGAAGCTCATCAAACAGAGGTTTTTGCATTTGATTCTTTGTTCTCTATCTCTTTGTTTCTTTGGTTTTAGTTCATGCTATTGCAACTCTTTCCATTTATGTGGTTAGCCCTTCTTTTCCTCGAATCTTGAGGAACTAAACAACTCAGCATTTTGGATTGTCGTTGATTATTGTTTTTGGAGCTTATTCATGTGAAGCTTGAACCGTTAGGAGTAGGCTATCCGTGTCTTTTGCTTAATAGCTTTGTGGGTAGCTGTAATTCACTTTTAACTTGCGTTGTTTTTGGATTTTGCAGTGTACTCAATGGTCAGGGTGAGCAAACAAGAATAGGACGATGACGTAGAATTTTCTCCACTAGAGGTTAATGGAGACTTGCACTTCTTAAAGGTTCTTCAATTTATATCCGTGCAATGTAGCTTCTCCCCCGGTATATTTTTCCATTGCTGATAATTGATAAGAACATTCTAATATTGTGTGGGATTCCACTTTTCTATTAATTATTTGCAGGCAATTTTATCCTAATTATCACTTGTACTTCTTGCAGATAAGGCGAACCAAAGTGGTTCACCAGCTTTCATTGGCAGAATCACTAAGTCTTATGCCCTAAACCTAAAAACAAAACCAGTTTCTGCTTTAAAGGTTGCATATTTTGCTCTATCATTATTATTATTATTATTATTATTATTATTATTATTATTTTGTTTTATAATTCTACTCTCCCTGTCTAGCATTCTTGTTGTTGGTACTTACGTAAATCCTACTTTTAATTTCTAACAGAGAAGAACAAAGTTCACGGCAAAGCTCATTTGATCTCGTGTCCTCGAGCAGTCTTATTTAGTCCTGGTATCTTGTTCATAATTGATTCTTGAGTTCATTCATATTTTTCTTGCCTAATTTTAACCATGGTTAAGTTTATGGTATGATGTGGCAAATATAATATTTAAAAATCATAAAGAAATGCCACATTGGACAATATCAGTAATTGATTTTAAAAATTGGATACAATTGTGCTCAATGTCAAATGTTAGGATACTAAAACTAAAATTGAAACGTTAGGATAAAATTATATATTGAAAAAAAATTTTTGTCCAATTGGCCTTTGATTAAAATCTAAATTCATATATTTTTTTAAGTTTCCCAAATAAAATATTAGGTTCAAATTCACAACTTTAAGATCAAATATTAAAATCCCTTACATTTGTTAAAATCCACTCTTGCATTTTGAGAAAACAAAAAAAGCTTGTCAAGTTTGGTCCAATTGTCAATTCGGCCTTCCATGTTCAAGTTTGAACTAATTGATCTCTTACACTCTTAAATTTAGTGCAAATAAGTACAAAATTGAAGGTGTCGAAAGTGAGGAAAACAAACATTTATTGTGCACTAAGAAACAACTCCAAAAAAAACAAAAAAGAAGAAGAAGAATTCGTTGTCGTCGTTGGTTGCATTTTGGGTGATGAGGAGCCATATTGAATATGATTATGAAAGGGGGCAAAGCAATGCTTGTCACATGTGAGTATCAAGGTAGACATCATTGAAAGACGAAGTTTGGTCAAAAGTTATATGGAATGTGTTTGGTCTTTGGCTCATAAGACCTAAACCGCAACTGAAGAGAAAAACATAAAAGAGGAGAGGTGAGAATAAAGAAGAGAGAGTAGAAGTTTCAAGGTAGAAGAGAGAAGTAGAGAGACAGAGAAAGTAAAATAGGGAGAAAAAGTGAGTATTTTATTTAATTAATATGTCGAATCAATGCATGAATTTAAGTATTTATAATTGTCAACTATAACATTTCTGCATTTATTTATTTATAATATTGCCACTCCTAATTCTCATCTTTATTCATAGCATTACCCTTCCCTTCAAGCTCATTCTTGTCCGCGAGAATGAAACGGGGAAGTTTCTGCAAAACAAAGTCCCTGTCCTCCCATGTAGCATCCTGGTGGGAAAGAGAAGCCCATTTAATCAACAACTACTGCACAGCCTTACCATTCCTAACCAAAGTTTGGAAGTCCAACACAGTCTCAGGTGTGACAGTAAATTATCCCTAAGTATGCAGAATAGGCAAAGAGGATTGGACAACTTGATCAATTCCCACTTTCTTCTTAATTAATGAAACACGAAAGAAATTATGGATAAAAGCATCTGTAGGTAGCTGCAATTTATAAACCACACTGCCTACTTTTGGTAGAATCTGATAAGGGCCAAAAAAACTTAGTAGAAAGCTTAAGATTTTTGCTAAAACCCATTTAGACTTGCCTATAAGGTTGAAGCTTGAGAAACACCCTTCAAAACTCTTGTCACTTCTTTTAGAATCTGCATATTGCTTCATTTTATTCTTAGTTGCATCTAAATTATCTCTCAACAAGTCAAACAGCCTTTGCCTTTGAAGAATCCAGTCCTTCACCTTAGCTATAGAAACAACTATCAAATCAAAAACTAAAAATTGAGGAGGAGCATATCCATAAAAGGATTGAAAGGGAGACATTTGATCGTTTTGTGATAAGTGGAATTATAATACTACTATGCCATACTCACCCAAGAACACTATTTGTGAGACTAGTTAAAACACATACACCTTAAGTAACTTTCTAAACATCTATTCAACCTCTCAGTCTACCCATCTGATTGAGGATGATAGGCAGTAATTATATGCAACTTGACCCCTAAAGCATTAAACAAATACTTCCAAAACAATCTCAAGAAATTTTATCTTCATTAATAACAATACTAGAAGATGGGCCATGCAATTTAAAGATATTATCCAAAAATAGTTTTGCCACTCTCTCAGTAGTAAAGGGGTGAGCTAGATGTAGAAAATAAGCGAATTAGGTGAACAATCCACCACCACTAACACAAAATCCTTCCCCTCATGCTTAGGTAATTTTTCAATGAAATCCATAGAAATGGAATACCAAGCCTATGATGGAATATCCAAAGATTGTAATAAACCAGGATATGGAACTGCTTCTATTTTGCATCTCTGACACACATCACAAGTCAAAACCCATTTTTACACTTGTTTAAACATATAAGGCCAGAAAAAGATTGTTTTAATTTGTGATATTCTAACCCTAGAATGGTCACCTATGACAAATTCATGAGCTATGTCTAATAATCTGTGTTGTAAATCTAAACAGTTACCAATATAGAGCCTACCCTTGTACCTTAATAAACCCTAACCAACTAATACTTATCTTAATGTGCCACATCATGGTGATTGGATTGACATGGCATAGAAGGGCCCATTGACCAAGTCCAAGAGAAAACTTGTTACTTTGCTTGCTTCTATCTAAGAATAAAGATGTTGTGGGCTAAACTTGTTGACTTGAATAGGGCATATGATTTGGGATGAGTTAAGAAGTTTATGGGCTGAAGATTTGTGAGGATTTTATCTTAAATGGGCTTAGCCTCCAAATTGGCATGTAGACTATCTCTCTCTGTCTCTTTTTTTTTTTTTTTTTTTTTTTTTTTTTTTTTTACATTGCTAAAAGTTGACAAGTCAAAGAATAAAAGTCAGATTAAGCAGAATCAAGAAAATCCTATTGAAAGATTTATAGAAGCACACCTTTCCTAATCAGCCAAGTAAAAATCTCCTATCTCTCTCTCTCTCTCTCACTCAAATTCATGCAGCCATTTAGAGAAAGCTACAAAACCTATTTTTCTTTCTTATTTTTCTATTTAGTACTTGTATAAGGACTACTAAAATTTCCTAATTAGTTGCTAGCTTATTTTCCTAAATAGTAATTGTGTTTTACCTATAAATAGGCGTCCTTTTGTAAGCTTTCCTCGCTTTTAAGAATCAATAGCAAGTGTTGCCAAGTTTTCTTATCAAACCTTTGGTTTGTGGTGAAAGAATTCTAAACTTTTCACAAGTTTTTTGTGTGTCATTTACCTTTGAAGATTGAGTTATTTGTGGTATTCTGAACTTATCAAAGAATTTC
The DNA here is from genome assembly GCF_030052815.1 of Hevea brasiliensis. Lineage (NCBI taxonomy): Eukaryota > Viridiplantae > Streptophyta > Magnoliopsida > Malpighiales > Euphorbiaceae > Hevea > Hevea brasiliensis. The sequence continues at coordinate 28,218,532 of NC_079503.1, forward strand.
TCTCTTCTACTTATCCTTTTATGTTTCTTATTTTGTTCTTAGTTTCAGTTCATAAACATTAAAACCATAAAAAGATCTTTTATCAATTCCTTATAAGGCACATCAGTTTAGTATTAGATCCACTTTGAACCTTTAAAGAATGCAAACACGTGAGGGAGTGAATCAACTTATCCTTTAAATGAGTGAAACACTTAGTGAGTATGATTATGGTGGCAACATGTCTGATGAAGAAGAGGTGCCTCCACCAGTTCCAAGAGGTCTCACATTAGATCAAGCACATATGTTGAGACTTGAAAGATAGCAGAATACAATGCAAGAGCAACTTGCTTAGACCACACAAGCTTTGGTGAGACTAGTTGCACCTTAGCCACAAAGAGGGCATAATGGTCTTGGGCAATAAAGGTTTGGTGATGATGATGTTGATGAAGAGCCTAGAGTTGAAGAAGGTGCTTGTGACTAGCACCTTCCTAGGCATCCACATGGCTAAAGAGATAACATCAAGATGAAAATCCCAATCTTTTGAGGTACTAGGTCACTTGAAGGGTATTAGCTCACTTGAAGTGTACCTAGAATGGGTACAAAAAGTTGACAAAATCTTTGAGTGCCAACAGTATAGCAAAGCCAAGAAGCGCAAGTTTGCTGCCATTGAGTTTATTGATTATGCAAACTTATGGTTGAAGAATGTAAAGGCTCAAAGGCATAGGGATGAGCTTAATGATGTGCAAACTTGGCATAAGATAAAAAGAATCATGGAAAGGCAATTTGTACATAAATATTACAAATAAGAATTATACATCAAACTCCAAAGTTTGTGCCAAGGAGGAATATGTATGAAAGACTATGTTAAAGAATTTGAGATGTTGATATTGAGATGTGATGTGAGGGAACCACAAGAACAAACCATTGGCTATTTTCTTAATGGTTTGAATTATAAAATTGCTAATACTATTGAATTGCAACCATATGCGTTTTTACAGTTTGTGGTCAAACTTGCCATTATAGTTGAAAGGCAAAGAAAAAAGGGTGGATACAAAGGCACTACTACCAAAATATTCACAAAACTTTCTAACACTAGCACCCCTCTTACTAGTGATAAAGGTTGTAACACCCCTATATTAAGTAGCTATACATTCTACTGTTCCAGTGATCAGTGTCTGTCCGGATAGTTAGGATGTCTATTATTATGTCTGTACCACCTAGAAAAGTCCAGAATAAAAATTAATAATAATTACCTGAAAGTAAAATACAAATAAGAAAAACAAAACATAAAAAGTTAAATGAGCCAAGGCCACAGTGATGGATGATTGTACTGGGAAGTGATTGCGAGGTCAGTCAAAACTCTAATTTATTTGAGACATTATGACACCCCAGGCCTAAGAATTTTTGTGAAACTAATGGAAATGAGAGAACCACAGAAAAGAATTGAAAACAGCTCAAATAATTAGATCAGGGTTTAGGAAGCAATATATTGTTATTGGAAAATCAAATCAGACCGGTAAGGGGCAATTTAGTCAATTCACCCTTAGAGGTGACTTTTGGCATAATTGTCTAATAAAATGTGGGAAATTAAAATTATGAAAGATAGATTCAAATTGAAGAGGTGATGGGAAGAAAAGAAATTCAAATATAAAAAGGAATTATGACATCATCCCAATGATGTAAGCATGACTTAATAAATTTATAATTTTTAATTACGAAAATTAAGGGACAAATACATAAAAATAAGACAAAAAAAATTAAGAAAACAAAATTTGGTCTTCTCTTTCCCAAGTTGCCATCCCTCATCTCTCTCTCCTCTTTCTCAATTGTTTTCATTTCCTCCATTGAAACTTGAAAGCTTCTTAAACCCTAAATTACACCCTCAATCCTTTAGAAAAATTATAGAAAACTTCAAATTAAACTTCAAGAAGAAGATTGGGAGAAAGAAAATTGAAGAAAATTGGAGGTTGTAAAGACTCACAAAGAAGTAAGTTCTCTCTCTAATTGCTTAAACATCCATGTGTGAAAATAGGTTGAAATTAATGAATTTATGTAAAGAAAAATGAAGAAATCATGCAAGTATGGAATCCCATAAATTTCGGCCAGTTTTAGATTGGATAGAATTTGAGTGAATTTGATTGAATTAAAGACATAGGTAAGCTTAGATGAATTGGTAAATGTGATTTGAATACTTTAATTTCATGAATTATGCTAATTAGTGAAATTAGGGTTGTTGACATTAGAAATTTGGGAGAAAATTTGGGGGTTTGGTATATTGCTACCAATTGACCTAATTGAGATCTAAATTGGTTAATTGGTGTGAATTGGAGTGTGATTGAATGCATAGATTGGATTAAAGTGTGAAGGTGGTGCTGCCCCAATCTGGACAGTTTGACCTTGGTCCACTTAGGTGGCCATAAATTAAATTTTTTTGCTCCAATTGGTGTGAGGCTAATTAGAGATGAAAATAGGGTCATAGTGCTACAATTTTCATGTAGAAACCCTGCCCTAAAGCTGACTACAAGTGGGTGAAAAATTTGGTCAAATCCGGATTAGGCACCCTGCCCCTGTACAGAATTGACCATATGAATAGTACTTGTTCAAATGGTCATAACTTGGTGTAGAAAGGCCCAAATGACCTGATTTTTATGGCAATGGAAAGCTTAGACATAGCACAATAACTTTTATGAAGAAAACAAACCCAAATTCTGACCATAACATAGTCAAATTGCCAACCAAAGTTGGTTCCCCAAATCTGCCAGAACCCTAATTGCCCAGAATTTCTGGGTTTTAGTCAATCCGACCAGTTTTGGTTAAATGACCATAACTTGAGCTACAAAACTCCAAATGGAGTGATTCAAAAAAGGGAAAATAAACTAGACAAACTAGGAACAACTTTGATGAAGAAAATTTAGCCAAATTCACATTGTAGAAAAGGCTAATGGAACAGTAAACTTAGGAGACCAAATCTGAATTTTTGAAATTTCTCCCAATAAGCTTTAAATTTAGATTGGCAATCAATGTCAACATAATTATGACCTAAAATGTGATATACCCTTATACATAGATTTTGATGTATGCATGTAATTATATGTATGTAATTTATTTGAGTAGTTGTATAAGAACTTTTGTAATATTATTTTGGGTATGTAATTAAAATGCAAATTATTGTAATATTCAAATTTATTTCTGAGTTTTGTAATCAATGTAAATAATTAAATTTTTGTATTTTATAAACGATAAATTATTTCCTTTTTTGAATTGAGATGTTCAGTATTGGTTTAAAAATGTGTTGAGTTGATTGCGGCAAATGATTTATTCATTGTTGGGATTGAATTGTGTGGAGAAGTGAATTTTATTGGAGTTGTGGTCGAGTAAAAATTTTAGGAGTGTGTTTCTTTTCAGGTTTTGAAGAACTGTTTTCTCAAAATACAGCCGACACTCTGCCAAAATTTTGAAAAACATTTCATAACACTAAATTTTAATCGAGGATTTGATCCGTGACCAAAATTTCAAATAAAGGTTTTATAATAAATATTAAACGTTCCCACCACTATAAAAATGATCAGAAATTGTTTTAAAATTCATTGTAGTATATTTAATGGGTTACCGGTAAGCGAAGTACGGTAATTCATTATGTGTACTACGAGATCATGTTATGCCTTACGGAAGGGTAAGGTGTGACATGTTTAGTGGTATCAGAGCAATGGTTTTAAAGTAAATTTTAAACTGTGAATTTGAAATATTTTGTCGGTAATTACAACTGCTCAAATGTTTGATATATATAGTACATTAACATCATAAATATGAACTAATGGAGAGAAATCTCCTTGTGTAGGTTGTGCTAGGAAAAAAAAAGATTTTGTGAATAGAATGGAAGAGAGAGATAAATCAATAGAACAACCAGTTACAGTTGAGGCACAAGGGGAGGCCTCAGCTCCTTAAAGTGTTGAACGCCCAACTGTACTAGTTCCACCAATCCAAATTACTACACAAATGGCCTAGCAAATAGCCACTTTTTTTTCAATAAATGGCTGATCATCTATCAGCCCAAGCTCCAGTATAGACCCAACCCCCACAAGGGCAGCATGAAATAGAGAAGGGTGAGAAAACTAGTGGTCAGAGCTTGATTAGTAAATTGGGAAAGAAAAAAGAATCTGAGGAATCTCGAGCTCAAAGATATGATAGAGGCGAATCATCAGAGTAGAAGCCACCAAGGTCCAGTCGTCGAACAACTAGAAGTTCATATCCTCCTCGCATCTGCAACTCTTGTGGCAAACTACATGGGGGCATTTGTCGTAAAGCCACTGGAGCTTGCTACAATTGTGGAAAGCTTGGACACTTTGCTAGAGATTGTACTATAGAACTTCAATCTACTCTCCGAAGTTCACAGACAGTTAGTAGAGGTCGAGATAGAAATAGAGTCGGTACTCCTTGTAAACCAAGTACAGTGAATCAACCTGAATAGAGTAGTGAACCAGCCAGGGTGTACTCTAGGCACCAGGGGGAAAGAACAGAAACTTTGGATGTGGTTGCTGGTAAGTTCTTAATTTTTGGAAGAAACAATTAGTTATTATGTGACACCCCTTACCCGTCTACAGTATATTTGAGTAAGACATGTCACACAGTGTACCGGAACACTCTATTTTATCTCAATCATTTTTATTCTTTCTTAATTTATTTGAGGTTTCGAAAATTTTATAGAAAATTCGGCAGAGTACCGGCTAAAAATGGAGAAAACAGTTCTTCGGAACCTGATAAAAACACTTTCAATAATCATTTCCAATCATTCTCAAACTCTAGTAATCATCAAAATCTCAATATTTTTCAACAACATTTCCATTTTTCAATCATTTATTTCTCATGGTATTTATATATAAGCAATAAATAAATACTCAATTTTCTATTCATAAACACAATTTTCACTATTTGTATTAACATCAAAATACATTACATAAGTCTCAATTACACAAGAGAAAATAAAAATTAGTTACAAAATACTAAAATGAAACCTAGTGTCTTATCAATGCACTGAAGATGGTGAGGTGACACGGACACTATGCAAAGCTGCAGGAGGTCTCACCCAGTCTGTGGTCTACTGGGCTCTCGGTCAGTATCTCCAGAACCTACGCGTGGCAAAAGCAACGCGCTAAGCTATATTGCTTAGTGGTGCCAATAATAAAATAAAAAGAAATAACAAAAAATAAATATGCAGTGAATGTATTGATGTCTCATTGCAAATAAATTTTCGATGAGTATTTGTAGTCATACTTATTTTGTACTAGTTATATTCATTATTTCATTAAATTTATCCACTTTCATTTTTTGTTGCCCAAGTAACCTATACTGGACGACTGGACTGGATAAACGGGTAAACTGGCACTGGGTATCAAGTACCTCGGGCTGTCACACCATCGGTCACATATGTGTCTCCCGGTGTGCAACAGAACAGCTAATAAGCTGTAATAACATTAGGCACAAGGCCAAGTATCAACATAATGTTAGAATGGCTAAAAGCCATGAAATCACAGAATGGCATAATGCCATGTGCAGTACTGCTAACTGAACCTTATTGGCATGCCAAACTATCCAAACCAATCTTGTTAGGTATACTAGGGCATTTTACACTTTTGAGTTTTACAATTTTTGAATTTCAAGTTTTGGTGTTACTATTCACTTCATTAGTCAACCAAAATATTGACTTTTGCATAGACAATAGGTACATTGGTTTTAATACTCCCAACATACCACATTTTGCATTCAAAATTTGTTGGTATTGGTTGCCAATACCATTTCTAAGCTTAAAGTTAATTGAGCAGAATTTTCAGTTTTCATACCTTATCTTTACTGTTCCATTAGTCATTTTTGCAGTGGGAATTTGGTAAAATTATCAACATGAAAGTTGTTCCTTATTTTGTCTAGTTGAATTTCCTTTTTTAAATGACTCCATTTGGAGTTTTTTTAACTCAAGTTATGGTCCAAAAACCACAACTGGCTGGATTGGAATTTTTCTGGACTGACCATATCTACAGTGCAGTGAACAGTGATTGCAACTCACTTGTTGGATAGGTTTTGGTCATAATTTGGATTAGGTTTCTTCATGAAAGTTGTTGGTCTATATCTCAACTTGTTGCTGGTAAAATTTTAGATCAATTGAACCATTCTACACTGAGTTATGGCCAAATGAACAATCACTGTTCATTTGGTCATTCTGCAGAAACAGACTGCAGGTCACCCGGATTGGGGCAAGCTTTTGGTCCACTTGGTTTGGTTTTATGGGCATGGTTTCTTCACCAAAGTTGTGCCATTATGTGTCTAGTTTCATGTCCAATTGACCTTGCACCAATTGAACCTCTACAGTTCAAGTTATGGCTGCCTAAACCTGCTGGACTCATGTCCAATTCTGTAGGTCACTTAGGGTAGCCAAACTAAACCTAAATCCCATCACTAAACACACTTCATGTCTTGTTTACCAATAACCAAATGGTCACTAATTGACAAGTAAAATGTTCCTACACCATTATAGGAGCTAAACTCCAATTTGCTCAAAACCCTAAATTCTCAATTAAATCTCAAAACCCTAACCCTAACAATCCATCACTTTATCTAACATACCCAAATCAACATCTAGCTCAAATATCCTTATCAACAACCATTTCTAAGCTATTTAGCTCAAACAAATCAATACTTTCCAAACTCCTCCCATGGCTGCCAAATTTCTTGGTGTTCATACACATATATTTTATTTCAATTCCTTATAATTTCTTACTCAATTTAAGCCTCTAACATGGAATAAAGAGTGAGAGATATGAAAATATGCACTAACCTCTTGTAGCTTAAATCCAAGCTAACCAAGACTTCAATTTTTCTTTACTTTCTTACTCTTTCTTGGCTGCCAAACTCTTCTCCTTGGTGTGGGTATAATTTTTAGTGAAGGGAGGATAAGGTTTTGAGGTGAGGAAGCTTAGGAAAATCAACCTGTAAAAGAGAAAATAGAGAGAAAGCTTCTTGGCTATGGTGGACAGGAAATGGGGAAGAAGAGTTCAGTTTTTCATTTCAATTTTCTGCCCATTTGACTCATTTTAAGTGGTTTATGGATATATGTCACAATGTGATTGGGTGAGAGTGCTTAGTGACATAAGCATGGGGTAAAAATTGCAATTTTAATTCATTTTCTTTTCTTTTCTTTGCTACTCATTTTCAATTCAATTTTTAGCAATATTTATTCAAATTTTATGTCATAATAATTATTTACTTAACTGGACATGTCGACCAAAAATCACCTCTGAAGGAGAAATGACCAAAATGCCCTCCATTTGGCTTAACAGACTAAAATTGTCTGTATCGATTGAAAAATTTTTCTAAATATTTTCTTGGAATTCTAATGCCATAGAAACCTTAATGACCCTTCTCTGGAGTCCCAAAAATTATTTTATGAATTTTGCCCCAGGTCTAGGGCTCCTAGTTGTGAGAACCGCAACTTCCTACTAGGTTACCCATCGCTTGGGCACCGGCTCATTTAACTTGGTTGTATTTTATTTCTAAAATTTTTCCTAAATTTTTCTTATTAATATTTGAGTTAATTATAGTTCCTCACTTTAGTTTAAATATTTTTCCAAACGTTCTAGCCGTCCGAACCGACAATGGTCATCCGAACAGTAGAATGTACGGAGTTGCTACAGGGAGGGTGTTACATATTATTTGATCCCAGCACTACTCGTTTGTATGTTAGTGTTGGAATTATATATTTTGTTATTATTCCTTTGCATGGGAATAAATTTGGATGCATTAGTAACTAGTCCTTTAGGATATAAACTATGATAACAAGTGTGATTGACATTAATTTTGGAAGAGTTTGTTAGCGAAAAGTATTTTCTAACACACCATAAATTATAAAGCTAATCAGTGAGCCTATTTAATGTAAGACAAGAGGACCTAAAAGTAAGTTACAGTAATAGAATTGCTCTGGATGAGGGCAAAAATGTTACTGTTAGTAATTGTTAAAGGATATTGTAATCAGAATGAGTTTCAAATATTAGTAAGTTCGAAAAGAATAAAATGTTGGAAAGTTTGAACTATTGAAATGTATCGTAGTAACTATGCAATGTTCTTATTGTTTGTATTGGAAGCTACAGATTACAATATTGACTTAGGATTATTGTGTAGAGCTACGTACTACCCGATAGTGCACTAAGATAAGGATACTTGTAAACGGCATTTGTTTTGGTATAATTATTCCAGGACAAAATTTTATTATTGAAAATGAGTTGAAATTCCTATTTAGGGATTTAAAACTCTGAAGTTAGAATATCGAGAGGTTATAGTTATAAGATAGCTAGAGTCATTGACTCAGTTATCTAATCCGAACTACGATATGTCAGGAATTGCTATAAGACTAGAGATTTCGGGATAGTCATAAATTAAATATAACATTGATAGGGTAAGGTCATCCGTCTCGGATATGGGGTTATAATTATTTTGGTATTGTTATGGATTTTTCACCTAAAGTCTAGCGAAAAGTCGTATTATAATAGTATAACAGCAATGCATAAAAAAATTTTGTTCCCCTAAATGGGGCAGGATGCTATGGATGATCATCATAACTTGTAAAATGATGTTCTAATTAAGACAAGGATAAGATAAGAATAATTGGCTAGGTATTTCCTAGGAAGAGCATAATTTTATTGTGCGGACCATAATGACTAAATTACGATTGGTACGTGACAAGAGAAAAAGGACAGATAGGTAGGCTCCCTTCTTAAGGTATTAAAGGATAGGTTATCGTTCAGTATAAGAGGAAGTAATGATTGCAAATCAGTGAAAAATAAGCTATAGAAAATTGATAGATAAAAGACTTGTGGAAGTGAAAAATTGAATAGTTGGTTCAAATATAATAAAGAAATATTACGAATATTAGTGAGAGTACGGACTAGAATGGTCAGAGGACTAAATCAAAGTAATATTGAAGTATAGCAGATTTATTAGGGGTAATAAGAGCTGCTAAACTTTGACTCGATAGTCGAGTCAAGGAAGGATGAAGATGGTAAAAAGAAATGACATCAGGAAAAAATATTTATTATGGTATAAAAGCGCAAACATCGAAATACATTAAACAAAAGCAAACAAGATGGTGTAAAATGGCACATAGACCTAGATTCGAAATAAAGTTGGCAAGATAACAGTTATAAATCTATGGCCAATGACTAGATAAGTAATTCTAATATGACCACAATGGTCATTCAATAAGGAAACATGAATCGAAATATTAAATAGAATAATAGTAAGAGAAGATTAGTGTTATACACACAAATTAAATGTTGCATTAGATTGGTAGAAGTCTTACACAGGCTCAAAGGAAAGAAGATTATAAGATTATATAGAAAGAAAAGGAAACTAAGTTCTCACTTCATAGGATTACTTGAGGTCCTAGAAAGAGTAGATCCACTAGCACGCAGATTTGCTTACCTCTGGAATTGAAATGAATTCAAATTCAACTTATGACAGAAACTCATAAGGAATTTGGCACATGAGGTGAGCAATCAATATGTAAATATTATTGGCTAAAATGCTACGGACCATCATTTAGATTACGAGGCTACATGGAAATGTGAGAGAGACATGAGAAAACAACACATATGGATGATTAAGGACTAACAGTGGGCAAAATTTCGAGGTCGACATTTCTTTTAAGGGGGAGAGAATTGTAACACCCCTATATGCATAGTCCTGTACAAATCACTGTTTCGGTGATCGGTGTTGGTCTAGACAAGTAAGAGGATTAGAATCATATTTAAGTCAGTGAGAAAAGCCCTGAATGAAAATAAATAATGATTACCAGAAGGTCAAGTATAAATAAGAAAAACAGAGCATAAAAAGTTAAATGAGCCGGGAGTCACAACGATGGGTGACCGCACTGGGAAGTGACTGCGAGATCAGTCAAAACCCTAATTTCGCACATTGCATTATGACACCGCAGTTCTAGGAAAAATTACGAAGCTAGGAGAAATGTGAAAATCATAGAAAAAGGTTAAGAACTAAATCAAATAATCAGGTCAGGGTTCTGAAAGAAACACTGAATTATTGACAAACCGGATCAGACAGACAAGGGGTAAATTGGTCAATTCACCCTTAAAGGTGGCTCATGACTTAACTGTCCAATAAAATCTGAGAAATGAAAATTTTGAAATATAGAATTAAATTAATGAAGGATAGAAAAAGAAAAAAAAAAGAAAAGAATAATGACAGCACCCAAAGTGACTTAAGCATGATGGGTAAATAAATTCCAATTAATTAGATTTTTGACCAAGTCAATTTTAATAGATAAATACACATAAAATAACAAAAATTAAAAGAAAAATAGTTGGGTCTTCTTCCACCCCTAGCCGTAGCTCTCCCTCTCTCTTATTTCTCTCTCAAATTTCCACCATGAAAGCTTAATTTCAAGCTTTCTAAACCCTAAATTCAACCTTAAATCCCTTACTTCTCTTAAAGAAAAGTTGTTATTGAACTTTGAGAAGAAGATTGAAGAAGATAGAAGAGGAAAAAAATTGAGAAAGTGAGAAGTTGGAGAAGCTTCATTCAAGGTTAGTAATTAACCACTTAATTTCTCTTTAGAATTATGTTTATGTGCATGAGTTAAGCTAGAAATTGTGGAAAAATTAAATAAAATCAAGTATGGTGGACCATTAGGGAATTTTGGTCATGCTAGGGATAAGTGGAATTGATGGTGCTTAGTTCAATTATCTTTGCACTGAAGATATGGAGGCATTACTTGTACGGTGAAAAGTGCTACATTTACACAGACCACAAAAGTCTGAAATATTTGCCAACCCAAAAGGAGCTCAACCTTAGACAGAGACGATGGATTGAGTTCCTAAAGGACTATGATTGTGTAATTGACTACCATCCTGGGAAGGCAAATGTAGTTGCTGATGCTTTGAGCAGAAAGTCCATCACAGCTTTGAGATCATTGAATGCCTCTCTATCTTTGATTCGAGATGGAGCTATTTTGGCTGAGTTGCAAGTGAGGCCAAACCTGTTACAGCAGATTTTAAATGGGCAGAAGGTAGATGAGAAGCTAATGGCTATTATGAGCAAAATCTCAGAGGGAAAAGCAACTGATTATGAGGTGAAAGCAGATGGGTGTCTGTTTTACAAAGGAAGACTGTGTGCAGATGATGGGAATTGAAGGCGATATTCTAAAAGAGGCACACACGGTGTATATGCTATGCACTCGGAAAGTACAAAGATGTATCATGAGTTGAAGCTTGATATTGGTGGCACTGGTATGAAGAAGGACATAGTGACTATGTGACTAAATGCTTGACATGTCGGCCAAGTCAAGCGAGAACATCAAGTTCCATCGGGTTTGCTCACCTATACGCATACCGAATGGAAATGGGATCGGTCACCATGGATTTTGTAAGTGGTCTACCTCGCACTTTTGGAAGAAACATGATGCGGCATGGGTGATAGTGGATGCCATTGACGAAGTCGGACACTTCTCGCCGATTAGGGTGACTACTCACTGGAGAAGTTAGCAGAATTGTATATCAGTGAGATAGTTAGACTGCATGGAATTCCACTTTCCATCATATCTGATCAAGACCCAAGGTTTACATCGAGATTCTGGAAGAAGTTGCATGAGTCCTTGGGTACCCAACTCCATTTCAGCACAGCTTTCCATCCTTAGACGGATGGGCAATCAGAAAGAGTAATCCAGGTAAACAATTGAAACCAATGAAATTGATACAAATATTGAATTAAAATGATAACAATAACGTGAAATATATGTCAGGTCCTTGAGGATATGCTGAGGAGTTATGTCATTGAGTTTGAGGGAAGTTGGGACAGATACCTCCCACTGGCAAAATTTGCATATAATAATAGCTACCAGGCTAGCATTCAAATGGCCCCATATGAAGCACTGTATGGAAGAAAATGTAGAACTCAGGTGTCTTTGGGTGACTTGGCGAAGATAAAGCGGTAGGGCGGACACGGTGAAACAGACTGAGGACAAAGTAAAATTGATCAAAGCTAATCTGAAGGTTGCCTCGGACAGACAGAAATCTTATGCCGACCTGAAGAGAAAAGAAATAGAATATGTGGTTGGCGACAAAGTGTTCCTCAAGGTGTCACCGTGGAAGAAGGTATTGAGGTTTGGAAGAAAAGGTAAGTTAAGCCCTAGGTTCATTGGCCCATATGAAGTCATTGAACGTGTGGGTCCAGTAGCCTATAGGCTAGCTTTACCACCAGAGCTGGACAAGATTCACAATGTGTTCCACGTGTCCATGCTCAGAAGATACCGCTCAGATCCTTCACATGTCATCTCCAGGGAAGAAATTGAAATACAACCGGATTTGACGTATGAAGAAGAACCTCTACGGATCCTGGCTCGGGAAGTGAAAGAGTTGAGGAACAAGCAGATTCCACTGGTGAAAGTGCTATGGAGGCGCCACAACAACGAAGAGGCAACTTGGGAAAGTGAAGAGACGATGAGGCAATAGTTCCCTCAACTGTTTGCATTAGGTAAATTTCGAGGACGAAATTTAAATTAGAGGGGAAGAGTTGTAACACCCTCCCGGTAGCAATTCCGTACATCCTGCTGTTCCGGTGACCGGTGTCGGTCCGGACAGCTAGAACATCCGGAAAAATATTTAAACTACAGTGAGGGACCATAATTAACTCAAATATTAATAAGAAAAATTTGGTAAAAATTTTAGAAATAAAATACAACCGAGTTAAACGAGCCGGTGCCCTAGCGAGGGGTAACCCAGAGGGAAGTTGCGGTTCTCGCAACTAGGAGCCCTAGACCCAGGGGAAAAATTATAAAATAATTTTTGGGACCTCAGAGAAGGATCATTGAGGTTCCTATGGCATTAGAATGCCAAGAAAATACCTAGAAAAATTTTTCAATCGGTATAGACAATTTTGACCCGTTAAGCCAAACGGAGGGCATTTTGGTCATTTCGCCTTCAGAGGTGATTTTTGGCCGACTTGTCTAGTCGAGTAAATAATTATTATGACATAAAATATAAATAAATATTACTAAAAATTTAATTGAAAATAAGTAGAAAAGAAAAGAAAAGAAAAATGAAAGTAAAAGCTTAAATATGCCATCATGCTTAAGTAAGCATGATGCAATTAAATTTTCCCACCAATTGGAATGTGACAAGCACACACTAAAACAATTAAAAAGGGAAAAAAATGGACAGAAAATCAGTTTTCTTCTTCTTTTTTTCAGCTTGCCGAATCCTCCCATGGAAGCTTTCATTTTCTCCTTCATTCAAGCTTGCAAATCCCTCTAACCTTACCCCAAAACCCTAAGCTACCTTCACAAAAAATTAATCCCACACCTAGACAAAGCAATTGACAGCCAAGAAAAGAGGAAACAAGGAGGTTTTCACAAGTCCAAGAAGTGTCCCTTAAAGGTTAGTGCACTAAAACCTTTTCTTTCAATTTTAGGTGTAGTATGCATGCCAAATTAAGTGGGAAATTCAAGAAATTGAAAGAATTAGTTAAGGAATTAAACATCCCTAATTCAGCAGCCTTGGGAACCTTATGGGGTTTGATGAATTCCTACATATATACATGATTAGTGATGATGATTGATGAGGTTATAGGCATGAGAAGTGATAGGAATTTAATTTATTAAGTTTTGAAATTTGAAATTAGGGTTTTGGGAGTGAAGAATTGGACTTGGTTTATGAAGTGATTAATGGACATTTTAATGGTCAATTAGTGACCATTTAAGGCAAGTTAATCATAATTTGAAGTGAGTTAATGCATGATGGCAAATGGGAAGGCTGCCCTAAGATAGCAGCAGGGTGACTGAAATTTCAGTCCACTTGGACAGCCATAACTTGGGCTGTGTTGGTCCAATTGGTGTTTGGCCAATTGGACATGAAACTAGGCTTATAATGGCACATTTTTGCTGAAGAAACCATGCCCGAAAGACCAAAGCAAGAGGACCAAAAGTTGGCCCCAATCCGGACACCACAATCGATTCTGAGAATGACCAAATGAGCGATCGCTCATTTGGCCATAACTCACTGTAGATTTGGTCAATTGACCTGAAATTTTTACAGCAACAAGTTAAGACATAGAAAAACAACTTTCATGAAGAAACCTCCCCAAATTATGGCCAGAACCAATTCAAAAATGCAATCACGATCCTTTGTTCATGTTCAGTAGATATGATCAATTCTGCAGATTGGCAATCCGGCCAGCTGTGGTTTTTGAGCCATATCTGGAGCTACAAAACTCCAAATGGAGTGATTCAAAAAAGGAAATTCAACTAGACAAAATAAGGAACAACTTTCATGTTTGTCATTTATTCAAATTCCCACTGCAACAGGGCCCAATGGAACAGTAAAGTTGGGTCTCAAAAACTGAAATTTCTGCCCTCTTAGAATTAAGTTGAGAAATGGAAATGGCAATCAATTCCAACAAGTTTTAAATACAAAATGTGGTATGTTTGGGGTGTTAAAACCAATACACCTATTTTCTATCCAAAAATCAACATTTTTGTTGACCAATGAGGTGAATAGTGACATCAAAACTTGAAATGCACAAATTGAAGAACTTTAAAGTATCAAATGCCCTAGCATACCTAACAAGATTGGTTTGGATAGTTTGGCATGCCAATAGGGTTCAGTTAGCAGTACTGTACATGGCAATATGCCATTCCGTGATTTTATGGCTTTTAGCCATTCTGACCTTGCATTGAGACTCAGCCTTGTGCCTGATATTATTCTGACTTGTTAGTTGTTACACTGCACCGGGAGATGCATATGTGACCGATGGTGTGACGGCCCGAGGTACTAGATACCCAGTGCCAGTTTACCCGTTATCCAGTCCAGTCGTCTAGTGTAGGTTACTTGGGGCAACCAAATGAATAAAAGTGGACAAAGTAAATGATTTACAAATACTAAACAAATGAATCATACACATTCACTACATATTTGTTTTCTTGCTATTTTCTTTTATTTTATTATTGCACCACTGAGCATTATTGCTTAGCGCGTTGCTTTTGCCATGTGTAGGTACTGGAGATACTGATCGTGAGCCCAGTAGACTGCAGACTGGGTGAGTCCATCCTGTAGTTCTGCACAGTATCCGTGTCACCTCAACTTCTGCAGTGCATTGGTAGGACACTAGGTGTCATTTTGACATTTTGTAACTAAATTTTGATTTTCTCATATGAAATTAAACTTGTGTAATGTATATTGATGTTTATGTAAATTATGAAAATTGTATTTGTGAATGGAAAAGTAAATGGTTATTTATGATTTATATGTGATCATCACATGTGATGGATCATTGAGAATTGAAATTGAAATGTTGAGATCTTGATATTGAGTTTTGTGATGATATTGGAGTTAAGAATGAATGAATTTGTTTATTGGAAGTGTTTTTCACAGGTTCCAAAGGACTGTTTTCTCCATTTTTAGCCGGTACTCTGCCGGATTTTCTTTAAAATTTACGGAACCTCAAATAAATTATGATTTCAATAAATGACTTAAATGAGTTATATTTTACAAGTTATATTCAAAATTATGCTGAAAATTAATTAAGGTATATTAGAATGTGCCGGTACACCGTGTGGCATTACTTACTCGGGTATACTGTACACGGGTAAGGGGTGTCACATATTCCATCAATTTATGTCTCCTTACTATAGTTTAAGTGTAGTTCTAGAAATTCTGGCTATCCAAATATATATTAATCCTCAGAACAGTAGAATGTTCGGACTACCTGCAGTGAGGGCGTTACATTGTGACAGATAATCACATGTGGTGAATAATTCGGTTAGCTGAGATAGTAACGAATTCCTTGCCTTATCCCTAAAAAACAATGGAAACACTCTCAGGCGAATGGTATCTTCAGAAACTCCGTTCATCTTAAATGTATCACATAGAACAAGGAAGTACTAGAGGTGGAAAGGAAGTTCTAGAGGTGGAAATGTGGATCTTCTAATGGAGAACCCCTAAAATGGCTTTGTTAAATCATCTAAAGCCATGCTAGTTTCAACTCAAAGTTATTAATGATCACTGTAAGTCGCGCCACATGTAACACCCTAGACAAATCCCACATCGGCAAAACACGGGAGAGATACTGGGTTTATAAGTTGGTGGTTCGTAACCCCTATTGACGCGTTTTAAAATCGTGAGGGCTTCAGCCTAGAACGGACAATATCACTAGTGGGCCGGGCCATTACATTTGTGGTATCAGAGCCGCTCCGCGTGCAACCTTGAACGATGGTGGGGCAAACCTCAGCGAGGATGCTGAGTCCCATAAGGGGGGTGGATTGTAACACCCTAGGCAAATCCCACATCGACAAAACACGGGAGAGATACTGGGTTTATAAGTTGGTGGTTCGTAACCCCTATTGACGCGTTTTAAAATCGTGAGGGCTTCAGCCCAGAGCGGACAATATCACTAGTAATTTAATGGCCCAGCCCACTAGTGATATTGTCCGCTCAGGGCTGAAGCCCTCACGGTTTTAAAACGCGTCAATAGGGGTTAGGAACCTCCATCTTATAAACCGAGCATCTCTCCTGTGTTTCGCCGATGTGGGATTTGCCTAGGGTGTTACAATCCACCCCCCTTATGGGACTCAGCATCCTCGCTGAGATTTGCCCCACCATCGTTCAAGGTTGCACGCGGAGCGGCTCTGATACCACAAATGTAATGGCCCGGCCCACTAGTGATATTGTCCGCTCTGGGCTGAAGCCCTCACGGTTTTAAAACGCGTCAATAGGGGTTAGGAACCTCCATCTTATAAACCGAGCATCTCTCCCATGTTTTGTTGATGTGGGATTTGCCTAGGGTGTTACACCACACTTGATTGAAATCCTTGAATGTTACATGCAACATAGTCTTTTAGAGGTTTGTGTCCTACTCTACCATCTTTTAATATTCAGCCTCTTATTGCTTCTTCCCCTTTTGAATAGCTTTTAAATTTTTTCTATTTCTAGATCTAATTCAAGCAATTCCTCCTTTGGTTTGGCTTTGGTCATAAACTAAAGAGCGATTCCTAAAATGTGATCAAGCAAGCAAGGTGAGGTATAAGAATTAAAACAAAAAAAAATGTCTAAATTAATTAAATTGCCTATCATTCATTATCAAATCATCGGTCCCTCGCAACAGCACCAAAAACTTATTGTGCAAAATTCCACAAGTGCACAGATCATTAACAAGTAATAAAGTGATGAATGAGTATTGCTCCCATAAAGACTATGTTAAATACTGAACTAAACAACAATTACAATTATCTAGACAATCTAATTGTGATACCCCTTACCCGTCTACAGTGTAGGCGAGTAAAGAGTGCCATATTCGGTGCTGGAGCACCCTATCTTATCTTATCCTGTCCATTGTTAATCTTATACTTCATAGAAAATATGTGGTAAATTTTTTTTTTATCATAAATTATTTCTATGGATACCCAGGCAGAGCCTCCTCTATTTTATTAGCATCTGGTGGGTTCTAATATTTACTTGTTAAAAATAATTTCATATGTATCTCATATTTCCATATATATCATGTCATTCACAAATTTTCATGTAATTTCAAGAAAATAATACAACTCATTCATATGGAAATTTATATACAAAAGCTTACAAGCTTTATTTATAATCCAAAATATAATTACAATTTATTTACAAAGTTCAAAATGACTTACACTGTATCTACTTATGTACAATAAACAAAATGCAAAATCTAATAACATGGACGCTACTAAAATAAATACTGCTGATGTGACTAGCAGACACTATCAGATCTGTTCAAATCTCTATCAGGGCACTAGTGCTGCGGTTGCTACTATGGCTATGTCTGGTCTCCAGTACCTACGCGATGGAAAAACTAATGCGCTAAGCGAATTGCTTAGTAGTACATAACTTTAAAGAAAAATAACTGAGTAATTAAAAGTAATAATTCTAGGCTAATTTCATAAATTCTAAGTCTTTACAGATTTATTTGACTTTGGGATCAATTTATTTATTAGGATCTTATATGTACATTTGTTTCATTTTTAGTCTCTTTAAAATCATATCAGTGCCCAAGTAACCTATAACAGACTATAAAGGCTGGATACACGGGAGTATACTGGCTAGACAACTATATGTCTACCCTGTATACAACTGTCATGTCAGGCATAAGGCTAGCGGGTAGGCTATCAAAGCAAAAAATGAAATTAGGCACAATAGCCAACGGACAGGCATATAGCCTATAGAACAATCATATCAGACATATTTTGTCGATCAATAATTATTCATATAGGCAGTACTGCTATCTATAGTCCCTAATTGGTATACCAATCGATCCAAATTATATACATAAGCTTAGGTTTACTTTGGGCAATTAAGCATTATCAATTACTTATTAGAAATTTCATGTCACTTTGTAGTAGGAAAGTGGGTCCCACATACCTATTTCATATAATTAAGTCTTTAGCAATATATTAGGCTTAAAACCCTACCATAAAATAGTTTGTCTTGTGAACCTTTCTTTAGGTTCATTTTTAATGTCTTAAATTTACCTATCAATTTAATCACTTTGTGGCCACTGTTTGGCCATACTTCTTTCATGGAAGTTGTTACTCTATGTCTTGTCTTTGTTTTCCCTTTTGAATCATGTCATTTGGATTTTTGGAACTCAAGTTATGGTCAAATAACCATAACTAGTTCATTTCCTAATTCTGGCTCTTTAACTAGGCAAATTTTGGAGTTACATTTTACCAATTTAATTGGACATGTTGCAGTCACTTTTAGGCTTAGTGTTCTTCATAGAGTTTATTTCCCTATGTCTTATGGTTACTCAAAATTTTGGATTGCAATTTTTCAAGTTTTGTAGAATTACTTATAGCCAAATCACTGGCCTGGACACTTCTACCCTATGTGAACAGGATTCCAGTTCAGGTCAGTTACTTTGACTCAAGCTTTAGGGTTCTTACATTCATAATTTGAGAAAAGTGTCTAGAATAAAGTTGGATCTCTATTTCTCAGGTTTCTACAACAATATGGCTCATATAAATTGGAGTTTTCTAGTGGTAGATATGACTAAAAGACTATTCTAGGGTCAAATGGTCACTTAGGCAATTTCCAGAATTTGCATACTAATTTGATCTAGCCAATTGACCTAATTCTCTTGATTTTTGGGTTTTGGTCAAAATACCAATATTGTAGATTGATGTCTTGTGAAAATTTTGCCACTAATTTCATTGTATTTGGATTTTTGTAGACCAAGTTATGACCTCTTTGCCAAAACTGATCAAGTAAGCCTATGTCTAGCAAAATCTGGGCAATATGGTTCTGGGTAGTTTTGTGACCTAACTTTGGCCAACAATTTAGTATGGTTTAAGGCATTTCTGGGCTCTGTGGTCTTCATGAAAGTTGTAGTCCTATATCTAAGATTTCTAATGATATAAAATTTAGGTCATTTGGACCTGTCTAGAGGAATTGATAGCTAAATGAATGTGTACTGTTCATTTGGTCATTTTTCTGGGTTCATCATTTGGTTATCCACATTGGGACAACAATTTGGTCAAGTTCTGGATAGAATTTGGGCATGATTTCATCATGAAGAATGAAGCATTTTAGGTTTAGTTTCATCTCCAATTGGCCTCATACTAATTGGAGTAACACAAATTCAGTTATGGCTTAAAATATACACTGGATTTTCAAAGTCTTGACCTGCATGGAAAATATACACTTTTGACAATTTTCATTTCCTCCAACTCCAAACTACAAATTGACATTCATGGCACTTCTAACATCATCAACTCATCTTAGAACAATTGAATTCCAGCAATAACACAAAGTCTCTAATAGTTAAACCAAAACCCTAACTCCAATTTGTCAACCACAATATACACATGCAATCAATTTCTCACACATATAACTTCATATACATATATATTAACATCACCAAACACCATTTACATGCATGAAAACATTAAACTCCCATATTTTCAAAGTTGCTGAAATCTAGGGTTCTAAATTACTAATCATTTTCTTCCAATTTCATGTCATGCTCACTCATTTCAATCTCAATTTAAGATTTAACAAGGAAAGGAGAAGAAAACTTACACTAACCTTGAATGGAAAATTCTTCAAGTTGCTAAAACTTCACCAATGCTTTCTTTCTTGGCTGCCTATAGTCATCCCAAGGTGTGTTGACTAATTTTTGTGAAGAAACTTGTGAGGTTTATGGTGAGAATGGGAGGGATTTAGAGCTTGGAAAAGGAAATTCATGGAGGAAGAATGAGAATAGGGTTTCGGCCATGGGAAGGTTAAAATGAAGAAGATGGCATCTAGTGGACTTAGTTTGTCACTTTATGCCCATTTATATCCCACTAAATATTAATTTATTAATTATAATAATTAAAGTTTTAATATTTATAATAATTTCCTTTATGTTCCTTTAATCACTTTACATATAATTTCATGTTTTCATGGGATTTTCAAAATTTTAATATCACTCATTTTAATGGACATTTAGGTCAAAAGTTGACTCTAGGTGCCAAATGACCAAAATGCCCCTCTTCGGGTTATAGTGAAATTTTTTCGATAATACTGACTAAATCCCTGACCTGACGGTTCCTTTAATTTTATATTGTATATTTCATTTTTATTTTTGCCTGTACCAATTAACTAAATTTTCCTTGACATTTTCAATGTCATTCATACCTCAGTAAACCTTTAATTACATCCCGAAAATTATTTCCTAGGGTTCCTCACGGTTTTGGGGTCGTCAACTGTCTACGCAGTGACTTCCCAGTACGATCACCCATCGTTGTGGTTCTGGCTCCTTTAACCTAGTTACATTTCATTTCTTTTATTTTCTCTTAATTTTTCTTAGCCTTTATTTCATCAATTTATGTTTCCTCACCCTAGTTTAAGTGTAGTTCCAGACATTCTGACTATCCTAACAGAGTTAGTCATCGGAACAGTAGAACGTATGGACTACCTACGGTGAGCGTGTTACACTAATTATAGATAAATAGTAATTAAATCTAAATTAAATGAAATAAAATCTAAAGAAATTGACTAAACTTGAATATCAATTAATAAAAGCATTCTAGACCTAGGGGTTCATACTTTAATCAATTAGAAATCTTATCTAATTCATTCAATAAATGGAAAATTATTACTTTGAAGGAAATTAATCCTAAGTTATCTTAAGTCCTCTCTCAAGGTACTCAAGTTGTATTTCAATTAACTCAAACCCTACTTTTATGGCAATTAAATTAATTAAAACCCATTAAGTTCTTGTGATTAATTATTAAATCCACATAGAATTCAAGCCTATCTCTAGATCAAGAAACTTAAGTTTAAAGTCCTATTTATTGCAATATTAATTTTCAATTTCAGTCCTTTAATTAATATCTAAAATCAATACTAAGTGGAGCACAACACAAAGCATGTATTAAGAACATAAGAGATTGAATCAAAGAACAAAATATCCAATTTATTAAATAAAATCAAACCAAATCCATAATTGAATTGAAAGCAATTCATCTCGAACCCTAAAATAAAAGATACTACTCACATATGGTGAGTTTTATATTCTAGTTCATAAAATAATAAAGAAAAGAAATGAGAATAAATAGAATGAAAGAAGCCATATGGAGAATTGTAACCTTTGACTTTTGGAACTTCAGTTGGAACTTCCTCTAAAACCATTGCAGATTCATTTCTCCTCTCACTTTTTTGAAAGGTAATGTGCTCTCTTGAAAGTAAAAAGGTTCCCCCCCTTAAAACCCTAACTTATTGTATTTATATCTACTGAAAAATCCTTGTTCCAGAGTCCAAATACGCTTTGAAAACCTTTAGGAATAGCTAGGAGTCATGGGAGGTCAAATCTAAAATTTTGTCCCTAATAACAGCATGAGGCATGTAATCTTTTTAGTTTACATAGTCCTGCCCCGTGTAACATTTTGGATTGTCAATTTTTGAATTTTCTGGGGTGCAAAAGGTTACATGGGCCATGTTTTTATTACACGAGTTATGTAATTTTATGCACTAAGGATCACAGGCCATGTTATGCCTTTTTCTACTTACAATAACACAAACATCTTCTAGGGCTTCCAAACTTTATTTTTCATATTCTAACACCCCTCCAATTGCCTCCATACCTTCCCAAATCATCAATACATACCTAATAAAGGCCAAAAATCAAGGAATTAAACCAATTTAATATATAATTTAAAAAAAACTAAAAATACTTGAAAATAAGCATGAAGGTAATAAAATACTAACAAAATGTAATTAAAGTAACAAAACACCAGCCAAATGCAATGAATATGCTTCCTAAATACCTATATGATTTGACTATATCAAACACCCATACCAATCTAATGCTTGAAACCATATCCAACCCTTGAAGAAAGAGAGAAAAGAAGAGTTTGGGCCTATAGAAAGTTTGAAAATTGTAGGTAGAAAGATGCCTGAAATGATAGAAGGAGTTCAAGGAGGGATATGAGTAATAAGCATGAGAAAGAGATTTGCAAGTTGGAAGCCATGCAGTTAGAGTTACACTGCAAAGTTCAAGTGTCTTGTTAGTAATGAATTCATTTCATGCTAAATTTGAGGCTAATGTTAATAATGCAAATTCTCCATTTGCTTATTTGTTTGATATTTATCCTGATTGTCATATGCATAGCATCCATAATCACTTAAAATTTATTTCATGCATTGAACTCAATCTCTATTAAATTGGGTATACCATAAAACCCTAAGTAAAATTGGCTACAAATTTAACTTTAGAAGAAAAAGAAAAATTCATAAGTTTGATAACAAAGTACATATAAGTATTTACCCAGTCCTATAAAAACATGTTAAATTGATAGAGACATAGTGCAACATTCTAATAGATCCACATATAAGGCCAATAAAAAAAAAGTATAGAAAAGATTGCCTAAAGAGTAAAGAAGCAAATGAGAATATCAGTCAAGAAATGCTATAAGAAAACTTTTCCTTGCCTCATATACAACTAAATATTCACTGATCTAGTTAATAAAGTGAAGATAGCCTTCACCCTAGAAAAAGGGATCAATTATTACAAAATAATGTCATTCCATGATATGATCCACAAGAGACTAGATGTTTGTAACATACAAAAGAGTCATTTTATGCTACTAGAGAAGTTCTTCCAAATGGGAAATAAAAAACAAGTTTAGCCTCAACTGAAACAAATGTTTCTCTAGGGGTAACATTGTCTTCTTAGGTATGTGGCACGAAAGCAATATATCCTAGTGAACTATAAATAAGATTTATTCTAGAAGGTGATCATGCCAAAATAGAAATAGAGATTTGGTCATGTATCACATGTAGGCTTACCAAAGAAAGATAGCCAAGGCCTTCAATAAGAAAGTAAAGCCCAGAAAGATAAAATAATGATGTGGTTCTAAAATAAGCTAGGCTAGTTCCTTTCAATCCTTATGGAAAATTTATTTCAAATTGGGATGGTTAATATACCGTGAACTTGGCTTTGCTTAGAGGAGCACCATATTTAACAGCAATGAGTTCTAAGTATCAGTCAACATGGATAGATTGAGAAGCACTTTGTTTAAAAAGATGCTCGTTAGATTGAAAACTCAAAAAGGGTAGTCTAGGCAAAAGTTAGAGCAAAAGAAAAAAAGGCAAAAAAAAAAATAAAAAATAAAAAAGGATTAAATAAAAATAAAATATTTGCTAGATTGAAAAACTTAAAGGGCAGCCCAGGTAAAAGGAAAGCGAGAGAAGATTTGGATAGAAAACCTGGAAGGGGCATAGTTTGTATATGCCTTTGAAGAGTTAAAGATGTAACTGTATTTAAAATTCAAAAGGGCTAATGGTGTGTCCAATTTAATAAAGATAGTTTAATTGTATAAATGGAATTTCATTTTATTATGATTGCTTTTACATTTTGTCCAAAAAGGAGATAACATCAATAAATAGGTAATAGAGATTATGTCTTTAACCTCTTAGTTGTTCTATCATTATCATCTTACATCTTATCTAATAAAGCTATCCATTCTTTATAAGCACCACTGGAAGAGTTATTAGCAGGTCTAGTGAAGCAATGCTAGATATAGTAGTTCTTCCAAGCGCCTTTGATCTCCTAGAGCAAATGGGAGTTAGCTCTCCAACTTTGAAGTGGCACTTGTCTGAAAGAAGACTTAGTTAAATCAGTAATGCCAAAACAAGGCAAATAGGTCTTAAAGGTCATATGAGATAAGTTTTAACAAGTAATGATCCACTGTGTCCTTAAATCAAATATGATATTAAACTAAGCAGTCTTAAAAATTGACTCAGTTGGCTTAAGAGGACATCTAGATTGTGGATTTTGAGGCCATGAAGGAATCTTAGTCAGAACAACTAGAAGTTTAAACTTCTCTTGTAGCTAGATTTAAAAAAAGAAAATAAAAGAAAAGGAAAATTAAAGCTCGCCAAGTTGAAAACCTGCAAAAGGTGGCTTAAGAAAAAATAAAAAAAAAAGAAAAAAAAAAAAGAAAAATTGAAGCTCACTTAGTTGAAAACCTGTTAAGGGCATATTAGACAAAAATTAAATCCAAAAAAAGGAAGAAAAAGAAAAGTTAAAGCTCACTAAGTTAAAGACCCATAAATGGAAGCTTAGTCATAAGTAAGGGAGTAAGGGAGTAAGGCTTGTATATTCCTCATAAGTAAGAAGAAACACAAACTAATCCATCTAAGTAACGGAGTAAGGCTTCTTTCAAGTAATTTAAAGTGTAAAGAGAAGTTTAGCATGTAACTTCCCTAAAGAGAGGGTAGAATAATGGAATTATGAGGAGATGGTTTCCTACTTAAAATGATGTTAAACTCTCTATAAGTTAGATATATCTCAAAGTTTTGAAATTGGAACACATGAGCAATTGTGTCCCAGAAGTGAAGAAAAAGCCATCAAAAAAGGGAAAATCCAACTTGATATCTTGAAGACGTCTTAGACCTTCCAAAAGTATTCTATGAAATGCACACTAGAATATAACATCAACCTTTTTATTAATCTAGCCCTTGAGCATGTTTTTAATCGTGGATTGCATTATGGAAAAAAAATAAAATAGAGGAATATTGGGCATGACATTTAATCAAAGTGAATGGAAAGAGAATTAGCCTTTGAAAAGGGAAAAAGAGAGAAACAAAAAGGGCAAGAAGAAAAAAGAAAAAGAAAAAATAAGGAAAAAAAAAAAAAAAGAAATCAAGGGTAGGAGAAACCCCCCTTACGCAGTTTTTAGGGATTTAAAAGAAACCCAAACCCTAGATTGAATTAACAGAACTAGCAGAATTAGAACCAATAACGACAGGATCTCTTAGTTCAATTTTGGAGCTTACACTTCTCGCATCACATTAGGAATAAAATTTCATGTTTTTTAGAAAGGTAAAATTACATTTTCATTCCCAAAGAGTCACTTTTTACAAAAGGGTCCCCATGGTCCCCAAGTGGAGCAAATTTTTTTTTTTTCAAAGAAGTCTAGAACCCCAGTGGAATTTCAAAAGCACTAGCCACACTTTTCTAATGGAGACTTTTCTAAAAGGATGAGTACAGCACAATTGGGGTCTTTAGACCCAATGATAACTTGGTCTTTATGACACAGAGTATGTCCTGCACATCATAGAAGTCATTAAGATATAGAGTTCATCCTGCACATCATAGAAGTCATTAGAATATATAGTATGTCCTGCACATCATAGAATGCTTTAGGATACAGAGCATATCTTACACATCATAAAAGTTTTAGGACATAGATTATGTCTTGTACATCAGTTTTAGAGCACAAAGTATGTCCTGCACATATGAAAGCTTTAGGATATGAAGTACATCCTAGAATAAGCTTTGGGATATAGAGCACATCTCATAGGACACACAATAAGTCGCAACAGAATACAAAGTATGTTCTATAAGCCATAAGACATAGAGTACATCTTGGAATTAATGGGGTGCTAGATGTATACATGCATATTGGTGGGCTTTGGGATACAAAGTACATTCCATAGGACATAGAGTATGTTCTTGCAAAATACAAAGTACATTTTGCAGGCCACAAAGACATAGAGTAAGTTTTAGAATAGGGCACAGAGTACATCCTAGCAGAACACGTTTTGCGTTTCGCAAATGGTTTATGAGATATAAAGTACATCTTGTAAATCATGGTTGTCTATGAGATACAAAATATGTCCTATAGATCTAATCTTATAGAATACAAAGTACATCCTACAAGGTCACCTTATGGCTTGTAAGAGACAGAGAAGCTCTTACAAAATTGCATTTTTAGAACTATGTTAGGTTTTATTCTCCTTGAAAAGGAGATACATAAGTAATCTAAGTGTTACTTAGGTGTGAAGCCC
This sequence comes from Hevea brasiliensis, assembly GCF_030052815.1. NCBI lineage: Eukaryota > Viridiplantae > Streptophyta > Magnoliopsida > Malpighiales > Euphorbiaceae > Hevea > Hevea brasiliensis. The sequence continues at coordinate 28,244,862 of NC_079503.1, forward strand.
AAAATTTCAAATCAAACTTTTTCAAATCAAGTTGCATTTTTTTTTTTTGGAACTATGCTTGTTGATTTATAACCTCGCAAGTATATGGATTATGAATAAGTAATATAGTAATGAGTAAAGTATCATTCCCATGAGGAATTTGTAAGTACTAAGCTAGACAATAACTTTGACTATTTAGACTACCAATTATGATGAGAGATTTAATTTAAACTAATTAAAGATGTTGAAAATAAAAGAAGACAAAGCAGTAAGCTTGAATTTAGAAAATAATTCACTAAAGCAATTCCAGAATTAGGATTTCACACTTTAACCTTATTATGAACTTAACCTTACCTATTTAACAAATTGAAAATTATTACTTTGATGGAAATTAATCCTAAGATATCTTAAGTCCTCTTTAAAGGCATCTAAGGTGTATTTAATTAATATAAACCCTACTTTTGTGGTGATGAATCTTAATTAAAACTCTTTAAGGTCTTTGATTAATTATGGAACTCCATAAAGGATTTCAACCTATCTCTAGGTCAAATTTTCTAAGTTCAAAATCCTGATTTCTAATACTAATCTTCACCTTTCTATTTTTCAATTAGTATCTTATATCATAACTAAGTGGGTACCAATACATAGCATGCATTCAGAACACAGAATATTGAATCGAAAAACAAAACTCAAATTTATTAAATAACTTTAGTACAGATCCATAACAAAATTGAAAGTGCTACTCTCTTAACCCTAGAATTAAACAAACATAATGAAATTAAAATAAAAAAAAAATATATAAGACAATTTGAAGAAATAAAGTAAAAGAACCCAGAACAAAGATTTATAGCTTTGAATTTTTGGAACTTCATCTGAGGTCCTTCTCCTTGAGCTTTGATGCAGATTCTATCCAAATTGCTTAGAAAACTAGGGTTTGAAAGTAAAACAAACTCTCCTGATACACTTGTATCATATAGATATTTTAAGGCACAATTGCACTATATTTCATAGCATATAGGTAGATAATTGCATGCATTTTAGCTAGTTTCATTAGTTTTTGTTAAATTGGTTTATCTCCACTCAATTTCATGTTTTTTTTTATATCTTTTTAGGTGTTCTAAAGGAAGTCCAAAACATAGGAGTCAAATAGACAAGTTTGGGGAGAAGGAAAAGTAAGAAAAGCTGTTGCATCATACTACATGAAGCTAGACCTGTGTAACCCTCTTACAAAGTGATTGAAAAAAACATTAAAAGCCCCACTACACGGGTCATGTAAATGATCCCGTGTACCTCACGATGCCCCATGTAACTCTCTAGACATCCAAACCTGAACAGCTAAAGAAAGGAAGATAGTGTTAGTAGTATGCCCTAGAGCATATCATTTTGTATGTATCTTGTACATATTTTTATTAATAAAAGGCATTTCCACTTTTCCGTTTACATAATATATTTATGTGTAATAGAAAAGGTCCACTGATATTTTGTTAGAAATATTATTCTTAAGTTGTTAAGAATATGAGTGACAATATTTCTAGCACAAAGTATCATAAATAGGTTCACAATCGAGGATACTTCATAATAAGGACATGACCTATCCAGAAAGATTGTATTCATGTTTGTTACCAAGTTATTTATATGAGATATAAATAAGATGGAATGGTGAGTCTCATGCCATATGACAAACATGATAGGCACTTATAAATGATAAGTAGGCTGAACCAGTGACACTTATGACAAGCACATGGAGTTTACTCTTGTCAATGTTTTGTCATAAATCATATCAGTGCATATAATCTTTAGACCTAAGATAGCACAGTTATCTTGTATATAGGTAGTTTGAGTTTGATACTGCTTTCATACTTGTACTGTGTATGGGTATATGGGCATCTGTTGGCTCCTACTAGTTATATATGGAGGTAGGTGTTGATCAAGATGGAATCTGTTCCTCTAAGTAAATAGAGATAAAATCCTATGTTCATTTAGTTATTCTTTGATGTTTCACGTTCTTGGCCAAGACAGATAGATTTATTCAGAAAAGAGTTTCTGATGAGAAAATCTTTTTAATCTAGAATTGGAATTAAAAGAGAACATAATATTCATAGCAAATGGAGTTTGACATAAACCATGACTCCAGCTTGAGTTGGGATTTTGTAACAGAGAGATTCTAGTGCATGGTAACATATGATTATAGGTTCATTTAAGGTAAACCTTATTACTAATTGGTTGGCCATGACATACTATGCTAGGTGTTAACCATAGTCTATGAGGTTCATAAAATGATTTAGAGAAATCATTTAAGTTCTGATGATATTAAGAGTTGATATCATGTCTCATTGCCAATTAGTGATGAGCCTAGTAAATCACACACATATACAAGTTATCACCTATTTAAATATGGTTTAATTAATTAATTAAATATTTTAATTGATTAATTAAATAGGTTTGGTTGGCAATTAAATTGCAAAGTTCCTAGCATGACTTGAAACCAAATCTAGATTATTGGATGTGTAGTATAAGTTAAATCTATGTTTAAAGTATTTAAATATGAATTTAATTAATGAGAAATTAATTGATAGAGATTAACTAATTAATTTATATTTGATATAAATTGATTAGAAGAAAGATTAAATATAGGTTTGACACTTGGCACAATGTGATTGGGTCACTTAAACCTAGAGCTAATCAAAGGGTGACATGTGACAAGGGTTTAATGTGTTAGCCTAGCTATATAAGTGTTGTTATGAAAAAGAAAAACAACCAGCAGCCACTCCTCTCCTTTGTCATGCCATTTTGAGGCTCTCCATCTATTCTTCTTCATCTCTCATCAATTCAAAGAGATTAGCCACCAATCTCTTGAATTAAGAATACAAGAAATTGTTTCTAGTGTCCTTTTTACATCTCTAATCTCTTAAAAGGCAGAACTTGAATTTTTAATTAATAGAAAAGGCTGTAGAAGCTGTTCAAGGGCTGCCTTATTGTGGACAAACTAGAGGGACAACATCTGGTGTCCTGAAGACAAATCTCAAAGGCGCAAACACGCTGCAGTGCATCAAGAGATTAGTGTAATCGTTCTTGATTTAATCTAGGGTTCTAAAATTAATCTGATTAATTTTAAAATCTTAAATGGCAAATACAGATCCAAAAACATATTAAAAGAGTTTTAATATGTTGTTTATCATTGAAATCAAATAGATAAAAATAAATCTTGCATGATGCATGTGACCCTAGGTGAAAAATTTTGAATTCAATGGTATAAACTTGTGTTTTTCACGCTTCCGTTCCTTCAGATAGTACACAGGCCACGTACTTCACCCCATATAGACTTAAAGACCCCTGTGTAACCTACTGTTTCCCACCTGAATGAAGCCAAATTTTGCCTAGAAACTTACATGCCCATGGGTCGTGTAGTGCCACATGGGCCATATACTTTGTAGCAAATAAATTTCTAATGTGACTCGAACTCCACTCTTCGCATTCTGAATAGAATTCTAAGGCTCTTGGAACTCTAAAACATGACCCTGAGACACCTGATATAAATACCAAAAGACTGAAACAAGGAGAGGAAACATTCCTTTGAAAGAAGTCTTCCAATTTAGAATTAGTTTTAGCCTTACAAACCCTAGTTTTCCATGCTGTTTGAAGATAAGTTGTATTACCACCAAGGAGAAGAGCTCTCAGCCATAGTTCTAAAAGTCCAAAGCTGCAAAATCTTTTTCTGGGTTCTTTTATTTTATTTCTTCAAGTTTTTTATGTTCTTTTATCTTAATTATAATATGTTTGTTAAACTCACCATGAGCGAGTAGTTTGTTTAATTATGGAATTAGTACAATAGCATTTTTTATTTTTGTTATGGATACATACTAAGTTTATTTAATAGGTTTGAGTTTTGTTCTTTAATTCAATATTCTGTATTCTTAATGTATGATATATGTTAGTACCCACCTAATCATGATATAAGATACTAGTTGAAGAACTGAAAAGTGAAGATCAGTGTTAGAAATTAGGATTTTGAATCTAGAAAATCTGACCTACAGATAGGCTGACATCCTTTGTGGAACTTTATAATTAATCAAAGAACTTAGAGGATTTTAATTAAGGTTGATCGCCATGAAAGTAGGGTTCAGATTAATTAAAATACACCTTAGGTGCCTTGAGAGGGGACCTAGGATATCTTAGGATTAATTTCCATCAAAGTAATAATTCTCAATCCATTAAATAAGCAAGGTTAAATCCATAATAGGGTTTAAGTGTGAAATCTTAATTCTGGAGTTGTTCCCTTCTTAGATTCTTTTAAATTAAATTCCCAACTTTATCTTCTTTTAATTCCTAATAGTCTTAGTAGTAGTTTAAAATTAATTTCTCCACAACTTTGATAGTTTAAACAGTCAAAATTATTATCTAGCTTAGTACTTACACCTATAAATTTCTCATGGGAATGATGCTCTACTTATTACTATATTACTTATTTGTGATCTGTGCACTTGCGGGGCCGTAAACTAAGCAAACATCTCCTGCCTATTTTGGTCTTTTAGTATTTATATTAGGTCCTTAAAAGTCATGTTTCAGAGTCCCAAAAGCCTTAGAAGTTTATTTGAAATGAGTACAATAGAATCCAAGTCAAAGTAGAAGTTTGTTTGATGCAAGGTACACAGCCCATGTGGCACTACACGATCTTAACCCATGTAAGTCTCTAAATAACTTTGTGTTTCATGTGTCAAGAAGGATAGCAAGCTACACAAGGTCATGGATGTTACATGGGGTTTGAACATGACCCGTGTACTAGAGTCCTTCCATGCTCTTACAGATTTTCTTAAGTAGGAGGATACACGGGTTATGCCTCTGGCTTACATGACTTATGTACTGTTGTGCAGCATGCCTTCTTGACTTTTCTGACTTCTAAACCTATTCAATTGACTTTTATGCCTTGGATCTCCATAAAAACACTTGAAAGAATAGAGAAAACATGAAATTAAGTAGAGATTATCAAACTTAACAAAAAATAATGAACCTAAGTAAAATTCATACAATTAACTATAGAAACGCTATGAAATGAAATGCAAAGGTGTTTTAAAATACCTATATGATATAGGTGTATCAAACTATGAGAGGATTTGATTCTCTCTCAAAAGGAGACACATAGGAAGCTTGGAGGTTTTAGGTTCAAAGTCTAAAAATTTTCAAAATCACGAATTTTGGCTATAACCTATGTAACCATAAACATTAGAAGGAAAACAAAACATAGTTAAAGTCCTGACCTAACTCAGGTAGTGAGTATATCATAAGAAGGTGGTATACTCTTTGCCCCAAGTGAGTATATCATAAGAAGGTGGTATACTCTTTGCCCCACATTTTTGCTTCATACGAGTTAAGAACACTGTCACACCTTACCCCTCTATAAGGCATAATATGATCCCATAGTATACCTAATGAATTACCGACTCCGTCTACTGATAACCCATTAAATACACTACAAGGGATTTTAAAATAATTTTCTTACTTTTTGAAAGTGGTGAGCTTTTATAACAGGTATTAAAAACATTTACTTAAAGTTTAAAGACTAGTTAAGATTTTTGTCCATTTTTATTTTTACGCAAATTTTGAAAAATTTTCGGCAGAGTACCGTCTATATTTGGGAAAAACAGTTCTTCAAACACCTGTAAAAACACTTCCAATAATTCATTTCATCAAAATCAACCGCTACCACAACACAAATCAACATCATTTCTCCCAACTCCATAATTCAAAACAATTCTCAATTCACACTATAAAAATTATGGCTTTTAACGACTAATAATTAATGATAAAATATAACTTTCCTCGTTAATGACATATAAATAACGAGCAATAATACAATTGGTCATAATTATGTACAATTTTAACCACCATTTTAAAAACCATTGTCAAAAGTTAAAATATTAGTCGTTATATGTAAATTTTTGTATAAATTTTAATTTCTCGATTTTAGAAGTCTATCACGAGGATAAAATTGTCCTTGTAAATGAATTTTTTTTTAGATTTTCCTTTTACCTCCAGTAGTCTTTTCCTTCTTTCTTAAGAGGTTATTTCATAAAAGGTTTCTAATTAATAACTCTCGTACACTTGCACAACTTGGAAAACTGAAATAGTCTATCACTGGCTTAATGAGTTCCTCCCGGGGGTTTTGCAAAATCGAAAGTCTATTGGTCTTGATTCTCATTGGAATCCTCTACTGTGCCAAGTGTGAATTTGGAAGCCTCCTTCGCGCTGTGTGTGTCTTCCATATATAGGTATGCCTCACATTCACAATTTCCATTCCAATCGTTGAGTCCCTTTTGATGGTTAATTCATTTAGAAACTTTAGATTTTGGAAAAAAAGTCTATAATGGGAGAAATTGATGTGATCCATGGTTGTACCCTTTTTTTCTTTTAATTTTGTTGGAATTGAAAGTGCTACAATCGGTGGGTTGATTCCCTATGTTTGGTGATGTTTTCTCCTAGTTTTTTCTTTATAGAGGTTCCTCGTGGGTTCTGTTGTTTTTTTTATTTATTATTATTTTCATGTATTTGTTTTTACCCCTATTATATGTAGACTTGGTTATATGTTTTAGCAACAAATTGTGGTTGAGGGTTGATGCTGGTTTATGAATTTAATTTGGTTGATTGTCACTAATTGTCTCTATTCTTTTAAAATGCCTTTGGCTGATTTATTCAAAATCTTATATTGAAATGAATTTCTGCTGGTAATCCTTTTAAATTTCGAAAGCCTCAATTTTAAATTGATATTAGTAATTATGCCTCAAGTTATGTGATTTGGGAAGTTGGATTTATAGATGTTAGCTACTGAACATATTACGTTCATGAATTATTAATCTGAAACCTTGAAAACAAGATCTTGGATCCAGAACTTAGAAATTTGGGAAATAGGAGGAAATAAAATGAAATAGGAAGGAAGAATAAAAAGAGCACATAAGGGAATTATAGAAAATGACAGAATTCTTTATTAATTTCTTAGACTTGTGACCATTATTTCTTCATTTTATGGTAGTCCTAATAGAATTTCCCTCTTAATTGTCTCTAACAGAACTTAAAAAACTACTATTGATTTCCCTCCAAATTCTTTTTTTTGTAAACTTGAGCTCTTTACTTTTCTCAACTATGTTCTTAGCTTCATTAATTCTTTTCTTTCTATATCTAGTCCTTCTATGTGTAACAAGAATGTGCTTACTTTGTGTATTTTGTGTACAAATGGACGCAAGCCTATTTTGTGATTTCCATCACCACACCAACTAGAAACAAGTTGTTCTTGTAATATGGATGAGTATGAATTTTAGAGGATAATGTTTTTCGTGTGCTATTACAATGGAGAAGTTTGCTTCTATGGCACCTATTGATGGTGATGCTTGGTTTTCAAAATCACAATTTTACTTTTAAGGATTTTTAGAATAACATGGAATTAAAAGATTTTTATCCTAAGAAGTTTAGCTTGAGGATAATGTGTTGGTCATATGTGAATACTGAATAAATTTATTAGCCATGAATGAACATGATTTGTTTGCCCTTCTTTTATGTTCTTATTTTCATTTTAATTTTAACTATCAAGTGTGGGCATGACATTGATGTAAAGCTAGAAGTGTTGATAATAGTGGTAGGAGGTGGTAGTAATGTGGAGTTGGACATAAGGGGACTTGGTCAGAAGGATTTGTTTTCTTTAATTTATAGCTTACATTTAAGAATTTGGAGTTCTTATGTCACAATAAAGTTTTTCAAGTATACTAAAATGAAAAGCTGTTGTTGACTGAGTTTTGACAGTAAAGCAACATCCCAAACAATAAGTGTTCTAGAGATAAGTGTGCCATTATGGAGGGTGGTACTGTAGGAACAACTAGATTATGGTATAAACTTAAATGTGGACAAATGGATTAGAATGAAGGAAATTTAATTGGAGATTTATGAAAGATGACTTGTTAAGAGTGCAGCACATCAGCAGTACCTAGTTTTATCTTTGATTTATAATAATTGCATTGTTAATCTTAGCTTATTTATACTTTATAGAAACTCAAACTAATTGAGAGATACAGATACTAATCTATAAGTATTTGTGTTTATGGGATCCTATAGATTTGTTTCTCTTCCCTTTTAAGTGTTCTTTGTGTTCTACATGGTCACTTTTTGATTAGCTAATGGAAACCAAGGTTTATTTTTTCTTAATGAATTTCTTCATTATTTTTCCAGCATTTACAGTACCAGGAACCTAGGGTGCAGTTTATGGTGACCCTTCTATAGTTTGAAAACGTGGATTTGAAATTATTGAAAATGGATTCCTTGCATAAAATTTGATTTTCTGTCAGATATTCTAATGCATTGTATCTTTGCTATTCATTAAAAAAATGGAATAACTCATCTTTCTTAATCCTAAAACAAGTGGATTCTGCCATTTGTGAATTTACTGGATTTTATTTTGAAGGATGGAATTAGTTTAGTCATGGAGGTGCACATACTTAAGTCGTAGAATGAATTTTATTACCTAGTAGAGATTATTACAGCTTTAAGTGTTGCCAGGCCAGCCTTCAGCATGAATATAGATTATAAATCTATAATCTATTATTTTTGAGTCACAAGGAAATTTTAAATATTTTCCAGTCAAAATCTTGCATATTTATCCTTTGCATAGTTATACTATAACACCTCTAACCCATCTACAGTATAGCCGAGCAAGGCATGCTACACGGCGTGCCGGAGCACCTAGTTTGTAATAAACTCATTTCCTGAACTAAATTTGATTGTAAGAAGTCTTTTATATAATATTCATATCATGCTGATACTATTTTCATACTTTAATAAAATTAATGTTTCAAAAATGGTAATAAAAATTTGGCAAGGTGCTGTCTGTATTTTGGACAAACTGTCTTTCCAAACCTGTTGGACACAGTTTAATATGATAATATCAAAATCTCAAATTTTTCACAGTCTCGATTTCTCAGTAAAGTCAATAGACTTTTACAGTCATTAACAGTTCCATAGTACAGTCCATAATAATTTAAATATATCCAGAAAATCTCCATGTTATTTAATATGTACAAGATATTACAAACTTTAGAGCTTTCATAATATTACAAAATACAAGGCCGAATTTAAAAAATATAATAAAAGTACAAAATACATGATATCTTAAGTCCTACCATGTATGCAATACAGTGCAGATGACTCTGGACTCCTGTGCAGATCTGATATCTCACCCGGTCATAGGTCTGCTGGGCTCCCCAGCTGTGTCTCCGATTTTTACACATTACAAAAGCAACGCGCTAAGCAATTTTGCTTAGTGGTGCCAAATATAAGGAAATATACACTAATATAGAGTAAATGAATTTATGACATCGATATTCTTTACAGTTGTTGATTCTACTTTTATTTGCTAACATTTCAATATTGGCTAATTTTATTAGTGCTGTATATCAGTAGACTGGATTTAGCTGTTTGAATTTAATAGTGCTTAAATTAACTGCCCGTGTAGCCTATATACTGACCAGACTGGATAAACAAATATACTAGCACTGGGTACCTAGTACCTCGGGCCGTCACACCATCGGTCACAAAGTATCTCCCGGTGTGCAAACTGTGGATAAACTAGCACTGGGTACCTAGTACCTCAGGCCGTCACACCATCGGTCACAAAGTATCTCCTGGTGTGCAAACAGTGAGGCTAAGAAGCCATATAATCAAGTAGGAAATAAGCCGAGTATAATAACATAATCCGTATAGCCATAGGCTACTAAAATCATAGTGTGGCATAGTGAGCCATAAAATATAGTGTGGCGTGAAGCCATTTACAATACAGCTGTCAGAATCCTATTGGCATGCCAACCTATCCAAACTAGTCAACTAGGCAAATTGGGGCATAGTACAAGATTAAATATTTATTTTTAGGGTTTACTGGTCATTATACAATTCACTGGTCAATGAAAGTGTTGACCTTTTCATACATCATGCATTAAGTTGATTCTAGTGTCAACATGTCACAATTCGTAATTCAATATGCTGCCAATATAGTGTAATTTACCATTTTTACAATTTGGCATTTATTGCTAAATTACTTCAAGCATCATTGTATGTAAATGTCAAATTCTCAATTTTTGCGTGCTAGATTGGTATAACTTAAAGTCCTATCTCTCTTGGTACTATTCCCTTCAATTCATTTCATTAGTCAACCTATAATATTGACCCTTGATGCACTCCAAGTGAGTCAATTCTAATGTTATCAATATGTCACATTTTATAGCCCTTTAGTGTTGGTATATGTTACCAATTTCATTTCCAAGTGTATTGCATTTTATTGCAATTTACCGGATTTCAGTGTATTATTTTGACCGAGCTGGACGACATAGTTCCCTCAGTGTTCGGGTTTTGGTCCAAACTACAAACTTGTAGGTCTATGTCTTATTACAAGCGGGATAAAATTTCAGGTCATTCTGAGTTGTGTAGACCAAGATATGGTCAATTTACCAATGCTGAATAGAATGCACTAAAATAGTAGGCTTAGGTCATTTTTAGGTCACTTTTGGTTCGGCCAGTTTTGGTACCTGAATTTGTGCAAGCTATTTGGCTTGGTTCTGGCCATTTCTAGGCTTTGGTGTCTTCATAAGAATTGTATATCTATGTCTAAAATATTCATGGTAAAAATTTCAGATCAATTGGACTTGTTTTGAGTGAGTTATGGTCATGCTAATGACTACTATTCATATGGTCAAAAATTCTGGGTTGCAAGGTTGCCATTCCAGATTTGGTCATATTTAAGGTCAGTTTCTAAGTAGAATTTTAGCAACATTTCTACATGAAATTTGGCCTATTTGGTGTATAGTTTCACCCCCATTGGCCTCATACCAATTGGGTTTACAGTTTAGCACTTATGACTTAATTTAGGTACTACCATCAATACACAACCTACACAAAACACATACACTTCTAATTTGATATTCCTTCTCCTCCTCATTACTTCAATATTCAATCAATGACACTTCCATTTATATATATATATATATATATATATATTGTACACTATTCCAGCAAACAATTTTGGGTAGAACATTCAAGTGCTCAATGCACACAATTCACCATTAAGTTAAACATTCACTTCCACCAAAATTCAACATATCTCAATGTTAATATTACACATACACTTCAACCTACTCATACTTCAATATCACTTACACATGCTGCCCACAATTTAACACTATCATATTTCATTAATAAACTTCATATTCACACACAAATTCATACTATTATGGGCTGCCAAACATGGCAGTTTGCTCAAAGCATTAAGGTTCCATTTCACACTCTTAATTCAAGTATTACATGCACATACTTAGATTTTAACTTACTACATCTTCCATTTAAGTTAATCAATCTTAATTTTCATCCATTAGAGGTAAGAAAAACTCAAATACAACACATACTCATGGCTTCCGAAACTGGACCATTTCATTTCCCACTATTCTCTTCATTTCTCTTCATCAAAATGCTCACCTTAACCTAAACACAAGGATTACTAAAGCAAGGGAGAGGTTTTGGACACTTACCACTTTTGAAGCTTATCAAAACTTCACCAATATTGTTTTTCTTGTTGCCAATATCTTCCCCAAGGTAAGTAGGCAAGATTTAATGAAGGAACTAAGTGGAAATGGTGGCTTGATCATGCACCCATGAAGGTTGCATGTGGAGCAGCCATGGTGGACTTTAATGGAGTTTCTCTTGGCTGGTTATTTCTCAAGGTTGAAGATAATGGTTCTGCTGTCCCAAAGGCATATTTAGGTGTCCCAAATTAGAAGTTAGTGGAGCACTAACTTGGATTTTAATATTAATTATTCAAAGTTTCATAAATTAGATTTTATCCCCCATTTCTTTCACTATTCTTATAATGTATCATAATTTAATTTTTTATGAAATTTTCTAAGTGTAATATTATTTATTTTTAATGGACATTAAGGTCAAAAGGCAACCCTAGGTGTCAAATGACCAAAATGCCCTACTTCAGGTTAGATTCCCGATTTTTCGGTAACACTAATTTTTGTCTGTTTCTCAATTTTTCGTTTTTCTTTGTACTAATTTATTAATTTCTTCTTTAATAATTCTAGTGTCAATTATATTTCAATAGGCCTTTACTTAGTCCCAAAATTTAATTCCGAGGGTTCCCCGTGGTCCTGGGGTCGGCAACGGCTTTCCCAGTGCAGTCACCCATCGCTACGTTGCCGGCTCATTTAACTTAGTTTCATTTTCTCTCTTTCATTTTTCTTTAATTTTCTTTTATTTTCTTTTTATTTATTTCATCATTATATGTCTTTTCACTATCACCGAAGTGTAATTCCAGACATCCTGACTTGCTTGGACTGATATTTGGCCACTGGAGCAACAAAACATACAGAACACATACTGTGGGGATGTTACATATACTTTCTTTTCTAGCAAGAGAACCAAATGCATAACAGAGATGGTATTCAATTAGCAAGTTATGATTCTAGTCATGTAGATGGATTGCACTTTGCCAAGCTTAAAAAAGACATCTTAAGACAAAAGGTAGTTAGGCTAGAGGTTTAATTTTGTTTAAAAAAATTATTCAAGTGATGCTTAGCAGATTGAGATGGATTGTGCAACCACAAATTTATAAAGCTATGTTTCTTATTGGCCTTTTCATACACCTCATTCCACAATAATGGTTATCATTATGTAATTATAAAGTGCTTTGAATGAGACCCTTTAACTAGTCCAAAATATTGGTTATTTAAAAAAAATGTAAACGGGTTAAAATTTTTGTCCAAGCTCAAGCAACTAGTCCAGAAATTCTTTCTTGTTTTTTTTTTAATTTTAGAATAATATATAAAATAGGACACCATATATATATATATATATATATATATATATATATATATATATATATATATATATAATTTGGCCATGAAAATTGACTTCAAATGGCATCTACAGTTCTTGGTCATGTCCAGTGAAATTTGTCTTTATTTTTTATGAAATTCTCCCTATGTTATTTGGATACTTTAGCAATGTCTTGTTTCTTGTTTACTAATTTGCTTGTGATACTATCTTGGTTACAGGGGAATTGAAGATTGCCACTCTTATGCTTATTTAGTCAAACATTTGAATCAAGGTTAGTACCAGTACAATAAATATAACTCTTAACGATCAAGTATTAATAATAAAATTAAAATTTTCTTTTATGTAAAATTTTTTGAAGGACTAATTTAAACTTTTATTAAAAATAATTATAATAATAGTAAGTTAAAAATCCATAATTGTTTTTAAATGTTTGATAATTATAAAATTTTAGTTGAAGTAATACCTATTACACCATTAATGCTAAGATACTTCCCTTTCATGCATGCGTTTTCATTTTGTCTTTCAAAAAAAAAATCACTCTATTATTTACACTTTATTACTTCTTTGCTTTATCTCAAAGTATACTTATTTTGAAATGAGTTGTCTCTCAATATCAATAATAACATCTATATACATTTTTCTTGACATAATTATGATTAAAAAAAAAATCAAGCTTCTTCATGTATTTTATAATTTTAATTAAAATTTATAATTTTTTTTTGTTTTAATCCTTAATATTTAATATTTAATGTTTATTTTAATTTTAAATATTCAATTATCAAAACTGAAATTAAAATTTTTGTCTAAATTTAAAAATCATTTAATAAAACAAAGTGCTAGGTTTTCTTTACTTTATTTATTGAGGTACAGTAATTTCTTTTATCATGCTTATACAATGCTTAGTGGCCTTTTTATCCTTCATGGCACCATCCTTTTTGTGATCAATGTTATTTAATTTTTTAATTTTTATTTATTTAATAATGTAACCTAAATTTTAAACTAAATTTTTTTCTTTGTTAAATGTGTTTGCATTTTTTTTAGGTTATATTTCTAACTATCTATTTATTAGATAATGGCTCCTAGTAAAGGATGGATGGATCTTGTTGGTGATCGTCTTAATAATATACATTTACGTGGAGTTGAAGAATTTTTAGACTATGCTTTTAAGAAGACTGGGAAGCATGGGGAAATATGTTGTCCATGTGTCAAGTGTAGTAACACATATTCCGCCACAAGAGAAGTGGTAGGAACACACCTTAAGGTGTATGGAATAATGCGTAATTATACATTTTGGTATCACCATGGAGAAAAGGTAGGTGAATCTGAATCTGATTCAAAAAGTGTTCAACTAAGCGAAAATGTGCCTAGCAATGAGATGCATAATATGTTAAGGGATTTGTATCCAGAGTTTTGTGATCAAGATACAAATGATATGGATACATATACCTTTTTCCATGATATTTATGAAGAGGAACCGAATGATGAAGCCAATAAATTCTACAGGTTATTAAGAGATTTTGAGCAACCATTATACCAAGGTTCTAAGAACTCAAAGTTATCTTGCTTAGTCAAATTGCTCCATATCAAGAGCTTAGGCCGATGGAGTAATGAGTCATTTACTATGTTGTTACAATTATTGAAAGATGAATTATTACGTAAAGGATCTACTTTGCCAGAATCATATTATGATGCAAAGAAGGTAATCCAAGATCTTGGTCTCTCATACAAAAAGATTGATGCATGTGTAAATAATTGAATGTTATATTGGAAAGAGGATGAGGGGTTAGATTTTTGCAAGATATGTGGCTATTCTAGATGGAAGACTGATAAATATAATGGGGAAGACAAGCTTAAAGCCAATGGAAAGAGAATACCAACAAAAATTCTACGTTACTTTTTGCTAAAACCAAGACTTCAAAGATTGTTTATGTCCATAAAGACAGCGTCTTTGATGAGATGGCATAAAGATAAGAGGGTAGATGATGGAGTGATGAAACACCCTGCTGATTTAATGGCATGGACTTCTTTTGACAAACTACATTCAAATTTTGCCTAAGACTTGCACAATGTGAGACTGGGCCTTGCTAGTGATGGATTTCAATCCTTTGCCAATTCAAAAATGCCATATAGTGTTTGGCCAGTTTTACTTATTCCATACAATTTGCCACCTTGGATGTCCATGAAATAATCAAAATTTATTTTGTCAATGCTTATTCCAGCTCCTGAGGGTCCCAGAGATGCAATTGATATCTATCTTTAACCTTTAATAGAAGAACTAAAAGAGTTATGGGAAACTGGTATCTATACATTTGATGCATATGCACAACAGAATTTCAAGTTACATGCAGCTTTACTATGGACTATCAATGATTTCCCTGCATATGGGAACTTATCAGGTTGGAGCACTAAGGGAAAGTTGGCTTGTCCTTATTGTGATAAGGGCACCTATTGGATGAGGTTAGCTAATGGAGGCAAGCAATGTTATATGGGTCATTGATGATATCTTCCTCTTAATCACAAATGGAAAAATGATAAGAAATCTTTTGATGGCACAAGGGAGCAAGGGTTACCACCCAAGGCACTTTCAGGAGATGATATACTTAATCAAGTGAAAGATCTTGAAGGGACCATATTAACTAAGGCTCTTTATATGAAGAAAGCAATCTCACATGATGGTAGGGGGGATAATTGGAATAAAAAGAGTATATTCTTTAACCTTCCATATTATAGGACCTTCCACAACTTAGATGTCATGCATATTGAAAAGAATATATGTGATAATATACTAGGGACAATCATGAACATAAAAGGAAAAACTAATGATAGCATCAAAACTTGCCTTGACTTGCAAGCAATGAATATAAGGCCACAGTTACACCCAATACAACTGGGGAATAAAGTTGTAATACCTCCAGCATTGTACGGTTTATTTGCTGATGAAAAATACAAGCTTTGCCAATTTTTAAAGCATTTAAAAGTTCCAGATGGATTTTCATCCAATATTTCTCTTTGTGTAAACATGAAAGAGCATAAAATCTCAGGACTAAAGAGTCATGATTGTCATGTTCTTTTATTACTGTAATGATCGGGCTCCAACCACTAGAGGAATTGTCTGCTTTGGCCATAAGCCTCACGGTTTTGTCCCATTGGTGGAATGGAGAACTTCCCAGGAGGTCACCCATCCTAGGATTTCTCTCAAGTGAGCACACTTAACCTTGGAGTTCTTCCAACTCTCTAAGCTATTCCACCAAAAGGCGCCTCTAGTGATTAGTTCCCCCATTTTATACATCATTACTTTTTAAACCCAAGACCATCTTCGTGCTTTGCCGATGTGGGATTTGCCTAAGGGACCTTTCTCCCCCCCTTTCGGGACTCAGCATCCTCACTGAGCTTTACCCTACCATCGCCTAAGAGGACGCGGTTTAGATACCACTAAACCCTATTGGCATGCTAACCTGTCCAAGCCAATCTTACTAGGTATACTAGGGCATATTACAAAGTTATTGATTAAATTTTTTTTATGTTTTACATGTAAAGTTACTATTCATTTTACTATTTAGGTCAAATTATTAACTTTTCAATGCATAACAGTTACATGAGTCCTAATCACATAAATTTACCACATTTTGGTTCCCAAAAGTGTTGGCATTAGTTGCCAATCCATACTTCTAACCAATAGAGAATAAATCAAAATTTCAGTTTTTGGGTGCTAGAGTTCATTGTTCCATTAGGCCATTCTACAGTGAGAATTTGGCCAAGTGTTCTTAATCAAAGTTGTTCTCTATTGTGTCTAGTTATATTTCACTTTTTGAATCACTCCATTTAGAGTTTTCTAACTCAAGTTATGGCTACTGCACCATAACTGGTTGGATTGCCTTTATCAAGAATTTCTGGTCAATTTTTGGTTCTGCCAGATTTGGTAGTCCAACTTTGGCTAGCAATTTCATTTAGTTAAGTCCAAAATTTGAGTTTGTGTTCTGCATGAAAGTTGTTCTAAATTGCCTCAACTTTCCATTGATATAAATTTCAGGTCAATTGGACCTTTCTACACTGAGTTATGACCAAATGAATGACACTACAAATAATTACCAATAATTTATCTGTATGAGAAATTAAACCATACACTGCATATTAATTTTCTTTTAGTTCTTTTTATTTTATTATTGGCAACACTAAGCATTATTGCTTAGCATGTTGCTTTTTACCACACGTAAGTTCTGGAGAGACTGATAGAGAGCCCAACAGACCACAGACTGGGTGAGGCCATACACAGTTCTGCATAGTATCCGTGCCACCTCACAGACTTCAGTGTATTGGTAGGACACTAGGTCCCATTTTGATATTTTGTACTACTTGTACTTTGTCATAAAACTTTTATTTTATGATGTGAAGTTAAAACTCATGTAATACACTTTTGTATTAATGCAGATATTCGAATCTTGTGTTTATAAATAAAAATTGAGTATTCTTGTTTATGAAATTGAGTTGAATTATGTTCTGAATGAAAAATTGTGGAATTGTAATGCACAATGGAGATTTTTGATAATATTGAGATTTTGTTGACATAAATGGAGTTGAGAATGATTAGAAATGTATTGGAAGTGTTTTTCACAGGTTCCAAAGAACTGTTTTCTGCATTTTTAGTCGGTACTCTGTCGAATTTTCTATAAAATTTTTGGAACCTCAAATGAATTTATAATTTCAATAAATGACTTAAATGAGTTAAATTTCACTTCATAACCATGAAGAAATAAATTAAGGAATGATAAAAATAATTAAGATAAAATATAGTGTTCCGATACACTGTGTGGCATATCTTACTCAGCTACATTGTAGACGGGTAAAGGGTGTCACAATTACATATACTTCCTCTTGCAATACGTGGTTTACTTCCTAAAGTGGTATATGAACCACTTGTAGAGCTGTCATTGTTCTTCACTCATTTAGGTGCAAAGGCATTGAAGGTAGATGTATTAGAGCAATTAGAAAAGCAAATTCCTATAACTCTTTGCAAGCTAGAAAGGATCTTTCCACCTTCATTCTTTGACACTATGGTGCATTTGCCTATGCATTTGGCTAATGAAGCTAAAATTGGTGGACCAATACAATATCGTTGGATGTATCCAATAGAATGAGCATTATATTCATTTAATTCATGTATTCGTAATAGAGCTTGCAGAGGCATACATTGCAAATGAGTGCATGACTCTTTGCTCAAGGTATTTGCATGGTATTGAGACAAAGTTTAATTGAATGGAGCGTAACTATGATGGTGACAGTAACAAAAATGAAGGAGGCTTATCAATTTTCACCAAAGTAGGATGAGGATTAGGTGCTGGTAAAACTCGTAATCTTGATACACTGGAGTGGGAGCAAGCTCATATTCATGCATTGAAGAATTGTGATAAAGTCCAGCCATTCATTGAGTATGATATTTTTAAGCTTATCCATATTGTATTTACTTTTTTTTTTTTCAATTCACCACAATCACCCATAATCCTTTTTTTTACCCCCCTAGAGAGTATTCACAATTGGCAGCAACCAATTTGGTAGGTATGTCTGAAGGTCAATGGAATAAAAATGTTGTTAGATAGTTTAAGACAAAAGTAAGTACTCTTTAACTTTTGTATGTATTTTGAGCAATTAATTATTTTAATTGTTTGCAACCACTAGGAATTGATTTTTCACTTTTTCAAACCAATTTTTTTATAGGTTGCATGGTTGCATAAGAATGACCCAGGTCAAATAATGGGAGCCCTACTCTCATTGCCACGCGGTCCTACCCAATATGTGACATCTTTTTATGGTTACGTTGTCAATGGTATATGTTTCATATTGAATCTCATGACAAAGGTTTGAGGAAACAAAATAGTGGAGTTGTTGTAATTGGAGATATTGGTGATGAAGTTAACAATATAAATTACTATGGCGTCTTAACTGAGATTATTCAATTGCATTATCTTGGAGGTAGACGTGTGGTGTTATTTCGTTGTAATTGGTGGGATGCTTATGATCGAGTGAGGGGTGTTAAGGTTGATGAATATGTTAGTGTTAACTGCAAACGAATTTTGAAAACAAGTGAACATTTATATTGGCTAACCAAGCATCACAAGTCTTTTATGTTCCAGACAATGTTCACAAAGGTTGGCAATGTGGGATAAAGGCACATCCTCGAGATTCATATGACATCCCATTAGAAGAAGACATTGACCCCGTTGATTTAAATCATTTAGGTGAAGCATATTAGGCTGATGAATCTGTCAATTCTAGATCCATGGAAATGACTACAATTGATGCAAATGACCAAATTAGTTGGAAGAGGATGGATATAGAGCCATAAATAGTTGATATATCTTTAGCACAAAAGAAAAGAAAACATGGATTTTGAAGTTTATTTAATTTTTATTATTTGAATGCTAATATCTAATGTTTCTTTTAGAAATAAACTCTATAATACATACATAATTTATTTTGGATGTTTATGTGTAATTAAGTTATTCAATGTAATGTACATTTTATTTTATCTTTTTCCCATATTTATTTATACTTATTCCCATATTTATTTATGTTATGGTATATTTCATTGGTTTGAAAAAAAAAATTGTCACATATTTAATGTGTTAATATTCCAGGTACATGATGTTAGGAAGAGGGTCACAAAAAAAGAAAGGACCTAGGATGAATATAGTGAAGAATTCATTTATACCACCAGGTACATTAAGAAGGGCATGGACATCGATCAAGATCATTTTTACCTATGATATCCATGCAAAGTCAAACTGCACCAATTGCACGTTGTCCGTTAGAGCTACAAAATGACATCTCCTTTTCAAGATGTTGATCATAGGGAAAAGATAGTGGAATGCAAGGATAAACACCTGAACAAATGCATGAAGGTTCAACTCCTATTTTTTCATTTCATTCAGGGTTATGAATTTAGTTTATAACAATTTACTTTTTATTTTTAATATTGATAGATTTTGATACTATGCAACATAGTACAACAAGGCAACTTCAAAGTCATAACACTTCTATTCAAGATTTTGAGATAATGGAAGAAGAGAATCTAGTTCAGGAAGAAACACAAGAAGGTTCAAATAATTATTATCATATGTATTATTAATAATTTATTTTCATTATACTTATTTATTATTTATACATTATTTCTATATTATTAATGAAGTTCTAGAGACTTTTTTTATTTAGATATCTTTACTATACAAAAGAAGAGAAAAACAAGGGGAATGAACAAGGGTAAAAAGATTGCAGCACTGAAGGAGGGAGAGAAACTGGATGTGGTGTTTTATAATAATCGAGTTGTTAGAGGAAATCATGGAGAATGGTCAAGACACTTGGGCAAAATAATGCGTGACCCAAACATTTGTCCAATAAAAGTGCACTCATGGAAGGAAATTGGAGAAGATGCAAAGGATCATATGTGGGATGCAGTCAAGGTACCTTTACTTTTAATAAAACTTTTGATTGATTTAATTCACATTTGTTCATTCATTCTAATTCTTCTTATAGGAGAAATTTAAGAATGCTGACATTGAGCTATATCGGGAGAAGACTTTAGAGCATATGAATCATCTATGGAATAATTGGAGAGGCGATTTGAAACGCCACTATACAAAGCCTTGTGGTTCTTTTCTAGATGTGTTGAAAAATGTTCCTCAAGGGATGCATCAAGAAGATTGGGAATGGTTAGTTAAGAACCATTTTTGCACCACAATTTTTAAGGTATGACGTTTTATTTCACTAATACTAAAAATTATGTAAATAAAATAGAAGTATATTTATCTTTAGTTTTATTATTCTTTAGAAGGATTGACATCATGCTTTTAAATGTTTTTGTCAATGTAGGAAATAAGTGTTCAAAACTCTGGGAATAGGAAAAATTTAAATATGCTTCATTATACTGGTAATAAACCCCATAGACAGATTATCTATCACTTGGTAATATTAGTAAAATTTTTTCATGCTTTTGTATCTTAGAGATTAAATATATTTTATAAAGGGAGGCAAGGAAGGCAATCCACCAGACATTGGAACTATATTCTTTGAAACTCATAAGAAGCGTGTAGATTTAGTCGACTCTAATATTCAAGAGAAATATGTATGTTATAATAGTTTTATTGCAAATATGTTTCTTTCCATAAATTGTTATATTTGTGTCATTAATTGATCATAATTATTGTAGAATCAAATTCGTGATGTCATCCAATCCAACCCCTCTTTGTCTCATATAGAGGTAGTGTCACACCCTACCCCTCTGTAAGGCATAACATGATCCCGTAGTATACCTAATGAATTACCAACTTCGTCTACTGATAACTCATTAAATACACTACAAGGGATTTTAAAACTTTTCTTACTTTTTTTTATAGTGGTGAGCACTATTTACAGGTGTTAAAAAAAATTTTTTGAACTTAAGTGAAAGATATAACACATTTGAATTATTAGGAATTTCTGTAAAAATTTTGGCAGAGTACCATCTGTATTTTGAACAAAACAGTTCTTCAGAAAACCTGTAAAAAGCACTTCAAATAGATTTCTCAATCTCGACTCCAACAGTTAAATAACACAATATATTTCTCAAGTCAAATCCACAATGATTTTTCAAAGACTAAGATAAAAGAAATATAATACAAATTTTACAAGTCAAAATAACTCATAATTTACTTTACAACTTCAATATATAATTTTAATTTACAACTGCTCAAAACCAAAAATACTATATACATACAGTGAACATACATTACAGTGCAAAATGCAAAATGTGGTATACTCAATATACCCGATGATCTCTCACTGAATGCACTAGTAGCCTAGTCTGCTGCCCTATCCGTCTGTCTACCTGCGACAGCAATGGAAAGCTATCGCTGAGACAATGTCTCAGTGGTGCACAACATTAACCAAATACAACTTTAAATCACAATTCATAAATCATATAAATGATGGATACATAAAACCATAATTAAATTCGAGACAATGAATGTCATAAGGAATTTAACACAATATTACATTAAATCTCAGTAATCAAAACATAGTTAAATTCAAAAGACAGTGGTCAATAAGAATTTAAACTCCATTTCACAATATCACAATAAATCTCAATAGTCAAAACATGGTTAAATTTAAAAGACAGTGAATGTCAATAAGAATTTAAACTCTATTTCACAAATTACCAAAAAATGCATAATAACACTATTTAGTCGAATAATTTAAGAATACAGTGTTGTCAATTCATTCACAACTTAAGCCATGATACAAAATTTCCGATCAATGCCGCGTTATACACCACTACAAAGCAATCACAACCCCACTAATTGAAATCAATGAGGAAGGGAGCTAGCTATATAATCAGTACTCATCCGATCACCTCAACTGGTAAACCAGAGAGGGAGAAAAATAAACAATCACGACTCCATAAATGGAGAAGGAAAATAAACGATCACAACCCCATAAATGGAGAAGGAATGATATGATACTATCATGCTAAGTGTGAACACAAAATCAATTCCAAACATTTTATTCAAATGATTCGTGAGAATCCAATAAATTTCCAAAGTCATAATTTCATTCACAAAATGCCAATCACAATTCATAATTAACTTCAATTTTTAGAAATCACACTAAACCAATTTTTCCACAGTTTCAAACCATTTACAATGCTTTTCAAGCAATAAGTATCCATTCAAATATATTTCCATAATTGAAAACAATAATATCCAAATAGTCATAATTTATTTCAATTGAAAAATTCAAAAGAAATACTTATTGTGTACAAACCTCTGATAACTGTCTCCTGGCCTTGACTCAGTGTTTCCTTCCCTTTCCCTGAGTCTTTGCTAACTGAGAAACACAATTTGAAGTGTTTCAGTACTTAATTAAACTGTCTCTAACGATAATGCTTGATAATTAATTTACTGAATTCTATTATTTGCTTAGTCAACCTAATATGTCGACCCTCGATGCATTCTAGGTGAATTAGGTTTTAAGGTTACCAATATGTCACATTCGATAGTCTTTTAGGGTTGGTACATACTACCAAGTTCATTTCCATGTATCTTGTAATTTCTTGCAATTTGCTGGATTCCGGGATACTAGTTTGACCTAGCCGGACAACTTAGATCCCTCAGTTTTTGGGATTCGGTCAAAACTACAAACTTGTAGATCTATGTCTTATGGAATGTGGGGCAAAATTTCAGGTCATTCTGAGTTATGTAGACCAAGTTATGGTCATTTTACTATTTCTGGTCAAATTGCATCAAAATTGGTCACTTTAGGTCATTTTAGGTTCGGCCAGTTTTTGGACCCGAACTTGTGCAAGCTGTTTGACTTGCTTATGGTCATTTCTGGGCTTTGGTGTCTTCATAAGACTTGTAGATATAGGTCTTAACTATTCATGGTCAAAATTTCAGGTCAATTGGACCTGTTTTGAGTGAGTTATAGCCTAAACACTAACTGCTACCCAAATGGTCAATTTTCAGGCCTCAATTGCACTTAATCCGGATTTGGTCATTTTTCAAGCTACCTTGCAAGCAGAATTTTGGCAAGCTTCCTCCAAGAAAGTTGGCACATTTTGTGCCTAGTTTCACCTCCAATTGGTCTCATACCAATTGGAGCCACAAACTTAAAGTTATAGGCCTAAAATTCAAACTGCCTTATTGCATTTCTTCCATACATATCAAGGATCACTCCTAACACTTACCAAACTCAACATTCAAGTCAATTCTGGTTGTACCATAACCTAAACATAATTTACAACATATTATAGGTCATTTTGGCAGCTTACAATTACATTCAATGTGCACCAATAAGTGCAGAATTTGTCCAACTCAATTTTCAACAATTCAATCACCAATTCATGCTCATTTACATGTCCAACTTCACACCATCATACATGCACTCAAACTGCCATAACCACTATCACAATTCAACACCATTATTTCATAAACCAAGCATGAATTCCAGCATTCCTCAAGAGTTAACAAACTTCCACAATGGTACATTTACATTCCATTAATTTCCATGCTTTAAATTTCATTTCACATTTACATTTACTAAGTATACATCATTCAAAAAATTTCCTACACAATATACATTTAATCAATCATTTAATTCACCATTTACAAGGACAAATAAACTGCCTTCAAGGTGTTTCCATGGCTGCCAAAAGTACACATCCCCATTCAACATCAAACCTCAAAAATTTCTCCATAAATCAAACACCCATAACATCCTTAAAAACTTTAATGAAGCAATAACCCAAAAATACAAACTTACTACTTTGGAAATTCTTCAAAACCTCTCCAAAACTTGGTCTTCTTGCTGCCAATCTACTGCCCAAGGTGTATGGACAACTTTTAGTGAAGAAAGGTGCCAAGAACGAAGCTTAAATCAAGCTTGCATGAAGCTTTCAAGTGGACAACAATGGTGGTTCTTCTTTTCACCATTTTCGGCTGAATTTGGGAGCTTGAAGATGAAGTTCAATCTGCTGTCCAAAGGGTGAGTTAGTGGTCCACTTAAATGACTTAGTGGAGCACTATGTCAAAATTAACTATTATTTTAATCTTAACTTTCATTTTCCCACATTTAACTCTCCATTTTTACTATTTACATTAGGTACCACTAATTTAATTTTTCATGACATTTTCTAAGTGTAATATCATGTATTTTTAATGGACATTTAAGTCAAAAGACAACTCGGGGTGTCAAATGACCACAATGCCCCTGTTCGGGTTGCATTCCCGATTTTTCGATAACACCGGGTTTTGTCCGTTTTTCGATTTCTCACTTTTCTTTGTACTAATTAATTAATTTTTCTTTGATATTTCTAATGGCATTTATACTTCAATTGATGTCTCTATAAGTCTTAAAAATATTTTCTAGGGTTCCCCACAGTCCAGGGCTAGTCAACGGTCCACGCCGTGACTTCCCGGTGCGGTCACCCATCGCTAAGGTTCTCGGCTCGCTTAACTTGGTTACATTTCTTTGCTAGTATTTTTCCTTTGTTTTTCTTGTATTTTCTTTTCCTGTATTTCATTATTTTATGTCTCCTCAATCATAACAAAGTGTAGTTCTAGGCATCCTAGCTGTCCGGATAACACTGGCCACCGGAACAGTAGAACGCACTACCGAACATAGGGGTGTTACAATTCTCCACCTCTTAAATAAATTTCGTCCATGAAATTTTACCCAATAGCCATCTTACAATAGTCATACGTTTATTTTCTCCTTTCTATACGATCATATAATCTTCTTTTCCTCAAATTTGTATAAGACTTTTAACAATCTAATACAATGTTTAATTTGTTTAGATAACACCAATCTCCTCTTACTATTGTGCTGTCTAATATTTCGGTTCATGTTCCTTCTTGAATGACCCTTGAGGTCATGTTAGAATCATTTATCTAGTCATTGGTCCTCTGACCATTCTAGTCCATAGTCTTCCTCACATTTGTAACACTTCTTTGTTATATTTGAACCAACTGTTCCAATTTTTACTTCCATAACCCTTTTTATCTGTCAATATTCTATAACTTACTTCCTTTTGTACTGAACTATAACCTTTCGATATTCTAACTTTTGAGTTTTAGATCACTAAGTAGGATTTCCAACCTTATTTCTAACAATTAAATTCTGTCCTGGCATAACTATACCAAAACAGATGCCGTTGGCAACTATTCTCATCTAGGTGTACTATCGGGTAGTACGTAGCTCTACACAATAATCTCAAGTTAGTACTGTAATCTGCAACTTACAGTATAAACATCAAGAATGTGACACCCCTTACCCGACTACAGTGTAGCCGAGCAAGTTATGCCACTCAGTGTACCGGAGCACTCTATTTTATCTTAATTCATTTTTATCATAGTTTTTGAAAATAATTTGTGAAATATAATTCATTTATTGAAATTGTAATTTATTTGAGGTTCCAAAAATTTTATAGAAAATCCGGCGGAGTACCAGCTAAAAATGGAGAAAACCGTTCTTCGGAACCTGTGAAAAACACTTCCTATGATCATATTCAATCAATCCCAACTCCAATTATCAACAAAGTCTCAGAATAATTTCATCAATTTCATTTATTTCTCAATCATTCATCTCATGGTACTCATATACAATTCACATTTTGTATCACATCAAGCTACAGCAATTTCTTAACGATTCCTCTATTTGTCATTTCACATCATCATTAGACTCAAATCATAAATAAATTCTCACATGTGATTTATAATCACAAGTTACAAGTACTTACATTAATACAAAATTATATTACATTTGTTCAAATACATATGATAAAATAAGAGTTTAATTACCAAATTTACAAAAATCTCAAAATACAAAATGGGACCTAGTGTCCTACCAATGCACAATAGTCTGTGAGGTGACATGGACGCTATGTAGAAATGTGAATGGCCTTACCCAATCTGTGGTCTACAGGGCCCTCTGTCCAAATCTTCAGTACCTACGCGTTGCAAAAGCGACGCGCTAAGCATAAAGCTTAGTGGTGCCAATAATACAAGAAAATATAATATGCAAATAAAAATAATAATTTCCTTGCCATTGTGTTCATAAGAACTGAATAATTACCAACTTAATGTTTAGTCGAGGGCTAATCATGTTTTATGATATTAACTTCTTCATGCATTTCGTTAATTATTTTCTTCATGATCTTGAGCTTCTTTGTATTTTTTTAATCATTCCTGATTCTTAATTTTCGTATTTTCTTTAATAATCAGTTCAATCACAGTTATACTTTTTCATGCCCAAGTAACCTATACTGGACGACTGGACTGGATAACGGGTCGTTGGCACTGGACACCGCGGTGCCTCGGGCCGTCATACCATGGGACGCAGAACGTCTACCACGATGCATCGAGATGGCTAAAAAGCTATGATATCACATAATCGGGCATAAAAGCCATGAATACGGGCATAAAAGCCATGAATACGGGCATAAAGCCATGAATACAGGCATAAAGCCTTTCGCAGTACTGCTAAAACAATACCCTATTGGCATGCTAAACTATCCAAACCACTCTTGTTAGGTATACTAGGGCACATAATATCATTAAATGTTCATAAGTTTTATTATTTCATTTTATGTTCCAATTATCGTTCACAGTATTTTAATTTTATTTATAGTAGAAGCATAAATCTTCAAATCTCATTTTTATATAATTTATGCATTCATCATACCATTCACGTTAATTGCAATTTACATCAATCGATTTTCATGTACCATTTGTACATCGAAATATTTCCATTTCTCTCATGATGAGAGCAATTAACCCATTTACACATCCATGTGATTCATCTAATCGTTACAATATTTATATGAATTAGTATTCACATTATTACCTCTCATGTACCAATTTTTGTACAAGGTATTATAATCCTATTTGAAACAAAGACGTAAATCCTAACGATAATTTTATCTCATTTATACTCTAAACAATCCATTTGTGTTAATTACATTTTATATTTCAAGTTGTATTACTTATGTAATATGTGTCATTTTGTTTACTATTCACCTTACTAGTCAACCAAAATGTTGACTTTTTCATACACAATAAATTTATTGAACCTAAGTTCTCCAAGATACCACATTTTGCATTTAAAACTTGTTGGAATTGAGCACCCATACCATTTCTAAACTTAAAACCAAGGGAAACAAAATTTTCAGTTTTTGAAGCTTAACTTTACTATTCCATTAAACATCACATTACAGTGGGAATTTGAGGAAATGGTAAACATGAAAGTTGTTCCTTATTTTGTCTAGTTGAATTTCTTTTTTTGAATCACTCCATTTGGAGTTTTGTAGCTCAAGTTATTGCCAAAATAAGTTTACTGTTCAAGTGTACTGTTCCTGCTGAAATTTTGGATTTTGGCAGATTTTGGTCCAACTTTGGTCAGTAATTTGACTAAGTTAAGTTCATAATTTGGTCTAACTTTCTTCATATGAAATGTTCTACCATGCCTTTGGTTTCCATCGGTTCAAGAATCGCCTAAATCCGAGTTTTCTAGAGAGAGTTATAGCCATCCAAACATTACTGTTCAAATGTAAATCTGCAGAGTTGCAAGTTTGATAACTCAATTTTGTTCAATAATTTGAATGGGTTAATGGCATAATTTGGGGTGATGTTCTTCATGAAAGTTGTTTGTCTATATCATATCTTGTTACTGTAAAACTTTAAGGTCAATTTGACCATTCTACAGTGAGTTATGGTTACTGTTCATTTGGTCATTCTGCAGGGGCTGTTTGCAGGGTATCCGGATTGGGGCCAACTTTTGGTCCTCTTGCTTTGGTCTTTTGGGCATGGTTTCTTCAGCAAAAATGTGCCATTACAAGCCTAGTTTCGTGTCCAATTGGCCAAACACCAATTGGACCAACACAGCCAAAGATATGGCAGTCCAAGTGGACTGAAATTTCAGTCACCCTGCTGCACTCACAAGGCAGCATACTCATTCACTTTGCCATGCCATTTTTCAGTCCAATTTATGGTCAACATACCTCAAATGGTCACTAATTGACCATTAGAATGTTCTTTAACCATTTCATAAGCCAAGTCAAATTTTCATTCCTAAACCCTAGCTAAATTTCAAAGTTTTCACAATTTCCCTAATTTACTCTTTCATTCTCTATATATATATATATGTATACACTTTAAACCTAAGCTCTAGTTCACTCTAAGTCCATCAAACACTCCATTTCGATTCCTTCAATAGGGCTGCCGAAATGCATGGCATGCATACACTTAACTTTTATTCATTTGGTTCACAAATTCATACTTATTTTAAGTCATTAACATGGAATAATAGAGGTATAAGTGGAATTAGGCACTAACCTCTTGTAGGGCAGAATTTTTCAAGTTTAATCTTCACTTTCTTTCCTTTTCTAGGATGCCAAACACTTCCCAAGAGGTAGAGACAAGTTTTTAGTGAAGGGACTTAGGGTTTTGGGGTGAGGAAAGCATGGAAATTGAAGCTTTAGAAAGTTTGTTAATGGAGGAGTGAGGGAGGAGGTGAAAAAAGTTTTTGAAGGAGAAGAAGGGCTGCTGTTTGCTTTTTAATTCTTTGGTCTCTTTTGACTCTTTTTATTAGTTAATTTGATGGTTACTTAATTGTGATTGGTGGACAATTTTCAATGACCTCATAATATGTCATAATTGGCATTTTATTGTATTTTCTTTTCTCCTCTTCTCTACTCACTTTCAATTAATTTTTTATCAATATTAATTCATATTTTATGTCATAATAATTATTTACTTAACTGGACAAGTCGGCCAAAAATCACCTCTAAAGGCGAAAAGACCAAAATACCCTCCGTTTGGCTTAACGGGTCAAAATTGTCTGTACCGATTGAAAAATTTTTCTAGGTATTTTCTTGGTATTCTAATGCCATAGGAACCTCAATAACCTTTCTCTGGAGTCCCAAAAATTATTTTAAAATTTTTCCCCCGGGTCTAGGGCTCCTCGTTGCGAGAACCGCAACTTACCTCTGGTTACCCATCGCTTGGGCACCGGCTCGTTTAACTTGGTTGTATTTTATTTCTAAAATTTTTACTAAATTTTTCTTATTAATATTTGAGTTAATTATGGTCCCTCACTTTAGTTTAAATATTTTTTTCCAGAAGTTCTAGCTGTCCGAACCGACACCGGTCACCTAATAAAGGATCGTATGAATTGCTACCGGGAGGATGTTACAACTCTTCCCCTCTTATTTAAATTTCGTCCTCGAAATTTACTCAATGTAAATAGCCAAGTAGCTAATACCTCTTTATTTCTTCACCTTTCCGTGTTATCCTACTTCACTTTCTCCTTAGTCTCAATCATATCCTCAAACAGTTATGTACTCATCCTTTTTCATCTTAAATATAGTCTCCTTCTCATCTCCATTCGCTATCTCATTGTCTCTTCACTCTCTTATTCCATACCTTAACCTAAAATAAACAGGAAATACAGATCTGCAATAGTGTCACATCGACTCTTATGAATGAAATGCATGATATGCAATCTATCTAGGTCCAGAAAGGCCTAAACCGTGCTCTGATACCACTAAATGTGACACCCCTTACCCGACTACAGTGTAGCCGAGCAAGTTATGCCACTCAGTGTGCCGGAGCACTCTATTTTATCTTAATTCATTTTTATCATAGTTTTTGAAAATAATTTGTGAAATATAATTCATTTATTGAAATTATAATTTATTTGAGGTTCCGAAAATTTTATAGAAAATTCATTTACCCATCGCTTGGGCACCGGCTCGTTTAACATGGTTGTATTTTATTTCTAAAATTTTTACTAAATTTTTCTTATTAATATTTGAATTAATTATGGTTCCTCACTTTAGTTTAAATATTTTTTTCCAGAAGTTCTAGCTGTCCGAACCGACACCGGTCACCGGAACAGTAGACTGTGCGGAATTGCTACCGGGAGGATGTTACAAAGAACATTGTATAGTTACTACGATACATCCCAATAGATCAAACTTTCCTATCTTTTATTCTTTTCGAATTCACTGATATCCGAAACTTATTCTGATTACAATATCCATTAGTAATTACTAACAATAACATCCTTGCCCTCATCTAGAGCAATTCCATTACTGCATCTTACTTTTACGTCCTCTTGCCTTACATTAAGTAGGCTCGCCAATTAGCTTTATAATTTATGGTGTGTCAGAAAATACTTTTCACCGATAAACTCTTCCAAAACTAATTTCACTTATTATCACAATCCTTATCTTAAAGGACTAATCATTAATGCATCGAAATTTATTCCCCTGTAAAGGAATAACAACAGAACATATAATTTTAACACTAACATAAAAGTATTCAGACTCCAGGTCAAACAATACATAAACGAAGAGTGCCATTCTTCTTCTTAACAAACAATATTGGCGCTCCCCATGGTGACACACTAGGGCGGATGAAGCCCTTTTCAAGTAGTTCTTGCAATTGTACTTTCAACTCCTTCAACTCTGCTGGTGCCATTCTATATGGTGTTATGGAGATTGGATGCACACCAGGCATAACATTAATTTCAAACTGCACTTCTCTTCCCGGAGGTAATCCTGGCAATTCATCAGGAAACACATCTGGAAAGTCATGTACTGTAGGGATGTTTTTCAATGCTGGACTCCCCACTTGGGTGTCTACCACATGTGCCAAGTATGCTTCACACCCCCTTTCTTATCATTTTCTAGCTAGTGCAGCCAAAATGACGTTTGATTGCAATAGCTGCCTCTTCCCCTGTATTACCACATCACTGTACTGAGGGAGACCAAAAATGTCTGTCTTCAGCCTACAGTCAATCATGGCATGATGCCTAGCTAACCAATCCATGCCCAAGATGATATCATAATCTCTGAAGGGCATTTAAGTGAAATCAGATAGAAAAGTGTGTCCTTGGATCACCAAAGGACAATCCCTATACATTCTATTAACCCTGACCTCCTGTCCTAACGGACTTGTTACTAGAACCTCAAGGTCCATTTTTGTACATGGAATAGCAATGCAATCAATGATGCCAGCACACACATAAGAATGGGTAAAACCCGGATCAAATAACACAAACACATCTTGATTAAAAGTTGAGAAGGTACCAGCCACAACATCAGATGTCTCAGCCTCTTCTCTCTGCCTTATTGCATAGATTCTGACTAGAGCACTATCTTGCTCTAAATGTTTCACTGTGCCTTGGCTGCCTACTAGGCTACCTCTACCCCTGCCTCTACCTCTGCTAGGTGGTTGTGAACTTCTGGTGACAGGGCTCTGAACTGACCCTTCTGCAGTAGTAGGACGTGGTCCAACTCTGCGACTATTGGTGCAGTCCTTGGCAAAGTGTCCTGTGCCTTCATAGTTATAACAGGCTCTAATAGCCTTATAGCATATCCCACCATGATATCTTCCACAAGTTTCACATTGCCGGGAAGGGTAGGAACTTCTAGTTGTTCGACGACTGGACCTTGGTGGTCTCTGCCTTGATGATCCACTTCTGTTATATCCCAGAGCTCGGGGCTCCTCATATTCTTTTCTCTTTCTGAAATTACTGCTTGAGCTCTGACCCATAGGTTTCTCCCTCTTCTCTATTTCATGTTGCCCTTGTGGGGGTTGGGTCTGTACTTGGGCTTGGGCTGATAGATTATCAGCAATTTATTGGAAGAAATTGGCCATTTGCTGGGCCATTTGTGCAGTAATTTGTACTGGTAAACCTGGTACAATCGGGCCTTCGACACTTTATGGAGCTGGGGCCTCAACTTGTACCTCAGCCTTTATCGATTGATTGACTGAACGATCACCTTCTTCCATAGTCAATTCGAGGATCTTAGACCTCCTGAACAATTAACACAAGGAGATTTCCTCCCGTTAGTGCATATTTATAATGTAATGTACTGTATGTATCAAACAATGACATTGAGCAGTTGTACTATGAAGAAAGAATATTCAAATTATAGGTGAAAACAGAATTTAAAAACTAGCTCTGATACCAATAAAACATGTCACACCCTACCCCTCTGTAAGGCATAACATGATCCCGTAGTATACCTAATGAATTACCAACTTCGTCTACTGATAAATCATTAAATACACTACAAGGGATTTTAAAATTTTTCTTACTTCTTTTTATAGTGGTGAGCACTATTTACAGGTGTTAAAAAAAAATTTTGAACTTAAGTGAAAGATATAACACATTTGAATTATTAGGAATTTCTATAAAAATTTTGGCGGAGTACCATCTGTATTTTGAACAAAACAGTTCTTCAGAAAACCTGTAAAAAGCACTTCAAATAGATTTCTCAATCTCGACTCCAACAGTTAAACAACACAATATATTTCTCAAGTCAAATCCACAATAATTTTTCAAAGACTAAGATAAAAGAAATATAATACAAATTTTACAAGTCAAAATAACTCATAATTTACTTTACAACTTCAATATACAATTTTAATTTACAACTGCTCAAAACCAAAAACACTATATACATACAGTGAACATACATTACAGTACAAAATGCAAAATGTGGTATACTCAATATACCCGATGATCTCTCGCTGAATGCACTAGCAGCCTAGTCTGCTGCCCTATCCGTCTGTCTACTTGCGATAGCAATGGAAAGCTATCGCTGAGACAATGTCTCAGTGGTGCACAACATTAACCAAATACAACTTTAAATCACAATTCATAAATCATATAAATGATGGATACATAAAACAATAATTAAATTCGAGACAATGAATGTCATAAGGAATTTAACACAATATCACATTAAATCTCAGTAATCAAAACATAGTTAAATTCAAAAGACAGTGAATGTCAATAAAAATTTAAACTCCATTTCACAATATCACAATAAATCTCAATAGTCAAAACATGGTTAAATTCAAAAGACAGTGAATGTCAATAAGAATTTAAACTCCATTTCACAAATTACCAAAAAATGCATAATAACACAATTTAGTCGAATAATTTAAGAATACAGTGCTGCCAATTCATTTACAACTTAAGCCATGACACAAAATTTCCAATCAATGTCGCGTTATACACCACGACAAAGCAATCACAACCCCACTAATCGAAATCAATGAGGAAGGGAGCTAGCTATATAATGAGTACTCATCTGATCACCTCAACTGGTAAACCAGAGAGGGAAAAAAATAAACGATCATGACTCCATAAATGGAGAAGGAAAATAAACGATCACAACCCCATAAATGGAGAAGGAATGATATGATACTGTCATGCTAAGTGTGAACACAAAATCAATTCCAAACATTTTATTCAAATGATTCGTGAGAATCCAATAAATTTCCAAAGTCATAATTTCATTCACAAAATGGCAATCACAATTCATAATTAACTTCAATTTTCACAAATCACACTAAACCAATTTTTCCACAGTTTCAAACCATTTACAATGCTTTTCAAGTAATAAGTATCCATTCAAACACATTTCCATAATTGAAAACAATAATATACAAATAGTCATAATTTATTTCAATTGAAAAATTCAAAAGAAATACTTATTGTGCACAAACCTTTGATAACTATCTCCTGTCCTTGACTCAGTGTGTTCTTCCCTTTCCCTGAGTTTTTGCTAACTGAGAAACACAATTTGAAGTGTTTCAGTACTTAATTAAACTGTTTCTAACGATAATGCTTGATAATTAATTTACTGAATTCTATTATTTGCTTAGTCAACCTAATATGTCGACCCTCGATGCATTCTAGGTGAATTAGGTTTTAAGGTTACCAATATGTCACATTCGATAGTCTTTTAGGGTTGGTACATACTACCAAGTTCATTTCCATGTATCTTGCAATTTCTTGCAATTTGCTGGATTCCGGGATACTAGTTTGACCTAGCCGGACGACCTAGTTCCCTCAGTTTTCGAGTTTCGGTCAAAACTACAAACTTGTAGATCTATGTCTTATGGAATGCAGGGCAAAATTTCAGGTTATTATGAGTTATGTAGACCAAGTTATGGTCATTTTACTATTGCTGGTCAAATTGCATCAAATTTGGTCACTTTAGGTCACTTTAGGTCATTTTAGGTTCGGCCAGTTTTTGGACCCGAACTTGTGCAAGCTGTTTGACTTGCT
Source organism: Hevea brasiliensis (assembly GCF_030052815.1). Lineage (NCBI taxonomy): Eukaryota > Viridiplantae > Streptophyta > Magnoliopsida > Malpighiales > Euphorbiaceae > Hevea > Hevea brasiliensis. Next base: position 28,279,317 of record NC_079503.1, read on the forward strand.
TATGGTCATTTCTGGGCTTTGGTGTCTTCATAAGACTTGTAGATATAGGTCTTAACTATTCATGGTCAAAATTTTAGGTCAATTGGACCTGTTTTGAGTGAGTTATAGCTTAAACACTAACTACTGCCCAAATGGTCAATTTTTAGGCCTCAATTGCACTTAATCCGGATTTGGTCATTTTTCAAGCTACCTTGCAAGCAGAATTTTGGCAAGCTTCCTTCATGAAAGTTGGCACATTTTGTGCCTAGTTTCACTCCAATTGGTCTCATACCAATTGGAGCCACACACTTAAAGTTATAGGCCTAAAACTCAAACTGCCTTATTGCATTTCTTCCATACATATCAAGGATCACTCCTAACACTTACCAAACTCAACATTCAAGTCAATTCTGGTTGTACCATAACCTAAACATAATTTACAACATATTATAGGTCATTTTGGCAGCTTACAATTACATTCAATGTGTGACACCCCTTACCCGTGTACAGTATACCCGAGAAAGTAATGCCACACGGTGTACTGGCACACTGTAATATTCCTCAATTAATTTGTATCATGCTTTTGCATATAATTTATGAAATACAATTTATTTAAGCCATTTATCAAAAATATTATTCATTTAAGATTCCGAAAATTTTAAAGAAAATCCGGCGGAGTACCGGCTAAAAATGGAGAAAACCGTTTTTCGGAACCTGTGAAAACACTTCCAAATAATTTTCAAATAAACTCAACTTCAATTCATTAACAGAGTCTCAATATCAAAAACTCAACAATATTTCTCAATTTCAGTTCTCAATAGCCTTTTCATTTCTCAAACATCCATTTCTCAGGGTTCTCATATATATAAATAACAATTAAAAGCTCAAATTACTTGCATACATAACCATAAATCTTTATTATTTACATGAACCTTAAAATACATTACATAATCCCAGATACATATGAGAAAATAAAAATTTAATTACAAAATGACAAAAGGACACCTAGTGCCCTACCAATGCACTACAGGTGACGAGGTGACGAGGACATAGTGCAGAACTGCAGAATAGACTCACCCAGTCTGTGGTCTACTGGGTTCACGATCAGGATCTCCAGTACCTACGCGTGGAAAAAGCAACGCGCTAAGCAATAATGCTTAGTGGTGCAATAATATAATAAAAGAAAATAGCAAGAAAATAAATGTGTATAGAATGTGTATGCTTTCTTTGTTTGGTATTGGTATATTCATTATTTCATTAACTTTGTTCACTTTTATTCATTTGGTTGCCCCAAGTAACCTACACGCACGATCGGATGGATAACGGGTAACCGCACTGGGTACCTAGTACCTCGCCGTCACACCATCGGTCACATATGCATCTCCGGCAGCAATGTACGGCTAACAAGTGTAAATAATATCGTGCGTAAGGCCAAGTCTCAATACAAAGTCGAATGGCTAAAAGCCATGAAATCACGAGAATGGCATATTGCCATGTGCGATCTTGCTAACTGAACCCTATTGGTATGCCAAACTATCCAAACCAATCTTGTTAGGTATACTAGGGCATTTGAAACTTTTAAATTCTTCAATTTGTAAATTTCATGTTTTGGTGTTACTATTCACCTCATTGGTCAACAAAAATGTTGACTTTTGGATAGAAAATATGTTCATTGACTTTGGCACTCCCAACATACCACATTTGGTGTTTAAAACTTGTTGGCATTAAGTGTTAATACCATTTCAAAATATAACCCAACACAAACAGAATTTTCAGTTTTGGTGAGTCAACTTCACTGTTCCATTGGACACTGTTACTGTGGGAATTTGAAGAAATGTAAAACATGAAAGTTGTTCCTTATTTTGTCTAGTTGAATTTCCTTTTTTAAATTACTCCATTTGGAGTTTTGTAGCTCCATATATGGTCCAAAAACCACAGCTGGCCGGATTCCCATTCTGCAGAAAATACCATATCTACAGTAACAGGAACAGTAACTTCCACTACCATTTGGGTTAGGTTCTGGCCATAATTTGGGGTAGGTTCCTTCATGAAAGTTGTTTGTCTATGTCTTAACTTGTTGCTGTAAAAATTTCAGGTGAATTGACCATATCTACAGTGAGTTATGGCTAAATGAACAGTTACTGTTCATTTGGTCAATTCTGCAGAACCAGTTGCAGGGTATCCGGATTGGGGCCAAGTTTTGGTCCTCTTGCTTTGGTCTTTTGGGCATGGTTTCTTCAGCAAAAATGTGCCATTATAAGCCTAGTTTCATGTCCAATTGGCCAAACACCAATTGGACTAACACAGCCCAAGTTATGGCAATGCAAAGGGACTGAATTTTCAGTCCCTATGCTGCTGTCCTAGGGCAGCCTGCAACCTCATTTTGGAATCCTATTTTTCAGTCCATTTGTTGGTCAAATTACCTAAAATGGTCACTAATTGACCATTACAATGTTCTCTAACAATTTCCTAAGCCAAGTCACATTTTCACCTTTCCAAACCCTAATGTCCAACTAAATTTACTCATAACCTTAATTAACATACTTAGTTTAATGTCCATGTATATTAATACCTTAACCATCATTTCTAGCCACTCTAATTTTATTAAAACAATCAACTTCATACTTCCATAGGGCTGCCAAAAATTTAAGGTACCATAACACATGTAATTTACTTCAATTCCTTAAAATTTCTTAGCTCAAAATGATGTTCTAACTAGGATTAAAAGAAGGAGAATGAAATTGTAGCACTAACCTCAAGTGGCAGAATTTTCCAAGCCCCTAAACTTCACTTTTCTTCCTTTTCTTGGCTGCCAAAAGCTTTGTCTAGGTGTGGGATTAATTTTTGATGAAGGGACTTATGGTTTTTAGGGTGAGGAAGCATAGAAATTTAAAGCTTGAAAGAGCTTTCATGGAGGTGGCTATGGGACTAGGGTTTCGGCTGGTTTCTTTTGGGGAGGATGGCTGCTGCAATTTTGGTGAATTTAGTCTTCATTTAGTCTTTTATTTAGTTAGTCAAAGGATGGCTAAATTGTGATTGGTTGGTAATTATAAATGACATCACCATGATGTCATAAATAGCCTTTTTCCTCAATTTCTTTTCTTTCCTCCACTACTCATTTTCAATTTAATTTCTAGTAATATTTCTTCATATTTTATGTCATATTAATTATTTACTCAACTGGGCAAGTCGGCCAAAAATCACCTCTGAAGGCGAAATGACCAAAATGCCCTCCGTTTGGCTTAACGGGTCAAAATTGGCTGTACCGATTGAAAAATTTTTCTATGTATTTTCTTGGCATTCTAATGCCATAGGAACCTCAATGACCCTTCTCTGGAGTCCCAAAAATTATTTTATAATTTTCCCTGTCTAGGGCTCCTCGTTGCGAAACTGCAACTTCCCTCCGATTACCCATTACTTGGGCACCATTGCGTTTACTTGGTTGTATTTTATTTCTAAAATTTTTACTAAATTTTTCTTATTAATATTTGAGTTAATTATGGTTCCTGACTTTAGTTTAAATATTTTTTCGGATATTCTAGCTGTCCGGACCAACACCGGTCACCGGAACAGTAGGATGTACGGAGTGGTTATCGGGAGGGTGTTACAACTCTTCCCCTCTAATTTAAATTTCGTCCTCGAAATTTACCTGATGCAAATAGTTGAGGGAACTGTTGCCTCATCGTCTCTTCACTTTCCCAAGTTGCCTCCTCGGTGTTGTGGTGCCTCCATAGCACTTTCACCAATGGAATTTGCTTGTTTCTCAACTCTTTCACTTCCCGAGCCAAGATCCGTAGAGGTTCTTCTTCGTATGTCTAATTCGACTGTATTTCAATTTCTTCTCTGGAGATGACATGTGAAGGATCTGAGCGGTATCTTCTGAGCATAGACACGTGGAACACATTGTGGATCTTGTCCAGCTCTGGTGGTAAAGCTAGCCTATAGGCCACTGGACCCACACGTTCAATGACTTCATATGGGCCAATGAACTTAGGGCTTAACTTACCTTTCCTTCCAAACCTCAACACTTTCTTCCATGGTGACACCTTGAGGAACACTTTGTCGCCAACCCCATATTCTATTTCTTTTCTCTTCAAGTCGGCATAAGATTTACATGCATGCGAGGCAACTTTGAGATTGGCTTTGATTGATTTTACCTTCTCCTCGGCTGTTTCACAGTGCAGCCCTACCATTTGTCTTCGCCCAATTCAGTCCGGCCTGCTGGAGTTCTACATTTTCTCCCATACAGTGCTTCATACGGAGCCATTTGGATACTAGCTTGGTAGCTATTGTTGTATGCAAATTCTGCCAGTGGGAGGTATCTATCCCAACTTCCCTCAAACTCAATGACACAACTCCTCAGCATATCCTCAAGGACCTGACATATATTTCACGTTATTGTTATCATTTTAACTCAATATTTGTATCAATTTCATTGGTTTCAATTGTTTACCTGGATTACTCTTTCTGATTGCCCATCCGTCTGAGGATGGAAAGGCATCTTTGAAATGGAGTTGTGTACCCAAGGACTCATGCAACTTCTTCCAGAATCTTGATGTAAACCTTGGGTCTCGATCAGATATGATGGAAAGTGGAATTCCATGCAGTCTAACTATCTCACTAATATACAATTCTGCTAACTTCTCCAGTGAGTAGTCAGTCCTAATTGGCAGAAAGTGTGCTGACTTTGTCAATCTATCCACTATTACCCATGCTGCATCATGTTTCTTCCGGGTGAGAGGTAGACCACTTACAAAATCCATGGTGACTCGATCCCACTTCCATTCAGGTATGCGTATAGGCTGTAGCAAGCCTGATGGAACTTGATGTTCTGCCTTGACTTGCTGACATGTCAAGCATTTAGTCACATAGTCAGCTATATCCCTCTTCATACCAGGCCGGCCAATCACGAAGCTTGGATCATGATACATCTTTGTACTTCCTGGGTGCATAGCATATACTCTGGTGTGTGCCTCTTTCAGAATACTGGCCTTCAATTCCCCATCATCTGGTACACACAATCTTCCTTTATAATACAGACACCCATCTGTTTTCACCCCATAATCAGTTGCTTTTCCCTCTGAGATCTTGCTCATAATGGCCATTAACTTTTCATCTGCCTTTTGCCCATCTAAAATTTGTCATGCGAGTTTGGCCTCACTTGCAACTCGGCCAAAATAGCTCCATCTCGAATCAAAGATAGACGGGCATTCAATGATCTCAAGGATATCATGGATTTTCTGCTCAAGGCATCAGCAACTACATTTGCCTTCCCAGGGTGGTAGTCAATTACACAATCATAATCCTTCAGGAACTCAATCCATCGCCTCTGTCTAAGGTTTAGCTCCTTCTAGGTTGGCAAGTATTTCAGGCTTTTGTGGTCTGTGTAAATGTAGCACTTTTCCCCATACAAGTAATGCCTCCATATCTTCAGTGCGAAGATAATTGCTGCAAGCTCTAGATCATGGGTAGGGTAGTTCTGTTCATGTGGCCTTAGCTGTCTAGAAGCATAGGCGATCACTTTCCCCTCTTGCATCAATACACACCCTAACCCATTATGTGAGGCATCACTATAGACCACAAAGTCCTTTCCGGACACCGTCTGTACACTGGTGCCTCTGTCAACATAGCCTTCAATTTCTCAAAACTGGTCTGACACTTGTCATTCCAGTCAAATCTGACATTTTTGTGTAACAACTTGGTCATTGGAGCAGCTATTAAGGAAAATCCCTTTACAAATCTTTTGTAATGCCCAGCTAGCCCCAAGAAGCTTCTGACCTCAATTGTATTCCTGGGAGGCTTCCATTCCATCACTGCTTCTATTTTCTTGGGATCCACCCTAATCCCATCAGCTGACACTATGTGTCCAAGGAATGCAATCTCATTCAGCCAAAAGTCACATTTGGACAACTTAGCATACAGCTTCTTTTCCCGCAGGGTTTGCAGAACAATCCTCAAATGTTCATCATGTTCTTCCCTGGTCTTGGAGTACACCAGAATATCATCAATAAAGACCACTACGAACCGATCCAGGTATGGATGGAAGATACGGTTCATAAGGTCCATAAATGCCGCTGGTGCATTTGTTAGGCCAAAGGGCATCACCAGAAACTCATAATGCCCATACCGGGTCCTGAATGCAGTCTTGGGCACATCTACATCCTTCACTCTCAACTGATGATACCCTGATCTGAGATCAATCTTAGAAAATACTCCTGCTCCCTTTAACTGATCAAACAGATCATCAATTCTAGGCAACGGATATTTGTTCTTAACTGTCACTTTATTCAACTGCCGGTAATCAATACATAACCTCAAAGTCCCATCCTTCTTTTTCACTAGAGCTCCCCATGGTGACACACTGGAGCGTATGAACCCCTTATCCAGCAACTCTTGCAATTGAGTTTTCAACTCCCTCAATTCAGTGGGTGCTATCCTATAAGGAGCAATAGAAATGGGTGTTGTACCCGACAGTGTCTCAATAGCAAACTCGACTTCCCTTTCTGGTGGCAAACCAGGCAATTCTTCAGGAAATACCTCTGGGAAGTCCCTTACTGTGGGTATGTTACTCAGGTTTGGCTTAGCCTGCCTAGTATCCACCACATGTGTCAGGTAGGCTTCACAGCCTCTTCTCATCATTCTTCTTGCAACTGTGGCTGAGATGACATTGGACAAGAAATCTGTCCTTTCCCCCACAACTGTGATCTCATTACCCTCTGAAGTTTTTAGAGAAATTCTCTTTAATTTGCAATCAACTATTGCCTGATGACGTGACAACCAATCCATTCCCAAAATCACGTCAAACTCGTGGAAGGGCAACTCAATTAGGTCTGCCAAGAATTCATAGCCCTGAATCCTCAACGGGCAACCCTTGTATACTTTGTTCACTACCACACTGTGGCCCAATGGATTAGTGACCAGAATGTCTTGGTCACTCTCCCCTACCAATATCCCCCTTTCTACGGGTAGGTTGATGCAAATGTAGGAATGAGTGGATCCTGGATCCACCAATGCATGCACAGGAGTATTGTAGAGGGAGAACGTACCCCTGATGACATCCGGGGCATCTTGCTCATTCTGAGCTCTCAGGGCATAATTTCTGGCAGGTGGTGCATTATCCGGCCTCTCTGTGGCTCGGATCTGAGCCTCGAGATGGTCCCACGGCCGGATTTACGGACCTTCTACCCCTTGGTGGTGCGGGACCGTGTGCATGCGCTTGTGTCGGGCGGTGTGTAGTAGTTCTGCGTGGGCAGTTCTTTAGTTGATGTTCTGTCGACCCACATCTCAAACAGGCACCAGTTACTCTCCAACACTCCCCCTTGTGCCATTTAAGGCAGTGTGGACATGCAGAAGATGTTGGGGCTGGTCCCCTGAACCCCATCCCTGGAGAGCTGCCCACTGATGGTGTGGACTGACCTCTCCTAGGGGTGAACTGTGGCACAGGCCTGAGATTGACCACGACCATGTGGGTGAGCTGAACTGCATGCGGGAGGACCCTTGAACTTCTTCCCAAATGCGGAGCTGAGCTAGACCGACGGTCCCCTCTTCTGTCTCTCCTTACAGTCCGCTCACTGATTCTCACTTTTTCAACCCTTATTGCCACTTCCACTAGTTTGCTAAATTCTGTGATTCCCAAGGCAGTGAGCTGTATCTTAATATTGTCATTCAATCCCTCTTCAAATCTCTTGCACCTTTCAGCTTCATTAGGGACTATCTCCCTTCCGTAGCGGCTTAATCGAACAAATTCCTTCTCATATTCGGCCACTGTCAACTGCCTCTGCCTCAGATTAATGAACTCTCTTCTTCTCTCTTCCAGGTATACAGTACCCACATTTTTCTTCTTGAATTCGGAGAGGAAGAAGTCCCAAGTTATAGCTTCGGGCTGCACTTCACTGGACACAGTGTCCCACCACTCATATGCATCGTCTTGCAGCAGGGATATGGCGGCCTCCAGGTTTTGCTCTGGAGTGCAGTGGAGTTGTTTTAGGACTCTGCCTGTTCTGTTCAACCAATTCTCGGCTGCCACCGAGTCATCTTCTCTCTTGCCATAGAAATCCACCGCCCCAAACTTTCTTAGCCTTTCCAGGTGTGATTTTGGCTGTGGAGCTGGTGGTGGTGGTGGTGCTGGCATTACTCCGGCCATTTGTCTAAAGAAGTCGGCCATTTGTTGAAACATGGCCTGTGGAGGCTGGCGAGGCTCTGCTTGAGCTGTGAGTAGGTTCTCCCCTACCCCGGTCTCTCACCGCTGCAGTGGAGCATGACTCTCCACTTCCTCCTCAACGGCCCTCTGAGATGAAGGGTCCATATCCTATTCAAAATAAGAAAAACAAACAGATCTGCATTAGTGTCACCTCGACTCTTACAAATGCAATGCATGGTATGGACTCGATCTAGGACCAGAAACGCCTAAACCGTGCTCTGATACCACTAAATGTGACACCCCTTACCCGTGTCTGATATACAGAGTAAGTAATGCCACAAGGTGTACCGGCACACTCTAATATTCCTCAATTAATTTATATCATGCTTTTGCATATAATTTATGAAATACAATTTATTTAAGCCATTTATCAAAAATATTATTCATTTAAGGTTCCGAAAATTTTAAAGAAAATCCGGCGGAGTACCGGCTAAAAATGGAGAAAACCGTTCTTCGGAACCTGTGAAAACACTTCCAAATAATTTTCAAACAAACCCAACTTCAATTCATCAACAGAGTCTCAATATCAAAAACTCAACAATATTTCTCAATTTCAGTTCTCAATAGCCTTTTCATTTCTCAAACATCCATTTCTCAGGGTTCTCATATATATAAATAACAATTAAAAGCTCAAATTATTTCCATACATAACCATAAATCTTTATTATTTACATGAACCTTAAAATACATTACATAATCCCAGATACATATGAGAAAATAAAAATTTAATTACAAAATGACATGTGACACCCCTTACCCGTGTACAGTATACCCGAGTAAGTAATGCCACCTGGTGTACCGGCACACTCTAATATTCCTCAATTAATTTAGACAATGCTTGTGCATATAATTTATGAAATACAATTTATTTAAACCATTTATCAAAAGTATCATTCATTTAAGGTTCCGAAAATTTTTAAGAAAATCCGGCGGAGTACCGGCTAAAAATGGAGAAAACCGTTCTTTGGAACCTGTTAAAAACACTTCCAATATTTTTATTCCATCATCTCAAGCTCCAATATCAACACCAAACTCAATATCAATATCTCAATAATTTGTCAATTTCAGGTCTCAACAACCTTTTCATTTCTCAAAACATCCCTTTCTCAGGGTTCTCATATATAAACAACCATTAAATACTCAAATTAATACCATACATGACCATAAATCTTTATTATTTACAATAAGCTCAAAATACATTACATAAATCCCAAATACATATGAGAAATAAAAATTTAATTACAAAATGACAAAATAACATCTAGTGTCCTACCAATGCACTGCAGGTGACGAGGTGACACGGACATCGAGCGTAATCGCCGGATGGACTCACCGATCTGTGGTCTACCGGGCTCGCGATCGGGATCTCTCGGTACCTACGCGTGGCAAAAGCAACGCGCTAAGCAATAATGCTTAGTGGTGCAATAATATAATAAAAGAAAATAGCAAGAAAATAAATGTGTAGAGAATGTGTATGCTTTCTTTATTTGGTATTGATATATTCATTGTTTCATTAACGTTGTTCACTTTTATTCATTTGGTTGCCCCAAGTAACCTACACTAGACGACTGGACTGGATAACGGGTAAACTGGCACTGGGTACCTAGTACCTCGGGCCGTCACACCATCGGTCACATATGCATCTCGTGTATTACCTTGAGCGACTAACAAGGCTGTAAGTAATATCGAGCACAAGGCCAAGTCTCAATGCAAAGTCGAATGGCCAAAAGCCATGAAATCCACGAATGGCATTTTTGCCATGTGCAGTACTGCTAACTGAACCCTATTGGCATGCCAAACTATCCAAACCAATCTTGTTAGGTATACTAGGGCATTTGAAACTCTTAAAGTTGTCAATTTGTGAATTTCAACTTTTTTGGTGTCACTATTCATCATTGGTCAACAAAAATGTTGACTTTTAGAATAAAAATGTGTACATCAACTTTGGCACTCCCAACATACCACATTTGGTGTTTAAAACTTGTTGGCATTAAGTGTTTTTGCCATTCCAAAGTGTAACTCAACACAAACAGATTTTTCAATTTTGGTGAGTCAACTTCACTGTTCCATTGGACACTGTTACTGTTGGAATTTGAGGAAATGTAAAACATGAAAGTTGTTCCTTATTTTGTCTAGTTGAATTTCCTTTTTTGAATCACTCCATTTGGAGTTTTGTAGCTCCATATATGGCTCAAAAACCCAAGCTGTCCGGATATGCATTCTGCAGAAATTTACCATATCTACAGTGCATGAACAGTAACTTGAGTCACTTGGTTGAATGAGTTCTGGCCATAATTTGGGGTAGGTTCCTTCATGAAAGTTGTTTGTCTATGTCTTAACTTGTTGCTGTAAAAATTTCAGGCCAATTGACCAAATCTACAGTGAGTTATGGCCAAATAAACAGTTACTGTTCATTTGGCAAATTCTGCAGAATTCAGTGCAGGGCATCCGGATTGTGGCTGAGTTTTGACCCTTTTGCTTTGGTCTTTTGGGCATGGTTTCTTCAGCAAAAATGTGCCATTATAAGCCTAGTTTCATGTCCAATTGGCCAAACACCAATTGGACTACCACTGCCCAAGTTATGGCAGTGCAAAGGGACTGAAATTTCAGTCCCTATGCTGCTGTCCATAGGGCAGCCTGCAACCTCACCTTGCCATAGTGTTTTTCAGTCCCATTTATGGTCAACACATCTAAAATGGTCACTAATTGACCATTACAATGTGCCCTAACAATTTCCTAAGCCAAGTCACACTTTCACCTTTCCAAACCCTAATTTCCATATGAATTTTTACAACATGCTTTAATTAACTATCTCATTCCATAATCACATGCATACATGGTTTAATCTTGATCTCTAGTCCACTTTAAGTCCATCAAAACACTCATTCCTTTTTATTCAATAGGGCTGCCGAAACTTAGGGCATGGATAGACATAGATTTCATTCATTTTAGTTACAAATTCCTACTTAATCCAAGTTTCTAACATAGAATTTAAAAAGCTTTAGATGTATATATGCACTAACCTTGTTTGGGCAGAATTTCCAAAGCCCTAAACTCCAATTTCCTTCCTCTTGTTGGCTGCCAAGAGCTTGTTTAAGGTGTGGGGTAAAGTTTTAATGAAGAGGGGTTAGGGAAATATGGTGGAATGATGGAGATCTAAAGCTTGAAAAAAAAAACTTGAATGGAGGTGGCTATGGAGGTGAATTTCGGCTGGTCTCTTGGGGAGGGTGGCTGCTACACTTTCTTTCTTATTTTGGTCTTCATTTTGTCTTTTTATTTGTTAGTCAATTGATAGCTTAATTTTGATTGGTTGGTGAGTAAGTGAGTGACCTCATATGATGTCATTTTTGCATTATTTTGCATTTTCTTTTCTTTTCTTTCACTACTCATTTCAAATTTCATTCTAGTAATGTTTATTCATATTTAATGTTATATTAATTATTTACTCAACTGGACAAGTCGGCCAAAAATCACCTCGGAAGGCGAAATGACCAAAATGCCCTCCGTTTGGCTTAATGGGTCAAAATCGTCTGTACCGATTGAAAAATTTTTCTAGGTATTTTCTTGGCATTCTAATGCCATGGGAACCTCAATTACCCTTCTTTGGAGTCCCAAAAATTATTTTATAATTTTTCCCTCGGGTCTAGGGCTCCTCGTTGCGAGAACCGCAACTTCCCTCCGGTTACCCATCGCTTGGGCACCGGCTCGTTTAACTTGGTTGTATTTTATTTCTAAAATTTTTACTAAATTTTTCTTATTAATATTTGAGTTAATTATGGTTCCTGACTTTAGTTTAAATATTTTTCCAGACATTGCAGCTGTCCGGACCGACACCGGTCACCGGAACAGTAGAATGTACGGAGTGGTTACCGGGAGGGTGCTACATGACAAAAGGACACCTAGTACCCTACCAATGCACTGCAGGTGACGAGGTGACGAGGACACAGTGCAGAACTGCAGAACAGACTCACCCAGTCTGTGGTCTACTGGGTTCACGATCAGGATCTCCAGTACCTACGCGTGGCAAAAGCAACGCGCTAAGCAATAATGCTTAGTGGTGCAATAATATAATAAAAGAAAATAGCAAGAAAATAAATGTGTATAGAATGTGTATGCTTTCTTTGTTTGGTATTGGTATATTCATTATTTCATTAACTTTGTTCACTTTTATTCATTTGGTTGCCCCAAGTAACCTACACCAGACGACTGGACTGGATAACGGGTAAACTGGCACTGGTTACCTAGTACCTCGGGCCGTCACACCATCGGTCACATATGCATCTCCCGGTGTGCAACAGAACAGCTAACAAGCTGTAAATAATATCAGGCACAAGGCCAAGTCTCAATACAAAGTCAGAATGGCTAAAAGCCATGAAATCACAGAATGGCATATTGCCATGTGCAGTATTGCTAACTGAACCCTATTGGCATGCCAAACTATCCAAACCAATCTTGTTAGGTATACTAGGGCATTTGAAACTTTTAAATTCTTCAATTTGTAAATTTCATGTTTTGGTGTTACTATTCACCTCATTGGTCAACAAAAATGTTGACTTTTGGATAGAAAATATGTTCATTGACTTTGGCACTCCCAACATACCACATTTGGTGTTTAAAACTTGTTGGCATTAAGTGTTAATACCATTTCAAAGTGTAACCCAACACAAACAGAATTTTCAGTTTTGGTGAGTCAATTTCACTGTTCCATTGGACACTGTTACTGTGGGAATTTGAAGAAATGTAAAACATGAAAGTTGTTCCTTATTTTGTCTAGTTCAATTTCCTTTTTTGAATCACTCCATTTGGAGTTTTGTAACTCCAGATATGGTCCAAAAACCACAGCTGGCCGGATTCCCATTCTGCAGAAAATACCATATCTACAGTAACAGGAACAGTAAATTCCACTACCATTTGGGTTAGGTTCTGGCCATAATTTGGGGTAGGTTCTTTCATGAAAGTTGTTTGTCTATGTCTTAACTTGTTTCTGTAAAAATTTCAGGTCAATTGACCATATCTACAGTGAGTTATGGCCAAATGAACAGTTACTGTTCATTTGGTCAATTCTACAGAACCAGTTGCAGGGTATCCGGATTGGGGCCAAGTTTTGGTCCCCTTGCTTTGGTCTTTTGGGCATGGTTTCTTTAGCAAAAATGTGCCATTATAAGCCTAGTTTCATGTCCAATTGGCCAAACACCAATTGGACTAACACAGCCCAAGTTATGGCAGTGCAAAGGGACTGAATTTTCAGTCCCTATGCTACTGTCCTAGGGCAGCCTGCAACCTCATTTTGGAATCCTATTTTTCAGTCCATTTGTTGGTCAAATTACCTAAAATGGTCACTAATTGACCATTACAATGTTCTCTAACAATTTCCTAAGCCAAGTCACATTTTCACCTTTCCAAACCCTAATGTCCAACTAAATTTACTCATAACCTTAATTAACATACTTAGTTTAATGTCCATGTATATTAATACCTTAACCATCATTTCTAGCCACTCTAATTTTATTAAAACAATCAACTTCATACTTCCATAGGGCTGCCGAAAATTTAAGGTACCATAACACATGTAATTTACTTCAATTCCTTAAAATTTCTTAGCTCAAAATGATGTTCTAACTAGGATTAAAAGAAGGAGAATGAAATTGTAGCACTAACCTCAAGTGGCAGAATTTTCCAAGCCCCTAAACTTCACTTTTCTTCCTTTTCTTGGCTGCCAAAAGCTTTGTCTAGGTGTGGGATTAATTTTTGATGAAGGGACTTTATGGGTTTTAGGGTGAGGAAGCATGGAAATTTAAAGCTTGAAAGAGCTTTCATGGAGGTGGCCATAGGACTAGGGTTTCGGCTGGTTTCTTTTGGGGAGGATGGCTGCTGCAATTTTGGTGAATTTAGTCTTCATTTAGTCTTTTATTTAGTTAGTCAAAGGATGGCTAAATTGTGATTGGTTGGTAATTATAAATGACATCACCATGATGTCATAAATAGCCTTTTTCCTCAATTTCTTTTCTTTCCTCCACTACTCATTTTCAATTTAATTTCTAGTAATATTTCTTCATATTTTATGTCATATTAATTATTTACTCAACTGGGCAAGTCGGCCAAAAATCACCTCTGAAGGCGAAATGACCAAAATGCCCTCCGTTTGGCTTAACGGGTCAAAATTGGCTGTACCGATTGAAAAATTTTTCTATGTATTTTCTTGGCATTCTAATGCCATAGGAACCTCAATGACCCTTCTCTGGAGTCCCAAAAATTATTTTATAATTTTTCCCCCGGGTCTAGGGCTCCTCGTTGCGAGAACCGCAACTTCCCTCCGGTTACCCATTACTTGGGCACCGGCTCGTTTTACTTGGTTGTATTTTATTTCTAAAATTTTTACTAAATTTTTCTTATTAATATTTGAGTTAATTATGGTTCCTGACTTTAGTTTAAATATTTTTCCGGACATTCTAGCTGTCCGAACCGACACCGGTCACCGGAACAGTAGGATGTACGGAGTGGTTATCGGGAGGGTGTTACACAATGTGCACCAATAAGTGCAGAATTTATCCAACTCAATTTTCAACAATTCAATCACCAATTCATGCTCATTTACATGTCCAACTTCACAACATCATACATGCACTCAAACTGCCATAACAAATATCACAATTCAACACCATTATTTTATAAACCAAGCATGAATTCCAGCATTCCTCAAGAGTTAACAAACTGCCACAATGGTACATTTACATTCCATTAATTTCCAAGCTTTAAATTTCATTTCACATTTACATATACTAAGTATACATCACCCAAACAATTTCCTACACAATATACATTTAATCAATCATTTAATTCACCATTTACAAGGACAAATAAACTGCCTTCAAGGTGTTTCCATGGTTGCCAAAAGGACACATCCCCATTCAACATCAAACCTCAAAAATTTCTCCATAAATGAAACACCCATAACATCCTTACAAACTTTAATGAAGCAATAACCCAAAAATACAAACTTACTACTTTGGAAATTCTTCAAAACCTCTTCAAAACTTGGTCTTCTTGCTGCCAATCTACTGCCCAAGGTGTATGGACAACTTTTAGTGAAGAAAGGTGCCAAGAACGAAGCTTAAATCAAGCTTGCATGAAGCTTTCAAGTGGACAACAATGGTGGATCTTCTTTTCACCATTTTCGGCTGAATTTGGGAGCTTGAAGATGAAGTTCAGTCTGCTGTCCAAAGGGTGAGTTAGTGGTCCACTTAAATGACTTAGTGGAGCACTATGTCAAAATTAACTATTATTTTAATCTTAACTTTCATTTTCCCACATTTAACTCTCCATTTTTACTATTTACATTAGGTACCACTAATTTAATTTTTCATGACATTTTCTAAGTGTAATATCATGTATTTTTAATGGAGATTTAAGTCAAAAGACAACTCGGGGTGTCAAATGACCACAATACCCCTGTTCGGGTTGCATTCCCGATTTTTCGGTAACACCGGGTTTTGTCCGTTTTTCGATTTCTCACTTTTCTTTGTACTAATTAATTAATTTTTCTTTGATATTTCTAATGGAATTTATACTTCAATTGATGTCTCTATAAGTCTTAAAAATGTTTTCCAGGGTTCCATGATCCGAGGCTAGTCAACGGTCCACGCCGTGACTTCCCGGTGCGGTCACCCATCGCTAGGGTTCTCGGCTCGCTTAACTTGGTTACATTTCTTTGCTATTATTTTTTCTTTGTTTTTCTTGTATTTTCTTTTCCCGTATTTCATTATTTTATGTCTCCTCAATCATAATGAAGTGTAGTTCTAGGCATCCTAGCTGTCCGGACAACACTGGCCACCGGAACAGTAGAACGCACTACTGAACATAGGGGTGTTACAGGTAGTAGAACAATATTTTGAAACGCAATATCATCATCATGTGATTGGTTATGGGGGTGGAATAAAGGTAAAAGAAGTCAAGAAATCTCATTCCAATGTTGGCCTTCAATGTAACTCCCTCACTGTATCCATTCCGTACATTCTACTATTCCGATGACCGGTGTCGGTCTGGACAGCTAGAATGACTGGAAAAATATTTAGACTAAAGTGAGGATCCATAATTAACTCAAATATTAATAAGAAAAATTTAGAAAAAATTTTAGAAATAAAATACAATCAAGTTAAATGAGCCAGTGCCCTAGCGATGGGTAACTTAGTGGGAAATTGCAGTTCTTGCAACTAGGAGCCCTAGACCTAGAGAAAATTCATAAAATAATTTTTGGGGCTCCAGAGAAGAGTCATTGAGGTTTCTATGGCATTAAAATGCCAAGAAAAGGTTTAGAAAAATTTTTCAATTAGTGCAGACAATTTTAGTATGTTAAGCCAAACAGAAGGCATTTTGGTCATTTCGTCTTTAGAGATGATTTTTGACCGACTTATCCAGTTAAGTAAACAATTATTATGATCTAAAATATGAATAAATATTGCTGAAAATTGAATTAAAAATGGGTAGTAAAGAAAAGAAAAGAAAATGAAAGAAAATAGGAATAATGATATCACATGATGTCATTAGTTAGGTCTCCACCAATCACAACTCAACAAGCCAATTAAAAGGAGATAAATTAGACAAAAATTGATAAACAATCTGCATCTTCTCGCCATGGGCAGCCGAACCAAAGAGAAAAAAGAGAGGAAGACCACCATTAAAGCTCCAAATGAGCTTGATTCCCTAGCCAACTACACCATAAAACCTCACCCTCTCTTCACAAAAAATTTCCCTTACCACTAGAGCAAGACTTAGGCAGTAATTAGAAGAAGAGAAAGTCGAAGAAAGTGAGATGTGAACAAGCTTAGAAAATCACCAAAGAGGTTAGTGCCATATTCTTTGCTTTTACATCTTTCTAAACATGAATTTGAGCTAAGTTAAGTTGAAAATATGATAAAAACTGAATTAATGTGGCATGATTATGTTCCATGAAATTTTGGCAGCCTTGACATGAGTTAGGGTTAGGATAATTCTTTGATTTAAAGTGACATATTAGCTTCCTCTAGTATAAATTATATGATTAGTATAGCAAATTAGGAGTAAGATGCATGAATTGGAGGCTTGGTCAATTAGGGTTAGGGTTTTGAAATTTAATTTTGGTGATGGATGAAAATGGACATAAACTAAAGTTGTAATGGTCAATTAGTGACCATTTGGCTATGTTTGATTAGGAAATGAAGTGATTTGTGCCATGGAAATTGAGGTTATGTATGCTGTCCAGTGTGCACTGCAAGTTTGGATGTGAGTCCAACATGTTTGGGTAGCTGTAATTTGAGTTGTGTGGGTTCAATTGGTACAAGGATAATTGGAAATGAAATTAGACACGTAATGACACAACTTTGATGAAGGAAACCTATCCAGAAAACAAACTTAGGGTGCCCTAAAAATTGACCAAATCCCGGTGACTTACATTCTGCTTGGGTAAAAAGACCAAATGAACAGTATTCATTCATTTGGTCATAACTCAGTGTAGAAAGGTCCAATTGACCTGAATTTTAACTAGTAGAAAGCTGAGACATATCCCTACAACTTTCATGAAGAACACAAATCCAAAGTCTAACCATAACCTAGTCAAATTGCCAACCAAACTTAGGTCACCAAATCTAGCAGAACCAAATTGCCCAGAAATTCTGGGTACGGGTCAATCCAGCCAGTTATGGTAAAATAACCATAACTTGAGCTACAAAGCTCCAAATGGAGTGATTCAGAAAAAGAAATGCAACTAGACACAATAAGGAACAACTTTCATGAAGACAATTTTATCAAATTCCTACTGTACAAATGATCAATGGAATAGTAAACTTAGGGTATAAAATCTGAAAATTTTGAATAACATAAGATAAGCCTTGAAATGGTATTGGAAATCAATATCAACAAAAATAAAATGCAAAATGTGATATCTTGGAGAACTTAAGTTCAATAAATTTATTATGTATTAAAAAGTCAATAATTTGAGTGAATAGTAATGTAAATAGTAATACAAAGACACAAAATGTAAGAACTATATTGTTAAAGGGAAATTAAGGCCATAGATTTAGAATCCGTGAAATGTTCATGGATTGCTTGAAACATGAAAAGTAAGCCACCTAATTGATGTGAATAGGTAGTTAGGCCTTATATGCCCATCATAAATAGAATTCATAAAACGAATAAATGAGAAAGGAAAAATGTTTTGAATACAATGGTACATGTGAACCATTATTTTGAATTATGATCAATATGAATAACATAATGAATGAATAAATGAACCATACTAATGTATGAATGAGACATTAGTTCTCATTATTGTAGAAAGGAAAAGTACTTTGAGTATAATGGTATAAAAGGATAATTGATGTAAATTGTGATCATATAAATGATCAAATGAATGTATAAATTATAATTGAAATTTATCATGAAATAATGAAGTCATAAAACACAATATATTAATATTTAATGATATTATGTGCCCTTGTATTGCCTAGACATATGTGTCAGATTAGATAGCTTGGCATGCCAATAGGGTATTAGTATAACAGTACTGCGAAAGGCTTTATGCTTGTATTTAAGGCTTTATTCCTGTACTGATGGCTTTATACCCGTACTCATGGCTTTTATGCCCGATTATGTGATATCATGGCTTTTTAGCCATACTGACTGCATACGTGGTTGACGTTCTGTGTCCCATGGTATGACAGCCCGAGGCACCGCTGTGTCCAGTGCCAACGACCCGTTATCCAATTTAGTCAGCCTGTCATAGGTTACTTGGGCAGTCTAATTTATTAAAATAAGTTACGAATATTAGCAATTAAAAATGCTAGAAAGCAAATAAATGAGTAAGAAGTTCTAAAATAAATTAGATTAGCTCTAAAAATTTGTTCCTTAGAATGATCTGAAGTAAATTAAACTAGTTCTAAAAATTTTAAATATTACGAAATGATTGTAAACAACTTAGAAAGTATCAAGGAAGTGATAAAAAGATTAGTAGAAGAATTATAACTTAAATAACATTACAAATGTGACTTTCATAAGTATATAAGTATAAGTATGAAT
Organism: Hevea brasiliensis; assembly: GCF_030052815.1. Classification (NCBI taxonomy): domain Eukaryota; kingdom Viridiplantae; phylum Streptophyta; class Magnoliopsida; order Malpighiales; family Euphorbiaceae; genus Hevea; species Hevea brasiliensis. Next base: position 28,298,545 of record NC_079503.1, read on the forward strand.
TTTAGATTTATTTGTACATGATATAAATGATTATTGTAAACTTATAAAAGAAGTGATTCTAGAGAGCAACATAAATGATGAAAGATATATTGTATGGAAAATTTCATATGAACCTAGTAAAATTCTTGAGTATAGAAAATATGCTCCAATTATTTTTATTTGTATACATTATTTCTTGTTATATTATTGCACCACTAAGCAGCAATGCTTAGCGCGATGGATTTGTTCCTTCATGCAGGTACTGAAGATAAAAACCCAGTGGACATTAGACTGAAGTTTTTGGAGTCCAGATCTGCGGAAGTGTCAGAAGTGTACAAGGTTGTCACTTCCTCAGCAATACATGTAGATAGGGCCCATATAGATTATATTATGTATTTTGTACATTATAATTAGTTATTATTTGTAATGTAAACCATGAATCGTATATTGAAATATAGATTATGGAACTGTAATTAATTTGTAGATCATGTAAATTATGTAAATTAAGGAAATTAAAAAATTTTACTTATGTAATTTGAGAATGTTTACATATGAATTGAGTATGAATTAATTTGTACAAATGAGTATGTGAATTACAAGAATTGAAAGTGAGATGAATATGATGAGCATGAATGATATTTTTATTGTAAAATATTATTGAAAATTTCAAGTAGGTGAATAGTGAAATAAGTCAACTGATAATAAAATAGGGGAAACTCCACTGGTTTCTCCATCTAAAAATAATTGATATTAAAATATAACGAGATCAAATTATTAAATGAATAAAGTAAGATAAGATAGGGTGCTCCGACACCGAATGTAGCACGCCTTGCTCGGCTACACTGTAGTCAAGTGAGGGGTTTTACATTCAAGAGGAGAATCGATTGCTTAAAGATCGCTTGTCTGAAGTAGAAGCTAGGATGAAACACCTTGAGGATTTACTATTGAGCCAACATGCTAATGCTCCATCTAGAACTCCTCTATCTATAGATCAATCTACATGATTGTGATAAGGTAATTATCTTCTTTTTTACTTAATATATTCTCTTTATTATTTTTAATATAAGGCATATTTTAAATTGTACATTTATAAATGGAAATCTATTATTTCTCTATTATATATTTATTAAAGATAAATCTATATAATTTAATTGAAGACCATGGGAATTGGATTGGAAGTTGATCAGTATTTTTGAAATTACGTTTTATGTAGGTTGTGAATTGAATTTGAATTATTTGTTTAAAATTTTGGAAATGCCCAAAATACAAAAGAAACTCTGCCAAATTTTTTATTTGATATTTAAACTATTTAGAAATAAAATATTAATAAATTTTAAATTAAATGTGAAGTTTATTTCAATTTATTAGTGGATTTCAAAGTTGTTGCAATCTGATTATATTTTTATATTTTGTTACAGATGTGAGTTTACAAATACTGAAGGCATTAAAGTAATTTTTTGGATGAAGGTGTTCAAAAGTAACTTGGAAGATATTATTGAATTTTGTTTCAACCTTCACATATATATATATAGTTACCTTATTTACATGCACAAATTAAGTGCAAACAATTAATATTAAACCAATGTTTGAGATAGTTGTTATGACATTATTTAGATTGATGTATGAATACTATTTTACTTATGAATACATATTATTTATTATTATTAATTGCATATTAAATTTTCATGTATTTTAAAAGTGAAAGCAATTAAGTCATCATCATTAATGATGATTTTTGTTTTTATATTGTTAATCACTTCTTTTTGTTGTCATTAATATGTTTCACAATCACTTTTATGGTTGTTAATAACTTTTAATGACCATTTTGCACCGTTGTTATTAATTTTTAACGTCATTTCTCTACTTTCTCAATTGTTTTCAACAACTACCTTGTACTATCATTAGTAGTTTTTAACGATCATCATTTATTCTTGTTATACTTTTTAACATCCATTTTTTTTTGTCGTTAATAACCTTTAATGACCATTATTTATTTTCGTTAATATTTTCAAATGACCAATTGTTTTATCGTTAATAGTTTTTAGAGGCCGTTACATTGCAAAATAACTGTCTACTAATTCAAATTTAACAATAATTCTCTATCGTTAACAACATTAATGAGAGCTAAATTAGTTGTTAATACAATAATTTTAACGATCAATTGTTGTGTCCTCATTATTAGTATTAACGATGAGTTTTGTAAAGTTCTCGTTAAACTTTTTAACGATGGAGCTTATAATGACGACTTAACGACCAACTTTTGTGGTTGTTAATTACTATTAACGATCACTTTTTAACTTTTAACGATGATTTTTTCTCTTGTTAAAAACCAGTTTTCTTATAGTGTCAATTGTCTTCAAAAATAATATTAAATAGCTTCATTCATTACAGAACTCAAAAATAAGTTTGAACATTACAATAATTTGCATTTCATTACATACCAAAGTAATATTATAAGAGTTTTTGTACAACTGCTCAAACAATTTATATACGTATAATTATATACATACATCAAAATCTAATGTATAAGGGTATACCTCTAATATACTCGAAGTTAATCCCAATGAGTCTGCAAGGTGCAGCTACCGGCAATCTCACTCTGCTGCTCTATCTTTACTTTCACCTGTGACAGCATACAAAGCTATCGTTGAGTGGTGAACTCAGTGGTGCATAACCATAATTTAAAACATAATATACAATACCTTACCAAAATTTTAGCAAAGAATTTGGAAATCTTGAAATTCAATCAAAATTTCAAAAATCAAAATATTCATTGCCAATAAAATAAATCATTTGTTAAAATGACTGTGCTCAAGAATTTCAATTTATCAAATCATAACTGAACATTTAAAGTAATTTCAGTAAATTTATGGAAATAAATCTTAATTTCAATAAAATCAATTATGCATAAATCCTATTTGAAATTACAATTCTTACTATTCAAAACCCATTCTTTATCTCACTAACTCTTCAAGACTAATCCAAAAGGGCCATCTTCGGGGCGATTCTAACTCCCTATGGTCGGGGAGGTCAAATCGGGATTCTAACTCCCTATGGTCAGGAGGTCGAATCATCATGCACAGTACACACCACAATAATGAAACTTCCGAAAGGGCCAATAAAAAACTTAGATCTAACCTCTAATAAGAGGAGAATCTAAGCTTGTGCATATACTATGGTATTCAAAACAAAACAAAGCTAACTCCCTTGTCTCCTCAACAAATAAGGGGGACGGGTAATAACCTAGTCAAGCATCTATAGTGAGATATAAAATAATATCATGAATTTTTTTTTTGTCCTTTTTAGGAGCATAAATCACAACACAATTCAATTCAAAGTCAATTCCAATATCCAATAATTTTTATGCTCATCAAAATTCAAAATATAAATTTGTATTTTTTCATGCAAATCCCATTTCATTAATAAATTTCCAAAACTGAACTCATTCAATTCATATCTAAAATAAAATCATAACTTAATCATTTTCCCACAACTAAACTCATTTATACTATAACACATTTCAATAATCATTGAAATAAATTTAATAATTTGTAAACATAATAAATAAAGAATATAAAATCATTTACTCTAATTAGATATACAAAATATTAGCAATTTAAAACTAGTTGTGCACAAATCTCTTTTGTCGACTCAATTTACTCAACTTTTGTTTCTCCTTCAAAGATCCTTTTCCAACTGAAACACATAAATTTAAAGTGCTTCAGTATCCATTTCTAATACTTAAATTCCAACAATTTCTTTGCAGACTTATCCTACCTATTACGGTTTATAAATTTTGGGTCTTTCACATTTTTGTGTTTGGTGGTGAAGGAACGAAAGCGTGAAAAATACAAGTTTATACCATTCAATTCAAAAATTTTCACCTAAGGTCACATGCATCATGCAAGATTTATTTTTTTCTATTTGATTTTAATGATAAACAACATATTAAAACTCTTTTAATATGTTTTTGGATTTTTATTTTCCATTTAAGATTTTAAAATTAATCAGATTAATTTTAGAACCCTAGATTAAATCAAGAATAAACACACTAACCTCTTGATACACTGCAGTGTTTATGTGCCTTTCAGATGCGTCTTCAGGACACCAGATGTTGTCCCTCTAGCTTGTCCACACCAAGAACACCTATTGCAGCCCTTGAATAGCTTCTAAAGCTTTTTATATGAATTAGAAAATCAAGTTCTGCCTTTCAAGAGATTAAAAATGTAAACAGGACACTATAAATAATTCTAGCATTTTTAATTCAAGAGATTGATGGCTAATCTCTTTGAATTGATGAGAGATGAAGAAGAAGAGAGGGAGAGCTTCAAAATGGCATGACAAAGGAGGAGTAGCTACTGGTTGTCTTTTTTTCTCTTCATAACAACACTTACATAGCTAGGTTAACACATTAAACCCTTGCCACATGTCACCCTCTGATTAGTTCTAGGTTTAATTGACCTAATCACATTGTGCCAAGTGTCAAACCTATATTTAATCTTAATTTTAATCATCTTACATGATTAAAAGACATTTTACAAGCTTATGTGTAATGCCATGTGTCACCATCACTTGGTGCCACATGTCACCCTGTGAAATGACCAAAATGCCCCTGTGTCTTAATTTTGAGTTCTCAACCCAAAATAATTATTTCTCTTCTTCTAATTAATTTATATCAAATATAAATTAATTAATTAATCTCTATTAATTAATTTCTCATTAATTAAATTCATATTTAAACATTTTAAATATAAATTTAACTTATACTATACATCCAATAATCTAGATTTGGTTTCAAGTCATGCTAGGGACTTTGCAATCTAATTGCAAACCAAACCTATTTAATTAATCAATTAAACTCTTTAATTAATTAATTAAATCATATTTAATTAGGTGACAACTTGTGTATGTGTGTGACTTACTAGGCTCATCACTAATTGGCAATGAAATATGATATCAACTCTTAATATCATCAGAACTCTTTCTTACCATAAATGATTTCTCTAAATCATTTTATGCACCTCATAGACCATGGTTAACACCTAGCATAGCATGCCATGGCCACCCAATTAGTAATAAGGTTTACCTTAAATAAACCTATAATCATATGTTACCATGCACTAGAATCTCTCTGTTACAAAATCCCAACTCAAGCTGGAGTCATGGTTTATGTCAAACTCCATTTGCTATGAATATTATATTCTCTTTTAACTCCAGTTCTTGATTAAAAGATTTTCTCATTAGAAACTCTTTTCGGAATAAATCTATCTGTCATGGCCAGGAACTTGAAACATCAAGAACAATTAAATGAACATAGGATTTTATCTTTATTTACTTAGAGGAACAGATTCTATCTTGATCAACACCTACCTCCATATATAACTAGTAGGAGCTAACACATGCCCATATACCCATACATAGTACAAGTATGAAAGCAGTATCAAACTCAAACCACCTATATAAAAGATAGCTGTGCTATCTCAGGTCTAAAGATTATATGCAATGATATAATTTATGACAACGCATTGACAAGATTAAACTCCATGTGCTTGTCATAAGTGTCACTGATTTGTCCTACTTATCATTTATAAGTGCCTATCATGTTTGCTATATGGCATGAGACTCACCATTCCATCTTATTTATATCTCATATAAATAACTTGGTAACAAATATGAATACAATCTTTCTGGATAAGTCATGTCCTTATTATGAAGTATCCTTGATTGTGAACCTATTTATGATACTTTATACTAGAAATATTGTCACTCATATTCTTAACAACTTAAGAATAGAATTTCTAACAAAATATCAATGGACCTTTTCTATTACACATAAATATATTATGTAAATGGAAAAGTAGAAATGCCTTTTATTAATAAAAATATGTACATGATACATACTAAATGATATGCTCTAGGGCATACTACTAACAGGTGGCACTATCATGGCACTATTCAAGTCAAAATGTTGATTTTTCTATACTTAATAGGTTTATTAGTTCTAATTGCACCCATATACCACATTTTGGATATCAATTTTGTTGGCAATGATTGCCAATTCAATTTCTAAGTCTCCTAAGAGAAATTACAATTTTTCAGTTTTGGTCCCCTGTATTCTACTATTCCACTGGTCTAGTTACTGTTAGAATTTGGCTAAGCGTCGTATATCAAAGTTGTTCCTTATTGTCTTAGCTTTAATTCCCTTTTTGAATCACTCCATTTGGAGTTTTTTAGCCTAAGTTATGCCTATTTTTCTAAGACTGGCCGGATTTGGTGTTACCCAGAATTCTGGGCATTTTCTGGATACTCGCAGTTTTAGTGTGCTGATTGCATGTGACTTTTTGGATAGGTTATGGTCAGAATTTGGGTTTGTGTTCTTCATAAACATTGTAGTGCTATGTATCAGCTTTCCATCGGTATAAAATTCAGGTCATTTGGACATTCCTAGAACAAGTTATGACTATTAGAACAAGTACTGTTCATATGATCAGTTTTGCATAGTGGCAATGTGCCTAATCTAGGTTTGACCTAATTTTACGCCACTTTGTGTTCAGTTTTAGGTCAAGGTTTCTTCACAAAAAATGTTGCATTATGTGTCTAATTTCACCTCCACTTGGCCTTATGCCAATTAGAGTAGCAGAGTTCAATTTATGGCCTATTAACCTAGCTGGACTCATTAGTCCAGAATTCAACACATTGACTCACTACAATTCCATAAATTTTTTCATTCATTTGGCATCAGTTCTTATCAATTGCACTTCATGTGTCCTTAATTTACCATCACCATATCAACTGAGTAACCTATCATGAAAACCCTAACTTCACCCAAACCCTAATCTCTACTTTATAATTCATACAATTTCAAGCTATCTCACTTCACAATTCATGCTTACTACATCACCACACCTTACACTTCATGTTCAATTCAAATAAACACCATCAAACCCTAATTCATCACATGTTGGCTGAATTCCATATAGTCCCTTAACTTATCATTTGTTTTAGTTTTCAACAATTTCTTACTCAATTCAATTACCAAAGCATGAATATAAAGAAAAATTTGAAGAACTATGACTAACCTTTTCTTAAATTTCTAATCTTCTACTTTTTCCCTTTCTCCCATTCTTTTTTGTTCCAAGCTTCTAACCAAGGTCTAGTTAAGGGTGTTTAGTGGATAATTTATGAAATTTTAGGGTGAGGTTAGGAGTTTGAAAGCTTGAGCAAGCTTGGTTATGGAGAATTGTTGAGAGAGAGAGCCAAGAGAGAGGGATGGCACATATTGGAGAAGGCCAAAAATATTTTTTTTTTAATTTGTTATTTTTGTGTATATTTATCCCAACATTGACTTAGTCAATTTAATTAATTAAAGTATAATCAATTATGACCTCATTTTGGCATCATCATGATGATGTCATTAATCTTTTATTCTCTTTTCTTTTCTTTTTCCTTTATTTTTCCATAACTTCTTCAATTTAAATCTATACTTCAAAATTTTAATTTCTCACATTTTATTAGACAGTTAGGTCATGAGTCACCTCTAGGGGTGAATTGACAAATTTGCCCCTTGCCTATCTGATCCGGTTTACAAATAATTTGATATTTCTTCCGGATCCCTGACCTAATTATTTGACCTACTTAAAAATTCTTTTTTGTGATTTTCTCTTTTCTACTGTGTTCGCAATAGTCCTAAGGACCGTGGCGTCACATTTTTCGGTTCAAAATTCGGGTTACGATTGACCTCGCAGTTATTTCCCGGGAAGGTCACCCATCGTTGTGACTCCCAGCTTATTTAACTTTTTATGCTTTATTTTTCTTCTTTATACTTAACTATTTGGCAATTACTAATTATTTGCGTACAGGGCTTATCTAGTCATCTTAGATGTGATTCTAATCCCCTTAATTGTCCGGACCGATATCGGTCACCAGAACTGTAAAATATACTAGGCTATATAAATAGGGGTGTTATAATTCTTCCCCCCTTAAAATAAATTTCATCTTGAAATTTTACCTGTATCAGTCTCTGAACAGCTGTGGGTGTTGTCTCCTCATGTCCTCCTTTCGTTCACAAGTAGCCTCCTGGGCCGAATGATGATTCCACAGTACTTTAACCAATACTATTTACCTAATCATTGGTCCCCTGACCATTCTAGTCAATAATCTTGCTGATATTCATAATATTTCTTTATTACATCTGAACTTTCTATTCAAATTTTCACTTCCACAACTCTTTTATCTATCAATATTCTATAACTTATTTCGCACTGATGTGCAATCATTACTTTCTTTTATACTATACTATAACCTTTCGATATTCTAATTTTAGAGTTTTAAATCCCAAGTTAGGATTTTCAAACTCCTTTCCAATAAGAAAACTTTATCTTATCATAACTATACCAAAATAGATGCCAGTTGCAACTATTCTTATCTTAGTGCACTATCGGGTAGTACGTAGCTCTACACAATAATCCTAAGTCAGTACTATAATCTGCAACTTACAATACAAACATCAAGAATATTGCATAGTTACTACGATACAACCCAATAGATCAAACTTTCTTATATCTTATCCTTTTTTAATTCACTAATATCCAAAACTTATTCTGATTACAATATTCATTGACAATTATTAACAGTAACATCTTTGCCCTCATCTAGAGCAATTATATTACTATAATTTACTTTTAGGTCCTCTTGCCTTATATTAAATAGGCTCACTAATTAACTTATAATTTATTGTATACTAACAATTACTTTTTGCTAACAAACTCTTCCAAAACTAATGTCAATCACACTTATTACCGTAGTTTATATCCTAAAGGACTAGTTACTAATGCATCAAAATTTATTCCCATGCAAAAGAATAACAGCAGAACATATAATTCTAACACTAACATACAAATAAGTAGTGCTGGGGTCAAATAATAACTAATTATTTCCTCTAAAAATTAAAAACTTACCAGCAGCAATATCTGAAGTTTCTGCTATTTCTCTCTGGTGCATAGTGACGCTCTGACTAATACGCTACTATGATTGGGTGGATTCGCTGTGCTTGGATTGCGAGGAGTACCAACTCTATTTCTAGCTTGGCCCTGACTGATTGTCTGTGAACTCCGGAGAGCAGGTTGAGGTGCTCTAGTATAATCTCTAACAAAGTGTCCATGTTCACCACAATTATAGCAGGCTCCAGTGGCCTTACGACACATACCCCCATTTAACTTGCCACATACCTCACAGACACGGATAGGGTAGGAACTTGTTATTCTTTGCCGATGGGTTCACAATTGCTTTTGCCCTGAAGATCCGCCTCTGTCAGATCCATAACCACTAAGCTCTCCAGTGTTCTTCCATTTTCCTAAATTGCTATTAGAACTTTGGCCAGTCCGTTCCCCACTTTTTCCTTTTTCATGTAGCTTTTGCAGGGGTTGGGTTTGTGCTTGGCCTTGGGCTGACAGATGATCAGCCATTTATTGAAAGAAAGTGGCCATTTGCTGGGCCATTTATGCAGTAATTTGTACCGATGGAACTGGTACAGTCAGATTTTCAATACTCTGAGGAGCTGAGGCCTCCCCTTGTGCCTCAACTATAACTGGTTGTTCTACTGGTTTATCTCCCTCTTCCATTTCTATTCACATAATCTTCTTTTCCTGAGACAACCTACACAAAGAGATTTCTCTCCGTCAGTTAATGTTTATGATGTAAATGTACCATATGTATCAAACATTTGAGCAGTTGTAATTTCAGACAAAATATTTCAAATTCACAGTTCAAAATTTAGTTTAAAACCATTGCTCTAATACCACTAAAATATGTCACGCCTTATCCCTCTGTAAGGCATAACATGATCCCGTAGTATACCTAATGAATTACCGACTTTGTCTACTGATAACCCATTAAATACATTACAAGGGATTTTAAAACAATTTTTTTACTTTTTAAAAGTGGTGAGCTTCTATAACAAGTATTAAAAACATTTACTTAAAGTTTAAAGACTATTTAAGATTTTTGTCCATTTTTATTTTTACACAAATTTTAGAAAATTTTCGGTAGAGTGCCGTCTATATTTGAGAAAAACAGTTCTTCAAACACCTGGAAAAATACTTCTAATAATTCATTTCATCAAAATCAACCACTACCACAACATAAATCAACATCATTTCTCCCAACTCCATAATTCAAAATAATTCTCAATTCAATTGTCTTCAAAAATAATATTAAATAACTTCATTCATTACAAAACTCAAAAATAAGTTTGAACATTACAATAATTTGCATTTCATTACATACCAAAGTAATATTACAAGAGTTTTTGTACAACTGCTCAAACAATTTACATATGTATAATTACATGCATACATCAAAATCTAATGTACAAGGGTATATCTCTAATATACCCAAAGTTAATCCCAATAAGCCTTCAAGGTGCAACTACCGGCAATCTCACCTGGCTGCTCTATCTTTACTTTCACCTGCGACAACATATAAAGCTATCGCCGAGTGTTGAACTCAATGGTGCACAACCATAATTTAAAACATAATATACAATACCTTACCAAAATTTTAGCAAAGAATTTGGAAATCTTGAAATTCAATCAAAATTTCAAAAATCAAAATATTCATTACCAATACAATAAATCATTTGTTAAAATGACTGTGCTCAAAAATTTCAATTTATCAAATCATAACTGAACATTTAAAATAATTTCAGTAAATTTATGGAAACAAATCTTAATTCCAATAAAATCAATTATGCATAAATACCATTTAAAATCACAATTCTTACTATTCAAAGCCCATTCTCTATCTCACTAACTCTGCAAGACTAATCCGAAAGGACCATCTTCGGGGCGATTCTAACTCCCTATGGTCGGGGAGGTCGAATCGGGATTCTAACTCTCTATGGTCGAGGAGGTCGATTCATCGTGCACAGTACACACCACAATAATGAAACTTCCAAAAGGGCTAGTGAAAAACTTAGATCTAACATCTAATAAGAGGAGAATCTAAGCCTGTGCACATAACATGGTATTCAAAACAAAACAAAACAAGCTCCCTTGTCTCCTTAACAAATAAGGGAGACGGGTAATAACCTAGTCAAGCATCTCTAGTGAGATATAAAACAATATCATGAATTTCTTTGTCCTTTATGGGAGCATAAATCATAACACAATTCAATTCAAAGTCAATTCCAATATCCAATAATTTTTATGCTCATCACAATTCAAAACATAAATTTGTATTTTTCCATGCAAATCCCATTTCATTAATAAATTTCAAAAACTGAACTCATTCAATTCATATCTAAAATAAAATCATAACTTAATCATTTTCCCACAAATAAACTCATTTATACTATAACACATTTCAATAATCATTGAAATAAATTTAATAATTGGTAAACATAATAAATAAAGAACATAAAATTATTTACTCTAATTAGATATGCAAAACATTAGCAATTTAAAACTAGTTGTGCACAAACCTCTTTTATCGACTCAATTTACTCAATTTTCATTTCTCCTTCGAAGATCCCTTTCCAACTGAAACACATAAATTTAAAGTGCTTCAGTATCCATTTCTAATACTTAAATTCCAACAATTTCTTTGTAGACTTATCCTACCTATTACGGTTTATAAATTTCGGGTCTTTCATAGTTTTGTGTATGGTGGCACTATTCATGGCACTATTTAAGTCAAAATGTTGACTTTTCTATACTTAATAGGTTTATTAGTTTTAATTGCACCCATATACCACATTTTGGGTGTCAATTTTGTTGGCATTGATTGCTAATTCAATTTCTAAGTCTCCTAAAAGAAATTACAATTTTTTTATTTTGGTCCCCTATTTTCTATTATTCCATTGGTCTAGTTACTGTGAGAATTTAGCTAAGTGTCCCGCATAAAAGTTGTTCCTTATTGTCTTAGCTTTAATTCCCTTTTTGAATCACTCCATTTGGAGTTTTGTAGCCCAAGTTATTCCTATTTTTCTGAGACTGGCCGGATTTGGTGTTACCCAGAATTCTGGGCATTTTCTAGATACTGGCAATTTTGGTATGCTGAATGTAGATGACTTATTGGATAGGTTATTGTCAGAATTTGGGTTTATGTTCTTCATAAACATTGTAGTGCTATGTCTTAGCTTTCCATCGGTATAAAATTCAGGTCATTTGGACCTTCTTAGACCAAGTTATGACCATTAGAACAAGTACTATACATATGGTCGGTTTTGTACAGTGGCAATGTGCCTAATTCGGGTTTGACCTAATTTTCCACTACTTTGTGTTTAGTTTTAGGTCAAGGTTTCTTCAACAAAAATGTTGCATTATGTGTCTAGTTTCACCTCTAATTAGAGCAGAAGAGTTCACTTTATGGCCTATTAACCTAGCTGGACTCATTAGTACAGAATTCAACACAATGACTCACTACAGTTCCATAAATTTCTTTCATTCATTTGGAATCAATTCTTATCAATTTCACTTCATGTGACCTTAATTTACCATCACCATATCAATTGAGTAACCTATCATGAAAACTCTAACTTAACCCAAACCCTAATCTCTACTTTATAACTCATACAATTTCAAGCTATCTCACTTCACAATTCATGCTTACTACATCACCACACCTTACAATTCATGTTCAATTCAAATAAACACCATCAAACCCTAATTCATCACATGTTGGTTGAATTCTAGATAGTCCCTTAACTTATCATTTGTTTTAGTTTTCAACAATTTCTTACTCAATTCAATTACCTAAGCATGAATATAAAGAAAAATTTGAAGAACTATGACTAACCTTTTCTTGAATTTCCAATCTTCTATTTCTTTCGCTTTCTCCCATTCTTTCTTGTTCCAAGCTTCTCACCAAGGTCTAGTTAAGGGTGTTTAGTGGATAATTTATGAAATTTTAGGGTGAGGTTAGGAGTTTGAAAGCTTGAGCAAGCTTGGTTATGGAGGATTGTTGAGAGAGAGAGCCAAGAGAGAGCGATGGCACATATTGGAGGAGAAGGCCAAAAATAATTTTTTTCTTTTAATTTGTTATTTTTGTGTATATTTATCCCAATATTGACTTAGTCAATTTAATTAATTAAAGTATAATCAATTATGACCTCATTTTGGCATCATGATGATGATGTCATTAATCCTTTATTCTCTTTTCTTTTCTTTTTCCTTTATTTTTCCATAACTTCTTCAATTTAAATCTATACTTCAAAATTTTAATTTCTCACATTTTATTGGATAGTTAGGTCATGAGTCACGCCTAGGGGTGAATTGACCAATTTGCCCCTTGCCGGTCTAATCCGGTTTGCAAATAATTCGATATTTCTTTCGGATCCCTGACCTAATTATTTGACCTACTTAAAAATTCTTTTTTGTGATTTTATCTTTTCTACTGTCTTTGCAATAGTCCTAAGGACCACGGCGTCACATTTTTCGGTTCAAAATTTGGGTTACGATTGACCTTGCTGTCATTTCCCGGGAAGGTCACTCATCGCTGTGACTCCTAGCTCATTTAACTTTTTATGCTTTGTTTTTCTTGTTTATACTTAACTATTTGGCAATTACTAATTATTTGCGTTCAGGGCTTATCTAGTTGTTTTAGATGTGATTCTAATCCCCTTAATTATCCGGATCGATACCGATCACCGAAATAGTAAAATATACCACGTTATGCAAATAGGGGTGTTACAAACACTTTGACAAATTTTGATACAAGTGCCTTTGATTTTTTTTTCCAAACTTTGCTAAAGTGGAGGACAATCTATAATCACTTACTTTTGCCCCTTTGTTTTGAGCATGTTGTAGAGGCAGTGAGGGGTCCTATAATGAAAATACCATTGAAATATTTTAGTGATAATGGAATGATTAGAAAATTAATAAATAAAATAATTTTTACATTTTAGGAAATTAATTGCATTATTTTGAAAATAAAAGGTTTTTCAGGGTCATAAGTTTGTATTACTTTGTTGGGCATAATTTAATATTTTTTAAGGTTTTAAATAGACATAAAAAATATTTAATTGAGTAAAATTAAATAATGAAGCCCATTTAACTTTTAACTTGTCACACCTTATCCCTTGTAAGGCATGACATGTTCCCATAGTATACCTAATGAATTATCGAACTACACCTACTGATAATCCATTAAATATACTACAAGGGATTTTAAACAAAACATAACATTTTATTTTATTTTTGTTTTGCGGAAAATTGCATGGTGGTGGTGGTTAAAACTTTAACAAAACCCATATTTATAAATTGTTGAAATCATAAAGTAAACCAAGTAAAAGATTTTACTCCAACCCATTTTACAAGCATAATAAATTCAATTACATATCAAGTAGACATTCATTAGAGGAAATAAACTTGTCACACCTTACCCCACTGTAAGGCATAATATGATCTCACAGCATACGTAATGAATTACCAAACTTTGCCTACTAATAATCCATTAAATATACTACTAGGGATTTTAAACTAATTTCCAATCATTTTAAAGTGGTGGGTAATGCTGATTAATTATTATAAAACCTTTAATTGAAGTTTAGGTCATAAATTAAAATTTTAATTACTTTGAAATTTCTTAAAATTTTACAGAAAATTAGGCAGAGTGCCGTTTATATTTTGAAAAAATAGTTCTTCAAAAACCTATTAAAAACACTTCTAATATATATTTAAACCACAACTCCGTTTAAACTCATCACAACCCATCTTCAATTCAGCACAATTTCAAGCAATTCATAAAAGAAAATATTTCAAAAATAAACTGAAGCATTTCTTTAAATAAAGATAATAAGTTTACATTACAAATATTTACATAGATCAAAATAAAGTCCAAAATTTATTACACAACTGCTCAAAGTTAATGTACATACATACAATTATATATATATTAAAACAAAATTTACAATAGTATAATCTATATACCTGGTGATAACTCCAAAATGCTAAACACTCTAAGTTATAAGCAGTCGACTCTACTGCTTTATCTACCTCTTTATCTGCGACAGCAATAATAAGCTATCGCTGAGCCAAAGACTCAGTGGTGCACAACTTAATAATAATAATAATAATAATAATAATAATAATAATAATAATAATAATAATAATAATAATAATAATAATAATAATAATAATTGACACAACCACTAAAAAAAAATTTTACACAAATTAAATTAATTGAAAGATTAAATACATACAAATCATGCTGTATTTCTAAAGCCAAAAATTTTTTTAAATAAATCAAATTTCATTCCATAAATTACAAAACAAATTCTATTGAAAGGTCACACAACATAATCATGACACCAATAACCAATTCATCCCAATAGCCAAAGGCTAATGAAGAATACCAAGGCTAGCTAGCACAATATATGAGTGTTAGTAGTATGCCCTAAAGCATATCATTCAGTATGTATCTTGTACATGTTTTATTAACAAAAGGCATTTTTACTTTTGTTTACATAATATATTTATATGTAATAGAAAAGGTCCATTGATATTTTGTTAGAAATTCTATTCTTAAGTTGTTAAGAATATGAGTGACAGTATTTCCAGCACGAAGTATCATAAATTGGTTCATAATCAAAGATACTTCACACAGGACATGACTTATCCAGAAAGATTGTATTCATGTTTGTTCCCAATGTATTTATATGAGATATAAATAAGATGGTATGTTGAGTCTCATGCCATATAACAAACATGATAGGCACTTATGCATGATAAGTAGGCCGAACCAGTGACATTTATGACATGCACATGGAGTTTACTCTTGTTAATGCATTGTCATAAATCATATCAGCGCATATAATCTTTAGACCTGAGATAGCACAATTATCTTATATATAGGTGGTCTGAGTTTGATACTGCTTTCATATTTGTACTGTGTATGGGTATATGGGCATGTGTTGGCACCTACTAGTTATATATGGAGGTAGGTGTTAATCAAGATGGAATCTGTTACCCCAAGTAAATAGGGATAAAATCCTATGTTCATTTAATTGTTCTTGATGTTTCAGGTTCCTGGTCTGGATAGATATATTTAATCAGAAAAGAGTTTCTTATGAGAAAATCTTTTTAATCAAGAACTTGAATTAAAAGAGAACATAATGTTCATTGCAGATGGGGTTTGATATAAACCATGACTCCAGCTCGAATTTGGATTTTGTAACAGAGAGATTCTAGTGCATGGTAACATATGATAAAAGGTTCACATAAGGTATTCCTTATTACTAATTAGGTAGCCATGGCATGCTATGCTAGGTGTTAACCATGGTCTATGAGGTGCATAAAATGATTTTGAGAAATCAATTATGGTAAGAAAGAGTTCTGATGATATTAAGAGTTAATATCATATCTCATTGCTAATTAGTGATGAGCCTAGTGAGTCACACACATATACAAGTAATCACCAAGTTAAACGTGATTTAATTCATTAGTTAAAGAGTTTAATTGATTAATTAAATAGGTTTGGTTTACAATTAGATTGCAAAGTCCCTAGCATGGCTTGAAACCAAATCTAGGTTATTAGATGTATATTATAAGTTAAATTTATATTTAAAGTGTTTAAATATGAATTTAATCATGAGAGATTAATTAATAGAGATTAAGTAATGAATTTATATTTGATATAAATTCATTAGAAGAGGAGAAATAATTATTTTGGGTTGAGAACTCAAAATTAAGACACAAGGGTAATTTGGTCATTTCATAGGGTGACATGTGGCACCATGAGATGGTGACACATGGGACTACACATAAGCTTGCCATTTGTATTTTAATCATATAAGATGATCAAAGTCAAGATTAAATCTAAGTTTAACACTCGGCACAATGTGATTGTGTCAATTAAACTAAGAGCCAATCAGAAGATGACATGTGGCAATGGTTTTAAGTGATGACCTAGCTATATAAGGAAAAAGATGAAAGAACAAAAATGCAATCTGATTTTCTCAAAGAGGTGCCGCCACCCTTGTCTTCTTCTTCATCTCTTCTTCTTCATCTCTCATCAATTCAAAGATAATCGCCAACATTCTCTTGAATTAAAATTGCTAGAAATCGTTTCTAATGTCCTATATACATCTATGGAAGGAGCGGAAGCATGAAAAACACAAGTTTAGATCATTGAAATTCAAAATTTTTCATCTAGGGTCACATGCGTCATGTAAGATTCATTTTTTATCTATTTGATTTCAATGATAAACAACATATTAAAACTCTTTTAATATATTTTTGGATATATATTTGCCATTTAAGATTTTAGAATTAATCAGATTAATTATTAGAACCCTAGATTAGATCAAGAATAAGTGCACTAACCTCTTGATGCATTGCAGTGTATTTGACACCTTTGGGATGCGTCTTTAGGACACCAGATGTTGTCCCTCTAGCTTGTCCACACTAAGATCACCTATGGCAGCCCTTGAATAGCTTCTAAAGCTTTTTCTATAAATTAGAAGATCAAGTTTTTCCTTTTGAGAGATTACAGATATAAATAGGACACTAAAAATAATTTCTAGTATTTTTAATGCAAGAGATTATTTGCTAATCTCTTGGAATAGATGAGAGATGAAGAAAAAGAGAAGGGGAAGGCTTCTTGGGTGGCGGCACCAAAGAGAGCAGTAGCCTTGTTATTATTTTCTTTCATAACAACACATTATATAGCTAGGTCGCCACTTAAAACTCTTGTCACATGTCACCCTTTGATTAGCTCTAGGTTTAATTGACCCAATCACAATATGCCAAGTGTCAAACCTATATTTAATCTTAATTTTAATCATTTTACATGATTAAAAGACATATGACAAGCTTATGTGTAGTGTCATTTGTCACCATCTCATGGTGCCACATGTCACCCTGTGAAATTATCAAAATATCCCTGTGTCTTAATTTTGAGTTCTCAACCCAAAACAATTATTTCTCTTCTTCTAATCAATTTATATCAAATATAAATTAATTAATTAATCTTTATTAATTATTTTCTCATTGATTAAATTCATATTTAAACACTTTAAATATAAAATTAACTTATACTATACATCCAATAACCTAGATTTAGTTTCAAGTCATGCTAGGGACTTTGCAATCTAATTGCAAACCAAACCTATTTAATTAATCAATTAATTTCTTTAATTAATTAATTAAAACATATTTAATTTAGTGATTACTTGTGTATGTGTGTGACTTACTAGGCTCATCACTAATTGGCAATGAGACATGATATCAACTCTTAATATAATCAGAACTCTTTCTTACCATAAATGATTTCTCCAAATCATTTTATGCAACTCATAGACTATGGTTAACACCTAGCATAACATGCCTTAGCCACCCAATCAGTAATAAAGTTTACCTTAAATGAACCTATAATCATATATTACCATGCACTAGAATCTCTTTGTTATAAAATCCCAATTCGAGCTGGAGTCATGGTTTATGTCAAACCCCATTTGCTATGAATATTATGTTCTCTTTTAATTCCAGTTCTTGATTAAAAAGATTTTCTCATCAGAAACTCTTTTTTGATTAAATCTATCTGTCATGGCCAGGAACTTGAAACATCAAGAATAATTAAATGAACATAGGATTTTATCCCTATTTACTTAAAAGAACATATTCCATCTTGATCAACACCTACCTTCATATATAACTAGTGTTAGTAGTATGCCCTAGAGCATATCATTTAGTATGTATCTTGTACATATTTTTCTTAATAAAAGGCATTTCCACTTTTCCGTTTACATAATATATTTATGTGTAATAGAAAAGGTCCATTGATATTTTGTTAGAAATATTATTCTTAAGTTGTTAAGAATATGAGTGACAATATTTCTAGCACAAAGTATCATAAATAGGTTCACAATTGAGGATACTTCATAATAAGGACATGACTTATCTAGAAAGATTGTATTCATGTTTGTTACCAAGTTATTTATATGATATATAAATAAGATGGAATGGTGAGTCTCATGCCATATAACAAACATGATAGGCACTTATACATGATAAGTAGGCCGAACCAGTGAAACTTATGACAAGCACATGGAGTTTACTTTTGTCAATATTTTGCCATAAATCATATCAGTGCATATAATCTTTAGACCTGAGATAGCACAGTTATCTTGTATATAGGTAGTTTGAGTTTGATACTACTTTCATACTTGTACTGTGTATGGGTATATGGGCATCTGTTGGCTGCTACTAGTTATATATGGAGGTAGGTGTTGATCAAGATGGAATATGTTCCTCTAAGTAACTAGAGATAAAATCCTATGTTCATTTAATTGTTCTTGATGTTTCAAGTTCCTGGCCAGGACATATAGATTTATTCAGACAAGAGTTTATGATGAGAAAATCTTTTTAATCAAGAACTGAAATTAAAAGAGAACATAATATTCATAGCAAATGGAGTTTGACATAAACCATGACTCCAGCTTGAGTTGGGATTTTGTAACAGAGAGATTCTAGTGCATGGTAACATATGATTATAGGTTCATTTAAGGTAAACCTTATTACTAATTGGGTAGCCATGGCATGCTATGCTAGGTGTTAACCATGGTCTATGAGGTTCATAAAATGATTTAGAGAAATTATTTGTGGTAAGAAAGAGTTCTGATGATATTAAGAGTTGATATCATGTCTCATTGCCAATTAGTGATGAGCATAGTAAGTCACATACATACACAAGTTATCACCTATTTAAATATGATTTAATTAATTAATTAAAGAGTTTAATTGATTAATTAAATAGGTTTGGTTTGCAATTAAATTACAAAGTCCCTAGCATGACTTGAAATCAAATCTAGATTATTGGATGTGTAGTATAAGTTAAATTTATATTTAAAGTGTTTAAATATGAATTTAATTAATGAAAAATTAATTAATAGAGACTAATTAATTAATTTATATTTGATATAAATTAGAAGAAGAAAAATAATTATTTTGGATTAAGAAATTAAAATTAAGACACAGGGGCATTTTGGTCATTTCACAATGTGACACGTGGTGTGACAGCCCTTACCCGACTACAGTGTAGCCGAGCAAGTTATGCCACTCAGTGTGCCGAGCACTCTATTTTATCTTAATTCATTTTTATTCTTCCTTTTGAATATAACTTGTGAAATATAATTTATTTAAGCCATTTATCAAAATTATAATTTATTTGAGGTTCCGAGAATTTTATAGAAAATCCGGCAAAGTACCGGCTAAAAATGTAGAAAACAGTTCTTCGGAACCTGTGAAAAACACTTCCTATGATCATATTCAATCATCTCATCACTCTCAAACTTCAATATCAAAATCTCAACATTTTTCACCATTCATTTCTCAATCATTCATCTGATGTGATATCATGTATAAATCACAGATAAACATTCACTTTTACATTCATTAATACGATTTTTTTTTTCATTATTTACATGAACCTCAAAATACATTCCATAAGTTCAAATACATATGAGAAAATAGAAATTAGTTACAAAATGTCAAAATGAAACCTAGTGTCCTACCAATGAACTGTGGATGGTGAGGTGACACGGACACTATGTAGAACTGTGAACTGCCTTACCGAATCTGTGGTCTACTGGGCCCTCTGTTCAAATCTTCAATACCTACGCGTTGCAAAAGCGATGCGCTAAGCATAAAACTTAGTGGTGCCAATAATACAAGAAAATATAATATGCAAATAAAAATCATAATTTCTTAGCCATTGTGTTCATAAGAACTGAATAATTACCAACTTAATGTTTAGTCGAGGGCTAATTACATTTTATGATATTAACTTCTTCATGCATTTTGTTGATTATTTTCTTCATGATGTTGAGTTTCTTTATATTCTATCATAATCATTCCTGATATTTAATTTTCGTATTTTCTTTAACAATCAGTTCACAGTTATACTTTTCCATGCCCAAGTAACCTATACTGAACGACTGGACTGGATAACGGGTCGTTGGCACTGGACACCGCGGTGCCTCGGGCCGTTATACCATGGGACGCAGAACGTCAACCATGTATGCAGTCAGTATGGCTAAAAAGCCATGATATCACATAATCGGGCATAAAAGCCATGCATACGGGCATAAAAGCCATGAATACGGGCATAAAGCCATGAATACAGGCATAAAGCCTTTCGCAGTACTGCTAAAACAATACCCTATTGGCATGCCAAACTATCCAAACCAATCTTGTTAGGTATACTAGGGCATTTGATACTTTAAAATTCTTCAATCTTTGAATTTTAACTTTTGGTGTCACTATTCATTTCATTGGTCAACAAGAAAGTTGACTTTTGCATAGAGAATATGTACACTAACTTTGGCACTTCAAACATACCACATTTTTTATTTAAAACTTGTTGGCATTAAGCATTAATACCATTTCTAAGCTTTAACCAAGGGAAACAAAATTTTCAGTTTTTGAAACTTAACTTTACTATTCCATTAAGCACTGTTGCAGTGGGAATTTGAGGAAATGGTAAACATGAAAATTGTTCCTTATTTTGTCTAGTTGAATTTCCTTTTTTGAATCACTCCATTTGGAGTTTTGTAGCTCAAGTTATGGCCAAATTAAGTTTACTGTTCATGGGTACTGTTCCTGCTGAAATTTTGGGTTTTGGCAGATTTTGGTCCAACTTTGGTCAGTAATTTCACCAAGTTAAGTTCATAATTTGGTCTAACTTTCTTCATATGAAATGTTCTACCATGCCTTAGGTTTCCATCAGTTCAAGAATCGCCTAAATCCGAGTTTTCTAGAGAGAGTTATAGCCATCCAAACATTACTGCTCAAATGAAAATTCTGGAAATCTCAGTACAGTAAACTTCACTTTGCTCAATGATTTGATTAGGTTCTGGTCATAATTTGGGGTAGGTTTCTTCATGAAAGTTTTTTGTCTATGTCTTACCTTGTTTCTGTAAAAATTTCAGGTCAATTTGACCATTCTACAGTGAGTTATGGCCAAATGAACAGTTACTGTTCATTTGGTCATTCTGGAGGGGCTGTTTGCAGGGTATCCGGATTGGGGCCAATTTTTGGTCCTCTTGCTTTGGTCTTTTGGGCATGGTTTCTTCAGCAAAAATGTGCCATTATAAGCCTAGTTTCATGTCCAATTTGCCAAACACCAATTGGACAAACACAGCCCAAGATATGGCAGTCCAAGTGGACTGAAATTTTAGTCACCCTGCTGCACTCACAAGGCAGCATACTCATTCAATTTTCCATGCTACATTTCAGTCCAAATTATGGTCAACTTACCTAAAATGGTCACTAATTGACCATTAAAATGTTCTCTAACAATTTCCTAAGCTAAATCCA
This sequence comes from Hevea brasiliensis, assembly GCF_030052815.1. Classification (NCBI taxonomy): domain Eukaryota; kingdom Viridiplantae; phylum Streptophyta; class Magnoliopsida; order Malpighiales; family Euphorbiaceae; genus Hevea; species Hevea brasiliensis. Next base: position 28,320,837 of record NC_079503.1, read on the forward strand.
AGTTTCACTCCCAAACCCTAGCTCATTTTCAAGGATTACACCAATTACCTTAGTTAGCACACCAATTCATCATGCATATATATATACCTTAAACATCATCTTTAGTCTACTCTAAGTCCATCAAAAACACTTAATCTTGTTCGTCCCTAGGGCTTCCAAAATTCATTGTATACATACACATAAATTCCATTCATTTAATTCACAAATTCTTGCTTATTTTAGGTCTCTAATCATGGAAAGAGAAAGATGTATGCATAATAGGCACTAACCTCTTGTAGGGCAGAATTTTCCCAAGCTTGACTTCACTTTCCTTGTACTCTCTTGGTTGCCAAACACTTCCCCAAGTTGTATGGACAAGTTTTAATGAAAGGTGTCTAGGGTTTAGTAGTGGAAATTCATGGGAAAATGGAAGTAATTGAAGAAAGTTTTCATGGAGGGTTATGGAGGAGAGGTTCACGTTTTGGCTGAAGAAGAAGAAGAAGAGCATAATTTTTTTGGTCTTCTTTGTCTCTTTTAAGTGATATAAGAAAGCTTGTTGAATGGTGATTGGTTGGGAGAAAGTAAATGACATCATGTGATGTCATTATCCTTAATTTCCACTATTTTTCTTTTCTTTTCTTTTCTACCACATTTCAATTTAATTTTTAGCAATATTTATTCATATTTTGAGTCATAATAATTATTTACTTAACTGGACAAGTCGGCCAAAAATCACCTCTGAAGGCGAAATGACCAAAATGCCCTCCGTTTGGCTTAACGGGTCAAAATTGTCTGTACCGATTGAAAAATTTTTCTAGGTATTTTCTTGGCATTCTAATGCCATAGGAACCTCAATAACCCTTCTCTGGAGTCCCAAAAATTATTTAAAAATTTTTCCCCTGGGTCTAGGGCTCCTCGTTGCGAGAACCGCAACTTCCCTCTGGTTACCCTTCGCTTGGGCACCGGCTCATTTAACTTGGTTGTATTTTATTTCTAAAATTTTTACTAAATTTTTCTTATTAATATTTGAGTTAATTATGGTTCTTCACTTTAGTTTAAATATTTTTTCCGGAAGTTCTAGGTATCAGGACCGACACCGATCACCGTAATGAGATCGTGCGGAATTGCTACCGGGAGGATGTTACAACTCTTCCCCTCTTATTTAAATTTTGTCCTCGAAATTTACTCAATGTAAATAGCCAAGGAGCTAATACCTCTTTATTTCTTCACCTTTCTGTGTTGTCCTACTTCACTTTCTCCTTAGTCTCAATCCTATCCTCAAACAGTTATGTACTCATCCTTTTTCATCTTAAATATAGTCTCCTTCTCATCTCCATTCGCTATCTCATTGTCTCTTCACTCTCTTATTCCATACCTTAACTTAAAATAAACAGGAAATACAGATCTGCAATAGTGTCACCTCGACTCTTATGAATGCAATGCATGATATGCAATCTATCTAGGTCCAGAAACGCCTAAACCGTGCTCTGATACCACTAAATGTGACACCCCTTACCCGACTACAGTGTAGCCGAGCAAGTTATGCCACTCAGTGTGCCGAGCACTCTATTTTATCTTAATTCATTTTTATTCTTCCTTTCGAATATAACTTGTGAAATATAATTTATTTAAGCCATTTATCGAAACTATAATTTATTTGAGGTTCCGAGAATTTTATAGAAAATCCGGCAAAGTACCGGCTAAAAATGTAGAAAATAGTTCTTCGGAACCTGTGAAAAACACTTCCTATGATCATATTCAATCATCTCATCACTCTCAAACTTCAATATCAAAATCTCAACATTTTTCACCATTCATTTCTCAATCATTCATCTCATGTGATATCATGTATAAATCACAGATAAAATTCACTTTTACATTCATTAATATGATTTTTTTTTCATTATTTACATGAACCTCAAAATACATTCCATAAGTTCAAATACATATGAGAAAATAGAAATTAGTTACAAAATGTCAAAATGAAACCTAGTGTCCTACCAATGCACTGTGGATGGTGAGGTGACACGGACACTATGCAGAACTGTGAACTGCCTTATCGAATCTGTGGTCTACTGGGCCCTCTGTCCAAATCTTCAATACCTACGCGTTGCAAAAGCGACGCGCTAAGCATTAAGCTTAGTGGTGCCAATAATACAAGAAAATATAATATGCAAATAAAAATCATAATTTCTTAGCCATTGTGTTCATAAGAACTGAATAATTACCAACTTAATGTTTAGTCGAGGGCTAATTACGTTTTATGATATTAACTTCTTCATGCATTTTGTTGATTATTTTCTTGATGATGTTGAGTTTCTTTGTATTCTATCATAATCATTCCTGATATTTAATTTTCGTATTTTCTTTAACAATCAGTTCACAGTTATACTTTTCCATGCCCAAGTAACCTATACTGAACGACTGGACTGGATAACGGGTCATTGGCACTGGACACCGCGGTGCCTCGGGCCGTCATACCATGGGACGCAGAACGTCAACCATGTATGCAGTCAGTATGGCTAAAAAGCCATGATATCACATAATCGGGCATAAAAGCCATGCATACGGGCATAAAAGCCATGAATATAAAACAATGCCCTATTGGCATGCTAAACTATCCAAACCAATCTTGTTAGGTATACTAGGGCATTTGATACTTTAAAATTCTTCAATCTTTGAATTTTAACTTTTGGTGTCACTATTCATTTCATTGGTCAACAAGAAAGTTGACTTTTGCATAGAGAATATGTAAACTGACTTTGGCACTTCAAACATACCACATTTTTTATTTAAAACTTGTTGGCATTAAGCATTAATACCATTTCTAAGCTTTAACCAAGGGAAACAAAATTTTCAGTTTTTGAAACTTAACTTTACTATTCCATTAAGCACTGTTGCAGTGGGAATTTGAGGAAATGGTAAACTTGAAAATTGTTCCTTATTTTGTCTAGTTGAATTTCTTTTTTTGAATCACTCCATTTGGAGTTTTGTAGCTCAAGTTATGGCCAAATTAAGTTTACTGTTCATGGGTACTGTTCCTGCTGAAATTTTGGGTTTTGGTAGATTTTGGTCCAACTTTGGTCAGTAATTTGACCAAGTTAAGTTCATAATTTGGTCTAACTTTCTGCATATGAAATGTTCTACCATGCCTTAGATTTCCATCGGTTCAAGAATCGCCTAAATCCGAGTTTTCTAGAGAGAGTTATAGCCATCCAAACATTACTGCTCAAATGAAAATTCTGGAAATCTCAGTACAGTAAACTTCACTTTGCTCAATGATTTGATTAGGTTCTGGTCATAATTTGGGGTAGGTTTCTTCATGAAAGTTTTTTTTCTATGTCTTAACTTGTTGCTGTAAAAATTTCAGGTCAATTTGACCATTCTACAGTGAGTTATGGCCAAATGAATAGTTACTGTTCATTTGGTCATTCTGCAGGGGCTGTTTGCAGGGTATCCGGATTGGGGCCAATTTTTGGTCCTCTTGCTTTGGTCTTTTGGGCATGGTTTCTTCAGCAAAAATGTTCCATTATAAGCCTAGTTTCATGTCCAATTGGCCAAACACCAATTGGACCAATACAGCCCAAGATATGGCAGTCCAAGTGGACTGAAATTTCAGTCACCCTGCTGCACTCACAAGGCAGCATACTCATTCAATTTTCCATGCTACATTTCAGTCCAAATTATGGTCAACTTACCTAAAATGGTCACTAATTGACCATTAAAATCTTCTCTAACAATTTCCTAAGCTAAATCCAAGTTTCACTCCCAAACCCTAGCTCATTTTCAAGGATTACACCAATTACCTTAGTTAGCACACCAATTCATCATACATATATATATATATACCTTAAACATCATCTTTAGTCCACTCTAAGTCCATCAAAAACACTTAATCTTGTTCCTCCCTAGGGCTTCCAAAATTCATTGTATACATACACATAAATTCCATTCATTTAATTCACAAATTCTTGCTTATTTTAGGTCTCTAATCATGGAAAGAGAAAGATGTATGCATAATAGGCACTAACCTCTTGTAGGGCAGAATTTTCCCAAGCTTGACTTTACTTTCCTTGTACTCTCTTGGCTGCCAAACACTTCCCCAAGTTGTATGGACAAGTTTTAATGAAAGGTGTCTAGGGTTTAGTAGTGGAAATTCATGGGAAAATGGAAGTAATTGAAGAAAGTTTTCATGGAGGGTTAGGGAGGAGAGGTTCACGTTTTGGCTGAAGAAGAAGAAGAAGAGCAAAATTTTTTTGGTCTTCTTTGTCTCTTTTAAGTAATTTAAGAAAGCTTGTTGAATGGTGATTGGTTGGGAGAAAGTAAATGACATCATGTGATGTCATTATCCTTAATTTCCACTATTTTTCTTTTCTTTTCTTTTCTACCACATTTCAATTTAATTTTTAGCAATATTTATTCATATTTTGAGTCATAATAATTATTTACTTAACTGGACAAGTCGGCCAAAAATCACCTCTGAAGGCGAAATGACCAAAATGCCCTTCGTTTGGCTTAACGAGTCAAAATTGTCTGTACTGATTGAAAAATTTTTCTAGGTATTTTCTTGGCATTCTAATGCCATAGGAACCTCAATAACCCTTCTCTGGAGTCCCAAAAATTATTTTAAAATTTTTCCCCCGGGTCTAGGGCTCCTCGTTGCGAGAACCGCAACTTCCCTCTGGTTACCCTTCGCTTGGGCACCGGCTCATTTAACTTGGTTGTATTTTATTTCTAAAATTTTTACTAAATTTTTCTTATTAATATTTGAGTTAATTATGGTTCTTCACTTTAGTTTAAATATTTTTTTTCCAGAAGTTCTAACTGTCCGGACCGACACCGGTCACCAGAACAGTAGACTGTGCGGAATTGCTATCGGGAGGATGTTACACGTGGCACCATGAGATGGTGACACATGAGATTACACATTACCAAATGTTTTTTTTTAATAATATAGGATGATTAAAATCAAGATTAAATATAGGTTTGATACTTGGCACAATGTGATTGGGTTACTTAAACTTAGAGCTAATCAAAGGGTGACATGTGGCAAGGGTTTAATGTGTTAACCTAGCTATATAAGTGTTGTTATGAAAAGAAAAAGAACCAGCAGCCACTCCTCTCCTTTGTCACACCATTTTGAGGCTCTCCATCTATTCTTCTTCATCTCTCATCAATTCAAAGAGATTAGCCATCAATCTCTTGAATTAAGAACACTAGAAATTGTTTATAGTGTCCTGTTTACATATCTAATCTCTTAAAAGGCAGAACTTGAATTTCTCATTAATAGAAAAAGCTTTAGAAGCTATTCAAGGGCTGCCATAGGTGTTCTTGGTGTGGACAAACTAGAGGGACAACATCTGGTGTCCTGAAGACAAATCTCAAAGGCGCAGACACGCTGCAGTGCATCAAGAGGTTAGTGTAATCGTTCTTGATTTAATCTAGGGTTCTAAAATTAATCTATTTAATTTTAAAATCTTAAATGGCAAATACAGATCCAAAAACATATTAAAAGAGTTTTAATATGTTGTTTATCATTGAAATCAAATAGATAAAAATAAATCTTGCATGATGCATGTGACCCTAGGCGAAATTTTTTTAATTCAATGGTATAAACTTGTGTTTTTCACGCTTCCGTTCTTTCAACTAGTAGGAGCCAACACATGCCCATATACCCATACACAGTGCAAGTATGAAAGCAATATCAAACTCAAATCACCTATATAAAAGATAACTGTGCTATCTCAGGTCTAAAGATTATATGCACTAATGTGATTTATGACAATACATTGACAAGAGTAAACTCCATGTGCGTGTCATAAATGTCATTGGTTTGACCTACTTATCATGTATAAGTGCCTATCATGTTTGTTATATGGCATGAGACTCACCATTCCATCTTATTTACATCTCATATAAATAACTTGGGAACAAACATGATTACAATCTTTCTGGATAAGTCATGTCCTTATTGTGAAGTACCCTCGACTGTGAACCTATTTATGACACTTTGTGCTAGAAATACTGTCACTCATATTCTTACAACTTAAGAATAGAATTTCTAACAAAATATCAATTGACTTTTTCTATTACACATAAATATATTATGTAAACGGAAAAGTGCAAATGCCTTTTATTAATAAAAACATGTACAAGATACAAACTAAATGATATGCTCTAGGGCATACTACCAACAATCTCCCACTAGCACTAGAGCCATTCATTGCAATATCTTAAACCCATCTTCTTAAGATGTCGGTCTAGCTGAGTCTGTGACATAGGCTTAATAAATGGATCAGCTGGATTTTCAGCTGATGCTATTTTTTGCATGGCTACATCACCTCGCCCAACTATTTCTCTGATAATGTGGTAGTGCCTTTCTATGTGTTTGGATTTCTGGTGAGACCGGGGTTTTTTAGCCTGTATGACTACTCCATTGTTGTCACAGTGAAGTGGAACTGCTGACTCAATGGAAGGAACTATACAAGTTCTGTCACGAACTTCTTTATCCAAACAGCTTCCTTTGCAGCATCTAATGCAGCAATATAATCAGCCTCGGCAGTAGAATCTGTAATCGTACTTTGTTTGAAACTCTTCTAACTGACTGCACCTCCATTACAAATGAACATATATCAAGAGGTAGACTTTCTATCATCGATAGCTGATTAAAAATCAGAATTAGTACAACCATCCAATTGCAAGTCTCCACCTCCATATATCAAGAATAAATCCTTAGTTCTTCTTAAGTACTTAAGGATATTCTTAGTAGCTCTTGTTAGTAGTATGCCCTAGAGCATATCATTTAATATGTATCTTGTACATATTTTATTAAAAAAAGGCATTTCCACTTTTCCGTTTACATAATATATTTATGTATAATAGAAAAGGTCCATTGATATTTTGTTAGAAATATTATTCTTAAGTTGTTAAGAATATGAGTGATAATATTTCTAGCACAAAGTATCATAAATAGGTTCACAATCGAGGATACTTCATAATAAGGACATGACTTATCCAGATAGATTGTATTCATGTTTGTTCCCAAGTTATTTATATGAGCTATAAATAAGATGGAACTGTGAGTCTCATGCCATATAACAAACATGATAGGCACTTATAAATGATAAGTAGGCCGAACCAGTGACACTTATGACAAGCACATGGAGTTTACTCTTGTCAATGTTTTGTCATAAATCATATCAGTGCATATAATCTTTAGACCTGAGATAGCACAGTTATCTTGTATATAGGTAGTTTGAGTTTGATACTGCTTTCATACTTGTACTATGTATGGGTATGTGGGCATCTGTTAGCTCCTACTAGTTATATATGGAGATAGGTGTTGATCAAGATGGAATCTATTCCTCTAAGTAAATAGAGATAAAATCCTATGTTCATTTAATTGTTCTTGATGTTTCAAGTTCCTAGCCATGACAGATAGATTTATTCAGAAAAGAGTTTCTGATGAGAAAATCTTTTTAATCAAGAACTGGAATTAAAAGAGAACATAATATTCATAGCAAATGGAGTTTGACATAAACCATGACTCCAGCTTGAGTTGGGATTTTGTAACAGAGAGATTCTAGTGCATGGTAACATATGATTATAGGTTCATTTAAGATAAACCTTATTACTAATTGGGTGGCCATGGCATGCTATGCTAGGTGTTAACCATGGTCTATGAGATTCATAAAATGATTTAGAGAAATCATTTATGGTAAGAAAGAGTTCTAATGATATTAAGAGTTGATATCATGTCTCATTGCCAATTAGTGATGAGCCTAGTAAGTCACACACATACACAAGTTATCACCTATTTAAATATGATTTAATTAATTAACTAAAGAGTTTAATTGATTAATTAAATAGGTTTGGTTTGCAATTAAATTGCAAAGTCCCTAGCATGACTTGAAACCAAATATAGATTATTAGATGTATAGTATAAGTTAAATTTATATTTAAAGTGTTTAAATACGAATTTAATTAATGAGAAATTAATTAATAGAGATTAATTAATTAATTTATATTTGATATAAATTAATAGAAGAAAAAATAATTATTTTGGGTTGAGAACTCAAAATTAAGACACAGGGAGCATTTTGGTCATTTCACAGTCAACGTGGCACCATGAGATGGTGACACATGAGATTACAGATAAGCTTGCCAAATGTTTTTTTTTTAATCATGTAAGATGATTAAAATCAAGATTAAATATAGGTTTGACACTTGGCACAATGTGATTGGGTCACTTAAACCTAGAGCTAATCAAAGGGTGACATGTGGCTAGGGTTTAATGTGCTAACCTAGCTATATAAGTGTTGTTATGAAGAGAAAAAATATAACCAGCAGCCACTCCTCCTTTGTCATGCCATTTTGAGGTTCTCCATCTATTCTTCTTCATCTCTCATCAATTCAAAGAGATTAGCCATCAATCTCTTGAATTAAGAACACTAGAAATTGTTTCTAGTGTTCTGTTTACATCTCTAATCTCTTAAAAGGCAGAACTTGAATTTCTAATTAATAGAAAAAGCTTTAGAAGCTGTTCAAGGGCTGCCATAGGTGTTCTTGGTGTGGACAAACTAGCGAGACAACATTTGGTGTCCTGAAGACAAATCTCAAAGGCGCAGACATGCTGCAGTGCATCAAGAGGTTAGTGTAATCGTTATTGATTTAATCTAGGGTTCTAAAATTAATCTGATTAATTTTAAAATCTTAAATAGCAAATAAAGATCCAAAAACATATTAAAAGAGTTTTAATATGTTGTTTATCATTGAAATCAAATAGATAAAAATAAATCTTGCATGATGCATGTGACCCTAGGTGAAAATTTTTGAATTCAATGGTATAAACTTGTGTTTTTCCCGCTTCCGTTCCTTCAAATGGTATCTGAGCCACTATATTTGCCATTTAGATTGATCTTTATATGATTTAATTGTGTGTTTGATCATTAGATCAAAAGTTCATTGCTGGTTGCAAGGCCAAGGTGGCGGCACAAATGATGAACACCATGGTGCGCATGGTTGATGCACCACAATGGTGTGCAAAGGTAAATGGATGGTGAATGTGCAATTGTTGTATGATTTAAGATCCATTTTATGTCTAATTAAATTGTTTAATTAGAATTTTTATGACACAATTAAATTATGATTCAAATCAGAATTTTAAAAATTGTTTGAATGTGATTCAAATCTGAATTTTAAAAGTTGTTTGAATGTGATTCAAATCTGAATTTTTAAAGTTGTTTGAATCATATTTAAATCTGATTTTTTAAAATTGATTGAATAAAATTCAGATCTGATTTTTTAAAAAATGTTTGAATGTGATTCAAATCTGATTTTTTAAAAAATGTTTGAATGTGATTCAAATCTGAATTTTTAAATTTGTTTGAATGAGATTCAAATCTGAATTTTTAAATTTATTTGAATCATATTCAAATCTGGATTTTTAATTTGAATATGAGATATTCAATTTAATTTAAGTATGTATGTTTTATTTAATTGTTAAATAGTGATATGCATGATGGATAATCATGGACTATAAAAGACCAATGTGATTGGATTTATTTCTTTTATGTTTCTTTGGGATTGTAAATTAATTAATTTATTTTAATTTATTTTGGGCATGTATTATTAAGTTTGTAATAATTTTTGGGTTGTAATTTCATTTATTTAAGTTTTTGTAAATTCGCCTTGGTATGCCAAGGATTACTATGTAATATTGGATTGCAAGAAGTTCAAGGAGGTCAAGAACATTGGTGGGACCAGTGGGAGGAATTCAAGATCAAGTGTTGATTATGTACTCCTTCAGCAGCTCTTGTAAAATGAATGAATGAAATGCACCTAGGAATGCCGTGATTCAATTCTTGGTGGCTCAAAATTGAATCCCTTAGAAAGTCCATGATCATACCATATTTACTGCTTATCCATGAATGCATGAGATGTATGGGAATGTATGCAATTATATGATATATGCATGCTGAATGGATAATGTGCAAAGTGAGACTTTAATAGCAATTAGAATGACCATAAAATCTTCCAAACAAATAATTAAGTTGAAAATGCTATAATTAAAGTAATTATAACATAGGCCCTCCATTGGGGCAATTATTTTAAGAAATTTTAAATAGTTGCATAAGATGCAATTAATTTAAGAGATTTTCTTAAGAATAATTGTTAAGCATGAGATGTTGTAAATATGTAAATAGTTTGGTGGCTAATATTGGTTGTACCTGAGGACATTAAAATTATTTGCATAATTACTGGCTCAATGGGATCAACTTAACTAATGTAAGATAAGTCAATAATGGATGTACCTGAGATTTTGAGCATTAGGGGCTAGGTAAAGGATTGAACCTCATATAAGATGTGATGGGCAAGGAGTTGCTCACTTATAGTTTATTGTAATTCCAATAATGGATGTACCTGAGGATGATCAATAGAATTATAAGAATTCAATCACCCACTAGAAATCCATCCAACTAGGATTTCCGTTTTCTACTTTGGAAGTGTAGGATTTGCTAAGTTAGTGGGAGCACCAATTTGATTAAAAGACCATAATCATTTTGGTTAATTACATGATATATTTACTAATTAATCTGGTTATTTTCTCTGATTAATTTTCGATAAAAATGAGCACGAACAACCACCACCATCCAATATCCTTGCAAGCATACTTGATCGCAATAGGTTGTGACAGACCTAATCATGCGATTGGCTAAGAAATTTAAAACTTGTCCTGAACCTTGAACATATAGGATATGTTCTAGATTCAAATGTTCCTGGTCCCTTACCTCCAGAGGCCACACAAGAGGAACATGAAACTTTGGATAAGTGGAAGGAGCATGATATGAGAGCTAAGTGTTACATGCTTGCTTCCATGAGTAATGAGTTACAAAAGCAGCATGAGAACATATTGAGTGCGAGTGAGATCCTCCTTCACCTACAAGAGTTGTATGGTGAGCACAGTAGGAATGCTAGGTATGAGATATCTAGACAGCTATTCCGTATGAGGATGTCTGAGGGACAGAATGTTAGGGATCATGTCCATAAGATGATTCGGCTGATTGAGCAGTTGGAACATCTTGACTTCAACATGGATTTCCAACTACAGATGGATTTGATCCTTCAGTCCCTTCCTCAGTCTTTTGGGAATTTTGTGACAAATTTCCATATGACTAAACAGGAATGCACCTTAGCTGGTTTACTCAACATGCTGGTTATTGCCCAAAAGAATATGCCGGGCAATAAAGGAAAAGAGGTAGCTTTGATTGCATCTTCTTCTGCTGGAAAGTCCAACAAGAAAAAGGGCAATAAGAAAAAGAAACCTCAGATTCCTGGTCCTTCCAAGAAAATAGCTAAATAGAAAAGGAAGACTAAGCTGATGGAGGCAAAGGAAAGTGTTTCCACTGCCAAAAGGATGGGCACTGGAAAAGGAACTGCCTAGAGTATCTAGCTTCTCTGAAGGACAAGAAGGATACACCTTCGGAAGGTATGTCCATATCTTGTTATTTAGATTCTGATGATACTCATAGTTCATCTACAGCTTGGGTTTTAGATACTAGTTCCAGTCCTCACATTTCTAATGATATGCAGGAACTAGCAAATAGCAGCAGCTTGCGTTCTCAAGATATTAGAGTCCGGATTGGCAATGGCTCAACTGTTGAAGCTTTAGCCATAGGATCTAAATCTTTTTACATGTTTGGACATGTTTTGTGTTTGGATAATATTTTATATGTACCTAATGCTTTTAAGAACATCATTTCTATATCTAGTTTGACTAGAAATGGCTATGAATTTCAGTTCACAGATGATGTTTGCAATATTTATTTTGAAAATAAATATGTTGGTTCGGGTTATATGAATGATGGTCTTTATTATCTGGATAATAATGACAAACACAAATTGAATGCAAGTGATCTAAAAGAATGCAATACCATGGTGAAAACCAACTCAAGTTCAAAATATATTTGGCACTTAAGGTTATGGCATGTTGTAGAAGATAGGATTGCAAAACTGGAGAAAATGGGGATTCTATCCTCATTGGGCTAAGATAGGATTGCAAAATTGGAGAAAATGGGGATTCTATCCTCATTGGGCTCTGAGCCTACTCTAACTTGTGAATCTTGCCTTTAGGGCAAAATGACTAGATCACCCTTTGTTGGACCAGGCCAAAAAGCTGAAAATATTTTGGAGCTAATACATAGTGGTGTATGTGGTCCATTTAAAGAAATGGCTAGAGGGGGCTTTCATTATTTTATTGCCTTTACTGATGATAAATCAACATTTGGGTATTTGTATTTGATGAAATACAAACATGAATCCTTTGAAAAGTTTAAAGAATTTAAATCTGAAGTAGAAAATCAAACAGGAAAGAGTATTAAAGCTCTTCGATCAGATCGTGGAGGTGAATATTTGAGTACTGAATTTGATGAATACTTGAGAGAGCATGGCATTGTTTCTCAGCTGACTCCTCCAGGAACGCCACAGCTGAATGGTGTATCTGAAAGGAGAAATTGTACCCTATTGGATATGGTACGTAGTATGATGAGCTATACTGATATGCCAATCTTCTTTTGGGGATTTGCATTAGAATCAGCTTTGTATATTCTGAATAGGATTCCATCAAAATCAGTTTCTTCCACACCTTATGAGATATGGCATGGAAGAAAACCAAGTCTTAAGCATGTTAAGATTTGGGGTTGTCCAGCTTATATCAAAAAGCTGAACACTGATAAATTGGAGACCAGATCAGAAAAAGGTCGATTTGTTGGATATCCAAAAGATAGTTTTGGATATTATTTTTATTTGCCTACTTCACAAAAGGTTGTGATAAGTAGAGATGCCACATTTTTTGAACAATAGTTTGTTCAAGAAGGAGGCAAAGGAAGGCAAATAGAGTTAGAATTGGAGAATTCTGACCAACCAATAGATCAGATGGATATAGATCCATCTAGTCAACCTATACCTGTTGATGAAACATCTACAGTTGTTCCTCATAGAACAACTAGGGTATCTCACCCACCAGTGAGATATGGTTTTTTTTATGAAGAAGAACAAGAGTTGTCTATTCATGAAGAAGTAGATCATGGAGATGATCCACTTACTTATGAAGAAGCTATATCAGATATAAACTCTTCAAAATGGATTGATGCTATGAAATCCGAGATTGATTCCATGTATAAGAATCAAGTTTGGGATATTGTTGACCCACCTGAAAGTATTATATATATAGGGAAAAATGGGTTTTCAAGAAGAAAATGGGTTCTAATGGAAAGGTAGAGACCTATAAGGTAAGGCTAGTAGCGAAAGGGTTTCGCCAAAGGCAAGGAGTCGACTATGAGGAGACTTTCTCGCCTGTTGCTATGCTTAAATCAATTAGGATTTTATTAGCAATAGCTGCATACTATGATTATGAGATTTGGCAGATGGATGTCAAAACAGCTTTTCTCAATGGATACATTGAAGAAAACATTTTCATGGAACAACCTAGGGGTTTTGAATCCCAAGATGGTTCCAAGGTATGCAAGCTAAAGCGATCCATTTATGGGTTGAAACAAGCTTCGAGGAGTTGAAACATCCGTTTTGATAAAGCCATTAAATCCTTTGGTTTTATCAAAAATGAGGATGAGCCATGTGTATATAAGAAGGTTAGTGACAGTGCTATTACTTTCCTTGTCTTATATGTGGATGACATACTATTGATGGGTAATGACACAGGTATGTTGACAACTATGAAGGTATGGTTGTCAAATACATTCTCCTTGAAAGACTTAGGGGAGGCAACCTATATTCTTGGGATTCGCATAAGAGATAGAGCAAAAAGAATAATTGGTTTATCCCAAAGTCTATACTTGGAAAAGGTGTTAAAGAGGTTTAACATGCTTGATTCCAAGAGAGGATTGTTACTAGTGAGACATGGTATCCACCTTTCTAAAGAGATGTCTCCAAAGACACCTGAAGAGAGAGATAAGATGGCCAGGATTCCATATGCTTCGGCTATTGGAAGTTTAATGCATGCAATGTTGTGTACTAGGCCGAATATCGCATATGCTGTTAGTTTGACTAGCAGGTATCAATCCAATCCAGGTATGGAACACTGGATAGCTGTCAAGAATATCCTTAAGTACTTGAGAAGAACTAAGGATCTATTCTTGATTTACGGAGGTGGAGACTTGCAATTGGATGGTTATACTGATTCTGATTTCCAATTAGATATCGATGATAGAAAGTCTACCTCTGGATATGTGTTCATTTGTCATGGAGGTGCAGTCAGTTGGAAGAGTTCCAAACAGAGCACGACTACAGATTCCACTACAGAGGCTAAGTATATTGCTACATCAGGTGCTGTAAAGGAAGTTGTTTGGATAAAGAAGTTCGTGACAGAACTTACAGTAGTTCCTTCCATTGAGTCAGCAGTTCCACTACACTGTGACAACAATGGAGCAGTCATACAGGCTAAGGAACTAAGGTCTCACCAGAAATCCAAACACATAGAAAGGTGCTACCACATTATCAGAGAAATAGGTGGGCGAGGCGATGTAGCCATGCAGAAAATAGCATCAGCTGAAAATCCAGCTGATCCATTCACTAAGCCTATGTCACAGACTCAGTTAGACCGACATCTTGAGAAGATAGGTCTAAGATATTGTAATGAATGGCTCTAGTGCTAGTGAGAGATTATTAGTAGTAAGCCCTAGAGCATATCATTTAGTATGTATCTTGTACATATTTTATTAATAAAAGGCATTTCCACTTGTAACACCCTCCCTGTAGCAACTCCGTACATTCTACTATTCCGGTGACCAGTGTCGGACCGGACAGCTAGAACATCTGGAAAAATATTTAAACTAAAGTGAGGAACCATAATTAACTCAAATATTAATAAGAAAAATTTAGAAAAAATTTTAGAAATAAAATACAACTAAGTTGAATGAGCCGGTGCCCTAGCGATGGGTAACCCAGTGGGAAGTTGCGGTTCTCGCAACTAGGAGACTTAGACCTAGGGGAAAATTCGTAAAATAATTTTTGGGACTCCAGAGAAGAGTCATTGAGGTTTCTATGACATTACAATGCCAAGAAAATACTTAGAAAAATTTTTCAATCGGTACAGACAATTTTAGCCCGTTGAGCCAAACGGAGGGCATTTTGGTCATTTCGCCTTTAGAGGTGATTTTTGGCCGACTTGTCCAGTTAAGTAAATAATTATGATGATATAAAATGTGAATAAATATTACTAAAAATTGAATTGAAAGTGAGTAGAAAAGAAAAGAAAAAAAATGAATTAAATGGGAATTTATGACATCACATGATGTCATTAGTGTGTCTTAACCCAACCCAATGTTGACACATGGCATAACTATATTTAAAAGAGACAAACGGGCTGAAAAATGAGAGAAAAACCAGAATTCCCTTTCTTCTTCATTTCCTTGCCGTAAACCATTCTTCCCTAACCTCCATGGACAAGCTTTTTCAAGCTTGATTTTCCCTAGCTTCCACACCATAAAAGCCCTAGTTGTCTTCACAAAAAATTCACCCCACACCTTGAGGAAGCTTTGGGCAAAAAAATTTTGAAGAAAAATTAAAGTTTTGGTTGGCTTGGATTTGAGCTAAAAGAGGTTAGTGACTTAAACTTATGTTTCTCTTCAAATTTATGTTGAGTAAGTATAAATGGGTGTAAATTACAAAGTAAAATTGTTCAATACCAATTGTATGTAAACCCTAAATTTTTGGCAGCCATGGTTAGGGTTTGTTTATGATGATTTAATGAACTGAAAAGGTTATTATGGCTGCCCTTAATGTGCATTTTGTAAGTGGATTGAAGAAATGCAATGAAAATGCATGAATGGTAATGTTTGAGTTAGGGTTTGGGGTGGAGAAATAGGACTTTGACCATGTGATGATGAAAATGGGTATTAATGGTCAATTAGTGACCATTTAGTTCTGTTTAAACAAAAAATGAAGTGTGTTGAGCGATGGGATTTAGGTTTAGTGTGGCTGCCCTAGGTGACCTGCAGAATTGGACATGAGTCCAGCAGGTTTGGGCAGCCATAACTTGAATTGTAGAGGTTCAATTGGTGTTTGGAAAATCGGACATGAAACTAGACACATAATGGCACAACTTTAGTGAAGAAACCATACCCATAAAACCAAACTAAGTGGAACCAAAGCTTACCCTAATCCGGGTGAACTGCAATCTGTTTCTGCAGAATGACTAAATAAATAGTGATTGTTCATTTGGCCATAACTCAGTGTATAATGGTCCAATTTACCTGAACTTTTACCAGCAACAAGCTAAGATATGGACCAACAACTTTCATGAAGAAACCTACCCCAAATTATGACCAGAACCTATCCAAAAAGGGAGTTGTAGGCACTGTTCACTGCACTGTAGGTATGGTCAGTCCAGAAAAATTCCAATCCGGCCAGTTGTAGTTTTTGGACCATAACTTGAGTTACAAAACTCCAAATGGAGTGATTCAAAAAGGAAATTCAACTAGACAAAATAAGGAACAACTTTCATGTTGATCATTTTGCTAAATTACCACTGCAAGAGTGACCAATGGAACAGTAAAAATAAGGTATGAAAACAGAAATTTTTGCTCAATTAACTTTAAGCTTAGAGATGGTATTGGCAACCAATACCAACGAGTTTAAAATGCAAAATGTGGTATGTTGATGATATTTAAACTAATTTACCTATTGCCAATGCAAAAGTCAACATTTTGGTTGACCAATGAAATGAATAGTAATCATAAAAATTCAATTTCAAAGAATTACATAAATGAAAAGTGTTAAATGCCCTAGTAGGCCTAATGTGATTAGTTTGGATAGGTTGGCATGCCAATAGGGTTCTGTTAGCAGTACTGCATAAGGGTTTATGCTATTCTGTATTTCATGGCTTTCCATGCCATTCTGTGACATAATAGCCTTTGGCTATGATATTGAGTTGTTATGCTCGGGTTTAATCCCCGATAATTATTACAGCTTATTAGCTGTTCTGTTGCACACCGGGAGATACATATGTGGCCGATGGTGTGACGGCCTGAGGTACTTGATACCCAATTCTAGTTTACCCATTTATCCAGTCCAGTCAACTAGTATAGGTTACTCGGGCAATATTAATAAATCTTACCAAACTTTAATTGAATAATATTGAAATAAATATTTAAAATTAAGTCTACTAAAAAATGTAAACATACATTCTGCATACATGTTATTATTTTATTTTATTTTATTTTATATTGTCACCACTAAGCAGAATTGCTTAGCGCGTTGCTTTTGCCACGCGCAGGCACTGGAGACATAGCTGGGGAGTCCAGCAGACCTCATACAGGGTGAGTTTTCAGATCTGCCCTCAGAGTTCAAAGTCACCTCACAAATTGCAGTGCATTGGTAGGATATTGGGCTACCTAAGTCTTTTGTATTTGTAAACTTTTGTTATGTATATTATAAAGTCATGTAATCATATTTTTGCTGTAATTACCTATGAGCTGTGTTCAGAAATAAATATGAGTATTTCTCATTGAATTGGGTGTGATATGAGATGAATGTGAATTTTGAGATACTGAATTGATTTGAGAAATTGTTGAAAAATGTTGGTGGTTGACTGAGATTGAGATTATAATTATATTGGAAGTGTTTTTAAACAGGTTCAGAAGAACTGTTTTCCAATTTATAGCCAGCACTCTGCTGGAATTTCTATAAAATTTGCGGAAAAATTTAGATTTATCAAAAATTAAAAATAAATGAATAAAAAGGGATTAATTGAAATTGAAACATGAATTGGTGCTCTGACACACTGAGTGGCATAACTTGCTCGGCTACACTGTGGACGGGTAAGGGGTGTCACATTTAGTGGTATCAGAGCACGGTTTTAGCGTTTCTGGGCCTAGATTGAGTCCATACCATGCATTGCATTTGTAAGAGTCGAGGTGACACTAATGCAGATCTGTTGTCTTTGTTAAATAGGATATGGACCCTTCATCTCAGAGGGCAGTTAAGGAGGAAGTGGAGAGTCATGCTCCACCTGTAGTAGCTGAGACTGGGGGTAGGGGAGAACCTGCTCCACCAGCTCCATCAGAGTCTGCATCAACCTACCTGTAGAAAAGGGCATGCTAGTAGGGGAGAGTGACCAAGACATCCTGGTCACTAATCCATTGGGCCACAGTGTAATGGTGAACAAAGTGTACAAAAGTTGCCCATTAAGGATTCAGGGGTATGAATTCTTGGTAGACCTGATTGAGTTGCCTTTCCATGAGTTTGACGTGATTTTGGGAATGGACTGGTTGTCACGTCATCAGGCAATGGTTGATTGTAAATTGAAGAGAATTTCTTTGAAAACTCCTGGGGGTAATGAGATCACAGTTGTGGGGGAATGGACAGATTTCTTGTGCAATGTCATATCAGCCACAGTTGCAAGAAAACTGATAAGAAAAGGCTGTGAAGCCTACCTAGCACATGTGGTGGACACTAGGCAGGCTAAGCCAGATTTGTGTGACATACCCATAGCAAAAGACTTCCCAGATGTGTTCCCTGAAGAATTGCCTGGTTTGCCACCAGAAAGGGAAGTTGAATTTGCTATTGAGGTACTGCCGGGTATAGCACCAATCTCTATTGCTTCTTATAAGATGGCGCCCACAGAATTGAAGGAACTAAAAATCTAGTTACAGGAGTTACTGGATAAGGGGTTCATACGCCCCAGTGTGTCACCATGGGGAGCTCCAGTGCTGTTTGTAAAGAAGAAAGATGGGACTTTGAGGTTATGCATTGATTACCGGCAGTTGAATAAAGTGACAGTGAAGAATAAGTATCCATTGCCTAGAATTGATGATCTGTTTGATCAATTGAAGGGAGAATGAGTATTTTCAAAAATTGATCTTAGATCAGGGTATCATCAGTTGAGGGTGAAGGATGCAGATGTGCCAAAGACTGCATTCAGGACCCGATATGGGCATTATGAGTTTTTGGTGATGCCCTTTGGCCTAACAAATGCACCAGCAGCATTCATGGACCTTATGAACCATATCTTCCATCCATACCTAGATCGGTTCGTAGTGGTCTTTATTGATGATATTTTGGTGTATTCCAAGACCAGGGAAGAACATGATGAACATTTGAGGATTGTTCGGCAAACCCTGAGAGAAAAGAAGCTGTATGCTAAGTTGTCAAAGTGTGACTTCTGGTTAAATGAAATTGCATTCCTTGGACACATAGTGTCAGCTGATGGGATTAGAGTGGATCCCAAGAAAATAGAAGCAGTGATGGAATGGAAGCCTCCCAGGAATACAACTGAGGTCAGAAGTTTCTTGGGGCTAGCTGGGTATTACAGAAGATTTGTGAAGGGATTTTCCTTAATAGCTGCTCCAATGACCAAGTTGTTACACAAAAATGTCAGATTTGACTGGAATGACAAGTGTCAGACCAGTTTTGAGAAGTTGAAGTCTATGTTGACAGACGCACCAGTATTAACACAGCTAGTGTCAGGAAAGGACTTTGTGGTCTACAGTGGGTGTGTATTGATGCAAGAGGGGAAGGTGGTCACTTATGCTTCTAGGCAGCTAAGGCCACATGAACAGAATTACCCTACCCATGATCTAGAGCTTGCAGCAATTATCTTCGCACTGAAGATATGGAGGCACTACTTGTATGGTGAAAAGTGCTACATTTACACAGACCACAAAAGCTTGAAATACTTGCCAACCCAAAAGAGCTCAACCTTAGACAGAGGCGATGGATTGAGTTCCTGAAGGACTATGATTGTGTAATTGACTACCATCCTGGGAAGGCAAATGTAGTTACTGATGCTTTGAGCAGAAAATCCATCACAACTTTGAGATCATTGAATGCTCACCTATCTTTAGTTCAAGATGGAGCTATTTTGGCTGAGTTGCAAGTGAGGCCAAACCTGCTACAACAGATTTTAGATGGGCAAAAGGCAGACGAAAAGTTAATGGCTATTATGAGCCAAATCTCAGGGGGAAAAGTAACTGAATATGAGGTAAAAGCAGATGGGTGTCTGTACTACAAAGGAAGAGTATGTCTACCAGATAAGGGGGAATTAAAAGCCAGTATTCTAAAAGAGGCACATGCCAGTGTTTATGCTATGCACCCAGGAAGTACAAAGATGTATCATGATCTGAAGCTTTAGTATTGGTGGCCTGGTATGGAGAAGGACATAGTTGACTATGTGACTAAATGCTTGACATGTCAGCAAGTCAAGGCAGAACATCAAGTTCCATCAGGTTTGCTACAACCTATACGCATACCTGAATGAAAATGGGATCGGGTCACCATGGATTTTGTGAGTAGTCTACCTCTCACCCAGAAGAAACATGATGCAATATGGGTGATAGTAGATAGATTGACGAAGTCAGCACACTTTCTTCCAGTTAGGACTGACTACTCACTGGAGAAGTTAGCAGAATTGTATATCAGTGAGATAGTTAGATTGCATGGAATTCCACTTTCCATCATATCTGATCGAGACCCAAGGTTTACATCGAGATTCTGGAAGAAGTTGCATGAGTCCTTTGGTACATAACTCCACTTCAACACAGCTTTCCATCCTCAGATGGATGGGCAATCAGAAAGAGTAATCCAGGTAAACAATTGAAACCAATTAAACTAATACACATATTGAACTGAAATGGTAATAATAACATGAAATATATGTCAGGTCCTTGAGGATATGCGGAGGAGTTGTGTCATTGAGTTGGAGGGAAGTTGGAATAGATACCTCCCACTGGTAGAATTTGCCTACAACAATAGCTACCAAGCTAGTATCCAAATGGCCCTGTATAAAGCACTGTATGGGAGAAAATGTAGAACTCCAGTGTGTTGGACTGAATTAGGCGAAGATAAACTAGTAGGGTCAGACCTAGTGAAACAGACTGAGGAGAAGGTAAAACTAATCAAAGCCAATCTGAAGGTTGCCTCTGACAGATAAAAAATCCTATGCTGACTTAAAGAGAAAAGAAATAGAATATGCGGTTGGTGATAAAGTGTTTCTCAAAGTCTCACCGTGAAAGAAGGTTCTGAGGTTTGTAAGAAAAGGTAGGTTAAGCCCTAGGTTCATTGGCCCATATGAAGTCATTGAACGTGTGGGTCCAGTGGCCTATAGGCTAGCTTTACCACCAGAGTTAGACAAGATCCACAATGTGTTCCACATGTCTATGCTAAGAAGATACCGCTCAGATCCTTCACATGTCATCTCCATGGAAGAAATTGGAGTACAACCGGATTTGACATATGAAGAAGAACCCATAAGGATCCTGGCTCGGGAAGTGAAAGAGTTGAGGAATAAGCAGATTCCACGGGTGAAAGTGCTTTGGAGGCACCACAATACCGAAGAGGCAACATGGGAAAATGAAGAGACGATGAGGCAACAATTCCCTCAACTATTTGCATCAGGTAAATTTCGTGGACGAAATTTAAATTAGAGGGGAAGAGTTGTAACACCCTCCCTGTAGCAACTCCGTACATTCTATTGTTCTGGTGACCAGTGTCGGACCGGACAGCTAGAACATCTGGAAAAATATTTAAACTAAAGTGAGGAACCATAATTAACTCAAATATTAATAAGAAAAATTTAGGAAAGATTTTAGAAATAAAATACAACTAAGTTGAATGAGCCAGCGCCCTAGCGATGGGTAACCCAGTGGGAAGTTGCGGTTCTCGCAACTAGGAGACTTAGACCTAGGGGAAAATTCATAAAATAATTTTTGGGACTCCAGAGAAGAGTCATTGAGGTTTCTATGGCATTAGAATGCCAAGAAAATAATTAGAAAAATTTTTCAATCGGTACAGACAATTTTGACCCGTTGAGCCAAACGGAGGGCATTTTGGTCATTTCGTCTTTAGAGGTAATTTTTGGCCGACTTGTCCAGTTAAGTAAATAATTATTATGACATAAAATGTGAATAAATATTACTAAAAATTGAATTAAAAATGAGTAGAGAAGAAAAGAAAAAAAATGAATTAAATGGGAATTTATGACATCACATGATGTCATTAGTGTGTCTTCACCCAACCCAATGTTGACACATGGCATAACTTTATTTAAAAGAGACAAACGGGCTGAAAAATGAGAGAAAAACCAGAATTCCCTTTCTTCTTCATTTCCTTGCCGTAAACCATTCTTCCCTAACCTCCATGGACAAGCTTTTTCAAGCTTGATTTTCCCTAGCTTCCACACCATAAAAGCCCTAGTTGTCTTCGCAAAAAATTCACCCCACACCTTGAGGAAGCTTTGGGCAGAAAAATTTTGAAGAAAAATTAAAGTTTTGGTTGGCTTGGATTTGAGCTAAAAGAGGTTAGTGACTTAAACTTGTGTTTCTCTTCAAATTTATGTTGAGTAAGTATAAATGGGTGTAAATTACAAAGTAAATTTGTTGAATAGCAATTGTATGTAAACCCTAAATTTTTGGCACCCATGGTTAGGGTTTGTTTATGATGATTTAATGAAGTGAAAAGGTTATTATGACTGCCCTTAATGTGCATTTTGTAAGTGGATTGAAGAAATGCAATGAAAATGCATGAATGGTAATGTTTGAGTTAGGGTTTGGGGTGGAGAAATGGGACTTTGACCATGTGATGATGAAAATGGGTATTAATGGTCAATTAGTGACCATTTAGTTCTGTTTAAACAAAAAATGAAGTGTGTTGAGTGATGGGATTTAGGTTTAGTGTGGCTGCCCTAGGTGACCTGCAGAATTGGACATGAGTCCAGCAGGTTTGGGCAGCCATAACTTGAATTGTAGAGGTTCAATTGGTGTTTGGCCAATTGAATATGAAACTAGACACATAATGGCACAACTTTAGTGAAGAAACCATCCCATAAAACCAAACTAAGTGGAACCAAAGCTTACCCTAATCTGGGTGAACTATAATCTATTTCTGCAGAATGACCAAATAAACAGTGATTGTTCATTTGGCCATAACTTAGTGCATAATGGTCCAATTGACCTGAAATTTTACCAGCAATAAGCTATGTTATGGACCAACAACTGTCATGAAGAAATCTACCCCAAATTATGACCAGAACCTATCTAAAAAGGGAGTTTTAATCACTGTTCACTGCACTGTAGATATGGTCAGTCCAGAAAAATTCTAATCCGGCCAGTTGTGGTTTTTGGACCATAACTTGAGCTACAAAACTCCAAATGGAGTGATTCAAAAAAGGAAATTCAACTAGACAAAATAAGGAACAACTTTCATGTTGATCATTTTGCTAAATTACCACTGCAAGAGTGACCAATGGAACAGTAAAAATAAGGTATGAAAACTAAAATTTCTGCTCAATTAGCTTTAAGCTTAGAGATGGTATTGGCAACCAATACCAACGAGTTTAAAATGCAAAATGTGGTATGTTGATGATATTTAAACTAATTTACCTATCGCCAATGCAAAAGTCAACATTTTGGTTGACGAATGAAATGAATAGTAATCATAAAAATTCAATTTCAAAGAATTACATAAATGAAAAGTGTTAAATGCCCTAGTAGGCCTAATGTGATTGGTTTGGATAGGTTGGCATGCCAATAGGGTTTTGTTAGCAGTACTGCATATGGCTTTATGCCATTCTGTATTTCATGGCTTTCCATGCCATTCTGTGACATAATAGCCTTTGGCTATGATATTGAGTTGTTATGCTCGGGTTTAATCCCCAATAATTATTACAGCTTATTAGCTGTTCTGTTGCACACCGAGAGATACATATGTGACCGATGGTGTGACGGCCCGAGGTACTTGATACCCAATGCCAGTTTACCCGTTTATCTAGTCCAGTCAACTAGTATAGGTTACTCGGGCAATATTAAAAAATCTTACCAAACTTTAATTGAATAATATTGCAATAAATATTTAAAATTAAGTCTACCAAAAAAATGTAAACATACATTCTGCATACATGTTATTATTTTATTTTATTTTATTTTATATTATCACCACTAAGCAGAATTGCTTAGCTCGTTGCTTTTGCCACGCAGTCTTCGAGACGTGGTGGGAGTCCAGCAGACCTCATACAGGTGAGTTTTGGATCTGCCGAGAGTTCAAAGTCACCTCACAAATTGCAGTGCATTGGTAGGATATTGGGCTACCTAAGTCTTTTGTATTTGTAAACTTTTGTTATGTATATTATAAACTCATGTAATTTTATTTTTGCTGTAATCACCTATGAGCTGTGTTCAAAAATAAATATGAGTATTTCTTATTGAATTGGGTGTGATATGAGATGAATGTGAATTTTGAGATACTGAATTAATTTGAGAAATTGTTGAAAAATGTTGGTGGTTGACTGAGATTGAGATTATAATTATATTGGAAGTGTTTTTAAACAGGTTCAGAAGAACTGTTTTCCAATTTATAGCCAGCACTCTGCCGGAATTTCTATAAAATTTGCGGAAAAATTTAGATTTATCAAAAATTACAAATAAATGAATAAAAAGGGATTAATTGAAATTGAAACATGAATTGGTGTTCCGACACACTGAGTGGCATAACTTGCTCAGCTACACTGTAGACGGGTAAGGGGTGTCACACCACTTTTCTGTTTGCATAATATATTTATGTGTAATAGAAAAGGTCCATTGATATTTTGTTAGAAATATTATTCTTAATTTGTTAAGAATATGAGTGACAATATTTCTAGCACAAAGTATCATAAATAGGTTCACAATCGAGGATACTTCATAATAAGGACATGACTTATCCAGATAGATTGTATTCATGTTTGTTCCCAAGTTATTTATATAAGATATAAATAAGATGGAATGGTGAGTCTCATGCCATATAACAAACATGATAGGCACTTATAAATGATAAGTAGGCTGAACCAGTGACACTTATGACAAGCACATGGAGTTTACTCTTGTCAATGTTTTGTCATAAATCATATAAGTATATATAATCTTTAGACCTGAGATAGCACAGTTATCTTGTATATAGGTAGTTTGAGTTTGATACTGCTTTCATACTTGTACTATGTATGGGTATATGGGCATCTGTTGGCTCCTACTAGTTATATATGGAGGTAGGTATTGATCAAGATGGAATCTGTTCCTCTAAGTAAAAAGAGATAAAATCCTATGTTCATTTAATTGTTCTTGATATTTCAAGTTCCTGGCCAGGACAGATATATTTATTCAGAAAAGAGTTTCTGATTAGAAAATCTTTTTAATCAAGAACTGAAATTAAAAGAGAATATAATATTCATAGCAAATGGAGTTTGACATAAACCATGACTCCAGCTTGAGTTGGGATTTTGTAACAGAGAGATTCTAGTGCATGGTAACATATGATTATAGGTTCATTTAAGGTAAACCTTATTACTAATTGGGTAGCCATGGCATGCTATGCTAGGTGTTAACCATAGTCTATGAGGTTCATAAAATGATTTAGAGAAATCATTTATGGTAAGAAAGAGTTCTGAAGATATTAAGAGTTGATATCATGTCTCATTGCCAATTAGTGATGAGCCTAGTAAGTCACCCACATACACAAGTTATCACCTATTTAAATATGATTTAATTAATTAATTAAAGAGTTTAATTGATTAATTAAATAGGTTTGGTTTGCAATTATATTGTAAAGTCCCTAGCATGACTTGAAACCAAATCTAGATTATTGGATGTATAGTATAAGTTAAATTTATATTTAAAGTGTTTAAATATGAATTTAATTAATGAGAAATTAATTATTAGAGATTAATTAATTAATTTATATTTGATATAAATAAGAAGAAGAAAAAATAATTTTTTTGGGTTGAGAACTCAAAATTATGACACAGGGGGAATTTTGGTCATTTCACAATCAACGTGGCACCATGAGATGGTGACACATGAGATTACACATAAGCTTGCCAAATATATTTTTTTAATCATGTAAGATGATTAAAATCAATATTAAATATAGGTTTGACACTTGGCACAATGTGATTGGGTCACTTAAACCTAGAGCTAATCAAAGGGTGACATGTGGCAAGGGTGACATGTGTTAACCTAGCTATATAAGTGTTGTTATGAA
Organism: Hevea brasiliensis; assembly: GCF_030052815.1. Classification (NCBI taxonomy): domain Eukaryota; kingdom Viridiplantae; phylum Streptophyta; class Magnoliopsida; order Malpighiales; family Euphorbiaceae; genus Hevea; species Hevea brasiliensis. The sequence goes on from NC_079503.1 coordinate 28,346,835, forward strand.
AAAGAAAAACAACCAGCAACCACTACTCTCCTTTGTCATGCCATTTTGAGGTTCTCCATCTATTCTTCTTCATCTCTCATCAATTCAAAGAGATTAGCCATCAATCTCTTGAATTAAGAACACTAGAAATTGTTTCTAGTGTCCTGTTTACATCTCTAATCTCTTAAAAGGCAGAACTTGAATTTCTAATTAATAGAAAAAGCTTTAGAAGCTGTTCAAGGGCTGTCATAGGTGTTCTTGGTGTGGACAAACTAGAGGGACAACATTTGGTGTCCTGAAGAGAAATCTCAAAGGCGCAGACACGCTGTAGTGCATCAAGAGGTTAGTGTAATCGTTCTTGATTTAATCTAGGGTTCTAAAATTAATCTAATTAATTTTAAAATCTTAAATGGCAAATACAGATCCAAAAACATATTAAAAGAGTTTTAATATGTTGTTTATCATTGAAATCAAATAGATAAAAATAAATCTTGCATGATGCATGTGACCCTAGGTGAAAATTTTTGAATTCAAGGGTATATACTTGTGTTTTTCACGCTTCCGTTCCTTCAGCTCTCCAGTGTTCCAAACCTGGATTGGATTGATACCTGCTAGTTAGACTAACAGCATATGCGATATCCGGCCTAGTACACAACATTGCATACATCAAACTTCCAATAGCTGAAGCATATGGAATCCTGGCCATTTTATCTCTTTCTTCAGGTGTCTTTGGAGACATCTCTTTAGAAAGGTGGATACCATGTCTCACTAGTAACAATCCTCTCTTAGAATAAAGCATGTTAAACCTCTTTAACACCTTTTCCAAGTATAGACTTTGGGATAAACCAATTATTCTTTTTGCTCTATCTCTATATATGCGAATCCCAAGAATATAGGTTGCCTCCCCTAAGTCTTTCATGGAGAATGTATTTGACAACCATACCTTTATAGTTGTCAACATACCTGTGTCATTACCCATCAATAGTATGTCATCCACATATAAGACAAGGAAAGTGATAGCACTGTCACTAACCTTTTTATATACACATGGCTCATCCTCATTTTTGATAAAACCAAATGACTTAATGGCTTCATCAAAACGGATGTTCCAACTCCTCGAAGCTTGCTTTAACCCATAAATGGATCGCTTTAGCTTGTATACTTTGGAACCATCTTGGGATTCAAAACCCCTAGGTTGTTCCATGAAAATGTTTTCTTCAATGTATCTATTGAGAAAAGCTGTTTTGACATCCATCTGCCAAATCTCATAATCATAGTATGCAGCTATTACTAATAGAATCCTAATTGATTTAAGAATGGCAATAGGTGAGAAAGTCTCCTCATAGTCAATTCCTTGCATTTGGCAAAACCTTTTCACTACTAGTCTTGCCTTATAGGTCTCTACCTTTCCATCAGAACCAATTTTCTTCTTGAAAACCCATTTGTTCCCTATAGGTTCAATACCTTCAGGTGGGTCAACAAGATCCCAAACTTTATTCTTATACATGGAATCAATCTCAGATTTCATAGCATCAATCCATTTAGAAGAGTCTATATCTGATATAGCTTCTTCATAGGTAAGTGGATCATCTCCATGATCAATTTCTTCATGAGTGGACAACTCTTGTTCTTCTTCATGAAGGAAACCATATCTCACTAATAGGTGAGATACCCTGGTTGTTCTATAAGGAACAACTGTAGATGTTTCATTAATAGGTGTAGGTTGACTAGATGGATCTATATCCATCTGATCTGTTGGTTAGTCAGAATTCTCCAATTCTAACTCTATTTGCCTTCCTTTGCCTCCTTCATGAACAAACTGTTGTTCAAGAAATGTGGCATCTCTACTTTTCACAACCTTTTGTGATGTAGGCAAATAAAAAAAATATCCAAAACTATCTTTTGGATATCCAACAAATCGACCCTCTTCTGATCTGGTTTCCAATTTATCAGTGTTCAGCTTTTTGATATAAGCTGAACAACCCCAAATTTTAACATGCTTAAGACTTGGTTTTCTTCCTTGTCATATCTCATAAGGTGTGGAAGATACTGATTTTGATAGAATCCTATTCAGAATATGCAAAGCTGATTCTAATACCTTTTATTATTCAGAATATTATGTAAACGGAAAAGTGAAAATGCCTTTTATTAATAAAAACATGTACAAGATACATACTAAATGATATGCTCTAGGGCATACTACTAACATCTATAACATCTCTAAAGGCAAACCTTAATTTTTAATTGACTGGAGAGGCTTGCGATTGGTGATCTTGGTGTGGACAAGCTAGAGGGACAACATCTGGGGTCCTAGGTGCTTCACAAATGTGACACCCCTTACCCGTCTACAGTTTAGCCGAGCAAGTTATGCCACTCAGTGTGCCGGAGCACCAATTTATGTTTTTATTTACAATTTATCCATTTTTAATTCATTTATTTTCAATTTTTGATAAAATCTGAATTTTTTCGCAAATTTTATAGAAAATCCGGCAGAGTACCGGCTGTAAATTGGAAAAACAGTTCTTCTAAACCTGTTAAAAAATACTTCCAATATAATTTCCAAATCCAAACTCCATTATACACATTTCAAGTCAATCTCAAAATATCAATCTCAAATCACAATACTATTTTCAAAACTTTTCTATTCACTTCATCACTTGAAGCATATTCATAAATATTTCTCAACATTCATTTATCAACAAACATTATGCAGAAAATTTCAATAATATGAAATTTCATATATTTACATTAATATATAATTACAAGAGTTTATAGTTACCATCCAACTAATACAAAATGCTAAAATACAAAATGCTCCCAAAATCCTATGTCCTACCATATGCACTGCAGGTGTGAGGTGACTCGGGACTCCAGAAGCAAATCTGAAGGCTCACCCGGTCTGATGTCTGCTGGGCTCACCAGCTAGGTCTCCAGTACCTACGCGTGGCAAAAGTGACACGCTAAGCAATTCTGCTTAGTGGTGACAATATAAAATAAAATAAAATAAAATAAAATAAAATAAAATGAATATGCAGAATGTGTGTTTACATTTTTAGTAGACTTAATTTATGATATTATTTTGCAGTATTATTCAATTAAATTTTAGTAAGATTTATTATCATTGCCTGAGTAAACCATCTAGTTGACTGGACTAGATAAATAGGTAAACTAGCACTGGGTACTAAGTACCTCGGACCATCACACCATTGGTTACATTGTGTGTCCCGGTGTTCAACAGAACAGCTAATAAGCTGTAATAATTTTCAGGGTTAAAACCCAAGTATATCAACTCGAATAAGATAGCCAAAGGCTATTATGTCACAGAATGGCATGAGAAGCCATGAAACACATAATGGCATAAAGTCATATGCAGTACTGCTAACAGAACCCTATTGGCATGCCAAGCTATCCAAACCAATCTTGTTAGGTATACTAGGACATTTTACACTTTTAAGTTTCATAATTTTTGGAATTTAAGTTTTAGGGTTACTATTCCATTCATTGGTTAATAAAAATGTTGACTTTTGCATAGGCAATAGGTACATTGGTTCTAATATAATCAACATACCATATTTTGTATTCAAAATTTGTTGGTATTGGTTCTCAATACCATTTCTAAGCTTAATGTTAGTTAGGCAGAATTTTCGGTTTTTATGCTTTGTGGGAATTTGGCAAACTGATCAACATGAAAGTTGTTCCTTATTTTGTCTAGTTGCATTTCCTTTTTTGAATGACTCCATTTTGAGTTTTGTAGCTCAAGTTATGGTCCAAAAACCACAACTGGCCAGATTAATATTTTGTCCAGAATTTTTGAACTAACCATATCTATAGTGTAATAAATAGTAATTGCAACTCACCTTTTGAATATGTTCTGGTCATAATTTGGGTTAGGTTTCTTCATGAAAGTTGTTGGTCTATATCTCAGCTTGTTGCCGGTAAATTTCAGGTCAATTGGACCTTTCTACATTGATTTATGGCCAAATGACCAAATACTATTCATTTGGTCATTTTGCCCAAGCAGACTGCAGGTCACCCGGATTAGGGCAAGCTTTTCGTCTACTTGGTTTGATTTTATGGGTATGATTTCTTCACCAAAGTTGTGCCATTATGTGTCTAGTTTCATGTTCAATTGGCCTTGCACCAATTGAACCTCTACAATTCAAGTTATGGCTGCTCAAACTTGATGGACTCATGTCTAATTCTGCAGGTCACCAAGGGCAGCCACACCAAACCCAAATCCCATCACTCAACACACTTCATTTTTTATTCAAACCAAACCAAATAGTCACTAATTGACCATTAAAACCTACTTCCATCATCACATGGTCAAAGTCCCATTTTTCCAACCCAAACCCTAACTCAACATTTCAAAACCATGCATTATCATTGCATTTCATCACTTCACTTACAAGATGCATATTATGGGCAGCCATACTACCCTTTTAACTTTATTAAAATCATCACAATCTTGCCCTAACCATGGCTGCCAAAAATTATGGGTTGGCTTACAAATGGTATTCAACAAATTTTCTTTATAAATTGCACTCATACATAGTCCTTAACATGAATTTAAGGTGAAAACTAATGTTAGGTCACTAACCTCTATGGAGTGAACTTTCCCCACTTGCTAGGATTCTTGTTTTCCTCTTCTTTTTGCCCCCAAAAGAATCACCAAGATGCAAGAACACTTTTTTGTATTGGCAGTATAGGGTTTTGTTGGGTAGAAGTTAGTGAAATCAAGCTTTGAAAAAGCTTGAAAATGGTGGTTATGGAGGAGGGTCACGGCAAGGAAGAAGAAAGGGAGAGAGAGATCTGATTTTTGTTCATTTTCAGCCCATTTTGTCTCTTTAAAATAAGTTTATGCCATGTGTCCATATTGGATAGGTTGGGAGAATCTTAATGACATCATTATGATGTCATAATTCCATTTTCTTTCATTTTCTCTCATTTTCTTGTCTATTTAATTGCAATTAAATATTTAAAAATATTTATTCATATTTTATGTTATATAAATTATTTATTTAACTAGACAAGTTGGCCAAAAATCATCTCTGAAGATGAAATGACCAAAATGCCCTCCGTTTGGCTTAACGAGCCAAAATTGTCTGTACCGATAGAAAAATTTTTCTAAGTATTTTCTTAGCATTCTAATGCCATAAGAACCTCAATGACCCTTCTCTGGAGTCCTAATAATTATTCTATAATTTTTCCCCCAAGTCTAGGGCTCCTAGTTGCGAGAACCGCAACTTCTTACTAGGTTACCCATCGCTAGGGCACTGACTCATTTAACTTGGTTGTTTTTTATTTTTAAAACTTTTCCTAAATTTTTCTTATTAATATTTGAGTTAATTATGGTTCCTCACTTTAGTTTAAATATTTTTCCGGACATTCTAGCTATCCGGACCGACATTGATCACTGGAACAGTAGACTGTACAGACTAGCTAAAGTGAGGATGTTACAACTCTTCCCCTCTAATAAAAATTTTGTCCTCGAAATTTACTTGATGCAAACAGTTGAGGGAACTGTTGCCTTATTATCTCTTTACTTTCCCAAGTTGCCTCTTTAGTGTTGTGGTGCCTCCAAAGCACTTTCATTAGTGGAATTTGTTTATTTCTCAGTTCCTTCACTTCCCGAGCTAGAATCTATATAGGTTCTTCTGTATATGTCAAGTTCGGTTGGATTTCAATCTCTTCGATGGAAATGACATTTGAAGGGTTTGAGCGATATCTCCTCAGCATAGAAACATGGAATACATTGTGTATTTTATCCAGTTCTGGTGGTAAAGCTAGCCGATAGGCCACTGGTCCCACACGTTCAATGACTTCATATGGGCTAATGAACCTAGGGCTTAACTTACCCTTCCTTCCAAACCTCAGTACTTTCTTCCACAGTGAGACTTTGAGAAACACTTTATCGCCAACTGCATACTCTATCTCTTTTCTCTTCAAGTCAGCATATGATTTTTGTCTATCTGAGGCAACCTTCAAGTTAGCTTTGATTATCTTCACTTTCTCCTCAGTTTGTTTCACCAGGTCTGGTCCTACCAGCTTATCTTCGCCCAATTCAGTCCAACACACTAGGGTTCTACATTTTCTCCCATACAGTGCTTCATACGGGGCCATTTGGATGCTAGCTTGGTAGCTATTGTTGTATGCAAATTTTGCCAGTGGAAGGTATCTATCCCAACTCCCCTCAAACTCAATGACACAACTCCTTAGCATATCCTCAAGGATCTATCACATAATTCACATTCTTACTATCATTTCAATTATTTAATTGCAAAAATTCAATTAGTTCTTAGGTTTACCTGGATTACTCGTTCTGATTGTCCATCCGTCTGAGGATGAAAAGCCATGCTAAAATGGAGTTGTGTGCCCAAGGCTTCTTATAACATTTTCCAGAATCTGAATGTAAACCTTGGGTCTCAATTAGATATGATGGAAATTGGGATTTCATGCAGTCTAACTATCTCACTGCTATACAATTCTGCTAGCTTCTTTAGTGAGTAGTCAGTCCTAACTGGCAGAAAATGTGCTGACTTCGTCAATCTATCCACTATCACCCATACTGCATCATGCTTCTTCTGGGTGAGAGGTAGACCACTAACAAAATCCATAGTGACCCGGTCCCATTTCCATTCAGGTATGGTTATAGGCTGTAGAAATCCTGATGAAACTTGATTTTCTGCTTTAACTTGCTGACATGTCAAACACTTAGTCACATAGTCAGCTATATCCCTCTTCATACCAGGCCACCAATAATGAGGCTTCAAATCATTATACATTTTCATGTTTACCTGGTGCATAGCATAAATACTAGTGTATGCTTCTTTCAGAATACTAGTCTTTAATTCCCCATCATCTGGTACACATACTCTTCCTCTGTAGTATAGACACCCATCCGCTTTCACCTCATATTCAGTTTCTTTTCCCTCTGGAATTTTACCTACAATGGCCATTAATTTTTCATCTGCCCTTTGCCCAACTTGTATCTGCTGTAGTAGGGTTGGCCTCACTTGCAACTCAGCCAAAATAGCTCCATCTTGAGCTAAGGACAGACAGGCATTTAGTGATCTTAGAGCTGTGATGGACTTTCTGCTTAAGGCCTCAGCAACTACATTTGCCTTCCCAGGATGATAATCTATCACACAATCATAGTCCTTTAAGAACTCAATCCATCACCTCTGTCTAAGATTCAGCTCCTTTTGGGTTGGAAAATATTTTAGACTCTTGTGGTCTATATAGATGTAGCATTTTTCATAATATAAATAATGCCTCCATATCTTCAGTGCGCAGATAATAGCTGCTAACTCCAGGTCATGAGTAAGGTAGTTCTATTCATATGGCCTTAACTGCCTAGAAGCATAGGCGACCACTTTCCCCTCTTGCATCAATACACACCCTAGCCCATTATGCGAGGCATCACTGTAGACCACAAAGTCTTTTGCCGACACTAGTTGTGTTAACACTGGTGCTTCTATCAACATAGCCTTTAGCCTCTTAAAACTGGCTTGATACTTGTTGTTCCAGCCAAATTTCACATTCTTATGCAATAACTTGGTCATTGGAGCAGCTATAAGAGAGAACCCCTTCACAAATCTTCTGTAATACCCAGCTAGCCCCAAGAAACTGCTGACCTCAGTTGTATTTCTGGGAGGCTTCCATTCCATCACTGCTTCTATCTTTTTGGGATCCACTTTAATCCTCTCTACTGATACTATGTGTCCAAGGAAAGAGATCTCACTCATCCAAAAGTCACACTTGGACAACTTAGCATACAGCTTCTTTTCTCGCAGGGTTTGCAAAACAATCCTCAAATGTTCATCATGTTCTTCCCTGGTCATGGAATACACCAGAATATCATCAATAAAGACCACTACAAACTGATCTAGATATGTATAGAAGATACGGTTCATAAGGTCCATAAATGCTACTGGTGCATTTGTTAATCCAAACGGCATCACTAGAAATTCGTAGTGCCCATACCGGGTCCTGAATGCAGTTTTTAACACATCTGCATCCTTTACCCTCAACTGATGATACCCTGATCTAAGATCAATTTTTGAAAATACACCAGCTCCCTTCAACTGATCAAACAGATCGTCAATTCTGGACAACGGATATTTATTCTTCACAGTTACTTTGTTCAACTGCCGGTAATCAATACACAATCTCAAGGTTCCATCCTTCTTCTTCATAAATAGCACCGGAGCTCCCCAAGGTGACACACTAGGGCGTATGAACCCCTTATCAAGCAACTCTCACAACTGAGTTTTCAACTCCCTCAATTCAGTGGGTGCCATCCTATAAGAAGCAATGGAAATGGGCGTTGTACCCGGTATTACCTCAATAGCAAACTCGACTTCCCTTTCTGGTGGTAAACCAGGCAACTCTTCATGAAATACATCTGGGAAGTCTCTAACTGTGGGTATATCACACAGGTTTGGCTTAGCTTGCCTAGTATCAACCACGTGTACTGGGTAAGCTTTACAGCCTTTTCTCATCAATCTTCTTGCAACTATGGCTGAGATAACATTGGACAGGAAACCTGTCCTTTCACCCACAACAGTGATCTCATTACCCTCAGAAGTTTTCAGAGAAATTCTCTTCAATTTGCAATCTACAATTGCCTGATGATGTGACAACCAATCCATTCCCAAAATCACGTCAAACTTGTGGAAGGGCAATTCAATTAGGTCTGCCAAGCCCTGAATCCTCAACGGGCAACCTTTATACACCTTATTCACCACCACACTGTGGCCCAGTGGATTTGTGACCAGAATGTCTTGATCACTCTCCTCTACTGGAACTCCCCTCTCTATGGGTAGTTTGATGCAAATGTAGGAATGAGTGGATCCTGGATCCACTAATGCATGCACAGAAGTGTTGTAGAGGGAAAACGTACCCTTGATGACATCCGGGGCATCTTGCTCCTCCTGAGCTCTGATGGCATAGGCCCTGGCAGCTATTCTAGTATCTTGCCTCTCAGCTGACTCAAATACAGGCCTCAATGATGGACCAGCTGCCTCAGATTTACCGGGCTTCCTACCCCTTTGTGGTGCAGGAGCAGGTCTATCAGCTTGTGTTGGAACAACTGCAGTAGTCCTCTTCGGACAATTCTTGATCTGATGTTTTGTTGATCCACACCGTAAGCATGCACCGGTCACTCACCAACAATCCCCCTTATGCCACTTCTAACAGTACTGACAGGCAGAAGATTCTGGGGCTGGTCCCCTAAACACCGTCCTTGGAGAGCTGCTCACTGATGGTGTGGACTGGCCTCTCCTAGGTGTGAACTGTGGTCTAGGCCCTTGGGACTGACCCTGACTCTGTGGTGGTCCTGAACTCTAAGCAGGAGGACCCTTACTCTTCTTACTAGGAGCAAAAAATGTACTGGACTGACCCGGACCCCCTTCTGCTGTCTTTCCCTTCTATTTTGTTCATTGATTATGACCCTTTCCACTTTTGATGCAGCATCTACTAGCTTAGCAAAATCTGTGATCTCCAATGCTGTGATCATGACTTTGATATTGTTATTGAGCCATTCTACAAACTATCTGCACCTCTCTGCCTCTGTAGGGACTATCTCCCTCCCATATCGGCTCAGTCTGACAAACTCACGCTCATACTCAACAACTGACAATTGTCTCTGTCTCTGACTGATAAATTCCCTTCTTCGCTCTTCTAAATACACTTTGCTAACATATTTATTCCTGAACTCTGTGAGGAAGAATTCTGTGTGATCCGCTCGTTGCACCTCACCGTTATTGTGTCCCACCACCGATATGCATCATCCTCAAGTAGGGACACGGACCCACCATGTTCTGCCTGGGGTGCGGTTTAGTCGCTTTCAAAGACTGATGGTTCTATCCAACTAGTTTTCAGCAGTCATGGGATCATCCTCCCTCTTCTTAAAGAAGTCCACAGCCCCATGCTTTCATAGTTTCTCCAGATGAGATTTCTGTGATACTAGTGGAGGTTGTGGCTGTGGTTGTGGTGGTGGAATTGCCTCCATCATTTGCCGATAGAATTCAGTCATTTGCTGAAACAGAGCAAACTAAGGTTGGGCAGGTGCCTCAGCTGCTGGTGGAGCAGATTTTCCCCTGCCCCCAAATTCAGCCCTTGGTGGAGCACAACTCTCCACCTCTTCATCAATTGCTCTTTGCGAAGCAGGATCCATATCCTATTCAAAATAAAAAAATAAATAGATCTGCATCAGTGTTAACTCAACACTTACAAATGTAATGCAATGGTATGCACTCTATCTAGGCCCAGAAACGCCTAAACCGATGCTTTGATACCACTAAATGTGACACCCCTTACCCATCTACAGTGTAGCCGAGCAAGTTATGCCACTCAGTGTGCCAGAGCGCCAATTTATGTTTCTATTTACAATTTATCCCTTTTTAATTCATTTATTTTCATTTTTTGATAAAATCTGAATTTTTTCACAAATTTTATAGAAAATTCGACAGAGTACCGGCTGTAAATTAGAAAAACAGTTCTTCTGAACCTATTTAAAAACACTTCCAATATAATTTCCAAATCCAAACTCCATTATACACATTTCAAGTCAATCTCAAAATCTAAATCTTAAATCACAATACTATTTTCAAAACTTTTCTATTCACTTCTTCACTTGAAGCATATTCATAAATATTTCTCAACATTCATTTATCAACATACATTATGCAGAAATTTTTAATAACATGAAATTTCATATATTTACATTAATACATAATTAAAAGAGTTTATAGTTACCATCTAACTAATACAAAATGCCAAAATACAAAATGCTCCCAAAATCCTATGTCCTACCATATGCACTGCAGGTGTGAGGTGACTCGGGACTCCGGATGCAAATCTGAAGGCTCACCCGATCTGATGTCTGCTGGGCTCACCAGCTAGGTCTCCATTACCTGCGCGTGGCAAAAGCGACGCGCTAAACAATTCTACTTAGTGGTGACAATATAAAATAAAATAAAATGAAATGAAATAAAATAAAATGAATATGCAGAATGTGTGTTTACATTTTTTGTAGACTTAATTTCTGATATTATTTGTAGTATTATTCAATTAAAATTTAGTAAGATTTATTATCATTGCCCGAGTAAACTATACTAGTTGACTGGACTAGATAAACCGGTAAACTGGCACTGGGTATTAAGTACCTCAGACCATCACACCATCGGTCACATTGTGTCTCCCGGTGTGCAACAGAACAGCTAATAAGCCGTAATAATTTTCATGGTTAAAACCCAAGTTTATCAACTCAAATAACATAGCCAAAGGCTATTATGTCACAGAATGACATGAGAAGCCATGAAACATAGAATGGCATGAAGCCATATGCAGTACTGCTAACAGAACCCTATTGGCATGCCAAGCTATCCAAACCAATCTTGTTAGGTATACTAGGGCATTTTACACTTTTAAGTTTCACAATTTTTGGAATTTAAGTTTTAGGGTTACTATTCCATTCATTGGTCAACAAAAATATTGACTTTTGCATATGCAATTGGTACATTAGTTCTAATATCATCAACATACCACATTTTGTATTCAAAATTTGTTGGCATTGGTTGCCAATACCATTTCTAAGCTTAATGTTAATTGGGCAGAATTTTCAGTTTTTATGCTTTGTTTCTACTGTTCCATTGGTCAATTTTGCAGTGGGAATTTGGCAAACTGATCCACATGAAAGTTATTTCTTATTTTGTCTAGTTGCATTTCCTTTTTCGAATCAGTCCATTTTTAGTTTTGTAGCTCAAGTTATGGTCCAAAAACCACAACTGGTTGGATTGAAATTTTGTCCAGAATTTTTGAACTGACCATATCTACAGTGTAATGAATAGTGATTGTAACTCACCTTTTGAATATGTTCTGGTAATAATTTGGGTTAGGTTTCTTCATGAAAGTTGTTGGTCTATATCTCAGCTTGTAGCTGGTAAAATTTCAGGTCAATTGGATTTTTCTACGCTGATTTGTGGCCAAATGACCAAATATTGTTCATTTGGTCATTTTGCCCAGGCAGACTGCAGGTCACCTAGATTAGGGCAAGCCTTTGGTCTACTTGGTTTGGTTTTATGGGTATGGTTTCTTCACCAAAGTTATGCCATTATGTTTCTAGTTTCATTTCCAATTGGCCTTGCACCAATTGAACCTCTACAATTCAAGTTATGGCTGCCCAAACCTGCTGGCCTCATGTCCAATTCTGCAGGTCACCAAGGGCAGCCACACCAAACCCAAATCCCATCACTCAACACACTTCATTTTTGATTCAAACCAAACCAAATAGTCACTAATTGACTGTTAAAACCTACTTCCATCATCACATGGTCAAAGTCTCATTTTTCCACCCCAAACCCTAGCTCGACATTTCAAAACCATGCATTATCATTTCATTTCATCACTTCACTTACAAGATGCATATTATGGGCATCCATACTACCCTTTTAACTTCATTAAAATCATCAAAATCTTGCCCTAACCATGGCTGCTGAAAATTATGGGTTGGCATACAAATGGTATTCAGCAAATTTTCTTTATAAATTGCACTTATATATATTCCTTAACATGAATTTAAGGTGAAAACTAAGGTTAGGTCACTAAACTCTATGGAGTGAAGTTTTCCCACTTGCTAGGGTTCTTATTTTCCTCTTGTTTTTGCTCCCAAAAGAATCACCAAGATGCAAGAACACTTTTTTGTGTTGGGAGTATAGGGTTTTATTGGGTAGAAGTTAGTGAAATCAAGCTTTGAAAAAGCTTGAAAATGGTGGTTATGGAGGAGGGTCACGGCAATGAAGAAGAAAGTGAGAGAGAGATCTGACTTTTTTTCTTTTTCAGCCCATTTTGTCTCTTTAAAATAAGTTTATGCCATGTGTCCATATTGGATAGGTTGGGAGAATCTTAATGACATCATTATGATGTCATAATTCCATTTTCTTTCATTTTCTCTCCTTTTCTTGTCTATTTAATTGTAATTAAACTTTTAACAACATTTATTCATATTTTATGTTATATAAATTATTTATTTAACTGGGCAAGTTGGCCAAAAATCATCTCTGAAGATGAAATAACTAAAATTCCTCCATTTGGCTTCACAAGCCAAAATTGTCTGTACTGATAGAAAAATTTTTCTACATTTTTTTTCTTGGTATTCTAATGCCATAAAAACCTCAATGACCTTTTTCTGGAGTCCCAATAATTATTTTATAATTTTTCTCCCTGTTCTAGGGCTCCTAGTTGTGAGAACCGTAACTTCTCACTAGGTTACCCATCACTAGGGCACCGACTCATTTAACTTAGTTGTATTTTATTTCTAAAATTTTTGCTAAATTTTTCTTATTAATATTTGAGTTAATTATGGTTCCTCACTTTAGTTTAAATATTTTTCCGAATGTTCTAGCTATCCGGACCGACATTGGTCACCGAAACAGTAGACTATACAGACTAGCTAAAGTGAGGATGTTACAACAAAGGTACCAAACACAACTATAGTGCATCAAAGGTTAGTGCACATGTTCTTGATTTAATCTAGGGTTTTAATGAATTAATCTGTTAATTCTAAAAATTTTAAATGGCAAACATAGATCCAAATCCATATTAAAAGAGTTTTAATATGCAATTGAACATTGAAATCAATAGGTAAAAATTGAATCTTGCATAATACATGAGACCCTAGAAGAAAATTTTTGAATTCAATGTTCTAATCTAATAATTTTTCATGCTTCCGCTCCTTCAATGAGTACTTATTCAATTCATCATCAACTGGCAGACACCTTAACACTTCAGCTAAAGAGGAAATACAAAACCAATTCGTCCCACTAAGTAAGCTAGTGAGGAATTCAAACATATAGTCATGGCAACAGTGGTTTCAAACTATTTTAATAATTTTCCAAACCTCAAATGATCCATCAATTCACATTCAAATAATTTCCCAAAATTTGGGCTAATACACAAAATTAAGGCCATAAATTCATTCCACAACTTATTCAATTTAAAATTCAATTCGAAAATTAAAAGAAATTTAGTTGTTGTGCACAAACCTCTAATGAGTCACCTCTTTGCCTTGACTCACTATTTCCTTATTCTTCCCAATGTCCTTTTTTACTGAAATACACAATTTAATGTGTTTCAATACTCATTCAACTCATTTCTAAAAAGTAATTCAATAATTAAATTTTTGTAGACTTAATCCACCTAATCAAATATATAAAATTTGAGTCCTTTGCAATTGGTATATTTGTGGTTGCTATTCACTTCACTATTCATTTTAAAATGTTGACTTTTTCATAATTAATTGGTATGTTTATTTTAATTATACCCATATACCACATTTTGGGTCACAATTGTGTTGACATTGATTGCCAATTGAAATTCCAAACTCCCTAAGTGAAATTTCAAAATTTTAGTTTTGGGTCACTTGGATCTATTGTTCAATTGAACCTTCTACAATGGAAATTTGGCCAACTTCCCTTCATTAAAGTTGTTCCCCTATTTTTTAGCTTTAATTCTCTTTTTGAATCACTCCATTTGGAGTTTTGTAGCTCAAGTTATGCTATTTTTACTAAGGCTGGCCAGATTAGTCAGATTCCAAAATTCTGGGCAATGTAGGATTCTGGCAGTTTTAGTGACCTAAGTTTGGTTAGAAATTTGACTAGGTTATGGTCAGAATTTGAGTTTGTGTTCTTCATGAAAGTTGTTCTACTATGTCTACTCTTTCCAATGGTACAAAAATCAGGTCATTTGGACATTTATACTCCAAGTTATGACCAATTGAAGAAGTACTGTTCATATGGTCAGTTTTGTCCAGTGGCAGGGTACCTAATCCGAATTTAACCAAATTTTACACTAACTTGTGGTCAGTTTGAGGTCAAGGTTTCTACATGAAAATTGTTGCCTTAGATCCTAATTTTGATCTCCAATTAGCCTCACACCAATTGGAGCAACAAAATTTCAGTTATGGCCATTTGAGTGAACCAAGGTCAATCTGTCCAGAATTGACCATTACACATTCATAATTCAATTTTAGTTTCAATCATTCAATCACACTTCTAAACACGCCAATTAACCAATTTAAGCACCAATTATGTCAATTAGGCATCAATTCACTAAATCCTCAAATTTCCCAAAATTTCAAATTGTCAAGAACCCTAATTCACCAATTAGCACAATTCATACAAATTAAAGCTTACTAATCATCTTCACTTACTTAATTAAGCTTGGATACAAGGTTAATTAAATTAAAGCACATCATTTACCCCAACGCCCCATGGCTGCCAAAATTCATAGAGTTCCCTAACTTGTCATTTTTTAATTTTCTTTACATAAATCAATCAATTCCCACTCAATTAAATGTCCAAAGATGAATTTAAAGAGAGAATTGGGAGAATCTTCACTAACCTTATATGGAGCTTTCACTCTTCTCAAACTCTTCAAATTTCCTTTTTATTTTCACTTTCAATCTTCAAATCAAGACCCAAAGATAAGTTTTCCTTAAGGGAGGTATAAAATTGATGGCAAATTTTAGGGTTAGAGAAGCTTGAAAATGAGCTTCAATGGAGGAAAATGGAAGAGATGAGAGAGAAAAGAGAAAGGAGGTTGGACGGTTAAGGAAGAAGAAAGGCAAAATGATTTATTTTTTTTATTTGTCATTTTAACTAAGTAATTATCTCACAAAAAATTATTTAATTAATAATTTTAATTGGGTCATCCATATGTCATGGTGATGTCATAAAGCTTTTTTTTTCTTTTTTGAATTTTTTCATTTCTTTTTTTCTTTTCTTTCACTCACCTCTTCACTTGTAATCTATTTTCATAATTTTAATTTCCTACATTTTATTGTACATTTAGGCCAAAAGTCACCTCTAAGGGTGAATTGACCAAATTGCTCCTTATCGGTATAATCCGTTTTTCCAATAGCATTAAATTGCTTCTGGAACTCTGGTTCAATTATTTAAGCTGGTTCTATATTCTTTTCTGTGGTTTTCACATTTCCACTAGCTTCACAATAATTCTTAGGCCTGGGGTGCCATAGGGTCCTGCTCAAAAATAGGGCAGCGACTGAGCTCGCAGTCACTTCCCGGTTCGGTCACCCATCGCTGTGGCCTTAGCTCATTTAACCCATTATGCTTTGTTTTCTTTATCTTCATTTTTCCTTCATGTAATTGTTATTAATTTTTATTCATGGCTTTTCTAGGTGACTTAAATATGGTTTTACACATCTCAGCTTTCCGAGTAGACATTGGCCACCGGAACAATAGAATGTATGGAACTAATAAACATAGGGGTGTTACGATTCTCCCCCCTTAAATAAATTTTATCTCGAAATTTTACTTGGTATTAATCTCTGAACAATTATGGGTGCTGCTTCCTCATATCCTCCTCGCGCTCCCAAGTAACCTCTTTGCCTGAATGATGGTTCCAGAGCACCTTTACCAATGGTATTTGCTTGTTTCTCAGCTGCTTCACCTCATATGCCATAATCTCTATGGGTTCTTCCTCATAAGTGAGGTCTGGATTCACTTCAATCTCTTCAACAGATAGCACATGAGAGGGGTCTGATCTATAGCTCCTCAACATAGATATATGGAAGACATTATGTATCGTTTCTAACTCTAGAGGTAGTGCCAATCTATACACCAAAGGACCCACTCTTTCTAGAACCTCATACGGTCTAATAAAGCAAGGACTCAGTTTCCCCTTTCTGCCAAATCTCATAATTTTCTTCCAAGGAGAAACCATGAGAAATACCTTATCACCCACTGCATATTCAATATCCCTCCTTTTCAAACCAATATAGGATTTCTGCCGGTCTGATGCAGCCTTGAGTCAATCTCTGATAAGCTTAATCTTCTCCTCTGTCTGTTGAATGATTTCGGGGCCAATCAACTTCGTTTCACCCACTTCATCCTAACACAGAGGAGTTCTGCACTTCTTGTCATACAAAGCTTCATATGGAGGCATCCCTATGCTTGATTGGTAGTTGTTGTTATAGGTAAACTCAATTAAAAGCAAGTGTGTGTCCCAACTACCTTGAAATTAAATCACACAAGCCCGTAGCATATCCTCCAATATCTGAATCACCCTCTCAGACTGGCCGTCTATCTGTGGATGGAATGTCATACTGAAGTTCAATCTAGTTCCTAGGGCTCTTTGTAAACTACCCTAGAATCTAGAAGTGAATCTTAGATCTCCATCTGACACAATCGACATCGGCACTCCATGAAGTCTCACTATCTCATCAAGATACAGTTTAGCCAATCTGTCTAGTCTATAATCCATCCTCACAGGCAGTAGACTTGGTTAATCTGTCCACAATGACCCATACTGCATGATGACTTTTTTGTGTTCTCGGAAGTGCCATCACAAAATCCATCATGATTCTTTCCCATTTCCACTCGGGAACTGGCAATGGCTATAGTAAACCAGTTGTCACTTGATGTTCTGCCTTTACTTGTTGACAAGTTAGGTATTTGGCAACATACTCAGCTATGTCTTTCTTCATCCCATTCCATAAATAATGTTCTTTTACTATTCTATACATTTTGGTCCCACCAGGGTGCATAGCAAAAGGAGAGTCGTGTACTTCCTTCATAATGATTTGTCTCAATTCCACATCATTAGGAACGCACATTCTACCCTGGTATGGTAGTAAGCCATCATTATTTACAGAAAAGTATGGTTTCTTGCCTTCTTGAGCTTCCTCCACCAATCTCTGATACTTTTCATCATTCAATGCAGCCATCTTTATCTGATCAATCAACATTGGTTGTACATGCCATGTAGCCACCATCTGTCCATCATCATCAATCTCCAAACTAGCATGCAGTGCTTTCAAGTCATGTACCATACACAAAGGAGAAACCCTTAGACTAGCCATAGTTTTGCGACTTAAGGCATCTGCTACCACATTAGCTTTCCCTAGCTGATAGTTTATTAAGCAGTCATAGTCTTTAATCAATTCTAACCACCTCCTCTGCCGCAAATTCAACTCTTTTTGGTTACCAAAATACTTCAAGCTCTTGTTATCTATGTAGATATAGCATTTCTCCCCATACAAATAGTGTCCCCAGATCTTCAGAGCAAATACAATAGCTGTTAGCTCTAAGTCATGTGTAGGGTAGTTTCTCTCATGTGGTTTCAGCTGATGTGATGCATAAGCAATGACAATTCGATCTTGCATCAGTACACAGCCTAACCCATTGTGAGAAGCATTGCTATAAATAGTGTATTCTTTACCCGGAGTAGGTAAAGTAAGGACTGGAGCTTCAATCAAACATCTCTTCAATTCATCAAAACTCTGCTGACGTTTGTCAGTCCACTAAAATTTCACATCTTTTCGAAGCTATCACACCCTAGCCCTCTGTAAGGCATAACATGATCCCGTAGTATACCTAAAGAATTACCAACTTCGTCTACTGATAATCCATTAAATACACTACAAGGGATTTTAAAACTTTTCTTACTTCTATTACAGTGGTGAGCACTATTTACAGGTGTTAAAAAAAATTTTTTTGACCTTAAGTGAAAGAGCTAACACATTTGGACTATTAGTAATTCCTATAAAAATTTTGGCAGAGTGCCATCTGTATTTTGGATAAAACAATTCTTCAAAAACTTGTAAAAAGCACTTCAATATTTTTCTCAATCTCAACTTCAACAGTTAAACAACAAAATATATTTCTCAACTTAAATCCATAATTTTTTTTTTCAAAGACTGAGATAAAAGAAATACAGTACAATTTTTTTTTTTACAAGCCAAAATAACTCATAATTTATTTTACAACTTCAATGTACAATTTTAATTTACAACTGCTCAAAACCAAGAACAATATATACATACAGTGAACATACATTACAGTACAAAATGAAAAATGTGGTATACTCAATATACCCGATGATCTCTCGCTGAATGTACTAGCAGCCTAGTCTGCTGCCCTGTCCATCTGTCTACCTGCGACAGCAATGAAAAGCTATCGCTGAGACAATGTCTCAGTGGTGCACAACATTAACCAAATACAACTTTAAATGATAGTTCATAAATCATATAAATGATAGATACGTAAAACCATAGTTAAATTCAAGACAATGAATGTCATAAGGAATTTAACACAATATCACAATAAATCTCAGTAATCAAAACGTAGTTAAATTCAAAAGACAGTGAATGTCAATAAGAATTTAAATTCCATTTCACAAATTATCAAAGCTCATAATAACACAATTAAGTCAAATAATTTACGAACACAGTGTTGCCAATTCATACACAACTTAAGCCATGACACAAAATTTTCGATCAATGCCACGTTGTACACCACGACAAAGCAATCACAACCCCACTAATCGAAATCAATGAGGAAGAGAGCTAGCTATATAATGAGTACTCATCCGATCACCTCAACTGGTAAACCAGAGAGGGAGAAAAATAAACGATCACGACTGCATAAATGGAGAAGGAAAATAAACGATCACAACCCCATAAATGGAGAAGGAATGATATGATACTGTCATGCTAAGTGTGAACACAAAATCAATTCCAAACATTTTATTCAAATGATTTGTGAGAATCTAATAAATTTCTAAAGTCGTAAATTCATTCACAAAATGGCAACACAATTCATAATTAACTTCAAATTTTCACAAATCACACTAAATCAATTTTTCCAAAGTTTCAAACCATTTACAATGCTTTTCAAGCAATAAGTATCCATTCAAACACATTTCCACAATTGAAAACAATAATATACAAATAGTCATAATTTATTTCAATTGAAAAATTCAAAAGAAATAACTGTTGTGCACAAACCTCTGATAACTGTCTCCTGGCCTTGACTCAGTGTTTCCTTCCCTTTCCCTGAGTCTTTGCTAACTGAGAAACACAATTTGAAGTGTTTCAGTACTCATTTAAACTGTCTCTAACGATAATGCTTGATAATTAATTCATCGAATTCTAATATTTGCTTAGTCAACCTAATATGTCGACCCTCCATGCATTCTAGGTAAATTAGGTTTTAATGTTATTATATGTCACATTCGATAGTATTTTAGGGTTGGTACATGCTACCAATTTCAATTCCGTGTATACTTGTCACACCCCGGCTTAGCGGGCCCCAGCTCAAGCCCCTCTATGGGTGGCCCAATTGGTAAGAGGCGAAGCAAACCCGTGAGGTGATATGGGTTCGAATCCTAGCTCTGCAGGGCGAAGGGATTGAACTCCACCAAAGCGGACAATACCGATTTGAGTTGCATCGCCGGCCTCTAGAGGGGTACGCCGGCAAGATGGCCACCCATAGAGGGGCTTGAGCTGGGGCCCACTAAGCCGGAGTGTGACAAAAAAAAAGGCGCAGCTCAATTGGTAAGAGGCGAAGCAAACCCGTGAGGTGATAAGGGTTCGAATCCTAGCTCTGCAGGGCGAAGGGATTGAACTCCACCAGAGCGGACAGTACCTTGTGAGTCGCACCGCCGGCCTCTAGGGGGGTACGCCGGCAAGATGGCCACCCAGAGAGGGGCTTGAGCTGGGGCCCGCTAAGTCGGGATGTGACAATTTAATTCACCATTTACAAGCACAAATAAATTTCCTTCAAGGTGTTTCCATGGCTGCCAAAAGTACACATTCACATTCAACATCAAACCTCAAAAAATTTCTTCATAAATCAAACATCCATAACATCCTTACAAACTTAATGAAGCAATAACCCAAAAATACAAATTTACCACTTTGGAAATTCTTCAAAACCTCTCCAAAACTTGGTTTTCTTGTTTCCTATCTACTGCCCATGGAGTGAGGATTAACTTTAATGAAGGAAGGTGCATGGAAAGTGGCTTAGATCAAGCTTGCATGAAGCTTCAATCCATGCGTCCATGGAGGAACTCCATTCTTGGTTTCGGCTGCCCTTTTGAAAGGTTGAAGAAGATGAAATATTCTGCCCATTTTAGCTCTTAAGTGTCCCACATAATATTTATTTAATCCCCATAGTGCTCCACTTACATAAAATCAATTATTTTATATGTTTAAATATGTTAATTACCTAATTTGAACTCCATTTTTGCTATTTATATTAGGTACCCCTCAATTAATTTTTCATTATATTTTTCAAGTGTAATATTATTTACTTTTAATGGACATTTAGGTCAAAAGACAACTCGGGGTGTCAAATGACCACAATGCCCCTGTTCGGGTTGCATTCCTGATTTTTCGGTAACACCGGGTTTTGTCCGTTTTTCGATTTCTCACTTTTCTTTGTACTAATTATTTAATTTTTCTTTGATATTTCTAATGATATTTATACTTCAATAAATATTTATTTGAGTCCTAAAAATATTTTCCAGGGCTCCCCGCAGTCCAGGGCTAGTCAACGGTCCACGCCGTGACTTCCCGGTGCGGTCACCCATCGCTAGGGTTCTTGGCTCGCTTAACTTGATTGCATTTCTTTACTATTATTTTTCCTTTGTTTTTATTGTATTTTCTTTTCTTGTATTTCATTATTTTATGTCTCCTCACTTATATTGAAGTGTAGTTCTAGGCATCCTAGCTGTCCGGACAACACTGGTCACAGGAACAGTAGAACGCACTACCGAACATAGGGGTATTACAAGATTGCTGACTCTTGAGGAATGTTGGAATTCATGCTTGGTTTATAGAATAATGATGTTAAAATGTGTTGGTTGTTATGGCAGTTTGAGTGTATGTATGGTGGTGTGAAGTGGGACATGTAAATGAGCATGAAATGGTGATTGAATTATTGTAAATTGAGTTGGATAAATTCTGCACTTGTTGGTGCACATTGAGTGTAATTGTAAGATGCCAAAATGACCTATAATATGTTGTAAATTATGTTTAGGTTGTGGTACAACCAGAATTGGTTTGAATGTTGAGTTTGGTAAGTGTTAAAAGTGATGCTTGATGTGTATGCAAGAATTTCAATAAGGCAGTTTGAGTTTTAGGCCTATAACTTTAAGTGTGTGGCTCCAATTGGTATGAGACCAATTGGAGGTGAAACTAGACACAAAATGTGCCAACTTTCATGAAGAAAACTTGCCAAAATTATGCTTGCAAGATAGCTTGAAAAATGACCAAATCCGGATTAAGTGCAAATGAGGCCTGAAAATTGACTATTTGGGTAGCAGTTAGTGTTTAGGCCATAACTCACTCAAAACAGGTCCAATTGATCTGAACTTTTAACCATGAATAGTTAAGACCCATATATACAAGTCTTATGAAGACACCAAATCCCAGAAATGACCATAAGCAAGTCAAAAAGCTTGCACAAGTTCGGGTCCAAAAACTGGCCGAACCTAAAATGACCTAAAGTGACCTAAAGTGACCAATTTTGGTGCAATTTGACCAGCAATAATAAAATGACCATAACTTGGTTTACATAACTCAGAATGACCTGAAATTTTGCCCCGCTTTCCATAAGACATAGATCTACAAGTTTGTAGTTTTGACCAAAAACCGAAAACTGAGGGAACTAGGTCGTCCGGCTAGGTGAAACTAGTATCCCGAAATCCAGCAAATTGCAAGAAAATGCAGTATTGTGACACCCCTTACCCGACTACAGTGTAGCCGAGCAAGTTATGCCACTCAGTGTGCCGGAGCACTCTATTTTATCTTAAATACATTTTTATCGTAGTTTTGAATATAACTTGTTAAATATAATTCATTTTAAGCCATTTATCGAAATTACTATTTATTTGAGGTTCCGAAAATTTTAAAGAAAATCCGGCGGAGTACCGGCTAAAAATGGAGAAAACAGTTCTTCGGAACCTGTGAAAAACACTTCCTATATTCATTTTCCATCATCTCAACTCCATTTATCAAATTCTCAACAATGTTCAATCTCAGTTCTCATTCATCCATCTCATATGAAACCATGCATAAATCATAGATAACATTCACTTTTCCATTTACAACCACACTTTTCATTATGTACATGAATATCAAAATACATTACATAAGTTTCAAATACATATGAGAAAATAAAATCAATTACAAAATACCAAAATGACATATGGCGTCCTACCAATGCACTGCAGACAGTGAGGTGACACAGACACTATGCAGAACTGCAGGATGGACTTACTCAATTTGTGGTCTACTGGCTCTCGATCGATTCTTCATCCTACGGCGTAAAAGCGGCGCTATGCATAAAGCTTAGTGGTGCAAATAATAAAATAGAAAGAAATAATATGCAATATAAAAATCATAATTTCTTAGCCATTGTGTTCATAAGAACTGAATAATTACCAACTTAATGTTTAGTCGAGGGCTAATTACGTTTTATGATATTAACTTCTTCATGCATTCTGTTTATTTATTTTCTTCCTGATCTTGAGTTTCTTTGTATTCTATCGTAATCATTCCTGATATTTAATTTTCGTATTTTCTTTAACAATCAGTTCGATTCTGATTATACTTTTCCATGCCCAAGTAACCTATACTTGGACGACCGGATCGATAACGGGTCGTTGGCACCGACACCGCGGTGCCTCGCCGTCATACCATGGGACGCAGAACGCCAACCACGATATGCGAGATGGCTAAAAAGCCATGATATCACATAATCGGGCATAAAAGCCATGAATACGGGCATAAAAGCCATGAATACGGGCATAAAGCCATGAATACGGCATAAAGCCTTTCCTTTCGCAGTACTGCTAAAACAATACCCTATTGGCATGCCAAACTATCTAAACCAATCACATTAGGCCTACTAGGGCATTTTGCACTTTTAAGTTTCACAATTTTTGAATTTCAAGTTTTCATGTCACTATTCATTTCATTAGTCAACTAAAATGTTGACTTTTGCATAAACAATAGGTACATTGGTTTTAGTACTCCCAACATACCACATTTTGTATTCAAAACTTATTGGTTTTGGTCACTTTCTCAAAGCTTAGGTCATTTTGGCAAAATTGCCAATATTAGGTTTTTGTGTCACTATTCACCTCATTGGTCAACAAAAATGTTGACTTTTGGATAGAAAATAGGTGTATTGGTTTTAACACCTCAAACATACCACATTTTGTATTTCAAACTTGTTGGTATTGGTTGCCAATACCATTTTTAAGCTTAATGCTAATTGAGCAAAATTTTCAGATTTGGTGCTTCATCTTTATTGTTCCATTTGATATTTCTACAGTGGGAATTTGAGGAAATGGTAAACATGAAAGTTGTTCCTTATTCTGTCTAGTTGAATTTCTTTTTTTGAATCACTCCATTTGGAGTTTTGTAGCTCAAGTTATGGCCAAAATAAGTTTACTGTTCACGTGCACTATTCATGCTGCTATATTGGGTGCTGGCAGATTTTTGGTCCAACTTTGGTCAGTAATTTGACCAAGTTAAGTTCATAATTTGGTCTAACTTTCTTCATATGAAATGTTCTACTATGTCTTAGGTTTCCATCGGTTCAAGAATCGCCTAAATCCGAGTTTTCTAGAGAGAGTTATAGCCATCCAAACATGGCTGCTCAAATCAAAATCTGCAGAGTTGCAGGTTTGAACAGTGGCTGCCACTGCCATTTGGGTTAGGTTCTGGCCATAATTTGGGGTAGGTTCCTTCATGAAAGTTGTTTGTCTATGTCTTAACTTGTTGCTGTAAAAATTTCAGGTCAATTGACCAAATCTACAGTGAGTTATGGCCAAATGAACAGTTACTGTTCATTTGGTCAATTCTGCAGAGGCAGTTTCAGGGTTCCGGATTGTGGCTGAGTTTTGACCCTTTTGCTTTGGTCTTTCGGGCATGGTTTCTTCAGAAAAAATGTGCCATTATAAGCCTAGTTTCATATCCAATTGGCCAAACATCAATTGGACAAGCACAGCCCAAGTTATGGCAGTGCAAAAGGACTGAAATTTCAGTCCCTATGCTGCTGTCCATAGGGCAGTTTATACCTTCACCTTTCCATCCCATTTTTCAGTTCTAATTAGGGTCAACCTACCTAAAATGGTCACTAATTGACCATTAAAAAGTCCTCTAACCATTTCCAAAGCTAATTCACAATTTCACCATCCTAAACCCTAATGTTCAACTAAATTTACTCATAAACCTTGTCTAACATACTTGGTTCAATCTTCATGCATTTTAATACCTTAATTATGATTTCCAACCACTCTAAGTTTATTAAACAATTAAACTCAATCTCTCATAGGGCTGCTGAAATTTGAAAGTGCCCTTAACACATGTAATTTACTTCAATTCCTTAAGATTTCTTAGCTCAAAAATGTTCTAACTAGAATTTAAAAGAAGGAAAATGAAATTGTAGCACTAACCTCACTTAGGGCAGATTTTTCCAAGCTAAATCTTCACTTCCTTTCCTTTTCTTGGCAGCCAATCACTTGCTCAAGATGTAATATTAAATTTTTATGAAGAAAGGTAGGGATTTTATGGTGAAACAAGGTGAGTTTTGGGAGTTTTAGTGAGCTTTCATGGTGGTTTGGGTGGAAGGGAAAATGGGTTACGGGAAATGGAAGAGAATTGCAGAAATTGTGTTTTGTTTTTACTTCATTTTAGTTATATTTATCTCATTTTAATTGGCTTGTCAATTTCTAATTGGTGGGAACTTCAAATGACATCACAATGATGTCATATTTGGCATTTTATTTCATTTTTTCTTTTCTTTTCTTTTCTTCTTTCATTACTCATTTTCAATTTAATTTCTAGTAATGTTTATTCATATTTTATGTCATATTAATTATTTACTCAACTGGACAAGTCGGCCAAAAATCACCTCGGAAGGCGAAATGACCAAAATGCCCTCCGTTTGGCTTAACGGGTCAAAATTGTCTGTACCGATTGAGAAATTTTTCTAAATATTTTCTTGGCATTCTAATGCCATAGGAACCTCAATGACCCTTCTCTGGAGTCCCAAAAATTATTTTATAATTTTTCCCCCGGGTCTAGGGCTCCTCGTTGCGAGAACCGCAACTTCCCTCCGGTTACCCATCGCTTGGGCACCGGCTCGTTGAACTTGTTTGTATTTTATTTTTAAAATTTTTACTAAATTTTTCTTGTCAATATTTGAGTTATTTATGGTTTCTCACTTAAGTTTAAATATTTTTTCGAACGTTCTAGCTGTCCGGACCGACACCGGTCACCGGAACAGTAGAATGTACGGAGTTGCTACGGGGAGGGTGTTACATAAATGATTGATTAAATGTATATTGTGTAGGAAATTGTTTGGGTAATGTACACTTAGTATATGTAAATGTAAAATGAAATTTAAAGCTTGGAAAGTAATGGAATGTAAGTGTACCATTGTGGCAGTTTGCTAACTCTTGAGGAATGCTGGAATTCATACTTGGTTTATGGAATAATGATGTTAAAATGTGTTGGTTGTTATGGCAGTTTGAGTGTATGTATGGTGGTGTAAAGTGGGACATGTAAATGAGCATGAATTGGTGATTGAATTGTTGTAAATTGAGTTGGACAAATTCTGCACTTGTTGGTGCACATTGAATGTAATTGCAAGCTGCAAAAATGACCTATAATATGTTATAAATTATGTTTAGGTTGTGGTACAACCAGAATTGGTTTGAATGTTAAGTTTGGTGAGTGTTAAAAGCGATGCTTGATGTGTATGCAAGAATTTCAATAAGGCAGTTTGAGTTTTAGGACTATAACTTTAATTGTGTGGCTCCAATTGGTATGAGACCAATTGGAGGTGAAACTAGGCACAAAATGTGCCAACTTTCATGGAGGAAGCTTGCCAAAATTCTGCTTACAAGGTAGCTTGAAAAATGACCAAATCTGGATTAAGTGCAAATGAGGCCTGAAAATTGACCATTTGGGCAGCAGTTAGTGTTTAGGCCATAACTCACTCAAAACAGGTCCAATTGACCTGAAATTTTAACCATGAATATTTAAGACCCATATCTACAAGTCTTATGAAGGAACCAAAGCCCAGAAATGACCATAAGCAAGTCCAACAGCTTGCACAAGTTCGAGTCCAAAAACTAGCCGAACCTAAAATGACCTAAAATGACCTAAAGTGAGCAATTTTGGTGCAATTTGACCAGCAATAGTAAAATGACCATAACTTGGTCTACATAACTCAGAATGACCTGAAATTTTGCCCCGTGTTCCATAAGACATAGATCTACAAGTTTGTAGTTTTGACCGAAACCCGAAAACCAAGGGAACTAGGTCGTCCGGCTAGGTCAAACTAGTATCCCGGAATCCAGCAAATTGCAAGAAAATGAAGTATACACAGAAATGAACTTGGTAACATGTACCAACCCTAAAATACTATCGAATGTGACATATTAATAACATTAAAACCTAATTTACCTAGAATGCATCGAGAGTCGACATATTAGGTTGAATAAGCAAATATTAGAATTCAGTGAATTACTTATCAAGCATTATCGTTAGGGACAGTTTAATTTAGTACTGAAATACTTCAAATTGTGTTTCTCAGTTAGCAAGGACTCAGGGAAAGGGAAGGAAACACTGAGTCAAGACCAGGAGACAATTATCAGAGGTTTATGCACAATAACTATTTCTTTTGAATTATTTTCAATTGGAATAAATTATGACTATTTGTATATTATTGTTTTAAATTGTGAAACTGTGAAAAATTGTTTGAATGATATTTGATGGATATTTATTGCTTGAAAAGCATTGTAAATGGTTTGAAACTGTGAAAAATTTTTTGAAAGATATTGATGGATACTTATTAATTGAAAAGCATTGGAAATTATTTGAAACCACAGCTATCATGTATATTGATTGTATTCCTCACTAGCTTGTCTAGTGGGACGAATTGAATTCCCTCTCTGGCTGAAGTGTTGAGGTGTGTGCCTGTTGAGGACGAATCGAATAAGTACTCATATTTTTGCTAGCTAGCTATGTTATTCCTCATTAGTCATCGATTTTTGGTACGAATTGAACTTTGGAACATGATTAAGCTGTGTGTGATTTATTGATATGTATTATGAGATTGTGAAATGGAGTTAAATTCTTATTGACATTCACTGTCTTTTGAATTTAATCATGATTTGATTTATTGAAATTATTGTGGTATTGAGAAATGGAGTTTAAATTCTTGTTGACATTTACTGTCTTGAATTTAACTATAGTTTTAAGTATCCACTATTTATATAACTTGTGAATTGTGATTTAAAGTTGTATTTGGTTAATGTTGTGCACCACTGAGACATTGTCTCAGCGATAGCTTTTTATTGCTGTCGCAGGTAGACAGACGGACAAGGCAGCAGGCTAGGTTGCTAGTACATCCAATGAGAGATTATCGGGTATAATGAGTATACTACATTTTGCATTTTGTACTGTAATGTATGACCACTGTATGTACATAGTGTTCTTGGTTTTGAGCAGTTGTAAATTCAAATTGTACATTGAAGTTGTAAAATAATTATGAGTTATTTTGGCTTGTAAAAATTGTAGTATATTCCTTGTATCTCAGACTTTGAAAAATCACTGTGGATTTGAGTTGAGAAATATGTTGTGTTGAGAAAAATGTTGGAGTTGAGATTTGGAAATATACTGAAGTGCTTTTTACAGGTTTTCTGAAGAACTATTTTATCCAAAATACAGATGGCACTCTGCCAAAATTTTTATAGAAATTCCAAATAATTCAAATGTGTTAGTTCTATCGCTTTAGTTTAAAAAGGTTTTTAACACCTGTAAATAGTGCTCACCACTGTAAAAGAAGTAAGAAAAGTTTTTAAAATCCCTTGTAGTGTATTTAATGGGTTATCAGTAGACGGAGTTGGTAATTCATTAGGTATACTACGGGATCATGTTATGCCTTACAGAGGGGTAGGGTGTGACAAAATTGCCACAATGTGACAAAACTGCCACAATGGTACACTTACATTCCATTACTTTCCAAGCTTTAAATTTCATTTTACATTTACATATACTAAGCATACTTCACCCAAACAATTTCCTACACAATACACATTTAATCAATCATTTAATTCACCATTTACAAGCACAAATGAACTGCCTTCAAGGTGTTTCCATGGCTGCCAAAAGTACACATTCACATTCAACATCAAACCTCAAAAAAATTTCTTCATAAATCAAACACCCATAACATCCTTACAAACTTAATGAAGCAATAACCCAAAAATACAAACTTACCACTTTGGAAATTCTTCAAAACCTCTCCAAAACTTGGTTTTCTTGTTGCCTATCTACTGCCCATGGTGTGAGGATTAACTTTAATGAAGGAAGGTGCATGGAAAGTGGCTTAGATCAAGCTTGCATGAAGCTTTAACCTATGCGTCCATGGAGGAACTCCATTCTTGGTTTCGGCTACCCTTTTGAAAGGTTGAAGAAGATGAAATATTCTGCCCATTTTAGCTCTTAAGTGTCCCACATAATATTTATTTAATCCCCATAGTGCTTCACTTACATAAAATCAATTATTTTATATGTTTAAATATGTTAATTACCTAATTTGAACTCCATTTTTGCTATTTATATTAGGTACCCCTAAATTAATTTTTCATTATATTTTCCAAGTGTAATATTATTTATTTTTAATGGACATTTAGGTCAAAAGACAACTCGGGGTGTCAAATGACCACAATGCCCCTGTTCGGGTTGCATTCCCGATTTTTTGGTAACACCGGGTTTTGTCCGTTTTTCGATTTCTCACTTTTCTTTGTACTAATTAATTAATTTTTCTTTGATATTTCTAATGATATTTATACTTCAATTGATGTCTCTTTAAGTCCTCAAAATATTTTTCAGGGTTCCCCGCGGTCCAGGGCTAGTCAACGGTCCACGCCGTGATTTCCCGGTGCAGTCACCCATCGCTAGGGTTCTCGGCCCGCTTAACTTGGTTACATTTCTTTGCTATTATTTTTCCTTTGTTTTTCTTGTATTTTCTTTTCTTGTATTTCATTATTTTATGTCTCCTTAATCATAACGAAGTGTAGTTCTAGGCATCCTAGCTGTCCGGACAACACTGGTCACTGGAACAGTAGAACGCACTACCAAACTTAGGGGTGTTACAATTCTCCCCCCCCCCCCCTTAAAATAAATTTCGTCCGCGAAATTTTACCCAATAGCCATCTTACAATAGTCATACGTTTATTTTCTCCTTTCTATACGATCGTATAATCTTCTTTTCCTCAAATTTGTATAAGATTTTTAACAATCTAGTACAACATTTTTTTTATTTGTATAACACCAATCTTCTCTTACTATTGTGCTGTCTAATATTTTGGTTCATGTTCCTTCTTGAATGACCCTTGAGGTCATGTTAGAATCATTTATCTAGTCATTGGTCCTCTGACCATTCTAGTCATAGTCTTCCTCACATTCGTAACATTTCTTTGTTATATTTGAACCAACTGTTCGAATTTTTACATCCATAACTCTTTTTATCTTTCAATATTCTATAACTTACTTTCTTTTGTACTGAACTATAACCTTTCGATAATCTAACTTTTGAGTTTTAGATCCCTAAGTAGGATTTTCAAACTTATTTCTAACAATTAAATTCTGTCCTGGCATAACTATACCAAAACAGATGCCGTTGGCAACTATCCTCATCTAGGTGTACTATCAGGTAGTACGTAGCTCTACACAATAATCTCAAGTTAGTACTGTAATCTGCAGCTTAAAGTATAAACATCAAGAACATTGTATAGTTACTACGATACATTCCAATAGATCAGACTTTCCTATATTTTATCCTTTTTGAATTCACTGATATCCAAACTTATTCTGATTACAATATCCATTAGCAATTACTAACAGTAACATCCTTGCCCTCACCTAGAGCAATTCCATTACTGCATCTTACTTTTACGTCCTCTTGCCTTACATTAACTAGGCTCGCCAATTAGCTTTATAATTTATGGTGTGTCAGAAAATACTTTTCGCCGATAAACTCTTTCAAAACTAATTTCACTTATTATCACAATCCTTATCTTAAAGGACTAATCACTAATGCATCAAAATTTATTCCCCTGTAAAGGAATAACAATAGAACATATAGTTCTAACACTAACATAAAAGTATTCAGACTCCAGGTCAAACAATACATAAATAAAGAGTGCCATTCTATATGGTGTTATGGAGATTGGATCCACACCAGGCATAACATTAATTTCAAACTACACCTCTCTTTCCGAAGCTAATCCTGGCAATTCATCAGGAAACACGTCTGGAAAGTCATATACTGTAGGGATGTCCCTCAATGTTAGACTCCCCACTTGGGTATCTACCACATGTGCCAAGTATGCTTCACACCCCTTTCTAATCATTTTTCTGGCTAGTGCAGCCGAAATGACGTTTGATGGAAATAGTTGCCTTTTCCCATGTATTACCACATCACTGTACTGAGGGAGACCAAAAGTGATTATCTTCAGCCTACAGTCAATGTAACACCCTCCCGGTAGCAACTCCGTACATTCTACTGTTCCGGTGACCGGTGTCGGTCCGGACAGCTAGAACGTTCGGAAAAATATTTAAACTAAAGTGAGGAACCATAATTAACTCAAATATTAATAAGAAAAATTTAGGAAAAATTTTAGAAATAAAATACAACCAAGTCAAATGAGTCGGTGCCCAAGTGATGGGTAACCAGAGGTAAGTTGCGGTTCTCGCAACTAGGAACCCTAGACCCGGGTAAAAATTCATAAAATAATTTTTGGGACTCCAGAGAAGGGTCATTAAGGTTCCTATGGCATTAGAATGCCAAGAAAATATTTAGAAAAATTTTTCAATCGGTACAGACAATTTTGACCCGTTAAGCCAAACGGAGGGCATTTCGGTCATTTCGCCTTCAGAGGTGATTTTTGACCGACTTGTCCAATTAAGTAAATAATTATTATAATCTAAAATATGAATAAATATTATTAAAAATTTAATTGAAAATGAGTAGAAAAGAAAATGAAATAAAATATAAATTATGGCATCATTATTGTGTCATTAAAAGTCCTCCACCAATCATATTGTAACACACACCTTATAAACTAATTAAAAAGGGATAAAATGAGTTAAAATGAAAAACAACAATCTATTGCCCTTCTTCTTCAACCAGGCTCTGATACCAATAAATGTAACACCCCTCACCCGACTACAGTGTAGCCGAGCAAGGAGTGCTACAATCGGTGCCGAAGCACCCTAACTTATCTTACTTTTTTTTATTTTAAAATATTGTTGAATTTCAAACAGGTGAATATTGAAATGCGCCAAACGATAATAAAATAGGGGAAACTCCACTGGTTTCTCCGTCGAAAAATAATTAATATTAAATTAAACGAGTTCAAAATTATTAAAAAAAAAATAAAGTAAGATAAGTTAGGGTGCTTCGGCACCGATTGTAGCACGCCTTGTTCGGCTACACTGTAGTCGGGTGAGGGGTGTTACAGTCAATCATGGCATGATGCCTGGCTAACCAATCCATGCCCAAGATAATATCATAATCTCTAAAGGGCATTTCAATGAAATCAGATAGAAAAGTGTGTCCTTGGATCACCAAAGGACAATCTCTATACATTTTATTAACCCTGACCTCCTATCCTAGCGGACTTGTTACTAGCACCTCAAGGTCCATTTTTGTACATGGAACAATAATGCAATCAATGATGCTAGTACACACATAAGAATGGGTAGAACCCGGATCAAATAATACAAACACATCCTGATTAAAAGTTGAGAAGGTACCAGCCACAACATCAGATGTCTCGGCCTCTTTTCTTTGTCTCATTGCATAGATCCTGACTGGAGCACTATCTTGCTCTGAATGTTTCACTGTGCTTTGGCTGCCTGCTGAGTACCTCTACCCCTGCCTCTACCTCTGCTGGGTGGTTGTGAACTTCTGGTGACAGGGCTCTGAACTGACCCTTCTGCAGTAGTAGGAGGTGGTCCAACTCTGCGACTACCGGTGCAGTCCTTGGCAAAGTGTCCTGTGCCTCCATAGTTATAACAGGCTCCAATAGCCTTATAGCATATCCCACCATGATTTTTTCCGTAAGTTTCACATTGGCGGGGAGGATAGGAACTTCTGGAACTCTACTGACCAGATAGTGGAGGTCTCTGTCCTGAATATCTTCCCCTACCAGACTTCTTGCCACCTCTACCATGTCCCCCATGGTTCTTCCTCTTCCAAGAGGGACCACCGAACTCGTTTCTACTGATTTTCCCTCTTTCTCTGTCTTCTCTGATTTCTTTTTCTCAGGAGCTACTTCAAACTCAATTCTTTCCAACTCTAGGGCTTGAGAAACAAGTTCAGAGAAGTTAGTGTGTTTGAATCCGACTACTTGTAATCTGATACTAGGCTTCAAGCTGGTTTCAAACCTCTTGCATCTCTCCCTGCTGGTAGCAAGTAAACTTACTGCATAATGGCTCAGGCGGGAAAATTCTCTTTCATACTCAGCCACTGATCTGCTCTCCTATTTCAGACTTAGGAACTCTTATAGCTTCTGGTCTACATAAGCATCAGGGACATATTTTTGTCTGAATTCCCTAAGAAAGTCATTCCATGTTAGCACTGCAGGTTCTACCAGACTGTGGGGAATGGTTTTCCACCAGTCATAAGCATCCCCTTGTAGCAAAGATACTGAGTATTCAAATCTGAGCTCCTTTGTGCAGTGTAGTTTCTTGAATACCCTATCCATCCTCTCTAACCACTGTTCAGCCTCTAGAGGATCTACTATCCCCTTGAACTCTATGGCCCCATATTTCATCAATTTGTCATACTGCCTAGCAGGAGACTGTGGTTGTACCACTGGTGTCTGTATTGAGACTTGAGTAGGCACATTACCAGCCATTTGTTAGAACATTGCAGCCATCTGCTGAGCAAACTGAGCAGGGAACTGTGGTACTGTAGGGGCTGGTGCTGCTGAACCACTGACATTGTGTAGGCCTGGGGCATCCCCTTGCACCTCAGCCTCAATAGATTGATCGACTGAACGATCACCCTCTTCCATAGTCAATGCGAGGATCTTAGACCTCCTAAATAAATAACACAAAGAGATTTTCTCCCGTTAGTGCATATTTATAATGTAATATACTATATGTATCAAACAATGATATTGAGCAGTTGTACTATGAAGAAAGAATATTCAAATAACATGTGAAAACATAATTTAAAAACTAGCTCTGACACCACTTAAACATGTCACACCCTACCCCTCTGTAAGGCATAACATGATCCCGTAGTATACCTAAAGAATTACCAACTTCGTCTACTGATAATCCATTAAATACACTACAAGGGATTTTAAAACTTTTCTTACTTCTTTTACAGTGGTGAGCACTATTTACAGGTGTTAAAAAAAATTTTTTTGACCTTAAGTGAAAGAGCTAACACATTTGGACTATTAGTAATTCCTGTAAAAATTTTGGCAGAGTGCCATCTCTATTTTGGATAAAATAGTTCTTTAAAAACCTGTAAAAAGCACTTTAATATTTTTTTCAATCTCAACTTCAACAGTTAAACAACAAAATATATTTCTCAGCTCAAATCCATAATTTTTTTTTCAAAGACCGAGATAAAAGAAATACAGTACAATTTTTTTTTTTACAAGCCAAAAAACTCATAATTTATTTTACAACTTCAATGTACAATTTTAATTTACAACTGCTCAAAACCAAGAACAATATATACATACAGTGAACATACATTACAGTACAAAATGCAAAATGTGGTATACTCAATACACCTGATGATCTCTCGCTGAATGTACTAGCAATCTAGCTCGCCGCCTGCTCGTCTCGCCTACTGCGACAAAGAATGAAAAGCTATCGCTGAGACAATGTCTCAGTGGTGCACAACATTAACCAAATACAACTTTAAATCACAGTTCATAAATAATATAAATGATAGATACGTAAAACCATAGTTAAATTCAAGACAATGAATGTCATAAGGAATTTAATACAATATCACAATAAATCTCAGTAATCAAAACGTAGTTAAATTCAAAAGACAGTGAATGTCAATAAGAATTTAAACTCCATTTCACAAATTATCAAAGCTCATAATAACACAATTAAGTCAAATAATTTACGAACACAGTGTTGCCAATTCATACACAACTTAAGCCATGACACAAAATTTTCGATCAATGTCGCGTTGTACACCATGACAAAGCAATCGCAACCCCACTAATCGAAATCAATGAGGAAGGGAGCTAGCTATATAATGAGTACTCATTCGATCACCTCAACTGGTAAACCAGAGAGGGAGAAAAATAAACAATCACGACTGCATAAATGGAGAAGGAAAATAAACGATCACAACCCTATAAATGGAGAAGGAATGATATGATGCTGTCATGCTAAGTGTGAACACAAAATAAATTCCAAACATTTTATTCAAATGATTCGTGAGAATCTAATAAATTTCTAAAGTCATAAATTCATTCACAAAATGGCAACACAATTCATAATTAACTTCAAATTTTCACAAATCACACTAAATCAATTTTTCCACAGTTTCAAACCATTTACAATGCTTTTCAAGCAATAAGTATCCATTCAAACACATTTCCATAATTGAAAACAATAATATACAAATATTCATAATTTATTTCAATTGAAAAATTCAAAAGAAATAACTATTGTGCACAAACCTCTGATAACTGTCTCCTGGCCTTGACTTAGTGTTTCCTTCCCTTTCCCTGAGTCTTTGCTAACTGAGAAACATAATTTGAAGTGTTTCAGTACTCATTTAAACTCTCTCTAACGATAATGCTTGATAATTAATTCACTGAATTCTAATATTTTCTTAGTCAACCTAATATGTCGACCATCGATGCATTCTAGGTAAATTAGGTTTTAATGTTATTAATATGTCACAGTCGATAGTATTTTAGAGTTGGTACATGCTACCAATTTCAGTTTCGTGTATACTGCATTTTCTTGCAATTTGCTGGATTCCGGGATACTAGTTTGACCTAGCCGGACGACCTAGTTTCCTCGGTTTTCGATTTTCGGTCAAAACTACAAACTTGTAGATCTATGTCTTCTGGAACGCAGGGCAAAATTTCAGGTCATTCTGAGTTATGTAGACCAAGTTATGGTCATTTTATTATTGCTGGTCAAATTGCACCAAAATTGGTCACTTTAGGTCACTTTAGGTCATTTTAGGTTCGGCCAGTTTTTGGACCCGAACTCGTGCAAGCTTTTTGACTTTCTTATGGTCATTTCTGGGCTCTGGTGTCTTCCTAAGACTTGTAGATATGGGTCTTAACTATTCATGGTTAAAATTTTTAGGTCAATTGGACCTATTTTGAGTGAGTTATGGCCTAAACACTAACTGCTACCCAAATAGTCAATTTTCAGGCCTCATTTGCACTTAATCCGGATTTGGTCATTTTTCAAGCTATCTTGCAAGCAGAATTTTGGCAAGTTTTCTTCATGAAAGTTGGCACATTTTGTGTCTAGTTTCACCTCCAATTGGTCTCATACCAATTGGATCCACACACTTAAAGTTATAGGCCTAAAACTCAAACTGCCTTATTGAAATTCTTGCATACACATCAAGCATCACTTTTAACACTTACCAAACTCAACATTCAAACCAATTCTGGTTATACCACAACCTAAACATAATTTACAACATATTATAGGTCATTTTGGCAGCTTATAATTACATTCAATGTGCACCAACAAGTGCAGAATTTGTCCAACTCAATTTACAACAATTCAATCACCAATTCATGCTCATTTACATGTCCCACTTCACACCACCATACATACACTCAAACTGCCATAACAACTAACACATTTTAACATCATTATTCCATAAACAAAGCATGAATTCCAGCATTCCTCTAGAGTCAGCAAACTACCACAATGGTACATTTACATTCCATTACTTTCCAAGCTTTAAATTTCACTTTACATTTACATATACTAAGTATACTTCACCCAAACAATTTCCTACACAATATACATTTAATCAATCATTTAATTCACCATTTACAAGCACAAATAAACTGCCTTCAAGGTGTTTCCATGGCTGCAAAAAGTACACATTCACATTCAACATCAAACCTCAAAAAATTTCTTCATAAATCAAACACCCATAACATCCTTACAAACTTAATGAAGCAATAACCCCAAAATACAAACTTACCACTTTGGAAATTCTTCAAAACCTCTCCAAAACTTGGTTTTCTTGTTGCCTATCTACTGCCCATAGTGTGAGGATTAACTTTAATGAAGGAAGGTGCATGGAAAGTGGCTTAGATCAAGCTTGCATGAAGCTTTAACCCATGCGTCCATGGAGGAACTCCATTCTTGGTTTTGGCTACCCTTTTGAAAGGTTGAAGAAGATGAAATATTCTGCCCATTTTACCTCTTAAGTGTCCCACATAATATTTATTTAATCCCCATAGTGCTCCACTTACATAAAATCAATTATTTTATATGTTTAAATATGTTAATTACCTAATTTGAACTCCATTTTTGCTATTTATATTAGGTACCCCTAAATTAATTTTTCATTATATTTTCCAAGTGTAATATTATTTATTTTTAATGGAAATTTAGGTCAAAAGACAACTCGGGGTATCAAATGACCACAATGCCCCTGTTCGGGTTGCATTCCCGATTTTTCGGTAACACTGGGTTTTGTCCGTTTTTCGATTTCTCACTTTTCTTTGTACTAATTAATTAATTTTTCTTTGATATTTCTAATGATATTTATACTTCAATTGATGTCTCTTTAAGTCCTCAAAATATTTTTCAGGGTTCCCCGCGGTCCAGGGCTAGTCAACGGTCCACGCCGTGACTTCCCGGTGCGGTCACCCATCGCTAGGGTTCTCGGCTCGCTTAAATTGGTTACTTTTCTTTGCTATTATTTTTTCTTTGTTTTTCTTGTATTTTCTTTTCTTGTATTTCATTATTTTGTGTCTCCTCAATCATAACGAAGTGTAGTTCTAGGCATCCTAGCTATCCGGACAACACTGGTCACCGGAACAGTAGAATGCACTACCGAACTTAGGGGTGTTGCAGAAGCAACTTAGTCAATGGAGATGCCAACATAGAAAATCCTTTAACAAAACAGCGGTAGTATCCAGCTAAACCCAAGAAATTGTGTATTTTTGTGACATTTCTGGGTGGCTTCCAATTTAAAATGGCTTATACCTTGCTGGGATCTATCTTAATACCCTCAGCTGACACAATATGCCCTAAAAAGGAGATTTCTTCCAGCCAAAATTCACACTTTGATAACTTGGAATACAGTTGTTTCTCCCGTAAAGTCTGTAGTACAATCCACAGGTACTTATCATGCTCCTCTGCATTCTTCGAATATACCAGTATATCATTAATAAACACCATAATAAATTGATCTAAATAGGGCTTGAAGATAGTGTTCATCAAGTCCATAAAAGCAGCTGGAGCATTGGTTAACCCGAATGGCATAACCAGAAACTCATAATGGCCATATCGAGTTCTAAAAGCAGTTTGGAATACTCTTCTCTGGTACCCTTAATTGATAATACCCCAATCTCAAGTCAATTTTAGAAAACATAGCTTCACCCTTCAACTGATCAAACAAATCATCTATGTAGGGCAACGGATATCTATTCTTTATTGTCACCTTATTCAACTGTTTGTAGTCGATACACAGACGGAGAGTACCATCTTTCTTCTTAACAAATAACACTGGTGTACCCCAAGGTGACACACTAGGGCAAATAAAGCCCTCATCAAGCAACTGTACGTTCAACTC
Organism: Hevea brasiliensis; assembly: GCF_030052815.1. Lineage (NCBI taxonomy): Eukaryota > Viridiplantae > Streptophyta > Magnoliopsida > Malpighiales > Euphorbiaceae > Hevea > Hevea brasiliensis. The sequence goes on from NC_079503.1 coordinate 28,385,486, forward strand.
CTTTAGTTCAACAGGTGCCATTCTGTACGGAGTAATAGAGATTGGGTCCATGTTTTGCTGGTTTTACAACCCCACAAGTGCACGGATCACTAACAAGAAATAAAGTGATGAGTAGAGTATCGTTCCCGCAAGGAATTTGATTAGCAAGTACCAATCTACACAGTAATTTTGACTGTCTAAGCTATCGAATACTTAGGGAATGAAGTTTGTTAACCTTAAACACTAGAATGGTAAACTTAAAATGAAATGATTTATTTGAAGCAATTCTGGAATTAAGATTTCACACTTGAATCTTGCTATGGATGTTATCTTATTTATTTACTAGTTTTGAGAATCATTTACCCTGATGGAAATCAGTCTTAAGGTATCTTAAGTCCTCTCTCAAGGTATCTAGGGTGTATTCCAATTAATTTAAACCCGACTTTCTTTTAGTAGTATGCCCCAGAGCATATCATTTAGTATGTATCTTGTATATGTTTTATTAATAAAAGGCATTTCCACTTTTGTGTTTACATAATATATTTATGTGTAATAGAAAAGGTTCATTGATATTTTGTTAGAAATTCTATTCTTAAGTTGTTAAGAATATGAGTGACAGTATTTCTAGCACAAAGTATCATAAATAGGTTCACAATCGAGGATACATCATAATAAGGACATGACTTATCCAGAAAGATTGTATTCGTGTTTGTTTCCAAGTTATTTATATGAGATATAAATAAGATGGAATGGCGAGTCTCATGCCATATGACAAATATGATAGGCACTTATAAATGATAAGTAGACCAAACCAGTGACACTTATGACTAGCACATGGAGTTTACTCTTGTCAATGTTTTGTCATAAATCATATCAGTGCATCTAATCTTTAGACCTAAGATAGCACAGTTATCTTGTATATAGGTAGTTTGAGTTTGATACTGCTTTCATACTTGTACTGTGTATGGGTATATGGGCATGTGTTGGCTCCTACTAGTTATATATGGAGGTAGGTGTTGATCAAGATGGAATCTGTTCCTCTAAGTAAATAGAGATAAAATCCTATGTTCATTTAATTGTTCTTGATGTTTCAAGTTCCTGGCCAAGACAGATAGATTTATTCAGAAAAGAGTTTCTAATGAGAAAATCTTTTTAATCAAGAACTAGAATTAAAAGAGAATATAATATTCATAGCAAATGGAGTTTGACATAAACCATGACTCTAGCTTGAGTTGGGATTTTGTAACAGAGAGATTCCAGTGCATGGTAACATATGATTATAGGTTCATTTAAGGTAAACCTTATTACTAATTGTGTGGCTATGGCATGCTATGCTAGGTGTTAACAATGGTCTATGAGATGCATAAAATGATTTAGAGAAATTATTTATGGTAAGAAAGAGTTCTGATAATATTAAGAGTTGATATCATATCTCATTACCAATTAGTGATGAGCCTAGTAAGTCACACACATACATAAGTTATCACCTAATTATATATGATTTAATTAATTAATTAAAGAGTTTAATTGATTAATTAAATAGGTTTGGTTTGCAATTAGATTGCAAAGTCCCTAGCATGACTTGAAACCAAATCTAGATTATTGGATGTATAGTATAAGTTAAATTTGTATATAAAGTGTTTAAATATGAATTTAATTAATGAGAAATTAATTAATAGAGATTAATTAATTAATTTACATTTGATATAAATTGATTAGAAGAAAAGAAATAATTATTTTGGGTTAAGAACTCAAAATTAAGACACAGGGGCATTTTTGTCATTTCACAGGGTGACATATGGCACCATGAGATGGTGACACATGGCATTATACATAAGCTTGCCAAATGTCTTTTAATTATGTAAGATGATTAAAATTAAGATTAAATATAGGTTTGACACTTGACACAATGTGATTGGGTCAATTAAACCTAGAACCAATCAGAGGGAGACATGTGGCAAGGGTTTAATGTGTTGACCTTGCTATATAAGTGTTGTTATGAATTAAAAATATGACAACCAGCAGCCACTCCTCCTTTGTCAGGCCATTTTGAAGCTCTCCCTCTCTTCTTCTTCATCTCTCATCAATTCAAAGAGATTAGCCATCAATCTCTTGAATTAAAAATACTAGAAATCGTTTCTAGTGTTCTGTTTACATCTTTAATCTCTTAAAAGGCAGAACTTGATTTTCTAAATAATAGAAAAAGCTTTAGAAGCTGTTCAAGGGCTGCCATAGGTGTTCTTGGTGTGGACAAGCTAGAGGGACAACATCTGGTGTCTTGAAGATGAATCTCAAAGGCGCAAATACACTGCAGTGCATCAAGAGGTTAGTGTGTTTGTTCTTGATTTAATCTAGGGTTCTAAAATTAATCTGATTAATTTTAAAATCTTAAGTGGCAAATATAGATCCAAAAAACATATTAAAAGAGTTTTAATATGTTGTTTATCATTGAAATCAAATAGTTAAAAATAAATCTTGCATGATGCTTGTGACCCTAGGCAAAAATTTTTGAATTCAATGGTATAAACTTGTGTTTTTCACGCTTCCGTTCCTTCACTTTCGTGGCGATCAGATTAATTAAAATCCCTTAAGGTCTTTGACTAATTTTGAAGTTCCACAAAGGTATCAGCATAGTCTAGGTCAGAATTCCTAGGTTTAAGATCTTGATTTTCTAATTTTAATCTTCACCTTTCAGTCCTTCAATTAATATCTATAATCAATACTAAGTGGGTACCAACACATAACATGCATTAAGATCATAAGAAATTAAATCAAGGAACAAATCTCAAATCTAATAAATAAAATTTAATGTTTATCCAGAACAATGATTACAAGCATTACTCTCCCAATCCCAGAATATAAAAATTATTCACTCATGAGTTCAGCAAACATCATGATAAAAAGGTAAAGATAATAAAAAGAAATCATATAGAAGAAATAAAACAATAAAAATCCATTTAAGGAGATGGAATGAAGGAATCAAAGAGAGTTTGTAGCTTTGATCTTATGGGACTTCAGCTGGAGAACTCCACTTGATAGTGATATTCTTCTCCTCAAGACGGCTAGAGAGAGTGTAGAATGTGAGTTTCTCTAAAACTCCTAAAAATGTTGTCAAAAGATAAAAGAGAGAGAGCCCCATTTTTCTGATGTCTTCTCTTCCATTTATAATGGTTAATCTAGGGTTAGGTCATTTTGAGTCCAAAAGGCTTTAGGAGTCTCATTTGAATTAGAAAACAAGAGCAGAAATTCAAGTTATAAAACTGGCTGCCACATAGTACACGGCCTGTGTGTCACTACACGGCCCAGGGCCATGTAACTTGCTGGAGTGGAACTTCAGAGTCTTGCATTGGCATAGAGAGTAATATGGGTCTGTGCCAACTACACGGGCATGGTTACACGGGCCGTGTACTATTGTTCCCATAAGGTTCTTCAAGCTTGTGCCCAGTAGAGACTTACATGGGTCCCTACAGATTACATGGGTCTAATTACATGACCTGTGTACTTTTGTTTCCCCATTGGCTATCCGGCTTTCTTCTGGCAGAAAGTTACATGGGTCTGGGGCTTGGCTTACACGACCCGTGTACTTTGTATGAGCAGCAATACTCAGTCTCTTAACCTCTCCAAGTTTTCTTTTGCACTCCCATACTTTAGGGCTTTACCCAAACACCTGAAATGATGTAAAAAATAAGGAATTAAGGGCTTGACAATAGAAATTACAAAAAATAATGAAATCAACTACTATGCATGAAAATACTTGCCTAAATGCTATGAGATAGCGTACAAACGTGCTTAAAAACATCTATACAATTCAAGTGTATTAGTCCACACTAGGCATAACCTCTATTTCAAACTACACCTCTATTTCCAGAGGTAATCCTGGCAATTCTTCAGGAAACACATCCAGAAAGTCACATACTATAGGGATGTCCCTCAATGCTAGACTCCTACTTGGGTGTCTATCACATGGGCCAAATAAGCTTCACACCCTTTTCGAATCATTTTTCTTGCAAGTGCAACAGAAATAAGATTTTGATGGCAGTAACTGCCTCTCCCCATGTATAACCACATTACCATATTGAGGGAGACCAAAAGTGACTGTCTTTAATCTACAGTCAATAATTGCATGATGCTTGGCTAACCAATCCATGCCCAAGATGATATCATAATCTCTGAAGGGCATTTCAATCAAATCAGATAAGAAGGTGTGTCCTTGGATCACAAAAGGACAACCCTTATACATTCTGTTGACCCTAACCTCTTGTCCTAACGGACTAGTTATTAACACCTTAAAATCCATTTTCATACAAGGAATAGCAATATAACCAGTGATGCTAGTACTAACATAAGAATGTGTAGACCCCGGGTCAAACAGCATAAACACAACTTGGTTAAAGATAGAAAATGTACCAGCCACAATATCAGATGTTTCTGCCTCTTCTCTCTGCCGTATAGTGCATACTCTAGCTGGAGCACTACCCTACTCTGACTGATTAACAGTGCCCTGACTATCTAAGGTACTGCCCCTACCTCTGTCTCTGCCTCTGCCTCTACTAGCTGGTTGTGAACCTCTAGTGGTAGAACTATGAACAGATCCTTCTGTTATGGTAGTAGGTGGCCCAGATCTACGGGGACTGGTGCAATCCTTTGCAAAATGTCCCGTACCACCGCAGTTATAACAAGCACCGGTAGCCATGTACATACCCCACCATGGTTCCTACCACAAGTCTCACAGGGACAGGGAGGAAAGGAACTTCTGATCGTCTGCTGACTAGATCCAGGTGGTCTCTGTCCTGAAAATCTTCCCCTACTAGACTTTTTACTACTCTGTCCTCCAAAATTTTTCCTCTTTCCAGTATTACCACTGAAACTCTAATGCACTGGTTGTTAGTAGTATGCCATAGAGCATATCATTTAGTATGTATCTTGTACATATTTTATTAATAAAAGGCATTTTCACTTTTCCATTTACATAATATATTTATGTGTAATAGAAAAGGTCCATTGATATTTTGTTAAAAATTCTATTCTTAAGTTGTTAAGAATATGAGTAACAGTATTTCTAGCACAAAGCATCATAAATAGGTTCACAATCGAGGATACTTCACAATAAAGACATGACTTATCCAGAAAGATTGTAATCATGTTTGTTCCCAAGTTATTTATATGAGACATAAATAAGATGGAATGGTAAGTCTCATGCCATATAACAAACATGATAGGCACTTATACATGACAAGTAAGCCGAACCAGTGACATTTATGACAAGCACAGGGAGTTTACTCTTGTCAATGCGTTGTCATAAATCATATCAGTGCATATAATCTTTAGACCTGAGATAGCACAGTTATCTTGTATATAGGTGGTTTGAGTTTGATACTGCTTTCATACTTGTACTGTGTATGGGTATATGGGCATGTGTTGGCTCCTACAAGTTATATATGGAGGTAGGTGTTGATTAAGATGGAATCTATTTCTCTAAGTAAATAGGGATAAAATCCTATGTTCATTTAATTGTTCTTCATGTTTCAAGTTCCTGGCCAGGACAGATAGATTTATTCAGAAAAGAGTTTCTGTAAAACCCCTATTTGTATAGCCTGGTATATTTCACTGTTTTGGTGACCAGTGTCGGTCCGGACAATTAAGGGGATTAGAACCACACTTAAGACAACCAGAGAAGCCATAAATATAAATAATTAATAATTACCAATTAGTTAAGTATAAATAAGAAAAACAGAACATAAGAAGTTAAACGAGCCGAGAGTCACAGCGATGGGTGACCGTTTCAGGAACGATTGCGAAGCCTTTTTAAACTCAAATTTTGAATCGTAAAATATAACAATGCGGTCCTTAGGACCATTACGAACACAGTGGAAAAAAGAAAATCATGAAAGAATTGTTAAGCCAATCAAATAATTAGGTCAGGGAGCCAAAAGAAATATTGAATTATTTGCAAACCGGGATGAACCGGCGAGGGCAATTTGGTCAATTAACCCCGAGAGCTGACTCCTGACCTAGCTGTCAAATAAAATCGGAGAAAGAAAAATTTCAGAGTCTGGAATTAAATTAAAAAACTAATGAAAAAAATAAATATAAAAGAAAAAAGAAAATTGAAAAAAAGTTTATTAACTCATGCTTACCTCATTGGATGACATTATCATGATGTCAAAATACAATTTTAATTTGCCTACCCAAATTGACCAAGTCAATTCTTGTTAATGAGACATGAAATAACAAAAAAAAAAATGAAAAAAATCATTTTTTTGGTCTTCTTCTTCCTAAGTGCCGCCCCAATTTTCTCTCCTCTCTTTCTCATTTTTTCTTCCACCATTTTTAAGGAACAAAAGCTTGAACTCTTTGGTTCCTTTCCATAAATCCCCTAGATCCCAACATTAAATCTTACCCTTAGACCTAGATAAACACTTTGGGAGCAAGAAGGGAGAGAAAACTTAGAGAATTGAAGAACTAGGGAATCTACAAAGTGAGGTAAGCAGATCAATTTGAAAGTTTGAGATTTAATTGTTGTGTTTTTAGCTTGAATTACTTAGAAATTCATTTAAAATGAAAAGAAAATACTTATTGAGGGATTATATAGAATTTTGGCCAGCTAGCGTTTGGTTGGATAAAGTATGAATTTGTTTGAGTTAAACATGTTAGGAAGCACAATTGAGTTAGGGAAGCATACTTATAGGTGTTTAATTAGCTAAATGCAACAAATGACATGAATTAGGCTTTTGGACACTAGGGTTTAGAGACAAAAAATGTGAGAAACTTGTAAATGGTGTCTCTGACCTAATGTGAAGTGAGAAATAGTCATTTGTGACCTAATTAAGTGTGTTAAAAGTGTTGGAATTAAAGTCAAATTCAGAGGGAGTGTGGTCATGCTACTGCAGCATGACCAATTCAACTTTAAAGAACTAAAAATGAAATTTTACAAGTCCAATTGATATGGGACCAATTGGGGATGAAAATAGGCACTAAATGACACAATTTTCATTTAGGAAGCATGCCCAAAAAGTGACTAAAACCTAGTGAACAAATTGACCAAAGTTGAAAAATTGCAGGCTGCCCTACACAAACTGACCAAATGAACATTTTGTCATAACTCGAGCTAGGCAGGTCAAAATAACCAGAAATTTTACCAGTGGTTATTTGAGATATAGATCTAAAACTTTCATGAAGAACACAAACTCAAATTATGCCATTAACCCAATCAAATTACTGAGCAAAGTTGAATCACTGAACCTGCAGAACTGCAGATTTACCATATGAACAGTAAAGTTTCAATGGCTATAACTCTCTCTAGAAAACTCCGATTTAGGTGATTCTTGAACCAATGGAAACCTAAGACATAGTAGAACGTTCCACATGAAGAAAATTAGGCCAAATTATGGACTTAACTTGATCAAATTGCTAAACGAAATTGGATTAATAAATCTGCAGAACTAAATTCTGCGGCATGAACAGTAACCGTAATTTGGATATAACTTGAGCTACAAAACTCCAATTGGAGTGATTCAAAAAGGAGAATAAACTTAAGACAATAGGGAACATTTTCTATGAAGGAAGTTTTACCAAATTCCAACAGAAAAGTGACCAATGGAATAGTGGAACCTTAGACACCAAAAACTGAAAATTGACAATTTTGCCTAAAAGACTTAAGTGTTGAGAAAATGACCAAAACCAACAAGTTTAGTGACCAAAATGTGGTATGTGGGTAAAGTTGGAATTCCCATACCTATTAAGCCTTAGAAAGTCAACAATTTGACTTGAATAGTGTAGTAAATAGTAACCCAAAACACAAAAATTTCAAGAACGTCGAGTTTAGCACATTAGAGCTAGGTAAAAGTGAAGTTAAATTTATTTTTGGATTTATGCTAAGTTATGGTACTGAAACACTGTTAAACTGTGTGTTTCAGCTGAAAAAGACTTGGAAGCTTAGAGAGACCGAGTCAAAGCCTAGAGGCGACTCACGTCAGGTTTGTGCACAATAAACCTTATTTGAGCCTTTTGTCATTGAAAAATTGATTTAGTGTGATTTATGAAAATTTGAAGTTAATTATGAATTGTGTTGCCATCTTGTGAATGAAATTATGACTTTGGAAACTTATTGGATTTCTCACGAATCATTTGAATAAAATGTTTGAAATTGAATTTTGATTCACACTTAGCATGACAGCATCTTATTATTCCTCCTCCATTTATGGGGTGAGATCAGTTATCTTTCCTTCCTCTCTGGTTTACCAGTTCCTTCCTCTCTGGTTTACCAGTTGAGGTTGTAGATCGGATGAGTACTCATTAGCTAGCTAGCCACCTCCCTCATTGATGTCGATTAGTGAGGTTGTAGATTGCTTTGTTGTGGTGTACAACACGGCATTGATCGGAAATTTTGTGTCATGGCTTGAGTTATGTATGAATTGGCAACACTGTGTTTCTTAAATTATTTGACTAAATTGTGTTATTATGAGTTTTGATAATTTGAGAAATATTGTGACACCCCTTACCCGTGTACAGTATACTCGAGTAAGCAATGTCACATAGTGTACCGGCACACTCTGTTATACCTTAATTAATTTTTATCATGCTTTTGAATATAACTTGTGAAATATAATATCTTTGAGCCATTTTTCAAAATTATAATTTATTGAGGTTCCGAAAATTTTATAGAAAATCCGACAGAGTACCGGCTAAAAATGGAGAAAACAGTTCTTCGGAACCTGTGAAAAACACTTCCAATATTCATATCTCATCACTCTCAAACTCCAATATCAAAATCTCAACATTTTTCAATTTCATTTCTCAATCATTCATCTCATGTGATAATCATATATAAATCACAGATAAACATTCACTTTTCCATTCACAAACACAATTTTCATTATTTACATGAAAATCAAAATACATTACATAAGTTTCATTTACACAAAGGAAAATAAAAATCAATTACAAAATACCAAAATGAAGCCTAGTGTCCTACCAATGCACTGTAGATGGTGAGGTGACACGGACACTATGCAGAGTTGCAGGATGGACTCACCCAGTCTGGGTCTACTGGGCTCACGATCAGTATCTCCAGAACCTATGCGTGGCAAAAGCAATGCGCTAAGCAATGATGCTTAGTGGTGCAATAATAAAATAAAAGAAAATAGCAGAAAATAAATATGTATTGAATGTATATGTCTTATTTGTTTTGTATTTGTATATCCATTCATTTCGTTAACTTTATCCACTTTCATTCATTTGGTTGCCCAAGTAACCTATACTGAACGACTGGACTGGATAAACGGGTAAACTGGCACTGGGTATCTAATACCTCGGGCCGTCACACCATCGGTCACATATGCATCTCCCGGTGTGCAACAGAACAGCTAACAAGCTGTAAATAATATTAGGCACGAGGCCAAGTCTCAACACAATATCAAAATGGCTAAAAGCCATAAAATCACAGAATGGCATAATGCCATGTGCAGTACTGCTAACTGAACCCTATTGGCATGGCAAACTATCCAAACCAATCTTGTTAGGTATACTAGGGCATTTGATACTTTTGAATTCTTCAAATTTTGAATTTCTAGTTTTGGTGTCACTATTCACCTCATTGGTCAACAAAAATTTTGACTTTTGGATAGCAAATAGGTACATTGGTTTTAACACTCCCAATGTACCACATTTTACATTTAAAACTTGTTGGAATTGATCACCAGTACCATTTCTAAACTTAAAACCAAGAGAGCAGAATTTTCAGTTTTTGAAGCCTAATTTGACTGTTCTATTAAGCACTATTGCAGTGGGAATTTGAGGAAATGGTAAACATGAAAGTTGTTTCTTATTTTTTCTAGTTGAATTTTCTTTTTTGAATCACTCCATTTGGAGTTTTGTAGCTCCAGATATGGTCCAAAAACCACAGCTGGCCGGATTTTAAATCTGCAGAATTTACCAAATCTACAGTACCATGAACAGTGACTTCCATTGTCTTGTTGGATGGGTTCTGGTCATAATTTGGGGTAGGTTTCTTCATGAAAATTGTTTTTCTATGTCTTAAATTGTTGTTTTAAAAATCTCAGGTCAATTGACCATTTATACAATGAGTTATGGCCAAATGAACAATTACTGTTCATTTAGTCATTCTGCAGAATTGGCTTGCAGGGTACCCGGATTGGGGCCAACTTTTGGTCCTCTTGCTTTGGTCTTTTGGGCATGGTTTCTTCAGAAAAAATGTGCCATTATAAGTCTAGTTTCATGTCCAATTGGCCAAACATTAATTGAACCTACACAGCCAAAGATATGGCAGTCCAAACAGGCTGGACTCACAGCCTCCTTGCTGCTGTCACTAGGCAACCTACCAATTTGGTTTGTAACACTCTAATTCATTTCAAATTATGGTCAACTTACCTCAAATGGTCACTAATTGACCATTAGAATGTGCACTCACCATTTCATAAGCAAATCCAAGTTTCTCTCCCAAAACCCTAACCCTAATTGACCAAGCCTCCAATTCATGCATTCCACTCCTAATTTGCTATACTAATAATATAATTTATAAGAGGGGCAGCAATATGTCACTTTAAACCAAAGATTTCTCCTAACCCTAACTCATGTCCAGGCTGCCAAAACTTTATGGAATATAACCATGCTTCATTAATTCAATTTTTGTCAAATTTTTAACTTAGCTCAAATTCAAGATTAGAAAGATGTAAAAGCAAAAGTTATGGCACTAACCTCTTGTAGGGTAGAATTTTCCAAGCTTAAACTTCACTTTTTCTCTTTCTTTTTGCTCCCAAAAACTTCACCAAACTGAAATATCAAGGTTTTATGTTGACACTTAGGGTTTTTGTTGAAAGAAAGCTAGGGAAAATGAAGATTTAGAAAGATTGTTAATGGAGGAGTGAGGGAGGAGGTGTAAAACGTTTTGAAGAAGAAGAAAAGGGCTGTTGTTTTTTTCTAGAATTCTGCCTCCTTTTCTTTAGTTTAATTTATTTTAATTGTCTTGCTTTAATTTGATTGGCCATAGCATTTTTAATTACCTAAGCATGACATCATAATTCCCAATTTAGCTCCTTTTTCTTTCTTTTCTTTTCTACCAAATTTCAATTTAATTTTTAACAATATTTATTCATATTTTAGATCATAATAATTATTTACTTAACTGGACAAGTCGGCCAAAAATCGTCTCTGTAGGCGAAATGACCAAAATGCCCTCCGTTTGTCTTAACGGGTCAAAATTGTCTGTACCGATTGAAAAATTTTTCTAAATATTTTCTTGGCATTCTAATGCCATAGGAACCTCAATGAACCTTCTCTGGAGTCTCAAAAATTATTTTATAATTTTTCCCCCGGGTCTAGGGCTCCTAGTTGCGAGAACCGCAACTTCCCTCTGGGTTACCCATCGCTTGGGCACCGGCTCATTTAACTTGGTTGTATTTTATTTCTAAAATTTTTCCTAAATTTTTCTTATTAATATTTGAGTTAATTATGGTCCCTCACTTTAGTTTAAATATTTTTTCGGACGTTCTAGCTGTCCGGACCGACACCGGTCACCGGAACAGTAGCATGTACGGAGTTGCTACCGGGAGGGTGTTACAACTCTTCCCCTCTAATTTAAATTTCGTCCTCAAAATTTACCTGATGCAAACAGTTGAGGGAACTGTTGCCTCATCGTCTCTTCACTTTCCCAAGTTGCCTCCTCGGTGTTGTGGTGCCTCCAAAGCACTTTCACCAGTGGAATCTGCTTATTCCTCAATTCTTTCACTTCCCGAGCCAGGATCCGTAGAGGTTCTTCTTCGTATGTCAAATCTGGTTGTATTTCAATTTCTTCCCTGGATATGACATGTGAAGGATCTGAGCGGTATCTTCTGAGCATGGACACGTGGAACACATTGTGGATCTTGTTTAGCTCTGGTGGTAAAGCTAGCCTATAGGCCACTGGACCCACATGTTCAATGACTTCATATGGGCCAATGAACCTAGGGCTTAACTTACCTTTTCTTCCAAACCTCAGTACCTTCTTCCACGGTGATACCTTGAGGAACACTTTGTCACCAACCGCATATTCTATTTCTTTTCTCTTCAGGTCGGCATAAGATTTCTGTCTGTCTGAGGCAACCTTCAGATTGGCTTTGATTTGTTTTACTTTCTCCTCAGTCTGTTTTACCAAGTCTGGCCCCACCAGTTTGTCGTCGCCCAATTCAGTCCAGCACACTGGAGTTCTACATTTCCTCCCATACAATGCTTCATACGGGGCCATTTGGATACTAGCTTGGTAGCTATTGTTGTATGCAAATTCTGCTAGTGGAGGTATCTATCCCAACTTCCCTCAAACTCAATGACACAACTCCTCAGCATATCCTCAAGGACCTGACATATATTTCATGTTATTGTTATCATTTTAATTCAATATTTGTATCAATTCCATTGGTTTCAATTGTTTACCTGGATTACTCTTTCTGATTGCCCATCCGTCTGAGGATGGAAAGCTATGCTGAAGTGGAGTTGTGTACCCAAGGACTCATGCAACCTCTTCCAAAATCTCGATGTAAACCTTGGGTCTCGATCAGATATGATGGAAAGTGGAATTCCATGCAGTCTAACTATCTCACTGATATACAATTCTGCTAACTTCTCCAGTGAGTAGTCAGTCCTAATTGGCAAAAAGTGTGCTGACTTCGTCAATCTATCCATTATCACCCATGCTGCATCATGTTTCTTCTGGGTGAGAGGTAGACCACTTACAAAATCCATGGTGACCCGATCCCATTTCCATTCAGGTATGCGTATAGGCTGTAGCAAACCTGATGGAACTTGATGTTCTGCCTTGACTTGCTGACATGTCAAGCATTTAGTCACGTAGTCAGCTATGTCTTTCTTCATACCAGGCCACCAATACTGAAGCTTCAGATCATGATACATCTTTGTACTTCCTGGGTGCATAGCATATACACTGGTGTGTGCCTCTTTTAGAATACTGGCCTTTAATTCCCCATTATCTGGTACACACAGTCTTCCTTTGTAATACAGACACCCATCTGCTTTCATCTCATAGTCAGTTGCTTTTCCCTCTGGGATTTTACTCATAATAGCCATTAGCTTCTCATCTACCTTCTGCCCATCTAAAATCTGCTGTAACAGGGTTGGCCTCACTTGCAACTCGACCAAAATAGCTCAATCTCGAATCAAAGTTAGACGGGCATTCAATGATCTCAAAGTTGTCATGGTTTTTCTGCTCAAAGCATCAACAACTACATTTGCCTTCCCAGGATGGTAGTCAATTACACAATCATAGTCTTTCAGGAACTCAATCCATCGCCTCTGTCTAAGGTTGAGCTCCTTCTGAGTTGGCAAGTATTTCAGACTCTTGTGGTCTGTGTAAATGTAGCACTTTTTACCATACAAGTAATGCCTCCATATCTTCAGTGCGAAGATAATTGCTGCAAGCTCTAGATCATGGGTAGGGTAGTTCTGTTCATGTGGCCTTAGCTGTCTGGAAGCATAAGCGACCACCTTCCCCTCTTGCATCAATACACACCCTAACCCATTATGAGAAGCATCACTGTAGACCACAAAGTTCTTTCACGACCTTTGGTGTGCTGCTGGTGCCTCTGTCAACATAGCCTTCAACTTCTCAAAACTGGTCTGACACTTGTCATTCCTGTCAAATCTGACATTCTTGTGTAACAACTTGGTCATTGGAGCAACTATTAAGGAAAATCCCTTCACAAATGTTCTGTAATACCCAGCTAGCCCTAAGAAGCTTCTGACCTCAGTTGTATTCCTAGGAGGCTTTCATTCCATCACTGCTTCTATTTTCTTGGGATCCACCCTAATCCCATCAGCTGACACTATGTGTCCAAGGAATGCAATCTCATTCAACCAAAAGTCACACTTGGACAACTTAGCATACAGCTTCTTTTCTCTCAGGGTTTGCAGAACAATCCTCAAATGCTCATCATGTTCTTCCCTGGTCTTGGAATACACCAGAATATCATCAATAAAGAGCACTACGAACCGATCTAGGTATGGATGGAAGATACGGTTCATAAGGTCCATAAATGCTGATGGTGCATTTGTTAGGCCAAAGGGCATCACTAGAAACTCATAATGCCCATATCAGATTCTGAATGCAGTCTTTGGCACATCTGCATCCTTCATCCTCAACTGATGATACCCTGATATGAGATCAATCTTAGAAAATACTCCTGCTCCCTTCAACTGATCAAACAGATCATCAATTCTAGGAAACGGATATTTGTTCTTCACAGTCACTTTGTTCAACTGCCGGTAATCGATACATAGCCTCAAAGTCCCATCCTTTTTCTTTACAAACAGCACTGGAGCTCCCCATGGTGACACGCTGGGGCATATGAACCCCTTATCCAGCAACTCCTGTAACTGGATTTTCAGTTCCTTCAATTCTGTGGGTGCCATCCTATAAGGAGCAATAGATATTGGTGCTGTACCCGGCAGTGCTCAATAGCAAATTCAACTTCCCTTTCTGGTGGCAAACCAGGCAATTCTTCAGGGAACACATCTGGGAAGTCTCTTACTGTGGGTATGTCACTCAGGTTTGGCTTAGCCTGCCTAGTATCCACCACATGTGCTAGGTAGGCTTCACAGCCTTTTCTCATCATTCTTCTTGCAACTGTGGTTGAGATAACATTGGACAGGAAATCTGTCCTTTCACCCACAACAGTGATCTCATTACCCTCTGAAGTTTTCAGAGAAATTCTCTTCAATTTACAATCAACTATTGCCTGATGACGTGACAACTAGTCCATTCCCAAAATCACGTCAAACTCATGGAAGGGTAACTAAATCAGGTCTGCCAAAAATTCATACCCCTGAATCCTTAATGGGCAACCCTTGTATACTTTGTTCACTACCACAATGTGGCCCAATGGATTAGTGACCAGAATATCTTGGTCACTCTCCCCTACTAGTATCCCCCTTTCTACGGGTAGGTTGATGCAGATGTATGAATGAGTGGATCCTGGATCCACCAATGCATGCACAGGTGTATTGTAGAGGAGAGCATTACCCACGATGACGTCAGGGCATCTTTCTCCTCGTGAGCTCTAATAGCATAAGCTCTTGCAGGTGGTCTGTTGTCAGGCCTCTCTGCTGGCTCAGATGCAGGCCTCTGTGATGGTCCCACGGCGTCAGATTTGCCAGATTTTCTACCTCTTTGCGGTGCAGGAGCAGGTCTATCTGCTTGTGTTGGAGTAACTGTAGTAGTTCTGCATGGACAGTTCTTCAACTGATGCTCTGTTGACCCACACCTTAAGCAGGCACCAGTTACTCTCCAACACTCCCCCTTGTGCCATTTCAAACAGTGTGGACATGCGAGAGAAGATCTTTGGTCCCTGAACCCCATCCACGGAGAGCTGCCACCGATGGTGTGGGTGACCTCTCCTAGGGTAAGCGTAACTGGGCCCACAGGCCCGACCCTGACCTTGTGGCTGGCCTGAACTCTGTGCAGATGGACCCCTGAACCTCTTCCCAGGTGCAGGAGATGAACTAGACTGACCCGGGCCCCTCTTCTGCTGTCTATCCCATCTGGTCTGCTCACTGATTTTTACTTTTTCAACCTTTATTGCAGCTTCCACTAACTTGGTAAATTCTGTGATTCCCAAGGCAGTGAGCTGGATCTTTATGTTGTCATTTAGTCCCTCTTCAAATCTCTTACACCTTTCAGCTTCATTAGGGACTATCTCCCTTCCGTAGCGGCTTAATCGGACAAATTCCTTCTCATACTCGGCCACTGACAGTTGTCTCTGCCTCAGATTAATGAATTCCCTTCTTCTCTCTTCTAGGTATACAATACCCACATATTTCTTCTTAAATTCGGAGAGGAAGAAGTCCCAAGTTATAACCACTGCACTTCATCGAATCCGTGTCCCACCATTCATAGGCATCATCTTGTAACAGAGATATGGCAGCCTCTAGGTTTTGTTCAGGAGTGCAGTGGAGTTGTTTTAAGACTCTGCCTGCTCTGTTCAACCAATTTTCAGCTGCAACAGAATCATCTTCTCTCTTGCCAAAGAAATCCACTGCTCCAAACTTTCTTAGCCTTTCCAGGTGTGATTTCTGCTGTGGAGCTGGTGGTGGTGGTGATGGTGGCATTACCCCAGCCATTTGTCTGAAAAATTCGGCCATTTCTTTGGAACATGGCTGTGGAGGTGGCGAGCTCTGCTTGAGCTGGGCGAGTTCTCCCATACCCCCAGTCTCAGCTGCTGCAGGTGGAGCATGACTCTCCACTTCCTCCTCGACTGCCCTCTGAGATGTAGGGTCCATGTCCTATTCAAAATAAGAAAGACAAACAGATCTGCATTAGTGTCACCTCAACTCTTACAAATGCAATGCATGGTATGGACTCAATCTAGGCCCAGAAACGCCTAAACCGTGCTTTGATACCACTAAATGTGACACCCCTTACCCGTGTACAGTATACCCGAGTAAGCAATGTCACATGGTGTACCGGCACACTCTGTTATAATTTTTATCATGCTTTTGAATATAACTTGTGAAATATAATATCTTTGAGCCATTTTTTAAAATTATAATTTATTGAGGTTCCGAAAATTTTATAGAATATCCGGCAGAGTACCGGCTAAAAATGGAGAAAACAGTTCTTCGGAACCTGTGAAAAACACTTCCAATATTCATATCTCATCACTCTCAAACTCCAATATCAAAATCTCAACATTTTTCAATTTCATTTCTCAATCATTCATCTCATGTGATAATCATATATAAATCACAGATAAACATTCACTTTTCCATTCACAAAAATAATTTTCATTATTTACATGAAAAACAAAATACATTACATAAGTTTCATTTACACAAAGGAAAATAAAAATCAATTACAAAATACCAAAATGAAGCCTAGTGTCCTACCAATGCACTGTAGATGGTGAGGTGACACGGACACTATGCAGAGCTACAGGATGGACTCACCCAGTCTGCGGTCTACTGGGCTCACGATCAGTATCTCCAGAACCTACGCGTGGCAAAAGCAACGCGCTAAGCAATGATGCTTAGTGGTGCAATAATAAAATAAAAGAAAATAGCAGAAAATAAATATGTATTGAATGTATATGTCTTATTTGTTTTGTATTTGTATATCCATTCATTTCGTTAACTTTATCCACTTTCATTCATTTGGTTGCCCAAGTAACCTATACTGAACGACTGGACTGGATAAACGGGTAAACTGGCACTGGGTATCTAGTACCTCGGGCTATCACACCATCGGTCACATATGCATCTCCCGGAGTGCAACAGAACAGCTAACAAGCTGTAAATAATATTAGGCACGAGGCCAAGTCTCAACACAATATCAAAATGGCTAAAAGCCATAAAATCACAAAATGGCATAATGTCATGTGCATTACTGCTAACTGAACCCTATTGGCATGCCAAACTATCCAAACCAATCTTGTTCGGTATACTAGGGCATTTGATACTTTTGAATTCTTCAAATTTGGAATTTTAAGTTTTGGTGTCACTATTCACCTCATTGGTCAACAAAAATATTTACTTTTGGATAGAAAATAGGTACATTGGTTTTAACACTCCCAATGTACCACATTTTACATTTAAAACTTGTTGGAATTGATCACCATTACCATTTCTAAACTTAAAACCAAGAGAGCAGAATTTTCAGTTTTTGAAGCCTAACTTTACTATTCCATTAAGCACTATTGCAGTGGGAATTTGAGGAAATGGTAAACATTAAAGTTGTTCCTTATTTTGTCTAGTTGAATTTCATTTTTTGAATCACTCCATTTGGAGTTTTGTAGCTCCAGATATGGTCCAAAAACCACAGCTGGCCGGATTTTAAATCTGCAGAATTTACCAAATCTACAGTACCATGAACAGTGACTGCCACTGTCTTGTTGGATGGGTTCTGGTCATAATTTGGGGTAGGTTTCTTCATGAAAATTGTTTTTGTATGTCTTAATTTATTGCTGTAAAAATTTCAGGTCAATTGACCATTTCTACAGTGAGTTATGGCCAAATGAACAGTTACTGTTCATTTGGTCATTCTGCAGAATTGGCTTGTAGGGTACCCGGATTGGGGCCAACTTTTGGTCCTCTTGCTTTGGTCTTTTGGGCATGGTTTCTTCAGTAAAAATGTGCCATTATAAGTCTAGTTTCATGTCCAATTGGCCAAACACCAATTGAACCTACACAGCCAAAGATATGGCAGTCCAAACAGGCTGGACTCACAGCCTCCTTACTGCTGTCACTGAGCAGCCTACCAATTTGGTTTGTAACACTCTAATTCACTTCAAATTATGGTCAACTTACCTCAAATGGTCACTAATTGACCATTAGAATGTGCACTCACCATTTCATAAGCAAATCCAAGTTTCTCTCCCAAAACCCTAACCCTAATTAACCAAGCCTCCAATTCATGCATTCCACTCCTAATTTGCTATACTAATAATATAATTTATAAAAGGGGCAGCAATATGTCACTTTAAACCAAAGATTTCTCCTAACCCTAACTCATGTCCAGGCTGCCAAAACTTCATGGAATATAACCATGCTTCATTAATTCAATTTTTATCAAATTTTTAACTTAGCTCAAATTCAAGATTAGAAAGATGTAAAAGCAAAAGTTATGGCACTAACCTCTTGTAGGGCAGAATTTTCCAAGCGCAAACTTCACTTTTTCTCTTTCTTTTTGCTCCCAAAAACTTCACCAAACTGAAATATCAAGGTTTTATGTTGACACTTAGGGTTTTTGTTGAAAGAAAGCTAGGGAAAATGAAGATTTAGAAAGATTGTTAATGGAGGAGTGAGGGAGGAGGTGTAAAACGTTTTGAAGAAGAAGAAAAGGGCTGCTGTTTTTTTCTAGAATTCTGCCTCCTTTTCTTTAGTTTAATGTATTTTAATTGTCTTGCTTTAATTTGATTGGCCATAGCATTTTTAATTACCTAAGCATGACATCATAATTCCCAATTTAGCTCCTTTTTCTTTCTTTTCTTTTCTACCAAATTTCAATTTAATTTTTAACAATATTTATTCATATTTTAGATCATAATAATTATTTACTTAACTGGACAAGTCGGCCAAAAATCGTCTCTAAAGGCGAAATGACCAAAATGCCCTCCGTTTGGCTTAACGGGTCAAAATTGTCTGTACCGATTGAAAAATTTTTCTAAATATTTTCTTGGCATTCTAATGCCATAGGAACCTCAATGACCCTTCTCTGGAGTCTCAAAAATTATTTTATAATTTTTCCCCCGGGTCTAGGGCTCCTAGTTGAGAGAAGCAACTTAACTTCCTGCAGGTTACCCATCGCTTGGGCACCGGCTCATTTAACTTGGTTGTATTTTATTTCTAAAATTTTTCCTAAATTTTTCTTATTAATATTTGAGTTAATTATGGTCCCTCACTTTAGTTTAAATATTTTTCCGGATGTTCTAGCGGTCCGGACCGACACCGGTCACTGGAACAGTAGCATGTACGGAGTTGCTACCGGGAGGGTGTTACATATTTAAATTGTGTTTTATCAATGAATGATTTATGTATTGTATTTTAAATTTTTATTGTGCACCACTGAGTATTTTTATACTCAGCGATGGTTTAATTTACTGTCACAGATCAGAGCAAAGAGAAAGCAGCAGAGTGAGCTGCGAGATTGACAAGAACTTCTTGATCCCTTTTGTACGGGTATTGTTTTATACCCTTGTAATTATTTTGATGTAAATATTGTAATGTCATAAGTATCAATGTAAAGTGAGCAGTTGTCCAATAAATTGTAATAATATTATTTTTGGATTTTATATCTATAAATTTAATTTGTGCATACAATGTTGATGGAATTATTTGAAATGGTTTGTTTTCAAAATTTTGAGTTGACTTGAAATTATTTGGTGGTTGGGAGTTGTGTAAAATTATTGAAAGTGTTTTTCACAGGTATTTGAAGAACTGTTTTCTCAAAATACAGACAAAACTCTATCAAAATTTTTATAAAATTTGCGGTAAAATTAAAATAGACAAAAATTCTTACTAGTTTATAAGCTTTGAATAAATGATTTTAATTCCTATCAAAATGCTCACCACTTCCAAAATGCAAGAAAGTAGTTTTAAAATCCCTTGTAGTGTACTTAATGAATTATTGGTAGGTGAAGTTCGGTAGTTCATTAGGTATTTTACGGGATCATGTTATGCCTTACAGAGGGATAAGGTGTGACATTTTTTAGTGGTATCAGAGCATGGTTTTGCACTGAATTTTGACTATTTATGTGAACATTTCTTTGATAAGTACAACTGCTCAATTGTCTTTAATTGATACATATGACATATTTACATCATGAATATGCACTAACGGAGGTTAACCTCCTTGTGTTTGATCTCAGGAAGTAGAAAATTTGGGAAAACGGAATGGAAGAAGGAGATTATTCCGTGGAACAATCTATTGAGGCTAAGGTTCAAGTGGAAGCCTCAGCACTCCAGAACGTGAGTGGGTCAGGTACTCCAGCTCCTACTCCAGCACTGCAGTTCCCTGCTCAGTTTGCACAGCAGATGGCTGCATTTTTCCAGCAAATGGTGGGAAATGTGCCACCCCAAGCTCAGATGCAAGTACCTGTAGCACAACCACAGCCCTCAGCTCGACAATATGAAAAATTGATGAAATTTGGGGCCACCGAGTTTAAATGCATTGTGGATCCACTGGAGGCAGAGCAGTGGTTGGAAAGAATGGAACGGGTATTCAGGAAGCTACAGTGTACTAAAGAATTAAAATTTGAATATTCAGTTTCTCTTCTCCAAGGGGATGCATATGAATGGTGGAAGACCATCGCCCACAGCCTGGTTGAGCCACCTGTGTTAACCTGGTCAGATTTGTTGAGGGAGTTTCGATAAAAGTGGGTCCCCGATGCATATGTGGATATGAAGTTACAAGAATTCCTGAGTTTGAAACAAAGGGACAAAACTATAGCAGAATATGAGAGAGACTTCTCTCGACTGAGCCACTACGCTGGAAGCTTAGTCTCCACCCCCAGAGATAGATGTAAGAGGTTTGAGTCTGGGTTAAGGCCGAATCTGAGAATGCAAGTTGTGGATTTCCGATATCAGAATTTCTCTGAGTTGATCTCACAGGCCCAAGAATTGGAAAAGATAGAATCAAAAGGGGCAATGAAGAAGGGTACACAAGAGAAAGAGAAGACTAAAAGGACTACTGGACAAGCACTTAAGAGTGGTTCTGGGAAGAGGAAATAGTTTAGGGGATCCAGCACCTGTAGATCTGGCAAAGGCAGATTCTCTGGCCAAAGACCACCTCGGTCTGGTCAGCAGACCCAGCAAGCATCCTGAGGAGGTCTATCAGTACGGCAGTGTGAAACTTGTGGTAGAACTCATGGTGGGGCTTGTTTCAAGGCTATCGGTGCATGTTTTAACTGTGGAGGGAGCAGACATTTTGATAAGGATTGCACTAGTCTGCACCGATCTGGACCTTCTGCTACATGTGAAGGATCAGCCCAAGTCTCTGCACCTAGAGGGTCACAATCAGCTGCTAGAGGTAGAGGCAGAGGTATGGGTCCTGGTAACACTCTTGGGAGTCAAAGCACTGTTAACCAGCCAGTATCCAGTGGCGCACCAGTCAGAGTGTATACCATGCGTCAGAGGGAGGAAGCTGAAACATCAGACGTAGTAGTTGGTATTTTCTCCATCTTGACCAAGATGTACATGTATTATTTGATCCTGGCTCCACACATTCGTATGTTAGTGCTAGTGTGATGTGTTCTACTGCTATTCAGTGTGTACCAATGGACTATGATGTGCTAGTAACTAGTCCATTAGGCCAGGAGGTCAGGGTAAATAGACTATATAGGGACTGTCCTTTGGTGATCCAAGGACACACTTTTCTGTCTGATTTGATTGAAATGCCCTTCAGAGATTATGATATTATCTTGGGCATGGATTGGTTAGCCAGGCATCATGCGATGATTGACTGTAGACTAAAGACAGTCACTTTTGGTCTTCCTCAGTATGGTGATGTAGTAATACATGGGGAGAGGCAGTTATTACCTTCAAACATCATTTCAGCTGCACTGGCAAAAAAAATGATTAGGAAAGGGTGTGAGGCGTACTTGGCACATGTGATAGACACCCAAGTGGATAGTCCAGCTCTGAAGGACATCCCCACTGCATGTGACTTTCCGGATGTATTTCCTAATAAATTGCCAGGATTACCTCCAGAAAGAGAAGTGCAGTTTGAAATTGATGTTATGCTTGGTGTGGACCCAATCTCCATAACGCCATACAGAATGGCACCAACAGAACTAAAAGAATTGAAAGTACAATTGCAAGAGTTGCTTGACAAGGGCTTCATCCGCCTAGTGTGTCACCTTTGGGAGCGCCGGTGTTGTTTGTAAAGAAGAAGGATGGCACTCTCCGATTATGCATTGACTATCGGCAGTTAAATAAGGTGACAATAAAGAACAGATACCCATTGCCCCGCATTAATGACTTGTTTGATCAGTTGAGGGCTGCAGCTGTGTTATCCAAAATTGACCTGAGATCAGGTTATTATCAGCTAAAAGTACAAGAGTAAAGTATTTCCAAAACTGCCTTTAGAACCCGCTATGGCCATTATGAGTTCTTGGTTATGCCATTCGGATTAACTAATGCTCCAGCTGCTTTTATGGATCTGATGAACACTATCTTCAGACCATACCTCGACCAGTTTGTTGTTGTATTTATTGATGATATATTGGTCTATTCGACGAATGTAGAAGAGCATGATAGATATCTGTGGATTGTACTGCAGAGTTTGAGGGAGAAACAGCTATATGCCAAATTGTCGAAGTGTGAATTTTAGCTGAAGGAGATATCCTTTTTGGGGCACATAGTATCAGCAGAGGGTATTAAGGTAGATCCTAGCAAGATAGAAGTTGTCCTTAATTGGAAGCCACCCATAAATATCACAGAGATTCACAGTTTTCTGGATTTAGCTGGATACTACCATCGTTTTGTGAAGGGATTCTCCATGTTGGCATCTCCATTTACCAAGCTGCTTAGGAAAGATATGAAATTTCAGTGGACAGATAAATGCCAGCAAAGCTTTGATGAATTGAAAAGATGTTTGACTGAAGCTCCAGTCCTGACTTTACCTACACCGGGTAAAGAATATATAGTTTATAGCGATGCTTCTCACAATGGGTTAGGCTATGTATTGATGCAAGATCGAAATGTCATTGTCTATGCATCACGCCAGCTAAAACCGCATGAGAGGAATTATCCAACACATGACTTGGAGCTTGCATCTATTGTGTTTGCTCTTAAGATTTGGAGACATTATTTGTATGGGGAGAAGTGCTACATCTACATAGATCATAAGAGTTTGAAGTATTTAGGCACCCAGAAAGAGCTGAATTTGAGACAGAGGAGATGGATAGAGTTGATAAAAGACTATGATTGTCTAATAGACTATCAGCCAGGGAAAGCTAATGTTGTGACTGACGCCTTAAGTCGCAAGACTATGGCAAGTCTACTGGTTACTCCTTTGTCTTAGGTACATGAGTTAAGATCATTGCATGCCAGCTTAGAGATTAATGATGATGGGCAGAT
Organism: Hevea brasiliensis; assembly: GCF_030052815.1. Classification (NCBI taxonomy): domain Eukaryota; kingdom Viridiplantae; phylum Streptophyta; class Magnoliopsida; order Malpighiales; family Euphorbiaceae; genus Hevea; species Hevea brasiliensis. Next base: position 28,409,042 of record NC_079503.1, read on the forward strand.
AGTAGTTGCATGGCATGTACAGCCAGTGTTGATTGATCAGATCAGAATGGCTGCTCAGAGTGATGAAAGGTATCAGAAGCTGTTGGAAGAAGTCAGACAAGGTAAGAAACTAGAGTTTTCAATCAGAGATGATGGTCTACTGCTACACTAGGGCAGAATATGTGTTCCTAATGATGTTGATTTGAGACAGATCATTTTGAAGGAAGCACATGAGTCTCCTTTTGCCATGCACCCAGGTGGTACAAAAATATATAGAGGGCTAAAGGAGCATTACTGGTGGATGGGTATGAAAAGAGAAGTGGCAGAGTTTGTTTTCAAATGCCTAACATGTCAGCAAGTAAAGGCAGAGCATCAAGTACCCACTGGGTTGTTACATCCTCTACCAGTGCCAGAACTGAAATGGGAGAGAATAACTATGGATTTTGTGATGGGACTGCCAAAGACACAGAAAAGTTATGATGCAGTATGGGTCATTGTTGACAGATTGACTAAGTCTGCTCATTTTTTGCCAGTCCGAATGGACTACAGTTTAGACAGATTGGCCAGGTTGTACATCGATGAGATTGTGAGACTTCATGGAGTGCCAGTATCCATTGCATCAGACAAAGATCCTAGGTTCACTTCTAGATTCTGGGGTAGTCTTTAGAAAGCCCTAGGAACTAGATTGAACTTCAGTACTGCATTCCACCCAAAGACAGATGGCCAGTCTAAGAGGGTAATTTAGATCTAGGAGGACATGAGGAGACAACACCCATAGCTGTTCAGAGATTAATACCAGGTAAAATTTTGAGACGAAATTTATTTAAGGGGGGGGGGGATTGTAAAACCCCTATTTGTATTGCGTGACCCTCTCAGGAACGACTGCAAAGCCATTTTAAACTCAAATTTCAAACCATAAAATGTGACGCTGCAGTCCTTAGGACCATTACGAACACAGTGGAAAAAGAAAATCATGAAAAAGAACTGTTAAGCCAGTCAAATAATTAGGTCAGGGAGCCGAAAGAAATATTGAATTATTTGCAAACCGGGATGAACCGGCGAGGGGCAATTTGGTCAATTGACCCCGAAAGCTGACTCCTGACCTAGCTGTCAAATAAAATCGGAGAAAGAAAAATTTCGTGTGATCTAAAAATTGATTTAGTGTGATTTATGAAAATTTGAAGTTAATTATGAATTGTGTTTCCATCTTGTGAATGAAATTATGACTTTGAAAACTTATTAGATTTCTCACGAATCATTTGAATAAAATGTTTGAAATTGATCTTTGATTCACACTTAGCATGATAGTATCTTATTATTCCTCCTCCATTTATGGGGTGAGATCGGTTATCTTTCCTCCCTCTCTGGTTTACTAGTTGAGGTTGTAGATCGGATGAGTACTCATTAGCTAGCTAGCCACCTCTCTCATTGATGTCGATTAGTGGGGTTGTAGATTGCTTTGTCGTGGTGTACAACACGGCATTGATCGGAAATTTTGTGTCGTGGCTTGAGTTATGTATGAATTGGCAACACTCTGTTTCTTAAATTATTTGACTAAATTGTGTTATTATGAGTTTTGATAATTTGAGAAATATTTAAATTGTGTTTTGTCAATGAATGATTTATACATTGTATTTTAAATTTTTATTGCGCACCACTGAGTATTTTTATACTCAGCGATGGTTTAATTTACTATCACAGATAAGAGCAAGGAGAAAGCAGCGGAGTGAGCTGTGGGATTGACAAGAACTTCTTGATCCCTTTTGTACGGGTATTGTTTTATACCCTTGTAATTGTTTTGATGTAAATACTGTAATGTCATAAGTATCAATTTAAAGTGAACAGTTGTATAATAAATTGTAATACTATTATTTTTGGATTTTATATCTGTAAATTTAATTTGTGCATACAATGTTGATGGAATTATTTGAAATGGTGTGTTCAAAATTTTGAGTTGACTTGAAATTATTTGGTGGTTGGGAGTTGTGTAAAATTATTGAAAGTGTTTTTCACAGGTATTTGAAGAACTGCTTTCTCAAAATAGAGATAGAACTCTGTCAAAATTTTTATAAAATTTGCAGTAAAATTAAAATGGACAAAAATTCTTACTAGTTTATAAGCTTTGAATAAATGATTTTAATTCCTATCAAAATGCTCACCACTTCTAAAATGCAAGAAAATAGTTTTAAAATCTCTTGTAGTGTACTTAATGAATTATCGGTAGGTGAAGTTCGATAGTTCATTAGGTATTCTACGGGATCATGTTATGCCTTACAGAGGGATAAGGTGCGACAGTTTCTGATGAGAAAAATCTTTTTAATCAAGAACTGGAATTAAAAGAGAACATAATATTCATAGGAAATGGGGTTTGACATAAACCATGACTCCAGCTCGAATTGGGATTTTGTAATAGAGAGATTCTAGTGCATGGTAACATATGATTATAGGTTCATTTAAGGTAAACCTTATTACTGATTAGGTGGCCATGGCATGCTATGCTAGGTGTTAACAATGGTCTATGAGGTACATAAAATGATTTAGAGAAATCATTTATGGTAAGAAAGAGTTCTGATCATATTAAGAGTTGATATCATGTCTCATTGTCAATTAGTGATGAGCCTAGTAAGTCACACACATACGCAAGTAATCCCCAAATTAAATATGATTTAATTAATTAATTAAAGAGTTTAATTGATTAATTAAATAGGTTTGGTTTGTAATTAGATTGCAAAGTCCCTAGCATGACTTGAAATCAAATCTAGGTTATTGGATGTATAGTATAAGTTAAATTTATATTTAAAGTGTTTAAATATGAATTTAATTAATGAGAATTTAATTAATAGAGATTAATTAATTAATTTATATTTGATATAAATTAATTAGAAGAAGATAAATAATTATTTTGGATTGAGAACTCAAAATTAAGACAAATGGGCATTTTGGTCATTTCACAGAATGACATATGACGCCATGGGATGGTGACACATGGCATGTCACACCTTATCCCTGGTAAGGCATAACATGTTCCCGTAGCATACCTAATGAATTACCGAACTCCACCTACTGATAACCCAATAGTTATGCTACAAAAGATTTTAAAACAATCATAGCTTTTTATCTTATCAATTTTTTTGCAGAAAACTGCATGAGAATAGTTAAAATTCCATATAAACAATCATTGGAAATAATGATAGAATAAATATTGCAAAAGTTACATTTTCATAAGTCTCAAAGTGAAATACAACATCGTCACAAACTCAAAATGTGATAGCAATGATGTGCTTTTAAATACAAACTTGCTCAATGTCCATACATCCATACATATAGGTACAAAATATATCAAAAGGAAATTACAGGGGTATACCTACTATATATACCCACAATCAAAACAAAAATGCTACTTCCAAGTCTTTCACTCAGCAGCCTTCTCCTTTCCCTTTTCTGCGACAGCAACTATCGTTGAGTATATCACTCAGTGGTGCAAAACTAAAATTTTAAAACTTAAGGTAAAACACAATTTGTCAAAGCATAATAAATCACATCCTTTTCAAGCATGAAAACATCACAATAGTTCTAAGTTCATAAGAGCCATTTATTAAAATAACATTTCAAATTATAAATCACACTTCATAAATCACAATTGACAAAGCATTAGTGTTGCCAACATCAACACACAGTTTAGGCCATGACACAAAATTTCAAGATCAGTGTTGTGTTGTACACCACGACAAAGCAATCTTAACCTCACTAATCGTTATTAATGAGGGAAGGGCTAGCTAGCTAATGAGTACTCATGTAGTCTTACCCCACTAACCGTTATTAATGGGAGACATAATCAATATCAATTATCAACCCCAAGTAGCCATTACTACTGGGGAGTTCGGAAAGGGACTGTCATGCTAACTATGGTTTCAAAACAGTTTTCAAAAATTTTCCACTCAACAATCACATTTATAAACCAATAAACACATTTAAATTCATCATAATATCCATATAAAGGTGGCAACACCCAAATTTCTCAAATGCAAGAGAAAAACAATATTTCAGTCAAAGTAAACTTGTTCAAAGCAAACTCATTCAAATAAACACATTCCAAATAATTTATAAGTATAAAAACGAATAAAAGGTTAGTTGTGCACAAACCTTCAATAATTCTCCTTTCTTGTCACCTACTTCTCCTTGTCCGTTCCCACTTCTCTTTTTACTGAAAATACACAAATAGAATACCTCAATACTAATCTCAATTGCTGCCAAGAACTCATTACATGAATGTCTAATGCATCCCAAATTAGCTTTGTAAATTTTAAAGTGTTTTGGTTTTGGACAACTTGGTGCCCCAATCTTTGAACTCAATTTTTACCTAGATTCAATCATAACTTGATGAGGTGTGCTTCATGAAAATTGTTCATCTAGGTCTTAACATTATTTTTCTTTTTGAATCGCCTAATTCGGAGCTGTGTAGCTCAAGTTATGCCCAAAACACGATTACTGTTCACGTCACTGTTCATGCTGCAAATTTAGTTATAGCAGATTTATCGATCCAACTTCGTTTAGCAATTTGATCAAGTTAAGTACAAAATTTGGTCTAATGTTCTGCATATGAAACGTTCTACTATGTCTTAGGTTTCCATCGGTTCAATAATCGCCTAAATCGGAGTTTTCTAGAGAGAGTTATAGCCTTGCAAAATTTACTATTCATTTGGTCAATTTTAGGTGCCTAGATTCTGGCAGATTCAGTGACCGGAATTCGTTCTGCAATTTGATTGAGTTAAGTTCATAATTTGGCTTAACATTCTTCATATGAAATGTTCTACTATATCTTAGTTTACATCAGTTCAAGAATCACCTAAATTAGTGTTTTCTAGAGAGAGTTATGGCTATTTAAACTTTACTGTTCACGTGCATAATTCTGCAAGTTCCGGAATTTTATCTCCCATTTCAAGGCTCATTTCGGGTAGCTTAAGGTCATTTTCAACGCAGGGTATCTTCATGAAAATTCTAGCGCTTTGTCTTAAGTTTCGTTTCCAATTGGTTTCACACCAATTGGAGTTATATAGCTTAAGTTATGGGCTTCCAAACACACTGAATTCAGTGTGCAAAATTCTGCCCTAAGTTCAATTTTTCATTTCTTCAATTACTTCCATTAACCAACCTCAATTCACATTTAATTCACCCAAAATGACTATAATTTAGCATTGACACATCAATGACACTTCCTAGCACAAACCCCATAATTTTCAAACGCCAAAGTTTGTAATTTTCTCTAATCCTACCATTTCATTACTTCCATTCATCAACCCAATGTCAATTCAAACTAAATAAACCTCAAATGATCATAATTTAACACTACACACACAAATTTCACTCTCTAGCACCAAAACTCCAATTTTTCCATAAACCCTAATCTCCCATAATTAAATTTATACACATTTCATGCAATTTCTTTACTCTAATCATGCACACTACTTCAACTAAGCTTGATTTCATTATCATTTTCATTAAAAAACATCAAACCCTAATTTTTCTCCAATTTGGCCAAAACCCTAGTTTAGATTCCATACATGTTTTTTTTTTTTTTCATTTTCTTACAAAATTTCATGCCTTCTCATGTAAATTCATCGCACCCAAACTTGATTCAAAGCATATTTAGTTAATCAAGCATGAAAGAGAGAGCTTACCTCACTTGATGATTTTTCCCACTTCTAATCTCTTCCAAATCTTGTTCCTCTTCTAATCTCTTATTTCCCCTTGCTTTTGATCTCTCAATCAATGTTTAATTTTATGTTCTCTATCAATTAGGTGCAAAACCCATAGAGAAAAAGCAAGGAATTGAGTTTTGAGAATGGGTGTCAATGGATAAAGAAGGAAGAAGAAAAAAGAAAGAAAGAGAGAAGGAGAGAGGGTGGGTGGTAACTAAATGGGAGAGAAGAGGGTTTTTCCCTTTATATATTTATCCCTATTTTTTTATTTATTTAATTCATTTAATTGAGTTATCCATAGCCCATTGATACTAAAATTTTAATTGGGTCAAAATGGAATTAAAATTCTAGATTTTGATTTCTTTTATTTTCTTTTCACTTTATACTTGAATTCTTTTCCTAAAAAAATTATTTCATAATTCAATTCATTAATTTCACTTAAATTAATTAACATTTTGGTCAAAAGTCAATTTTTGACGTGAATTGACCAAAATGCCCCTCATCGGGTCATAATCCTTCTTTTTCATGATACCCATTAAATCCTTAGGCCTTTGGTTTAATTGAATTTTTATTGTGTCTATCTCAATTAATTTTGCATTTATTTTTAATCCTCAAGGTGTTCTTTGAATAGTACTAGTCACAGGCTAAAAATGGTACTATTCATAACTCGGAGGTTCGGGGTGTTGCAATTCTCCCCTGCTTAAAAATAAAATTTCGTCCTCGAAATTTATCTGGTCTCATTCTCTGAATAGCTGTGGGTGCTGTCTCCTCATGTCCTCCTCATGCTCCCATGTAGCCTCCTAGCCTGAATGATGGTTCCACAGCACTTTGACTAGAGGTATCTGTTTGTTCCTCAGCTGTTTTACCTCATATGCCAAGATCTTTATGGGCTCTTCATCATATGTCAGGTCTGGATTCACTTCAATCTCCTCTACTGGCAAAATGTGAGAGGGGTCTGATCTGTACCTCCTCAACATGGAGACATGGAAGACATTGTGAATCTTTTCCAACTGCGGAGGCAATGCAAGTCTATATGCCAATGGACCCACTCTTTCTAGAATCTCATACGGCCCAATGAAGTGAAGACTTAGTTTCCCCTTTCTACCAAACCTCATGATCCTCTTCCATGGGAAAACTTTCAGGAACACCATGTCACCCACACTATACTGAATATCTCTTCTCTTTAGGTCAATGTAGGACTTTTGTCTATTCGTTGCAACTTTGAGTCTGTCTCTAATGAGCTTAACCTTTTCTTCTATCTGCTGTACTAATTCTAGGCCAATCAACTTTCTCTCGCCCACTTCATCCCAACACAAGGGAGTTCTACACTTTCTGCCATAAAAGTGCTTCGTATGGAGGCATCCCGATACTTGACTGATAACTGTTATTGTAGGCAAATTCAATTAAAGGCAAGTGTGAGTCCCAACTTCCCTCAAATTCAATCACACAAGCTCTAAGCATGTCCTCTAAAATCTGAATGATCCTTTCAGACTGGCCATCTGTCTATGGATGGAATGTTGAACTGAAGTTCAATCTAGTTCCTAGGGCTTTTTGGAGACTACCCCAGAATCTAGAAGTGAACCTAGGATCTCTATCAGACACAATAGACACTGGCACTCCATGTAACCTCACTACTTCATCAATGTATAGTTTGGCCAATTTTTCTAGGCTGTAATCCATCCTCACTGGCAAAAAGTGTACAGACTTGGTCAATCTATCAACAATAACCCAAACTGCATCATGATTCTTTTGTGTACATGAGAGTCCTGTCACGAAATCTATAGTGATTCTTTCCCATTTCCACTTGGGAATTGGCAATGGATGTAGCAACCCTGCAGGCACTTGGTGTTCTGCCTTTACTTGCTGACAATTTAGGCATTTGGCAACATATTCTGCAATATTTTCTTCATTCGTCTCCACCAATAGTGCTCTTTCACACTTCTATACATTTTGGTTCCACCAGGGTGCATTGCAAAAGGTGAATCATGTGCTTCCTTTAAAATGGTCTGCCTCAGTTTAACATTCTCAGGAATGCACATTCTACCCTTATATAAAAACAAGCCCTCATCATTTACTGATAATTCTGGTTTCTTGCCATCCTAAGCCTCTTCCATCAACTTCGCATACTTATCATCCTTCTGTGCAACTGCTTTAATTTGTTTTGCCAGCATTGGCTTCACTTGCCAAGTAGCTACCATCTGCCCATCTTCATCAATCTTTAAATTAGCATGCAATGCCCTTAACTCATGCACCATGGACAATGGAGAAACCATTAAACTAGCCATAGTCTTACGACTTAAAGCATCAGCTACAACATATGCCTTTTCAGGTTGATAGTCTATCAAGCAATCATAATCTTTTATCAGCTCTAACCATCTCCTCTGCCTCAAATTTAACTCCTTCTGTGTGCCCAAGTATTTCAAACTTTTATGATTTGTGTATATGTAACATCTCTCTCCATACAAGTAATGTCTCCAGATCTTCAAGGCAAAGACAATGACTGCCAGCTCCAAGTCATGCATAGGATAATTCCTCTCATGCGGTTTAAGCTGGCATGAAGCATAGGCAATGACATTTCTATCTTGTATCAACATACAACCTAATCCGTTATGAGAAGCATCACTATATATGGTATACTCCTTACCCAAAGTGGGTAAGGTTAAGACTGGAGCTTCAGTTAAACTCCTCTTTGACTCATCAAAACATTCCTGGCACCAATCAGTCTACTGATATTTTACATCCTTCCTAAGTAGCTTGGTCAGTGGAGATGCTAGCATGGAGAATCCCTTTACAAACCTTCGGTAATACCCGGCTAAACCAAGGAAAATCTAAACTTTCGTGACATTTTTGGGTGGCTTGCAATTAAGAATGGCTTCTACTTTGCTAGGATCCACCTGGATACCCTCTGCATATACAATATGCCCCAAGAATGTAATCTCATTTAGCCAAAACTCACATTTCGATAGTTTGGCATACAACTGCTTCTCCTTCAAAGTCTGTAATACTATCCTCAAGTGCTTGTCGTATTCCTCTACATTCTTTGAGTACACCAAAATATCATCAATGAACACTATAACAAACTGGTCCAAATATGGCCTGAAGATAGTGTTCATCAGGCCTATAAAGGCAACTGGAGCATTAATCAACCCGAATGGCATTACCAAGAACTCATAGTGGCCATACCGAGTCCTAGAGGCAGTTTTAGGAATACTTTGCTTCTGCACCATCAACTGGTAGTAGCCCGATCTCAAGTCAATTTTGGAGAATATAGTTGCATCCTTCAACTGATCAAACAAATCATTGATTCGTGGTAGAGGATATCTATTCTTTATGGTCACCTTATTCAACTGTCTGTAGTCTATGCATAGGCAGAGTACCATCCTTCTTCTTCACAAATAATACTGGTGCTCCCCAAGGTGACATGCTAGGGTGGATGAAACCCTTATCTAATAATTCCTGCAATTGCACCTTCAACTCTTTCAACACAGCAGGTGCCATCCTATAAGGATTGACGGAGATTGGCTCCACACTAGGCATAGTCTCAATTTCAAACTGCACCTCTCTTTTCGAAGGCAATCTCGGCAATTCTTCTAGAAAGACATCTGGAAAATCACATACCATAGGAATATCTTTAAGATCTGGAGTCCCCACCCGGGTGTCTATCACATGAGCTAGATAAGCTTCACATCCATTTCTAATCATCTTTCTAGAAAGTGCAGCTGAAATGATGTTGGATGGCAAAAACTACCTCTCCCCGTGTATCACTACGTCTACATACTCGAGAAGACCAAAAGTGACTGTCTTCAGTCTACAGTCGATCATGGCATGATGCCTGGCTAACCAATCCATGCCCAAGATGATATCATAATCTCGAAAGGGCATTTCAATTAAGTTTGATAAGAATGTATGTCTTTGGATCACTAGAGGACAATCCTTATACAATTTGTTCACCCTAACCTCTTCTCCTAAAAGACTAGTCACTAGCACATCATAATCCATTTTCAAGCAAGGAATGGCAACAGAACATGCAATACTGGCACTAGCATAAGAATGTATAGAACTAGGGTCAAACAGCACATATACATCTCTACCAATGATGGAGAAAGTACCAGCTACAACATCTGATGTCTCATCTTCATCCCTTTGGCGCATGGTGTATACCCTAACTGATGCACCACTCTGCTCTGGTTGGCTCGCTGTGCCCTGGCTGCTAAAAGTGTTACCTCTACCCCTGCCTCTGCCTCTACTAACTATTTGTTGTCCTCTGGAAGCAGAACCTTGAACATATCCCTCAGTGGTGGTAGGCGGCCCAGACCTGCGAGCACTAGTGCAATCTCTAGCAAAATGCCCACTTCCACCACAGTTGTAGCAGGCTCCTATAGCCTTATAACATACTCCTTCATGAGTCTTGCCACAAGTCTCACAAGCACGGGTAGGAAAGGAACCCCTAGATGTCTGCTGTCCGAATCTAGGTGGCCTCTACCCTGAAAATTTTCCCTTACTAGATCTTCTGTTACTTAGTCCCCCAAAGCTCTTCTCTTACCTAGATTGCTACTTGAACTCTGACTTGAAGTTTTCTCACTTTTCTCTTTTTCTTTTGTTCCCTTTTTAACAGCCCCTTCTAACTCAATCCTCTCTAATTCCAAGGCATGGGATAGCAATTCTGAGAAGTTCTCATGTCGGAACCCAACCACTTGCATTTGTAAGCTAGGCCTCAATCCGGCCTCAAACCGTTTGCATCTGTCTCTACTAGTAGTGAGTAAGCTTCCAGCATATTGGCTGAAGTAGGAAAAGTCTCTCTCATACTCGGCTACAGTCCTGTTCCCTTGCTTCAAATTGAGAAACTCCTATAGCTTCATATCTACATATGTGTCAGGAACATACTTCTGTCTAAATTCTCTAAGAAAGTCATCCCATGTCAACACAGGGGCCTCAACCAAACTGTGAGGAATGGTCTTCCACCACTCATATGTATCTCCATGCAGTAGAGAGACCAAGTATTCGAACTTCAAATCATTGGTGCAGTATAGTTTCTTGAATACTCTCTCCATCCGTTCTAACCATTGCTCAGCTTCCAATGGGTCCATTGTACCCTTGAACTCCATTGCCCCAGACTTCATTAACTTGTCATATTGTCTAGCTGGGGATGGTGGTTGCACTGGAGGTGCTTGCACAGGAGCATTTGCTAAAATAGTGCAGCCATCTACTGAGCGAACTGACCAGGAAACTACATGGGTGGGACGGGTGTAGCTTACCCACTATCATTCTAAGGAGCTGGGGCCTCCCCCTGTACCTCAACTGCTACGGATTGTTCTACCGTGTGATCCCCCTCTTCCATACTGAATCACAAAGAATTCTACTCCCTGGACAACCAACACAAGGAGATTTCCCTCCATTAATCCATATTTATGATGTAATGTACTATATGTATCAATTAATGACAGTTAAGCAGTTGTACTTATAAAAAATTTTCAAAAATGCAATTTCAAAACTTGTATAAAAATCAAAGCTCTGATACCACTAAAACATGTCACACCTTATCCCTGGTAAGGCATGACATGTTCCCGTAGCATACCTAATGAATTACTGAACTCCACCTACTGATAACCCAATAGTTATGCTACAAAGGATTTTAAAACAATCATAGCTTTTTATCTTATCAATTCTTTTGAGGAAAACTGCATGAGAATAGTTAAAATTCTATGTAAACAATCATTGAAAATAATGATAGAATAAATATTGCAAAAGTTACATTTTCATAAGTCTCAAAGTGAAATACAACATCGTCATAAACTCAAAATGTTATAGCAATGCCCTGCTTTTAAATACAAACTGCTCAATGTCCGTACATCCATACATATAGGTACAAAATACATCAAAAGGAAATTACAGGTATACACCTACTATATATACCCACAATCAAAACCAAAATGCTTCTTCCAAGTCTCTCACTCAATAGCCTTCTCCTTTCCCTTTTCTGCGACAATATAAAGAAACTATCACTGAGTATATCACTCAGTGGTGCACAACTAAAATTTTAAAACTTAAGATAAAACATAATTTGTCAAAGCATAATAAATCACATCCTTCTCAAGCATGAAAACATCACAATAGTTATAAGTTTATAAGAGCCATTTATTGAAATAACATTTCAAATTAGAAATCACACTTTATAAATCACAATTGACAAAGCATTAGTGTTACCAACATCAACACACAGTTTAGGCCATGACACAAAATTTCACGATTAGTGCCGTGTTGTATACCACGACAAAGCAATCTCAACCTCACTAACCGTTATTAATGAGGGAAGGGCTAGCTAGCTAATGAGTATTCATGTAGTCTTACCTCACTAACCATTATTAATGGGAGACATAATCAATATCAATTATCAACCCCAAATAGTCGTTACTACTGGGGAGTTCCTAAAGGGACTGTCATGCTAACTGTGGTTTCAAAATAGTTTTCAAAAATTTTCCACTCAACAATCACATTTATAAACCAATAAACACATTTAAATTCATCATAATATCCACATAAAGGTAGCAACACCCAAATTTCTCAAATGCAAGAGAAAAACAATATTTCGGTCAAAGTAAACTTGTTCAAAGCAAACTCATTCAAATAAACACATTCCAAACAATTTACAAGTTTAAAAATGAAGAAAAGGTTAGTTGTGCACAAACCTTCAATAATTCTCCTTCCTTGTTACCTACTGAAGGAACAGAAGCGTGAAAAACACAAGTTTATACCATTGAATTCAAAAATTTTCACTTTGGGTCACATGCATTGTGACACCCCATACCCGTGTACAGTATACTCGAGTAAGCAATGTCACACGGTGTATCGGCACACTCTAATATACCTTAATTAATTTTTATCATGCTTTTCAATATAACTTATGAAATATAATGTATTTGAGCCATTTAGCGAAATTATAATTTATTTGAGGTTCTGAAAATTTTAAAGAAAATCCGGCAGAGTACCGGCTAAAAATGGAGAAAACAGTTCTTTGGAACCTGTGAAAAACACTTCCAATAATCGTATTCAGTCATTCTCAAACTCCAATGTCATTACAAACTCAATATTTTTCAATTCCAATTCTCAATCATCATTTCTCAGGGTACTCATATATAAACAACAAATAAATACTCAAATTACTTCCATACATAACCATAAATCTTCATTATTTACATGAACCTCAAAATACATTACATAAGTTCATTTACATATGAGAAAATAGAAATTTAGTTACAAAATACCAAAATGACACCTAGTGTCCTACCAATGCACTGCAGAAGTTGAGGTGACACGGACACTGTGCAGAACTGCAGGATGGACTCACCCAGTCTGCGGTCTACTGGGCTCACGATCTGTATCTCCAGAACCTGTGCGTGGCAAAAGCAACGCACTAAGCAATAATGCTTAGTGGTGCAATAATAAAATAAAAGAAAATAGCAGAAAATAAATATGTATTTAATGTATGTCTTATTTGTTTTGTATCTGTTATATTCATTTATTTCTTTAACTTTGTCCATTTTCATTCATTTGGCTGCCCAAGTAACCTATACTAGACGACTGGACTGGATAAACGGGTAAACTGGCACTGGGTATCAAGTACCTCGGGCTGTCACACCATCGGTCACATATGTATCTCCAAGTGTGCAACAGAATAGCTAACAAGCTGTAAATAATATTAGGCACGATGCCACATCTCAATACAAGGTCAGAATGGCTAAAAGCCATGAAATCACAGAATGGCATATTGCCATGTGCAGTACTGCTAACTGAACCCTATTGGCATGCCAAACTATCCAAACCAATCTTGTTAGGTATACTAGGGCATTTGATACTTTAAAATTCTTCAATTTGTGAATTTCAAGTTTTGATGTCACTATTCACTTCATCGGTCAACAAAAAAAAGTTGACTTTTGGATAGAAAATAGGTGCATTGGTTTTAACACTCCCAATGTACCACATTTTACATTTAAAACTTGTTAGAATTGAGCACCCATACCATTTCTAAACTTAAAACCAAGAGGGTAGAATTTTCAGTTTTTGAAGCCTAAATTTACTGTTTTATTAAGCACTGTTGCGGTGGGAATTTGAGGAAATGGTAAACATGAAAGTTGTTCCTTATTTTGTCTAGTTGGATTTCGTTTTTTGAATCACTCCATTTGGAGTTTTGTAGCTCCAGATATGGTCCAAAAACCACAGCTGGCCGGATTGAAAAAACTGCAGAATTACCAAATCTACAGTACCATGAACAGTGACTGTGACTGCCATTTGGGTTAGGTTCTGGTCATAATTTGGGGTAGGTTTCTTCAGGAAAGTTGTTTTTCTATGTCTTAACTTGTTGCTATAAAAATTTCAGGTCAATTGACCATTTCTACAGTGAGTTATGGCCAAATGAACAGTTACTGTTCATTTGGTCATTCTGCAGAATTGGCTTGCAGGGTACCCGGATTGGTGCCAACTTTTGGTCCTCTTGCTTTGGTCTTTTGGGCATGGTTTCTTTAGCAAAAATGTGCCATTATAAGTCTAGTTTCATGTCCAATTGGCCAAACACCAATTGAACCTACACAGCCAAAGTTATGGCTGTCCAAGTGGGCTGGAATCACAGCCTCATTGCTGCTGTCACTAGGCAGCCTATACATTTCACTTTGCCATGCATTAGTTCAGTTCAAATTATGATTAACTTGCCTCAAATGGTCACTAATTGACCATTAGAATGTCCATTAATCATTTCATAAGCCAAGTCAAATTTTTCATTCCCAAAACCCTAATTTTCCCTTTTAATTCACCCATACACCTAGTTAAGCACTTTCATTAATTATATATGTGTATATACACCTTAAATACAATCTCTAATTCATTCTAAGTCCATTAAAACCATCAAAAACACTCCATCATTGTTCCTTCCTTAGGGCTGCCGAAATTAATGGTAGGCATACACACAAAGTTGGTTCATTTAATTCACAAATTCATGTTGATTTCAAGTCCCTAACATGGAAAATAAGGGTTTTAGGTAGATAGGTGCACTAACCTCTTTGTAGGGCAGAATTTTCCAAGCTTCAACTTCACTTTCTTTTGTTTTCTTGGCTGCCAAACACTCTAGCAAGGTTGGGTGACAAATTTTAGTGAAGACAACTAGGGCTTTTGGTGGAAGAAAGCTAGGGAAAATCAAGCTTGAAAAAGCTTGCAAATAGGTAACAATGGTGGAGGTTCACGGCAAGAGGAAGAAAAAGAAAGAGAAGTCTGATTTTCTTTCCATTTTCCAGCCTATTTTGGCTTTTTAAACACATTTATGCCATGTGTCAACACTTGAGTGGGTAAAGGCACACTAATGACATCATGTGATGTCATAAATTCCCATTTAATTCATTTTTTTTTCTTTTCTTTTCTACTCATTTTCAATTCAATTTTTAGTAATATTTATTCATATTTTAGATCATAATAATTATTTACTTAACTGGACAAGTCGGCCAAAAATCGTCTCTGAAGGCGAAATGACCAAAATGCCCTCTGTTTGGCTTAACGGGTCAAAATTATCTGTACCGATTGAAAAATTTTCCTAAATATTTTCTTGGCATTCTAATGCCATAGGAACCTCAATGACCCTTCTCTGAAGTCCCAAAAATTATTTTATGAATTTTTACCAGGGTCTAGGGCTCCTAGTTGCGAACCGCAACTTCCTCTGGTTACCCATCGCTTGGGCACCTCATTTAACTTAGTCAGATTTTATTTCTAAAATTTTTACTAAATTTTTCTTATCAATATTTGAGTTATTTATGGTTCCTCACTTTAGTTTAAATATTTTTCCGAACGTTCTAGCTGTCCGGACCGACACCGGTCACCAGAACAGTAGAATGTACGGAGTTGCTACCGGGAGGGTGTTACAACTCTTCCCCTCTAATTTAAATTTCGTCCTCGAAATTTACCTGATGCAAACAGTTGAGGGAACTATTGCCTCATCGTCTCTTCACTTTCCCAAGTTGCCTCCTCGGTGTTGTGGTGCCTCCAAAGCACTTTCACCAATGGAATCTGCTTATTCCTCAACTCTTTCACTTCCCGAGCTAGGATCCGTAGTGGTTCTTCTTCATATGTCAAATTTGGTTGTATTTCAATTTCTTCCCTGGAGATGACATGTGAAGGATCTGAGCGGTATCTTCTAAGCATGGACACATGGAACACATTGTGGATCTTGTCCAGCTTTGGTAGTAAAGCTAGCTTATAGGCCACTGGTCCCACACGTTCAATGATTTCATATGGGCCAATGAACCTAGGGCTCAACTTACCTTTTCTTCCAAACCTCAATACCTTCTTCCATGGTGACACCTTGAGGAACACTTTGTCGCCAACCGCATATTCTATTTCTTTTCTCTTCAGGTCGGCATAAGATTTACATGCATGCGAGGTAACCTTCAGATTGGCTTTGATTAGTTTCACTTTCTCCTCGATCTGTTTCACAGTGTCCGCCCCACCAGCTTGTCTTCGCCCAATTCAGTCCAGCACACTGGAGTTCTACATTTCCTCCCATACAGTGCTTCATATGGGGCCATTTGGATGCTAGCTTGGTAGCTATTGTTGTATGCAAATTCTACCAGTGGGAGGTATCTATCCCAACTTCCCTCAAACTCAATGACACAACTCCTCAGCATATCCTCAAGGACCTGACATATATTTCATGTTATTGTTATCATTTTAATTCAATATTTGTATCAATTCCATTGGTTTCAATTGTTTACCTGGATTACTCTTTCTGATTGCCCATCCGTCTGAGGATGGAAAGCTGTGCTGAAGTTGAGTTGTGTACCCAAGGACTCATGTAACTTCTTCCAAAATCTCGATGTAAACCTTGGGTCTCGATCAGATATGATGGAAAGTGGAATTCCATGCAGTCTAACTATCTCACTGATATACAATTCTGCTAACTTCTCCAGTGAGTAGTCAGTCCTAATCGCGAGAAAGTGTCTTGACTTAGTCAATCTATCAACTATAACCCATACTGCATCATGTTTCTTATGGGTTAGAAGTAGAACACAAACAAAAACAATGGTGACCCGATCCCATTTCCATTCAGGTATGCGTATAGGCTGTAGCAAACCCGATGGAACTTGATGTTCTGCCTTGACTTGATGACATGTCAAGCATTTAGTCACGTAGTCAGCTATGTCTTTCTTCATACCAGGCCACCAATGCTGAAGCTTCAGATCATGATACATCTTTGTACTCCCTAGGTGAATAGCATATACACTGGTGTGTGCCTCTTTTAGAATACTGGCCTTCAATTCCCCATTATCCGGTACACACAGTCTTCCTTTATGTCTGAGACACCCATCTGCTTTCACCCCATAGTCGATTGCTTTTCCCTCGAGATTTTGCTCATAATAGCCATTAACTTTTCATCCGCCTTTTGCCCATCTAAAATCTGCTTTGTGAGTTTGGCCTCATTTGCAACTCAGCCAAAATAGCTCCATCTCGAACCAAAGATAGACGGGCATTCAGTGATCTCAAGGCTGTCATGGATTTTCTGCTCAAAGCATCAGCAACAACATTTGCCTTCCCAGGATGGTAGTCAATTACACAATCATAATCCTTCAGGAACTCAATCCATCGCCTCTGTCTAAGGTTGAGCTCCTTCTGAGTTGGCAAATATTTCAGGCTTTTGTGGTCTGTGTAAATGTAACACTTTTCACCATACAAGTAATGCCTCCATATCTTCAGTGCGAAGATAATTGCTGCAAGCTCTAGATCATGGGTAGGGTAGTTCTGTTCATGTGGCCTTAGCTGCCTGGAAGCATAAGCGACCACCTTCCCCTCTTGCATCATACACACCCTAACCCATTATGTGAGGCATCACTGTAGACTACAAAGTCCTTTCACGACCTTGGTGTTAACTGCTGGTGCCTCTGTCAACATAGCCTTCAACTTCTCAAACCAGTCCGACACTTGTCGTTCGGTCAAATTTGACATTCTTGTGTAACGACTTGGTCATTGGAGCGGCTATTAAGGAAAATCCTTCACAAATCTCTGTAATACCAGCTAGCCCCAGAAGCTTCGACCTCGATTGTATTTAGGAGGCTTCCATTCCATCACTGCTTCTATTTTCTTGGGATCCACCCTAATCCCATCAGCTGACACTATGTATCCAAGGAATGCAATCTCATTCAACCAAAAGTCACACTTGGACAATTTAGCATATAGCTTCTTTTCTCTCAGGGTTTGCAGAACAATTCTCAAATGTTCGTCATGTTCTTTCCTGGTCTTGGAATACACCAAAATATCATCAATAAAGACCACTACGAACCGATCTAAGTGTGGATGGAAGATACGGTTCATAAGGTCCATGAATGCCGCTGGTGCATTTGTTAGGCCAAAGGGCATCACTAGAAACTTAAAATGCCCATATCGGGTCCTGAATGCAGTCTTGGGCACATCTACATCCTTCACCCTCAACTGATGATACCCTGATCTGAGATCAATTTTAGAAAATACTCCTGCTCCCTTCAACTGATCAAACAGATCATCAATTCTAGGCAACGGATATTTGTTCTTCACAGTCACTTTATTCAATCACAGAATCGATAAATAGCCTCAAAGTCCCATCCTTATTCTTAACAAAGCGACCTTGGAGCTCCCCATGGTGACACACTGGGGCGTATGAACCCCTTATCAAGCAACTCTTGCAACTGAGTTTTCAACTCCCTCAATTCCGTGGGTGCCATCCTATAAGGAGCAATGGAAATGGGTGTTGTACCCGGCAGTGTCTCAATAGCAAATTCAACTTCCCTTTTTGGTGGCAAACCAGGTAATTCTTCAGGAAACACATCTGGGAAGTCTTTTACTGTAGGTATGTCACTCAGGTTTGGCTTAGCCTGCCTAGTATCCACCACATGTGCTAGGTAGGCTTCACAACCTTTTCTCATCATTCTTCTTGCAACTGTGGCTGAGATGACATTGGACAGGAAATCTGTCCTTTCCCCCACAACTGTGATCTCATTACCCCCAGGAGTTTTCAAAGTAATCCTCTTCAGTTTATAATCAACCATTGCCTAATGACGTGACAACCAGTCCATTCCCAAAATTACGTCAAACTCGTGGAAGGGCAACTCAATCAGGTCTGCCAAGAATTCATACCCCTGAATCCTTAATGGGCAACCCTTGTATACTTTGTTTACCACTACACTATGGCCCAATGGATTAGTGACCAGAATGTCTTGGTCACTCTCCCCTACTAGTATCCCCCTTTCTACGGGTAGGTTGATGCAGATGTATGAATGAGTGGATCCTGGATCCACCAATGCATGCACAGGTGTATTGTAGAGGGAGAACATACCCCTGACGACGTCCGAGGCATCTTGCTCCTCTTGAGCTCTCAGGGCATAAGCTCTGGTGGTCTGCTGTCAGGCCTCTCTGCTGGCTCAGATGCAGGCCTTTGTGATGGTCCCATAGCCTCAGATTTGCCAGATTTTCTACCCCTCTGTGGTGCAGGAGCAGGTCGGTCTGCTTGTGTTGGAGCAGCTGTAGTAGTTCTGCGTGGACAATTCTTCAACTGATGCTCTGTTGACCCACACCTTAAGCAGGCACCAGTCACTCTCCAACACTCCCCCTTGTGCCATTTCAAACAGTGTGGACATGCAGAAGATGCTGGGGCTGGTCCCCTGAACCCCATCGCTGGAGAGCTGCCCACTGATGGTGTGGACTGACCTCTCCTAGCGGTAAACTGTGGCCTGGGCCCCTAAGACTGACCCTGACCGTGTGGCTGACCCAAACTCTGTGCAGGTGGACCCTTGAACCTCTTCTCATATGCAGGAGCTGAACTAGACTGACCTGGGCTCCTCTTCTGCTGTCTATCCCTTCTGGTCTGCTCACTGATTCTTACTTTTTCAACTTTTATTGCAGCTTCCACTAACTTGGTAAATTCTGTGATTCCCAGGGCAGTGAGCTGGATCTTTATGTTGTCATTTAGTCCCTCTTCAAATCTCATACACCTTTCAGCTTCATTAGGGACTATCTCCCTTCCGTAGCGGCTTAATCGGACGAATTCCTTCTCATACTCGGCCACTGACACCTGTCTTTGCCTCAAGTTAATAAATTCCCTTCTTCTCTCTTCTAGGTATACAGTACCCACATATTTCTTCTTGAGTTCAGAGAGGAAGAAGTCCCAAGTTATTATTTCTGGCTGTACTTCACTGGACACCGTATCCCACCATTCATAAGCATCATCTTGTAATAGAGATATGGCAGCTTCCAAGTTTTGCTCTGGGGTGCAGTGGAGTTGTTTTAGAACTCTGCCTGTTCTGTTCAACCAATTTTTAATTTGCATGGAATCATCTTCTCTCTTGCCAAAGAAATCCACTGCTCCAAACTTTCTTAGCCTTTCCAGGTGTGATTTCTGCTGTGGAGCTGCTGGTGGTGGTGGTGGTGCTAGCATTACCCCAGCCATTTGTCTGAAAATTTCGGCCATTTGCTAGAACATGGCCTGTGGAGGCTGGGCAGGCTCTGCTTGACCTGGCGGAGCAGGTTCTCCCATGCCCCCAGTCTCAGCTGCTGCAAGTGGAGCATGACTCTCCACTTCCTCCTCAACTGCCCTCTAGGATGTAGGGTCCATATCCTATTCAAAATAAGAAAGACAAACAGATCTGCATTAGTGTCACCTCGACTCTTACAAATGCAATGCATGGTATAGACTCAATCTAGGCCCAGAAATGCCTAAACCGTGCTCTGATACCACTAAATGTGACACCCCATACCCGTGTACAGTATACTCGAGTAAGCAATGTCACACAGTGTATCGGCACACTCTAATATACCTTAACTAATTTTTATCATGCTTTTGAATATAACTTATGAAATATAATGTATTTGAGCCATTTAGCGAAATTATAATTTATTTGAGGTTCCGAAAATTTTAAAGAAAATCCGGCAGAGTACCGGCTAAAAATGGAGAAAACAGTTCTTCGGAACCTGTGAAAAACACTTCCAATAATCGTATTCAGTCATTCTCAAAATCCAATGTCATTACAAACTCAATATTTTTCAATTCCAGTTCTCAATCATCATTTCTCAGGGTACTCATATATAAACAACAAATAAATACTCAAATTACTTCCATACATAACCATAAATCTTCATTATTTACATGAACCTCAAAATACATTACATAAGTTCATTTACATATGAGAAAAAAGAAATTTAGTTACAAAATACCAAAATGACACCTAGTGTCCTACCAATGCACTGCAGAAGTTGAGGTGACACGGACACTGTGCAGAACTGCAGGATGGACTCACCCAGTCTGCGGTCTACTAGGCTCACGATCTGTATCTCCAGAACCTGCGCATGGCAAAAGCAACGCGCTAAGCAATAATGCTTAGTGGTGCAATAATAAAATAAAAGAAAATAGCAGAAAATAAATATGTATTTAATGTATGTCTTATTTGTTTTGTATCTGTTATATTCATTTATTTCTTTAACTTTGTCCATTTTCATTCATTTGGTTGCCCAAGTAACCTATACTAGACGACTGGACTGGATAAATGGGTAAACTGGCACTGGATATCAAGTACCTCGATCCGTCACACCATCGGTCACATATGTATCTCCCAGTGTGCAACAGAACAGCTAACAAGCTGTAAATAATATTAAGCACGAGGTCAGAATGGCTAAAAGCCATGATGTGACACCCCTTACCCGTGTACAGTATACCCGAGTAAGCAATGTCACACGGTGTACCGGCACACTCTAATATGCCTTATTTAATTTTTATCATGCTTTTGAATATAATTTGTGAAATATAATTTATTTAAGCCATTTATCGAAATTGTCATTTATTTGAGGTATTGAAAATTTTAAAGAAAATCCGACAAAGTACCGGCTAAAAATGGAGAAAACAGTTCTTCGGAACCTGTTAAAAACACTTCCAAATAATTTCCAAACTATCCCAACTTCAATTCATCAACAGAGTTTCAATATCAAAATCTCAACATTGTTCAGTTCCAGTTCTCAATCATCATTTCTCGGGGTTCTCATATATAAACAACAATTAAATACTCAAATTACTTCCATACATAACCATAAATCTTTATTATTTACATGAACCTCAAAATACATTACATAAATCCAAATACATATGAGAAAATAAAAATTTAGTTACAAAATGCCAAAATGACACCTAGTGCCCTACCAATGCACTGCAGGTAGTGAGGTGACACGGACACTGTGCAGAGCTGCAGGACGAACTCACCCAGTCTGCGGTCTACTGGGCTCACGATCTGTATCTCCAGTACCTACGCGTAGCAAAAGCAACGCGCTAAGCAATAATGCTTAGTGGTGCAATAATAAAATAAAAGAAAATAGCAGAAATAAATATGTAACGAATGTATATGTTATATTTGTTTGGTATTTGTATATCATTTACTTTGTCCACTTTTATTCATTTGGTTGCCCCAAGTAACCTACACTAGACGACTGGACTGGATAACGGGTAAACTGGCATTGGGTATCAAGTACCTCGGGCCGTCACACCATCGGTCACATATGCATCTCCCGGTGTGCAGCAGCTAACAAAATGTAAACAATATCGAGCACAAGGCCAAGTCTCAATGCAAGGTCGAATGGCTAAAAGCCATAAAATCACGGAATGGCATATTGCCATGTGCGATCGCTAACTGAACCCTACTGGCATGCCAAACTATCCAAACCAATCTTGTTAGGTATACTAGGGCATTTGAAACTTTTAAATTCTTCAATTTGTGAATTTCAAGTTTTTGTGTCACTATTCACCTCATTGGTCAACAAAAATGTTGACTTTTAGATAGAAAATATGTACATTGACTTTGGCACTCCCAACATACCACATTTGGCATTCAAAACTTGTTGGCATTAAGCATTTATACCATTTCAAAGTTTAAACCAAGGGAAACAGAATTTTCAGTTTTTGGAACTCAAATTTACTGTTCCATTGGACACTGTTTCAGTGGTAATTTGAAGAAATGGTAAACATGAAAGTTGTTCCTTATTTTGTCTAGTTGAATTTCCTTTTTTGAATCACTCCATTTGGAGTTTTGAAACTCTAGATATGGTCCAAAAACCACAGCTAGCCGGATTGCCAATCTGCAGAATTGACCATATCTACAGTAACATGAACAGTAACTGGAATCACTTGGTTGGATGGGTTCTGGCCATAATTTGGGGTAGGTTCCTTCATGCAAGTTGTTTCTCTATGTCTTAAATTGTTGCTGTAGAAAATTTCAGGTCAATTGACCACATCTACAGTGAGTTATGGCCAAATGAACGATTCATCGTTCATTTGGTCATTCTCGCAGTGTTGCAGGGTATCCGGATTGGGGCCAAGTTTTGGTCCTCTTGCTTTGGTCTTTTGGGCATGGTTTCTTCAGCAAAAATGTGCCATTATAAGCCTAGTTTCATATCCAATTGGCCAAACACTAATTGGACCAACACAGCCAAAGATATGGCTGTGCAAGTGGACTGAAATTTCAATCACCTTGCTGCTGTCTTTAGGCAGCCTACACATTCACTTTGCCATGCATTATTTCAGTCCAAATTGTGGTCAACTTACCTAAAATGGTCACTAATTGACCATTAGAGTGTTCTTTAACAATTACATAAGCCAAGTCAAGTTTTCTCTCATAAACCCTAGCTCAAATTCATAGTTTTGTACAAACTACCCTAGTTAACTAACTAAATTAATATCCTTATGTTTAAATACTTTAAACTTGATTTGTAGTTCATTCCAAGTCAATCAAAAACACCCAATTCTATTCCTTCCCTAGGGCAGCCGAAATCCATGGGGTGCATATACTCAAATTCTATTCATTTAAGTTACAAAATCTCACTTATTTCAAGTCACCTTCATGGATTAAAAGAGGTTTATATACAAATATGCACTAACCTTTAAGTGGCAGAATTTTCCCAACTCAAAACTTCACTTTCTTTCCTCTTCTTGGCTGCCAAAATCTTCCCCAAGAGATATGGTCAAGTTTTAATGAAAGAAGTTAGGGTTTAGTGGTGTAACAAGGGAGAAATTAAGCTTTGGAAGTGAGGTCTAATGGAGGTTTAGGGCAAGCATAAATTTCGGCTGGAATTGGAGAAGAAGAAGGCAGCTGAAATTTTGATTCTTTTGTCTTGGTTTGTCTCTTTTATTGATTAATTAAAGGGTTGTTAAATTTTGATTGGTGGAAGCTTTTAAATGACCTCACATTATGTCATAATTTGCTTTTTATTTCATTTTTCTTTTCTTTTCTCCACTATTCATTTCCAATTTAATTTTTAGTAATGTTTATTCATATTTTATGTCATATTAATTATTTACTTAACTGGACAAGTCGGCCAAAAATCACCTCTAAAGGCGAAATGACCAAAATGCCCTCCGTTTGGTTCAACGGGCCAAAATTGTCTGTACCGATTGAAAACTTTTTCTAGGTATTTTCTTGGCATTCTAATGCCATGGGAACCTCAATAACCCTTCTATGGAGTTCCAAAAATTATTTTATAATTTTTCCCCTGGGTCTAGGGCTCCTCGTTGCGAGAACCGCAACTTCCCTCTGGTTGCCCATCGCTAGGGCACCAGCTCGTTTAACTTGGTTGTATTTTATTTCTAAAATTTTTACCAAATTTTTCTTATTAATATTTGAGTTAATTATGGTCCCTCACTTTAGTTTAAATATTTTTCTGGACATTCTAGCTGTCCGACCACATCGTCACCGAATGCAGGATGTACGGAGTAGTTACCGGGAGGGTGTTACAACTCTTCCCCTCTAATTTAAATTTCGTCCTCGAAATTTACCTGATGCAAACAGTTGAGGGAACTATTGCCTCATCGTCTCTTCATTTTCCCAAGTTGCCTCTTCGGTGTTGTGGTGCCTCCAAAGCACTTTCACCAGTGGAATCCACTTATTTTTCAACTCTTTTACTTCCCGAGCCAGGATCCGTAGAGGTTCTTCTTCATATGTCAAATCTGGTTGTATTTCAATTTCTTCCCTGGAGATGACATGTGAAGGATCTGAGCGGTATCTTCTGAGCATGGATATGTGAAACACATTATGGATCTTGTCCAGCTCTGGTGGTAAAGCTAGCCTATAGGCCACTGGACCCACACGTTCAATGACTTCATATGGGCCAATGAACCTAGGGCTTAACTTACCTTTTCTTCCGAACCTCAATACCTTCTTCCACGGTGACACCTTGAGGAACACTTTGTCACCAACTGTATATTCTATTTCTTTTCTCTTCAGATCGGCATAAGATTTACATGCATGCGAGGCAACCTTCGATTGGCTTTGATTAGTTTTACTTTCTCCTCGATCTGTTTCACTGTGTCCGCCCTACCACTTATCTTCGCCAATTCACCCAAAGACACCTGAGTTCTACATTTCCTCCCATACAGTGCTTCATATGGGGCCATTTGTATGCTAGCTTGGTGGCTATTGTTGTATGCAAATTCTGCCAGTGGAAGGTATCTATCCCAACTTCCCTCAAACTCAATGACACAACTCCTCAGCATATCCTCAAGGACCTGGATTACTCTTTCTTATTGCCCATCCGTCTGAGGATGGAAAGCTGTGCTGAAATGGAGTTGTGTACCCAAGGATTCATGCAATTTCTTCCAAAATCTTGATGTAAACCTTGGGTCTCGATCAGATATGATGGAAAGTGGAATTCCATGCAGTCTAACTATCTCACTGATATACAATTCTGCTAACTTCTCCAGTGAGTAGTCAGTCCTAACTGGCAGAAAGTGTGCTGACTTCATCAATCTATCAACTATCACCCATGCTGCATCATGTTTCTTCCGAGTGAGAGGTAGACCACTTACATCCATGGTGACCCGATCCCATTTCCATTCAGGTATGCGTATAGGCTGTAGCAAACCTGATGGAACTTGATGTTCTGCCTTGACTTGCTGACATGTCAAGCATTTAGTCACATAGTCAGCTATGTCCTTCTTCATACTGTGCCACCAATACCGAGCTTGGATCATGATACATCTTTGTACTTCCTGGGTGCATAGCATATACACTGATGTGTGCCTCTTTTAGAATACTGGCCTTCAATTCCCCATTATCTGGTACACACAGTCTTCCTTTGTAGTGCAGACACCCATCTGCTTTCACCTCATAGTCAGCTGCTTTTCCCTCTGGGATTTTGCTCATAATAGCCAGTAACTTTTCATCTACTTTTTGCCCATCTAAAATCTGTCAGAAGCAGTTTGGCCTCACTTGCAACTCAACCAAAATAGCTCCATCTCGAATCAAAGATAGACGGGCATTCAATGATCTCAAAGTCGTGATGGACTTTCGCTCAAAGCATCAAGAACTACATTTGCCTTCCCAGGATGGTAGTCAATCACACAATCATAATCCTTCAGGAACTCAATCCATCGCCTCTGTCTAAGGTTGAGCTCCCTCTGAGTTGGCAAATATTTCAGGCTTTTGTGGTCTGTGTAAATGTAGCACTTTTCACCATACAAGTAATGCCTCCATATCTTCAGTGCGAAGATAATTGCTGCAAGCTCTAGATCATAGGTAGGGTAATTCTATTCATGTGGCCTTAGTTGCCTGGAAGCATAAGCGACCACCTTTCCCTCTTGCATCAATACACACCCTAGCCCATTATGAGAGGCATCACTGTAGACCACAAAGTCTTTTCTCGACCTTGGCCGTTAACACCGGTGCCTCTGTCAACATAGCCTTCAACTTCTCAAACTGGTCTCGACACTTGTCATTCCAACAAATCTGACATTCTTGTGTAACAACTTGGTCATTGGAGCAGCTATTAAGGAAAATCCCTTCACAAATCTCCTGTAATACCCAGCTAGCCCCAAGAAGCTTCTGACCTCAGTTGTATTCCTGGGAGGCTTCCATTCCATCATTGCTTCTATTTTCTTGGGATCCACCCTAATCCCATCAGCTGATACTATGTATCCAAGGAATGCTATCTCATTCAGCCAAAAGTCACACTTGGACAACTTAGCATACAGCTCCTTTTCTATTAGGGTTTGCAGAACAATCCTCAAATGCTCATCATGTTCTTCACTAGTCTTGGAATACACCAGAATATCATCAATAAAGACCACTAAGAACCGATCTAAGTATGGATGGAAGATACAGTTCATAAGGTCCATGAATGCCGCTGGTGCATTTGTTAGGCCAAAGGGCATCACCAGAAACTCATAATGCCCGTACCGGGTCCTGAATGCAGTCTTGGGCACATCTACATCCTTCACCCTCAACTGATGATACCCTGATCTGAGATCAATCTTAGAAAATACTACTGCTCCCTTCAACTGATCAAACAGATCATCAATTCTAGGCAACTGTGACACCCCTTACCCGACTACAGTGTAGCCGAGCAAGTTATGCCACTCAGTGTGCCGGAGCACTCTATTTTATCTTAATTCATTTTTATCGTAGTTTTGAATATAACTTGTGAAATATAATTCATTTATTGAAATTGTAATTTATTTGAGGTTCCAAAAATTTTAAAGAAAATCCGGCAGAGTACCGACTAAAAATGGAGAAAACAGTTCTTCGGAACCTGTGAAAAACACTTCCTATGATCATATTTAATCAATCCCAACTCCAATTATCAACAAAGTCTCAGAATAATTTCAGCAATTTCATTTATTTCTCAATCATTCATCTCATGGTACTCATATACAATTCACATTTTGTATCACATCAAGTTACAGCAATTTCTTAACGATTCCTCTATTTGTCATTTCACATCATCATTAGACTCAAATCATAAATAAATTCTCACATGTGATTTATAATCACAAATTACAATTACTTACATTAATACAAAATTATATTACATTTGTTCAAATACATATGATAAAATAAGAGTTTAATTACCAAATTTACAAAAATCTCAAAATACAAAATGGGACCTAGTGTCCTACCAATGCAATCAGAGTCGTGAGGTGACACGGACGCTATGCGTAATCAGAATCTGTGGTCTACTGGGCCCTCTGTCCAAATCTTCAGTACCTACGTGTTGCAAAAGCGACGCGCTAAGCATAAAGCTTAGTGGTGCCAATAATATAAGAAAATATAATATGCAAATAAAGATAATAATTTCCTTGCTATTGTGTTCATAATAAATGAATAATTACTAACTTATTGTTTAGTCGAGGGCTATTCATGTTTTATGATATTAACTTCTTCATGCATTTCGTTAATTATTTTCTTCATGATCTTGAGCTTCTTTGTATTTTTGGTAATCATTCCTGATACTTAATTTTCGTATTTTCTTTAATGATCAGTTTAATCACAGTTATACTTTTCCATGCCCAAGTAACCTATACTGGACGACTGGACTGGATAACGGGTTGTTGGCACTGGACACCGCGGTGCCTCTGGCCGTCATACCATGGGACGCAGAACGTCAACCACGTATGCAGTCAGTATGGCTAAAAAGCCATGATATCACATAATCGGCATAAAAAGCCATGAATACGGGCATAAAAGCCATGAATACAGGCATAAAGCCTTTCGCAGTACTGCTAAAACAATACCCTATTGGCATGCCAACCTATCCAAACCAATCACATTAGGCCTACAAGGGCATTTTGCACTTTTAAGTTTCACAATTTTTGAATTTCAAGTTTTCATGTCACTATTCATTTCATTAGTCAACTAAAATGTTGACTTTTGCATAAACAATAGGTACATTGGTTTTAGTACTCCCAACATACCACATTTTGTATTCAAAACTTGTTGGTTTTGGTCACTTTCTCAAAGCTTAGGTCATTTTGGCAAAATTGCCAATTTTTGGTTTTGGTGTCACTATTCACCTCATTGGTCAACAAAAATGTTGACTTTTGGATAGGAAATAGGTGTATTAGTTTTAACACCCCAAACATACCACATTTTGTATTTAAAACTTGTTGGTATTGGTTGCCAATACCATTTCTAAGCTTAATGCTAATTGAACAAAATTTTCAGATTTAGTGCTTCATCTTTACTGTTCCATTTGTTATTTTTACAGTGGGAATTTGGGGAAATGATAAACATGAAAGTTGTTCCTTATTCTGTCTAGTTGAATTTCCTTTTTTCAATCACTCCATTTGGAGTTTTGTAGCTCAAGTTATGGCCAAAATAAGTTTACTATTCACGTGCACTGTTCATGCTGCACTTTTAGGTTTTGGCAGATTTTGGTCCAAATTTGGTCAGTAATTTGATTAAGTTAAGTTCATAATTTAGCCAAACTTTCTTCATATGAAATGTTCTACTATGCCTTAGGTTTTCATCGGTTCAAGAATCGCCTAAATCCGAGTTTTCTAGAGAGAGTTATAGCCATTCAAACATTACTGCTCAAATGAAAATTCTGGAAATCTCAGTACAGTAAACTTCACTTTGCTCAATGATTTGATTAGGTTAATGGCATAATTTAGATTGGTGTCCTTCATGAAAGTTGTTTTTCTATATCTTATCTTATTGCTGTAAAAATTTCAGGTCAATTGACCATATCTACAGTGAGTTATGGCCAAATGAACAGTTACTGTTCATTTGGCCATTTCTGCAGGGGCTGTTTGCAGGGTATCCGGATTGGGGCCAAGTTTTGTTCCTCTTGCTTTGGTCTTTTGGGCATGGTTTCTACAGCAAAAATGTGCCATTATAAGCCTAGTTTCATGTACAATTAGCCAAACACCAATTGGACCAACACAGCCAAAGATATGGCAGTCCAAGTGGACTGAAATCTCAGCCACTATGCTGCTGTCCCTAGGCAGCCTACCATTCCACTTTGCCATGCCATATTTTAGTCCAATTTGTGGTCAACTTACCTAAAATGGTCACTAATTGACCCTTATAATGCTCTTTCACAATTTCATAAGCTAAATCCAAGTTTCACACCTCAAAACCCTAATTTCCATTATAAATTTTCACAACTACCTTAATTAATCACTTTCATTCCTTACATATATATATATATATATATATATATATATATATATATATATATATATTTTAAATATACTCTCTAGTTCACTCTAAGTCCATCAAGACACTCAATCATGTTCCTTCTTTAGGGCTGCCAAAAATCATGGTGGACATACACATAACTTTTATTCATTTAAGTTACAAATTCATACTTGTTTCAAGTCTCTAGCATGGGATTAAAGAGTTTTAAGTATATATGTGCACTAACTTCTTGTAGGGCAGAATTTTCCCAAGTTAATCTTCACTTTCTTTCCCTTTCTAGGCTGCCAAACACTTCCCAAGAGGTAGAGACAAGTTTTTAGTGAAGGGACTTAGGGTTTTGGGGTGAGGAAATCATGGAAATTGAAGCTTTAGAAAGTTTGTTAATGGAGGAGTGAGGGAGGAGGTGAAAAAAGTTTTTGAAGGAGAAGAAGGGCTGCTATTTGCTTTTTAATTCTTTGGTTTCTTTTGTGTAACACCCCTAAGTTCGGTAGTGCGTTCTACTGCTCCGGTGACCAGTGTTGTCCGGACAGCTAGGATGCCTAGAACCGTACCTCAATATGAGTGAGGAGACATAAAATAATGAAATACAAGAAAAGAAAAACAAAGGAAAAATCATAGTAAAGAAATGTAACCGAGTAAGTGAGCCGGGACACCTAGTGATGGGTGACCGCACCGGGAAGTCACGGCGTGGACCGTTGACTAGCTCCTCGGATCATGGGAACCACGGAAAACATTTTTAGGACTTAAATAGACCATTGTTGAAGAGTAAATATCATTATAAATATCAAAGAAAAATTAAATAATTAGTACTAATAAACGTGAGATATCGAAAAACAGACAAAATACGATTGTTAGAAAAATCGGAAAGCTACCCGAATAGGGGCATTATGGTCATTTGACATCCCGAAGTGTCTTTTGACCTAAATGTCCATTAAAAATAAATAGTATTACACTTAGAAAATGAAATGAAAAATTAATTTGGTGGTACCTAAAATAAATAGTGGAAATCATGGGTTAAATGTGGATTATGGGAAAGTTAACTTAATATATGATTTAATTCTTCTTAGTGGACCACTATAGGATTAATTAAACATTAAGTATGGCAGGTGTAAGTCCACTAAACCCACCAGATAGTTCATCTTCTCCATTCCATCAAATATGCCGAATTGATGGTGAGAGAAAACATCCATGGCCATTTCACTTAAGCTCTCTTAACTCCCTTCATTCCAACTCAAATCACTTAGTGTTCTTCACTAAAATTTGTCTACACATCACAAGGAAGATATTGATACCAATTTTGGGAAGTTTGGTGAAGGTTTAGCAAGTTACAAATAAAGGTAAGTTTGCATTTTTGAGAAATCCTTTGTTAAAGTTCATGTTTATGTTATGGGTGTTAGTTTGGTGAAGGAAAATTTTGAGTTTGAAGGGTTATTGTTGTTTCCATTTTGGACAGCCATGGGGTCACATTTTTGATGATTTAATATGCATATAATTGATGAGAAATAATGTTGATCATGGTGATTTAGTAACCTAGTGATTTACTTTATGTTTATATGGTGATTTATGCACTTGGATGGGAAATTGTATATTGGTACGGCAATGTAATGTTGAAGAATGGTTTGTGGCAGCTTGTGGATACTTGAGTGATGGTGTATATTGAAGGAAGTGTGGGCAGAATATTGACCTAAAAGGATTGATGATATGTATGTAAATTAATGTTGTAAAGTGTATGTAAGGTTTGTAATGTTTAGGTGTGTTTGTAATGGTAATTAGAAATTGTAATTGTGAATGCTATTTGGTGTGTTGAGGGTGATTGGAATCTGCCCAAAATAATGCTTATGTAATGTAGAAAATGTTTTTGGTAATGTGCCAAAACAGTTTGATAGGGTATGGAAGTAAACCTTGCAAGGTAAATAATGTGTTTGAAGTTGGGGTGTGAATTGCATATTGAGGGCAGTGTATATTTTAGCCTATAACCTTGAATGTGTAACCTCAATTGGTATGAGACCAATTTGAGGTGAAACTAGGCACAAAATGTGCCAACTTTCATTGAGAAACCATGCCAAAATTCTGCTTGCAAGGTGACCTAAAAAATTTGACCAATTGGGCAGCAGTGAGTGTTTAGGCCATAACTCACTCAAACCAGGTCCAATTGACCTGAAATTTTGACCAAGAATAGTTAAGACCCATACCTACAAGTCTTATGAGGACACCAAAGCCCAGAAATGACCATAAGCAAGTCAAACAACTTGCACAAGTTCGGGTCCAAAAACTGGCCGAACCAGAATTGACCAATTTGACCTAAAATTGACCTAAAATGGTACCACTTGACCAGCAATAGTGTAATGACCATAACTTGGTCTACTTAACTCGGATTGACCTGAAATTTTGCACCGCGTGCAATAAGACCTAGATCTACAAGTTTGTAGTTTCGACCGAGACCAAAACCGAGGAACTAGATCGTCCGGTTAGGTCAAACCGGTGTTCCGAATCCAAAGAATTTGCATTAAAATGCACTAAGCGAGGAAATGACTTTGGTAAAACATACCAAACCTAAAACCCTATCGAGTGTGACATATTAACGACACTAAAACCTAATTTACCTAAAACGCATCGAGGGTCGGTATATTAGGTGATTAAGCGAATAATTGAGTTCAAAGGCATTATTTACCAAACCCCATCGATAGAGATAGTTTAATTTGGTAATCAAACACTTCAAATTGTGTTTCTCGATTAACAAGGACTCAAAGAAAAGGGAAAGAAATATCGAGCCAAGACCAGAGACAAATATCGAGGTTTGTGCACAACAAGCTGTTTCTTCGAATTATTTTCAATGGAAATAAATATTGATTATTTGTATATCATTATTTTAAAGTGTGGAAATGTGTTTGATGAATATTTATTGATTGAAAAATATTGTGAATAGTTTGAAATTGTGAAAAATTGTTTGAATGACATTGATGGATACTTATTGATTAAATAGCATTAGAAATGGTTTGAAACCACACTATCATGTATATTGATTGTATTCCTCTCTAGCTTGTCTAGTGGGATGAATTGAATTCTCTCTGCTGAAGTGTTGAGGTGTGTGCCTGTTGAGGACGAATAGAATGAGTACTCATATTTTTGCTAGCTAGCCATGTTATTCCTCATTAGTCATCGACTTTTGGGATGAATTGAATACCTCATTAGCCATCGGCTTTTGGGATGAATTGAATTATGGATCATGATTAAGCTGTGTGTGATTTATTGATATGTATTGTGAGATTGTGAAATGGATTTAAACTCTCATTGACATATAATGTCTTTTGAATTCAAACCTGATCTGACTTATGGAAAATTATTGTGATATTGAGAAATGGAGTTTAAATTCTTGTTGACAATTATTGTCTTGAATTTAATTATGATTTTAAGTATCCACTATTTACATGACTTATGAATTGTGATTTAAATTGGATTTGGTTAATGTTGTGCACCACTGAGACATTGTCTCAGCGATAGCTTTTTATTGCTGTCGCAGGTAGAGAGACCGACAGGGCAGCAGACTAGGCTGCATATACATCCGGCGAGGGATTACCGGTATATTGAGTATACCGCTTTTGCTTTTTGTACTGTAATGTATGACACTGTATGTACATATTGTTTTGGTTTTGAGCAGTTGTAAATTAAATTGTACCTTGAAGTTGTAAATTAATTATGAGTGTTTTGGATTGTAAAAGTTGTATTATATTTCCTTATCTCAGACTTTGAAAAATTTCTATGGAATTGTGTTGATAAATTGTTGTGTTGAGAAATGTATTAGAGTTGAGATTTGGAAAATTATTGAAGTGTTTTTTTTACAGGTTTTCTGAAGAACTGTTTTATCCAAAATATAGATGGCACCTTGCCAAAATTTTTACAGAAATTCCAAATAAATCAAATGAGTTAGTTGTTTCACCTCAGTTCACCAAAGTTTTTAACACCTGTAAATAGTGCTCACCACTGTAAAAGAAGTAAGAAAAGTTTTTAAAATCCCTTGTAGTGTATTTAATGGGTTATCAGTAGACGGAGTTGGTAATTCATTAGGTATACTACGGGATCATGTTATGCCTTACAGAGGGGTAAGGTGTGACATGTTTTAGTGGTATCAGAGCAAAGTTTTTAAATTTCGTTTTCACCTGTTATTTGAATGTTCTTTTTGCATAGTACAACTGCTCAATATCATTGTCTGATACATACAGTACATTACAGTATAAATATGCACTAACGAGAGTGAATATTCTTGTGTTATTGTTCAGGAAAGCTAAGATCCTCGCATTGAATATGGAAGAGGGTGATCGTTCAGTCGATCAGTCTATTGAGGCTGAGGTGCAAGGGGATGCCCCAGCTGTACAAAATGTCAGTGGTTCAAGAAGACACCCGCAGCATCAGATTCCTGCTCGATTCGCTCAGCAGATGGTCGCAATATTCCAACAAATGGTGGTAATGCGCCTACTCAAGTCCCAATTCGGACACCGTGGTACAACCACGTCTCCTACAAGGCAAGATGATAAATTGATGAAGTATGGGGACAGAGTTTAAGGGACATAGATCCTATAGAAGTGAGCAGTAGTAAGATAGGTTGGATATGGTGATCAAGAAACTTCTTTGTTCTGAGGAGCTCAGACTTGAATAATCAGTATCCTTACTACAAGGGGTTGCTTATGATCGTGGAAAACCATTCCCCACAGTAGAACTGTAGTCTTGACTGGAATGACTTCCTCAGGGAATTTAGACATATATACATCCCTGATTCTTATGTAGACCAGTAGCTACAAGAATTCTTAAGTTTGAAACAGAGGCGGATCGGTGGTGAGTATGAAAGAGAATTTTCCCGCCTTAGCCATTATGCGGTGAGTCTACTCTCTACCAAAGAGGAGAGATGCAAGAGGTTTGAAAGCGCTTGAAGCCCAAGATAGAGTACAAGTGCTCGGCTTCAAACACACTAACTTCTCTGAACTTGTTTCTCAAGCCCTAGAGTTGGAAAGAGTTGAGTTTGAGACTGCTCCTGAGAAGAAGAGGTCAGAGAAGACAGAGAAAGAGGGAAAATCAGTAGATCAGAGTTCCAGTGGTTATACTGGAAAGAGGAAGAACTATGGGGGACATGGCAGA
This sequence comes from Hevea brasiliensis, assembly GCF_030052815.1. NCBI lineage: Eukaryota > Viridiplantae > Streptophyta > Magnoliopsida > Malpighiales > Euphorbiaceae > Hevea > Hevea brasiliensis. The sequence goes on from NC_079503.1 coordinate 28,443,801, forward strand.
GGTGGCAAGAAATCTGGTAGGGGAAGACATTCGTGATGAGACCTCCCTATCTGGTCAGCAGAGTATCAGAAGTTCTTACCCTCCCCGCCAATGTGAAACTTGTGGAAAGAATCATGGTGGAATCTGTTACAAGGCTATTGGAGCCTATTATAACTGTGGAGGCACCGGACACTTTGCAAAGGACTGCACCAGTAGTCGCAGAGTTGGACCACCTCCTATTATTGCAGAAGGGTCAGTTCAGAGCCCTGTCACCAGAAGCTCACAACCACCTAGCAGAGGTAGAGGCAGGGGTAGAGGTAACCCAGCAGGCAGCCAAGGCACAGTAAAACAGTCAGAACAAGACAGATTGCTCGATCGAGTCTATGCCATGAGACAGAGAGAAGAGGCAGAGACATCTGATGTTGTGGCTGGTACCTTCTCAACTTTTAACCAGAATGTATTTGTGCTATTTGATCCGGGTTCTACCCATTCTTATGTGAGTGCTAGGCTCATTGATTGCATTGCTGTTCCATGTACAAAAATGGACTTTGAGGTGCTAGTAACAAGTCCGCTAGGACAGGAGGTCAGGGTTAATAGGATGTATAGAGATTGCCCTTTGGTGATCCAAGGACACACTTTCCTGTCTGATTTCATTGAAATGCCCTTCAGAGATTATGATATCATCTTGGGCATGGATTGGTTAGCTAGGCATCATGCCATGATTGATCAGAGATCAAGACAGTCACTTTTGGTCTCCCTCAGTACAGTGATGTGGTGATACATGGGGAGAGGCAGCTATTGCCATCCAACATCATTTCGGCTGCACTAGCCAGAAAAATGATCAGAAAAGGGTGTGAAGCATACTTGGCATACGTAGTAGACACCCAAGTGGGGAGTCCAGCATTGAAGGACATCCCTACAGTATATGACTTTCCAGATGTGTTTCCTGATGAATTGCCAGGATTACCTCCGGAAAGAGAAGTGCAGTTTGAAATTAATGTTCTGCCTGGTGTGGATCCAATCTCCATAACGCCATACAGAATGGCACCAGCAGAGTTGAAGGAGCTGAAGATACAGTTACAAGAATTACTTGAAAAGGGCTTCATCCGCCCTAGTGTGTCACCTTGGGGAGCACCAGTGTTGTTTGTTAAGAAGAAGGATGGTACTCTCCGCTTATGCATTGACTACAGGCAGTTGAATAGGGTGACAATAAAGAACAGATATCCATTGCCTCGCATTGATGATCTGTTCGATCAGTTGAAGGGTGCAGCAGTATTCTCCAAAATTGATTTGCGATCTGGTTATCATCAGTTGAAGGTGCAAGAGCAGAGTATCCCAAAAACTGCTTTCAGAACTCGGTATGGCCACTATGAGTTTCTAGTAATGCCATTCGGGTTAACAAATGCTCCACCGCTTTTATGGATCCGATGAACACTATCTTCGCACCATATCTTGATCAACTTTTTGTGGTGTTTATTGATGACATTTTGATATACTCGAGGAGTGCAGAGGAGCATGATAGACATCTCATGGATTGTACTGCAGACTTTAAGGGAGAAAGCTTGTACGCCAAATTGTCGAAATGTGAATTTTGGTGAAGGAAATCTCCTTTTGGGACATGTTGTGTCACCAAGGGATCAAGGTAGATTCCAGAAGGTAGAAGCTATCCTTAATTGGAAGCCGCCAGAACATCACGTAAATTCGCAGCTCGGGCTTAGCTGGATATTACTTCCGGTTTGTGAAGGGATTCTCTATGTTATCTTCTCCACCACCAAGCCGCTTCGAAAGATGTAAAATTTCGGTGGACCGATAAATGTCACAGAGTTTTGATGAGTTGAAGAGGTGCTTAATCAAGCTCAGCTTCACTTTACCTACTCCGTAAAGAATACACGCTTATAGTGATGCTTCTCACAATGGGTTAGGCTGTATCGATGCAAGATCGGAATGTCATTGCTTATGCATCACGCCAAATGAAACCGCATGAGAGGAACTACCCAACACATGATCCAGAGTTAGCGGCTATTGTTTTTGCTCTGAAGATCCGAGACACTATTTGTATGGGGAGAAATGCTACATTTACACAGATCACAAGAGCTTGAATTACTTAGGCACCCAGAAGGAATTGAATTTGAGGCAGAGGAGATGGTTAGAACTCATTAAAGATTATGATTGCTTAATAGACTATCAGCCAGGGAAAGCAAATGTGGTGGCTGACGCCTTAAGTCGCAAGACTATGGCAAGTCTCAGAGTTTCTCCTTTGTCCATGGTATATGAATTGAAAGCACAACATGCCAGTTTAGAGGTTGATGATGAGGGACATAAGATAGTTGCATGGCATGTACAGTGTTGATTGATCGATCGTAATGGTCGCACAGAGTGATGAAAAATATCGAAGCTACTGAAAGAAGTCCAACAGGCAAGAAACCTAAATTCTCTGTGAGAGATGATGGTTTATTGCTACATCAGGGTAGAATGTGCGTTCCTAGTGATGTGGAATTGAGACAAACCATTTTGAAGGAAGCACATGAGTCTCCATTTGCTATGCACCCTGGTGGAACTAAAATGTACAGAGGGCTGAAAGAGCATTACTGGTGGATGGGCATGAAAAGAGATATAGCCGAATTCGTTTCCAAATGCCTAACTTGTCGGCAAGTAAAGGCGAACATCAAGTTCCGGTGGTTTGTTACATCCTTTGTCGATGCAGTGGAAATGGGAACGGATAACTATGGATTTTGTTACAGGACTTCCAAGGACACAGAGTAGTCATGATGCAGTATGGGTTATAGTTGACAGATTGACCAAGTCTGCTCACTTTTTGCCAGTTCGGATGGACTATAGCCTGGAAAGATTGGCCAGATTGTACATATATGAGATTGTAAAACTGCATGGAGTGCCAGTAGCAATTGTGTCTGACAGAGATCCTAGGTTCACTTCTAGATTCTGGGGTAGTCTTCAGAGAGCCCTAGGAACTAGATTGAACTTCAAAGACAAAGATTCCACCCACGCATGCATGGCCACCGAGAGGGTTATTCAGATATGGGATGATATTCTACGGGCGTGTGTGATTGAATTTGACTGTAGTTGGGAGACACACTTGCCTTTGATTGAGTTTGCTTATAACAACAAACTACCAATCAAGCATAGGGATGCCTCCATATGAAGCTTTGTATGGCGTAAAGTGTAGAACTCCCTTATGTTGTGATGAAGTAGTTGAGAGGAAGATGATTTGACCAGAAATTGTCCAGCAGACAGAGGAAAAGATCAGATTGATCAGAGATAGACTCAAGGCTGCATCAGACCGCCAGAAGTCCTATGTTGATCTGAAAAGAAGAGATATTGAGTATGCAGTGGGTGATAAGGTATTCCTCAAAGTTTCTCCTTGGAAGAGGATTATGAGATTTGGCAGAAAGGGGAAACTGAGTCCTCGTTTCATCGGACCATATGAAGTTCGAAAGAGTGGGTGCTTTAGCATACCGGTTGGCATTACCTCCAGAGCTAGCAAGGATACACAGTGTCTTCCATGTGTCCATGTTAAGGAGGTACAGATCAGACCCATCTCATGTACTATCAGTTGAAGAGATTGAAGTAAATCCAGACCTCTCATATGAGGAAGAACCCATAAAAATTCTGGCTTATGAGGTGAAACAGCTGAGGAACAAACAGATACACTGGTTAAAAGTGCTGTGGAACCATCATTCAGGCCAGGAAGCAACTTGGGAACGTGAAGAGGATATGAGGAGACAACACCCACGCTATTCAGAGACTAATGCGTGTAAAAATTTGAGACGAAATTTATTTAAGGGGGAGAATTGTAACACCCTAAGTTCGGAGTGCGTTCTCTTGCTCCGGTGACCGGTGTTGTCCGGACAGCTAGGATGCCTAGAACCGTACCTCAATATGAGTGAGGAGACATAAAATAATGAAATACAAGAAAAGAAAAACAAAGGAAAAATCATAGTAAAGAAATGTAACCGAGTAAGTGAGCCGGGACACCTAGTGATGGGTGACCGCACCGGGAAGTCACGGCGTTGACCGTTGACTAGCTACTGGATCATGGGAACCACGGGAAACATTTTTAGGACTTAAATAGACCATTGTTGAAGAGTAAATATCATTAGAAAGATCAAAGAAAAATTAAATAATTAGTACAAAGAAAAGTGAGAAATCGAAAAGCAGACAAAATACGATTATTCTGAAAAATCGGAAAGCTACCCGAGCAGGGCATTATGGTCATTTGACATCCCAAGTGTCATTTGACCTAAATGTCCATTAAAAATAAATAGTATTACACTTAGAAAATGAAATGAAAAATTAATTTGGTGGTACCTAAAATAAATAGTGGAAATCATGGGTTAAATGTGGATTATGGGAAAGTTAACTTAATATATGATTTAATTCTTCTTAGTGGACCACTATAGGATTAATTAAACATTAAGTATGGCAGGTGTAAGTCCACTAAACCCACCAGATAGTTCATCTTCTCCATTCCATCAAATATGCCGAATTGATGGTGAGAGAAAACATCCATGGCCATTTCACTTAAGCTCTCTTAACTCCCTTCATTCCAACTCAAATCACTTAGTGTTCTTCACTAAAATTTGTCTACACATCACAAGGAAGATATTGATACCAATTTTGGGAAGTTTGGTGAAGGTTTAGCAAGTTACAAATAAAGGTAAGTTTGCATTTTTGAGAAATCCTTTGTTAAAGTTCATGTTTATGTTATGGGTGTTAGTTTGGTGAAGGAAAATTTTGAGTTTGAAGGGTTATTGTTGTTTCCATTTTGGACAGCCATGGGGTCACGTTTTTGATGATTTAATATGCATATAATTGATGAGAAATAATGTTGATCATGGTGATTTAGTAACCTAGTGATTTACTTTATGTTTATATGGTGATTTATGCACTTGGATGGGAAATTGTATATTGGTACGGCAATGTAATGTTGAAGAATGGTTTGTGGCAGCTTGTGGATACTTGAGTGATGGTGTATATTGAAGGAAGTGTGGGCAGAATATTGACCTAAAAGGATTGATGATATGTATGTAAATTAATGTTGTAAAGTGTATGTAAGGTTTGTAATGTTTAGGTGTGTTTGTAATGGTAATTAGAAATTGTAATTGTGAATGCTATTTGGTGTGTTGAGGGTGATTGGAATCTGCCCAAAATAATGCTTATGTAATGTAGAAAATGTTTTTGGTAATGTGCCAAAACAGTTTGATAGGGTATGGAAGTAAACCTTGCAAGGTAAATAATGTGTTTGAAGTTGGGGTGTGAATTGCATATTGAGGGCAGTGTATATTTTAGCCTATAACCTTGAATGTGTAACCTCAATTGGTATGAGACCAATTTGAGGTGAAACTAGGCACAAAATGTGCCAACTTTCATTGAGAAACCATGCCAAAATTCTGCTTGCAAGGTGACCTAAAAAATTTGACCAATTCGGATTAGATGCAATTAGGACCTGAAAAATGACCAATTGGGCAGCAGTGAGTGTTTAGGCCATAACTCACTCAAACCAGGTCCAATTGACCTGAACTTTTGACCAAGAATAGTTAAGACCCATACCTACAAGTCTTATGAAGACACCAAAGCCCAGAAATGACCATAAGCAAGTCAAACAACTTGCACAAGTTCGGGTCCAAAAACTGGCCGAACCAGAATTGACCAATTTGACCTAAAATTGACCTAAAATGGTACCACTTGACCAGCAATAGTGTAATGACCATAACTTGGTCTACTTAACTCGGATTGACCTGAAATTTTGCACCGCGTGCAATAAGACCTAGATCTACAAGTTTGTAGTTTCGACCGAGACCCGAAAACCGAGGAACTAGATCGTCCGGTTAGGTCAAACCAGTGTTCGAATCCAAAGAATTTGCATTAAAATGCACTAAGCGAGGAAATGACTTTGGTAAAACATACCAAACCTAAAACCCTATCGAGTGTGACATATTAACGACACTAAAACCTAATTTACCTAAAACGCATCGAGGGCCGGTATATTAGGTGATTAAGCGAATAATTGAGTTCAGTGCATTATTTACCAAACCCCATCGATAGAGATAGTTTAATTTGCATCAAACACTTCAAATTGTGTTTCTCGATTAACAAGGACTCAAAGAAAAGGGAAAGAAATCTGAGCCAAGACCAGAGACAAATATCGAGGTTTGTGCACAACAACTGCTTTCTTCCGAATTATTTTCAATGGAAATAAATATTGATTATTTGTATATCATTATTTTAAATTGTGGAAATGTGTTTGAGGAATATTTATTGATTGAAAAATATTGTGAATAGTTTGAAAGCTGTGAAAAATGGTTTGAATGACATTGATGGATACTTATTGATTAAAAGCATTAGAAATGGTTTGAAACCACACTATCATGTATATTGATTGTATTCCTCTCTAGCTTGTCTAGTGGGATGAATTGAATTCCCTCTCCGTGAAGTGTTGAGCTGTGTGCCTGTTGAGGACGAATAGAATGAGTACTCATATTTTTGCTAGCTAGCCATGTTATTCCTCATTAGTCATCGACTTTTGGGATGAATTGAATACCTCATTAGCCATCGGCTTTTGGGATGAATTGAATTATGGATCATGATTAAGGCGTGTGTGATTTATTGATATGTATTGTGAGATTGTGAAATGGATTTAAACTCTCATTGACATATCTGTCTTTTGAATTCAAACTGATCGACTTATGGAAAATTATTGTGATATTTAGAAATGGAGTTTAAATTCTTGTTGACAATTATTGTCTTGAATTTAATTATGAATTTAAGTATCCACTATTTACATGACTTATGAATTGTGATTTAAATTGGATATGGTTAATGTTGTGCACCACTGAGACATTGTCTCGTGATAGCTTTATTCTTTATCGCAGTAGAGAGGCAAACAGGCGTGAGACTAAATGCATATACATCCGCGAGGATTACCGGTATATTGAGTATACCGCTTTTGCTTTTGTCTTGTAATGTATGACCTTTGTATGTACATATTGTTTTGGTTTTGAGCAGTTGTAAATTAAATTGTACCTTGAAGTTGTAAATTAATTATGAGTGTTTTGGATTGTAAAAGTTGTATTATATTTCCTTATCTCAGACTTTGAAAAATTTCTTTGGAATTGTGTTGATAAATTGTTGTGTTGAGAAATGTATTAGAGTTGAGATTTGGAAAATTATTGAAGTGTTTTTTTTACAGGTTTTCTGAAGAACTGTTTTATCCAAAATATAGATGGCACCTTGCCAAAATTTTTACAGAAATTCCAAATAAATCAAATGAGTTAGTTGTTTCACCTCAGTTCACCAAAGTTTTTAACACCTGTAAATAGTGCTCACCACTGTAAAAGAAGTAAGAAAAGTTTTTAAAATCCCTTGTAGTGTATTTAATGGGTTATCAGTAGACGGAGTTGGTAATTCATTAGGTATACTACGGGATCATGTTATGCCTTACAGAGGGGTAAGGTGTGACATTTTGACTCTTTTTATTAGTTAATTTGATGGTTAATTAATTGTGATTGGTGGACAATTTTAAATGACCTCATAATATGTCATAATTGGCATTTTATTGTATTTTCTTTTCTTTTCTCTTCTACTAACTTCAAATTAATTTTTCATCAACATTAATTCATATTTTATGTCATAATAATTATTTACTCAACTGGACAAGTCGGCCAAAAATCGTCTCTGAAGGCGAAATGACCAAAATGCCCTCCGTTTGGCTTAACGGGTTAAAATTGTCTGTACCGATTGAAAAATTTTTCTAAATATTTTCTTGGCATTCTAATGCCATAGGAATCTCATTGACCCTTCTCTGGAGTACCAAAAATTATTTTATGAATTTTTTCCCGGGTCTAGGGCTCCTCGTTGCGAGAACCGCAACTTACCTCTGTTTACCCATCGCTTGGGCACCGGCTCATTTGACTTAGTTGCATTTTATTTCTAAATTTTTTTACTAAATTTTTCTTATTAATATTTGAGTTAATTATGGTTCCTCACTTTAGTTTAAATATTTTTCCAGAAGTTCTAGGTATCAGGACCGACAGGTCAGGAACGATGGTATCTTGAATTGCTACGGGAGGATGTTACAAAGAACGGAAATTTGTTCTTCACGATCACTTTATTCAAGCGCAAGATGTCGATGCATAGTCTCAAAGTCCCATCCTTCTTTTTCACAAACAGCGCTGGAGCTCCCCATGGTGACATACTGGGGCGTATGAACCCCTTATCAAGCAACTCTTGCAACTGAGTTTTCAACTCCCTCAATTCCGTGGGTGCCATCCTATAAGGAGCAATGGAAATGGGTGTTGTACCCGGCAGTGTCTCAATAGCGAATTCAACTTCCCTTTCTGGCGGCAAACCAGGCAATTCTTCAGGAAATACTTCTGGGAAGTCTCTCACTGTGGGTATATCACTCAGGTTTGGCTTAGCCTGCCTAGTATCCATCACATGTGCTAGGTAGGCTTCACAGCCTTTTCTCATCATTCTTCTTGCAACTGTGGCTGATATGACATTGGACAAGAAATCTGTCCTTTCCCCCACAACTGTAATCTCATTACCCTCTGAAGTTTTTAGATAAATTCTCTTCAATTTGCAATCAACTATTGCCTGATGACGTGACAACCAGTCCATTCCCAAAATCACGTCAAACTCGTGGAAGGGCAACTCGATTAGGTCTGCCAAGAATTCATACCCCTGAATCCTTAACGGGTAACCCTTGTACACTTTGTTCACTACCACACTGTGGCCCAATGGATTAGTGACCAGAATGTCTTGGTCACTCTCCCCTACTAGTATCCCCCTTTCTACGGGTAGGTTGATGCAAATGTATGAATGAGTGGATCCTGGATCTACCAATGCATGCACAGGTGTATTGTAGAGGGAGAACGTACCCCTGATGACGTCTGGGGCATCTTGCTCCTCCTGAGCTCTCAGGGCATAATTCTGGCAGGTGGTCTATTATCTGGCCTCTCTGCTGGCTCAGATGCAGGCCTCTGCGATGGTCCTCTGACCTCGGACTTGCAGTTTTCTATCCCTGCGTAGTGCGGAGCGTGCATGCGCTTGTGTTGGAGCAGCTGTAGTAGTTCTACGTGGGCAGTTCCTTAACTGATGCTCTGTCGACCCACATCTTAAACAGGCACCAGTTACTCTCCAACATTCCCCCTTGTGCCATTTCAGGCAATGCGGACATGCAGAAGATGTTGGGGCTGGTCCCCTGAACCCCATCCCGGAGAGGCGCCCGCGATGGTGTGGGTGACCTCTCCTAGGGGTGAGCGTGGCTGGGCCCCGAGGTGACCACGACCTTGTGGGCGGCCGAACTGCGTGCGGTGGACCTCGAACTTCTTCCAGTGCGGGAGATGAGCTAGACGGACCGGTCCCTCTTCTCGCTGTCTATCCCTTCAGTGCGCTCCACCGATTCTCACTTTTTCAACCCTTATTGCAGCTTCCACTAACTTGCTAAATTCTGTGATTCCCAAGGCAATGAGCTGGATCTTGATGTTGTCATTTAGTCCCTCTTCAAATCTCTTGCATCTTTCAGCTTCATTAGGGACTATCTCCCTTCCATAGCGGCTTAATCGGACGAATTCCTTCTCATACTCGGCCACTGACAGCTGTCTCTGCCTCAGGTTAATGAACTCTCTTCTTCTCTCTTCCAGGTATACAATACCCACATATTTCTTCTTGAACTCGGAGAGAAAGAAGTCCCAAGTTCTGACTTACATTTGCACTTCACTGAACACGATGTCCCACCATTCGTAGGCATCGTCTTGCAACAAGGATACTGCGACTTCTAGATTTTGTTACGAGGTGCGGTGGAGTTGTTTTAAGACTCTGCCGTTCTGTTCAACCAATTCTACCGCAGCAGTCATCTTCTCTCTTACCGAAAAAGTCCACTGCTCCAAACTTTCTTAGCCTTTCCAGGTGTGATTTCTGCTGTGGAGCTGGTGGTGGTGGTGGTGGTGGCATTACTCCAGCCATTTGTCTAAAGAAGTCGGCCATTTGTTGGAACATGGCCTGTGGAGGCTGAGCAGGCTCGGCTTGAGCTGGCGGAGCAGGTTCTCCCATGCCCCCAGTCTCCGCTGCTGCAGGTGGAGCATGACTCTCCATTTCCTCCTCGACTGCTCTTTGAGATGAAGGGTCCATATCCTATTCAAAATAAGAAAGACAAACAGATCTGCATTAGTGTCACCTCGACTCTTACAAATTAAATGCATGGTATGGACTCAATCTAGGCCCAGAAACGCCTAAACCGTGCTCTGATACCACTAAATGTGACACCCCTTACCCGTGTACAGTATACCCGAGTAAGCAATGTCACACGGTGTACCGGCACACTCTAATATGCCTTATTTAATTTTTATCATGCTTTTGAATATAATTTGTGAAATATAATTTATTTAAGCCATTTATCGAAATTGTCATTTATTTGAGGTTCCGAAAATTTTAAAGAAAATCCGGCAGAGTACCGGCTAAAAATGGAGAAAACTGTTCTTCGGAACCTGTTAAAAACACTTCCAAATAATTTCCAAACTATCCCAACTTCAATTCATCAACAGAGTTTCAATATCAAAATCTCAACATTGTTCAGTTCCCGTTCTCAATCATCATTTCTTAGGGTTCTCATATAAAAACAACAATTAGATACTCAAATTACTTCCATATATAACCATAAATCTTTATTATTTACATGAACCTCAAAATACATTACATAAATCCAAATACATATGAGAAAATAAAAATTTAGTTACAAAATGACAAAATGACACCTAGTGCCCTACCAATGCACTGCAGGTAGTGAGGTGACACAGACACTGTGCAGAGCTGCAGGACGAACTCACCCAGTCTGCGGTCTACTGGGCTCACGATCTGTATCTCCAGTACCTACGCGTAGCAAAAGTAATGCGCTAAGCAATAATGCTTAGTGGTGCAATAATAAAATAAAAGAAAATAGCATAAATAAGTATGTAACGAATGTATATATTATATTTGTTTGGTATTTGTATATCATTTACTTTGTCCACTTTTATTCATTTGGTTGCCCCAAGTAACCTACACTAGACAACTGGACTGGATAAGGGGTAAACTGGCACTGGGTATCAAGTACCTCGGGCCATCACACCATCGGTCACATATGCATCTCCCGGTGTGCAACAGAACAACTAACAAGCTGTAAACAATATCAGGCACAAGGCCAAGTCTCAATGCAAGGTCAGAATGGCTAAAAGCCATAAAATCAAGGAATGGCATATTGCCATGTGCAGTACTGCTAACTGAACCCTATTGGCATGCCAAACTATCCAAACCAATCTTGTTAGGTATACTAGGGCATTTGAAACTTTTAAATTCTTCAATTTATGAATTTCAAGTTTTTATGTCACTATTCACCTCATTGGTCAACAAAAATGTTGACTTTTAGATAGAAAATATGTACATTGACTTTGGCACTCCCAACATACCACATTTGGCATTCAAAACTTGTTGGCATTAAGCATTTATACCATTTCAAAGTTTAAACCAAGGGAAGCAGAATTTTCAGTTTTTGGAACTCAACTTTACTGTTCCATTGGACACTGTTTCAATGGGAATTTGAAGAAATGGCAAACATGAAAGTTGTTCCTTATTTTGTCTAGTTGAATTTCCTTTTTTGAATCACTCCATTTGGAGTTTTGAAGCTCTAGATATGGTCCAAAAACCACAGCTGGCCGGATTGCCAATCTGCAGAATTGACCATATCTACAGTAACATGAACAATAATTGGAATCAATTGGTTGGATGGGTTCTGGCAATAATTTGGGGTAGGTTCCTTCATGAAAGTTGTTTTTATATGTCTTAACTTGTTGCTGTAAAACTTTCAGGTCAATTGACCACATCTACAGTGAGTTATGGCCAAACTGTTCATTTGGTCATTTCTGCTGGTGCTGTTGCAGGGTATCCGGATTGGGGCCAAGTTTTGGTCCTCTTGCTTTGGTCTTTTGGGCATGGTTTCTTCAGAAAAAATGTGCCATTATAAGCCTAGTTTCATGTCCAATTGGCCAAACACAAATTGGACCAACACAGCCAAAGATATGGCTGTGCAAGTGGACTGAAATTTCTGTCACCTTGCTGTTGTCTTTAGGCAGCCTACACATTCACTTTGCCATGCATTATTTCAGTCCAAATTGTGGTCAACTTACCTAAAATGGTCACTAATTGACCATTAGAGTGTTCTTTAACAATTACATAAGCCAAGTCAAGTTTTCTCTCCTAAACCCTAGCTCAAATTCATAGTTTTGTACAAACTACCCTAGTTAACTAACTAAATTAATATCCTTATGTTTAAATACTTTAAACTTGATTTGTAGTTCATTCCAAGTCAATCAAAAACACCCAATTCTATTCCTTCCCTAGGGCAGCCGAAATCCATGGGGTGCATATACTCAAATTCTATTCATTTAAGTTACAAAATCTCACTTATTTCAAGTCACCTTCATGGATTAAAAGAGGTTTATATACAAATATGCACTAACCTTTAAGTGGCAGAATTTTCCCAACTCAAAACTTCACTTTCTTTCCTCTTCTTGGCTGCCAAAAGCTTCCCCAAGAGATATGGTCAAGTTTTAATGAAAGAAGTTAGGGTTTAGTGGTGTAACAAGGGAGAAATTAAGCTTTGGAAGTGAGGTCTAATGGAGGTTTAGGGCAAGCATAAATTTCGGCTGGAATTGGAGAAGAAGAAGGCAGCTGAAAATTTGATTCTTTTGTCTTGGTTTGTCTCTTTTATTGATTAATTAAAGGGTTGTCAAATTTTGATTGGTGGAAGCTTTTAAATGACCTCACATTATGTCATAATTTGCTTTTTATTTCATTTTTCTTTTCTTTTCTCCACTATTCATTTCCAATTTAATTTCTAGTAATGTTTATCCATATTTTATGTCATATTAATTATTTACTTAACTGGACAAGTCGGCCAAAAATCACCTCTGAAGGCGAAATGACCAAAATGCCCTTCGTTTGGCTCAACGGGCCAAAATTGTCTGTACCGATTGAAAAATTTTTCTAGGTATTTTCTTGGCATTCTAATGCCATGGGAACCTCAATAACCCTTCTCTGGAGTTCCAAAAATTATTTTATAATTTTTCCCTCGGGTCTAGGGCTCCTCGTTGCGAGAACCGCAACTTCCCTCTGGTTACCCATCGCTAGGGCACCGGCTCGTTTAACTTGGTTGTATTTTATTTCTAAAATTTTTACCAAATTTTTCTTATTAATATTTGAGTTAATTATGGTCTCTCACTTTAGTTTAAATATTTTTCCGGACATTCTAGCTGTCCGGACCGACACTGATCACCGGAACAGCAGGATGTACGGAGTAGTTACCGGGAGGGTGTTACACATGAAATCACAGAATGGCATATTGCCATGTGTAGTACTGCTAATTGAACCCTATTGGCATGCCAAACTATCCAAACCAATCTTGTTAGGTATACTAGGGCATTTGATACTTTAAAATTCTTCAATTTGTGAATTTCAAGTTTTGATGTCACTATTCACTTCATCGGTCAACAAAAAAAAGTTGACTTTTGGATAGAAAATAGGTGCATTGGTTTTAACACTCCCAATGTACCACATTTTACATTTAAAACTTGTTGGAATTGAGCACCCATGCCATTTCTAAACTTAAAAACAAGAGGGCAAAATTTTCAGTTTTTGAAGCCTAATTTTACTGTTCTATTAAGCACTGTTGTAGTGGGAATTTGAGGAAATGGTAAGCATGAAAGTTGTTCCTTATTTTGTCTAGTTGAATTTATTTTTTTGAATCACTCCATTTGGAGTTTTGTAGCTCCAGATATGGTCCAAAAACCACAGCTGGCCGGATTGAAAAAACTGCAGAATTACCAAATCTACAGTACCATGAACAGTGGCTGTGACTGCCATTTGGGTTAGGTTCTGATCATAATTTGGGGTAGGTTTCTTCATGAAAGTTGTTTTTCTGTGTCTTAACTTGTTGCTGTAAAAATTTCAGGTCAATTGACCATTTCTACAGTGAGTTATGGCCAAATGAACAGTTACTATTCATTTGGTCATTCTGCAGAATTGGCTTGCAGGGTACCCGGATTGGTGCCAACTTTTGGTCCTCTTGCTTTGGTCTTTTGGGCATGGTTTCTTTAGCAAAAATGTGCCATTATAAGTCTAGTTTCATGTCCAATTGGCCAAACACCAATTGAACCTACACAGCCAAAGTTATGGCTGTCCAAGTGGGTTGGAATCATAGCCTCATTGCTGCTGTCACTAGGCAGCCTATACATTTCACTTTGCCATGCATTAGTTCAGTTCAAATTATGATTAAATTGCCTCAAATGGTCACTAATTGACCATTAGAATGTCCATTAATCATTTCATAAGCCAAGTCCAATTTTTCATTCCCAAAACCCTAATTTTCCCTTTTAATTCACCCATACACCTAGTTAAGCACTTTCATTAATTATATATGTGTATATACACCTTAAATACAATCTCTAATTCATTCTAAGTCCATTAAAACCATCAAAAACACTCCATCATTGTTCCTTCCTTAGGGCTGCCGAAATTAATGGTAGGCATACATACAAAGTTGGTTCATTTAATTCACAAATTCATGTTGATTTCAAGTCCCTAACATGGAAAATAAGGGTTTTAAGTAGATAGGTGCACTAAACTCTTTGTAGGGCAGAATTTTCCAAGCTTCAACTTCACTTTCTTTTGTTTTCTTGGCTGCCAAACACTGTAGCAAGGTTGGGTGACAAATTTTAGTGAAGACAACTAGGGCTTTTGGTGGAAGAAAGCTAGGGAAAATCAAGCTTGAAAAAGCTTGCAAATAGGTAACAATGGTGGAGGTTCACGGCAAGAGGAAGAAAAAGAAAGAGAAGTATGATTTTCTTTCCATTTTCCAGCCCATTTTGGTTTTTTAAACACATTTATGCCATGTGTCAACACTTGAGTGGGTAAAGGCACACTAATGACATCATGTGATGTCATAAATTCCCATTTAATTCATTTTTTTTTCTTTTCTACTCATTTTCAATTCAATTTTTAGTAATATTTATTCATATTTTAGATCATAATAATTATTTACTTAACTGGACAAGTCGGCCAAAAATCGTCTCTGAAGGCGAAATGACCAAAATGCCCTCCGTTTGGCTTAACAGGTCAAAATTATCTGTACCGATTGAAAAATTTTCCTAAATATTTTCTTGGCATTCTAATGCCATAGGAACCTCAATGACCCTTCTTTGAAGTCCCAAAAATTATTTTATGAATTTTTACCCAGGTCTAGGGCTCCTAGTTGCGAGAACCGCAACTTCCCTCTGGGTTACCCATTTCTTGGGCATCGGCTCATTTAACTTAGTTGTATTTTATTTCTAAAATTTTTACTAAATTTTTATTATCAATATTTAAGTTATTTATGGTTCCTCACTTTAGTTTAAATATTTTTCCGAACGTTCTAGCTGTCCGGACCGACACCGGTCACCGGAACAGTAGAATGTACGGAGTTGCTACCGGGAGGGTGTTACATGCATCATGCAAGATTTATTTTTAACTATTTGATTTCAATGATAAACAACATATTAAAACTCTTTTAATATGTTTTTAGATCTGTATTTGCCATTTAAGATTTTAAAATTAATCAGATTAATTTTAGAACCCTAGATTAAATCAAGAATGATTACACTAACCTCTTGATGCACTGCAGCGTATTTGTGCCTTTGAGATTCGTCTTCAAGACGCCAAATGTTGTCCCTCTAGCTTGTCCACAGCAAGAACACCTATGGCAGCCCTTGAATAGCCTCTAATGTTTTTTCTATTGATTAGAAATTCAAGTTCTGCCTTTAAGAGATTAGAGATGTAAACAGGACACTAGAAATAATTTCTAGTATTTTTAATTCAAGAGATTGATGGCTAATCTCTTTGAATTGATGAGAGATGAAGAGGAAGAGAGGGGAGCTTCAAAATGGTGCGACAAAGCAGTGTGGCTGCTGGTTGTATTTTATTTTCTCATAACAACACTTATATAGCTAGGTTAACACATTAAACCCTTGCCACATGTCACCCTTTGATTATCTCTAGGTTTAAGTGACCCAATCACATTGTGTCAAGCGTCAAACCTATATTTAATCTTAATTTTAATCATCTTACATGATTAAAAGACATTTGACAAACTTATGTGTAATGCCATGTGTCACCATCTCATGGTGCCACATGTTACACTGCGAAATGACCAAAATGCCCCTGTGCTTTAATTTTGAGTTCTTAACCTAAAATAATTATTTCTCTTCTTCTAATTAATTTATATCAAATATAAATTAATTAATTAATCTCTATTAATTAATTTCTCATTAATTAAATTCATATTTAAATACCTTAAATATAAATTTAACTTATACTATACATTCAATAATCTAGATTTGGTTTCAAGTCATGCTAGGGACTTTGCAATCTAATTGCAAACCAAACCTATTTAATTAATCAATTAAACTCTTTAATTAATTAATTAAATCATATTTAATTAGGTGACTACTTGTGTATGTGTGTGACTTACTAGGCTCATCACTAATTGGCAATGAGATATGATATCAACTCTTAATATCATCAGAACTCTTTCTTACCATAAATGAATTCTCTAAATCATTTTATTCACCTCATAGACCATGGTTAACACCTAGCATAGCATGCCATGGACACCCAATTAGTAATAAGGTTTACCTTAAATGAACCTATAATAATATGTTACCATGCACTAGAATCTCTGTTACAAAATCCCAACTCAAGCTGGAGTCATGGTTTATGTCAAACTCCATTTGCTATGAATATTTTGTTCTCTTTTAATTCCAGTTCTTGATTAAAAAAATTTTCTCATCAGAAACTCTTTTTTGATTAAATCTATCTGTCCTGGCCAGGAACTTGAAATATCAAGAGCAATTAAATGAACATAAGATTTTATCTCTATTTACTTAGAGGAACAGATTCCATCTTGATCAACACCTACCGCCGTATATAACTAATAGGAGCCAACACATGCCCATATACCCATACACAGTACAAGTATGAAAGCAGTATCAAACTCAAACTACCTATATACAAGATAACTGTGCTATCTCAGGTCTAAAGATTATATGCACTGATATGATTTATGACAAAACATTGACAGGAGTAAACTCCATATGCTTGTCATAAGTGTCACTGGTTCAGCCTACTTATCATTTATAAGTACCTATCATGTTTGTCATATGGCATGAGACTCACCATTCCATGTTATTTATATCTCATATAAATAACTTGGGAACAAACATGAATACAATCTTTCTGGATAAGTCATGTCCTTATTATGAAGTATCCTCGATTGTGAACCTATTTATGATACTTTGTGCTAGAAATAATGTCACTCATATTCTTAACAACTTAATAATAATATTTCTAACAAAATATCAATGGACTTTTCTATTACAAATAAATATATTATGTAAATGGAAAAGTGGAAAAGCCTTTTATTAATAAAAATATGTACAAGATACATACTAAATGATATGCTCTAGGGCATACTACTAATAATCTCCCACTAGCACTAGAGCCATTCATTAAAATATCTTAGACCCATCTTCTCAAGATGTCGGTCTAGCCGAGTTTGTGACATAGGCTTAGTGAATGGATCAGCTGGATTTTCAGCTGATGCTATTTTCTGCATGGCTACATCGCCTCGCCCAACTATTTCTCTGATAATGTGGTAGCGCCTTTCTATGTGTTTGGATTTTTGGTGAGATCTTGGTTCCTTAGCTTGTATGACTGCTCCATTGTTGTCACAGTGTAGTGGAACTGCTGACTCAATGGAAGGAACTACTGCAAGTTCTGTCACGAACTTCTTTATCCAAACAGATTCCTTTACAGCATATAATGCAGCAATATACTCAGCCTCAGTAGTGGAATCTGTAGTCATGCTCTGTTTGGAACTCTTCCAACTAACTGCACCTCCATTACAAATGAACACATATCCAGATGTAGACTTTCTATCATCGATATCTGATTGGAAATCAGAATCAGTATAACCATCCAATTGCAAGTCTCCACCTCCATAGATGAAGAATAAATCCTTAGTTCTTCTCAAGTACTTAAGGATATTCTTGACAGCTATCCAGTATTCCAAACCTGGATTGGATTGATACCTGCTAGTCAAACTAACAGCATATGTGATATCTAGCCTAGTACACAACATTGCATACATTAAACTTTCAATAGCCGAAGCATATGGAATCCTGGCTATTTTATCTCTTTCTTCAGGTGTCTTTGGAGACATCTCTTTAGAAAGATGGATACCATGTCTCACTGGTAACAATCCTCTCTTGGAATCAAACATGTTAAACCTCTTTAACACCTTTTCCAAGTATAGACTTTGGGATAAACCAATTATTCTTTTCGCTCTATCTCTATAGATGCGAATCCCAATAATATAGGTTGCCTCCCCTAAGTCTTTCATGGAGAATGTATTTGACAACCATATCTTTACAGTTGTCAACATACCTGTGTCATTACCCATTAACAGTATGTCATCCACATATAAGACAAGGAAAGTGATAGCATTGTCACTAACCTTCTTATATACACATGGCTCATCCTCATTTTTTATAAAACCAAAGGATTTAATGGCTTCATCAAAATGAATGTTCCAACTCCTCAAAGCTTGTTTCAACCCATAAATAGATCTCTTTAGCTTGCATACCTTAGAACCTTCTTGGGATTTAAAACCCTAGGTTGTTCCATGAAAATGTTTTCTTCAATGGATCCATTGAGAAAAGCTGTTTTGACATCCATTTGCCAAATCTCATAATCATAGTATGCAGCTATTGCTAATAGAATCCTAATTGATTTAAGCATGGCAACAGGCGAGAAAGTCTCCTCATAGTCGATTCCTTACCTTTGGCGAAACCCTTTCGCTACTAGCCTTGCCTTATAGGTCTCTACCTTTCCATCAGAACCAATTTTCTTCTTGAAAACCCATTTGTTCCCTATAGGTACAATACCTTCAGGTGGGTTAACAAGATCCCAAACTTGATTATTATACATGGAATCAATTTCAGATTTCATAGCATCAATCCATTTTGAAGAGTCCATATCTGATATAGCTTCTTCATAGGTAAGTGGATCATCTCCATGATCTACTTCTTCATGAGTAGACAACTCTTATTCTTCTTCATGAAGAAAACCATATCTCACTGGTGGGTGAGATACCCTGGTTGTTCTACGAGGAACAGCTGTAGATGTTTCATTAACGGGTATAGGTTGACTAGATGGATCTATATCCATCTGATCTGTTGATTGGTCAGAATTCTCCAATTCCAACTCTATTTGCCTTCCTTTGCCTCTTTCTTGAACAAACTGTTGTTCAAGAAATGTGGCATCTCTACTAATCACAACCTTTTGTGAAGTAGGCAAATAAAAATAATATCCAAAACTATCTTTTGGATATCTAACAAATCGACCTTTTCTCGATCCGTTTCCAATTTATCGTTGTTCGACTTTTTACATAAGCTGGACAACCCCAAATCTTAACATGCTTAAGACTTGGCTTTCTTCCATGCCATATCTCATAAGGTGTGGAAGAAACTGATTTTGATGGAATCCTATTCAGAATATACAAAGCTGATTCTAATGGAAATCCCCAAAAGGAGATTGGCATATCAGTATAGATCATTATACTACGTACCATATCCAATAAGGTACGATTTCTCCTTTCAGATACACCACTTAGTTGTGGCGTTCCTGGAGGAGTCAGCTGGGAAATAATACCGTGCTTTCTCAAGTATTCATCAAATTCAGTACTCAAATATTCACCTCCATGATCTGATCGAAGAGCTTTAATAATCTTTCCTGTTTGATTTTCTACTTCAGATTTAAATTCTTTGAACTTTTCAAAGGATTCATGTTTTGCAAATACCCAAACCTTGATTTATCATCAGTAAAGGTAATAAAATAATGAAATCCCCCTCTAGCCATTTCTTTAAATGGACCACATACATCACTATGTATTAGCTCCAAAATATTTTAAGCTCTTAGCCCTTGTCCAACAAAGGGTGATCTAGTCATTTTGCCCTGAAGGCAAGATTTGCAAGTTGGAGTAGGCTTAGAGCCTAATGAGGATAGAATCCCCATTTTCTCCAGTTTTGCAATCCTATCTTCTGCAACATGAAATAACCTTAAGTGCCAAATATATTTTGAATTTTGAGTTGATCTTCATCATGGCATTGCATTCTTTTAGATTGCTATACTCTGGACAGTGGAAACACTTTCCTGCTGGCAGTGGAAACACTTTCCTGCTGACAGTGAAAACACTTTCCTTTACCTTTTTTAACTTTGATCTTTGTTTTTCTATTTGGCTATCTTCTTGGAAGGACCAGGAATCTGAGGTTTCTTTTTCTTATTGCCCTTCTTCTTGTTGGACTTTCCAGTAGAAGAAGATGCAATCAAAGCTACCTCTTTTCCTTTATTACCTGGCATATTCTTTTGGGCCATAACCAGCATGTTGAGTAAACCAGCTAAGGTGCATTCCTATTTAGTCATATGGAAATTTGTCACAAAATTTCCAAAAGACTCAGGAAGGGACTGAAGGATCAAATCCATCTGTAGATGGAAATCAATGTTGAAGTCAAGATGTTCCAACTGCTTAATCAGCTGAATCATCTTGTGGACATGATCCCTAACATTCTGTCCCTCAGACATCCTCTTGCGGAATAGCTGCCTAGATATCTCATACCTAGTATTCCTACTGTGGTCACCATACAACTCTTGTAGGTGAAGGAGGATCTCACTGCACTTTGCATGTTCTCATGCTAAACTCATTACTCATGGAAGTAAGCATGTAACACTTAGCTCTCATATCATGCTCCTTCCACTTGTCCAAACTTTCATGTTCCTCTTGAGTGGCCTCTGGAGGTAAGGGACCAGGAGCATATGAATCTAGAACATATCCTATATGTTCAAGGTTCAGGACAAGTTTCAAATTTCTTAGCTAATTAGGGAGATTAGGTCCTGTCAACCTATTGCGATCAAGTATGCTCGCAAGGATATTGGATGGTGGTGGTTGTTCTGTGCTCATTATTATCAGAAAATTAACTGCAGAAAATAACCAGATTAATTGGTAAATGTATCAAGTAATTAACCAAAATGATTATGGTCTTTTAATCAAATTGGTCCTCCCACTAACTTAGCAAATCCTACACTTCCAAAGTAGAAAACAGAAATCCTAGTTGGATGGATTTCTAGTGGGTGATTGAATTCTTATAATTCTATTGATCATCCTCAGGTACATCCATTATTGGAATTACAATAAACTATAAGTGAGCAGCTCCTTGCCCATCCCATCTCATGTGAGGTTCAATCCTTTACCTAGCCCCTAATGCTCAAAATCTTAGGTACATCCATTATTGACTTATCTTACATTAGTTAAGTTGATCCCATTGAGCCAGTAATTATGCAAATAATTTTAATGTCCTCAGGTATATCCAATATTGGCCACCAAACCATTTACATATTTACAATATCTCATGCTTAACAATTATTCTTAAGAAAATCTCTTAAATTAATTGCATCTTATGCAACTATTTAAAATTTCTTAAAATAATTGTCCCAATGGAGGGCCTATGTTATAATTACTTTAATTATAGCATTTCCAACTTAATCATTTGTTTGGAAGATTTTATAGTCATCCTAATTACTATTTAGGTCTCACTTTGCACATTATCCATTTAGCATGCATATATCATATAATTGCATACATTCCCATAAATCTCATGCATTCATGGATAAGCAGTAAATATGGTATGATCATAGACTTTCCAAGGGATTCAATTCTGAGCCACCAAGAATTGAATCAGGGCATTCCTAGGTGCATTTCATTAATTCATTTTACAAGAGTTGCTGAAGGAGTACATAATCAACACTTGATCTTGAATTCCTCCCCCTAGTCCCACCAATGCTCTTGACCTCCTTGAACTTCTTGCAATCCAATTACATAGTAATGCTTGGCATACCAAGGCGAATTTACAAGAACTTAAATAAATGAAATTAAAACTCAAAAATTATTACAAACTTAATAATACATGCCCAAAATAAATTAATTAATTTACAATCCCAAATAAACATAAAAGAAATAAATCCAATCACATTGGTCTTTTATAGTCCATGATCATCCATAATGCATATCACTATTTAACAATTAAATAAAACATAAATACTTAAAATAAATTGAATATCTCATATTCAACTTAAAAAATCCAGATTTGAATGTGATTCAAACAAATTTAAAAATTCAGAGTTGAATCTCATTCAAACAAATTTAAAAATTCAGATTTGAATCACATTCAAACAATCTTAAAAATTCATATTTGAATCACATTCAAACAATCTTAAAAATTCATATTTGAATCACATTCAAACAATTTTTAAAAAATCAGATTTGAATCACATTCAAACAATTTTTAAAAATTTAGATCTGAATATTATTCAAACAACTTTAAAAAATCAGATTTAAATATGATTCAAACAACTTTAAAAATTCAGATTTGAATCACATTCAAACAACTTTTAAAAATCAAATTTGAATTACATTCAAACAATTTTTAAAATTCTGATTTGAATCATAATTTAATTGTGTAATTAAAATTCTAATTAAATAATTTAATTGGACATAGGATGAGCTTTTAAATCATACAACAATTGTAAATTAAAAAGCAAACTTTGCGCTACCTTGAAGAACCTTTGTTGCCGCCACCTATGGTGGCTTCACTGAAGGAACGGAAGCGTGAAAAACACAAGTTTATACCATTGAATTCAAAAATTTTCACCTAGGGTCACATGCACCATGCAAGATTTATTTTTATCTATTTGATTTCAATGATAAACAACATATTAAAACTCTTTTAATATGTTTTTGGATATGTATTTGCCATTTAAGATTTTAAAATTAATCAGATTAATTTTAGAACCCTAGATTAAATCAAGAACGATTACACTAACCTCTTGATGCAATCGCAGTGTCTGCGCCTTTGAGATTCGTCTTCAGGACACCAAATGTTGTCCCTCTAGCTTGTCCACACCAAGAACACCTATGGCAGCCCCTTGAACAGCTTCTAAAGCCTTTTCTATTAATTAGAAATTCAAGTTCTGCCTTTTAAGATATTAGAGATGTAAACAGGACACTAGAAACAATTTCTAGTGTTCTTAATTCAAGAGATTGATGGCTAATCTCTTTGAATTGATGAGAGATGAAGAGAAATAGCTGGAGAGGCTCAAAGTGGCGTGACATATGAGAGGAGAGGCTGCTGGTTACGTTTTCTTTTCATAACCACACTTAAATAGCTAGGTTAACACATTAAACCCTAGCCACATGTCACCTTTTGATTAGCTCTAGGTTTAAGTGACCCAATCACATTGTGCCAAGTGTCAAACCTATATTTAATCTTGATTTTAATCATCTTACATGATTAAAAAAAAAAACATTTGGCAAGCTTATGTGTTATGCCATGTGTCACCATCTCATGGTGCCACGTGTCACACTGTGAAATGACCAAAATGCCCCTGTGTCTTAATTTTGAGTTCTTAACCCAAAATAATTATTTTCTTCTTCTAATTAATTTATATCAAATATAAATTAATTAATTAATCTCTATTAATTAATTTCTCATCAATTAAATTCATATTTAAACACTTTAAATATAAATTTAATTTATACTACACATCCAATAATCTAGATTCAGTTTCAAGTCATGCTAGGGACTTTGCAATTTAATTGCAAACCAAATCTATTTAATTAATCAATTAAATTCTTTAATTAATTAATTAAATCATATTTAAATAGGTGATAACTTGTGTATGTGTGTGACTTACTAGGCTCATCACTAATTGGCAATGAGACATGATATCAACTCTTAATATCATCAGAACTCTTTCTTACCATAAATGATTTCTCTAAATCATTTTATGAACCTCATAGACCATGGTTAACACCTAGCATAGCATGCCATGGCCACCCAATTAGTAATAAGATTTACCTTAAATGAACCTATAATCATATGTTACCATGCACTAGAATCTCTCATACAAAATCCCAACTCAAAGTGGAGTCATGGTTTATGTAAAACTCCATTTGCTATGAATATTATGTTCTCTTTTAATTCCAGTTCTTGATTAAAAGATTTTTCTCATCAGAAACTCTTTTCTGAATAAATCTATCTGTCCTAGCCAGGAACTTGAAACATCAAGAACAATTAAATGAACATAGGATTTTATCTCTATTTACTTAGAGGAACAGATTCCATCTTGATCAACACCTACCTCCATATATAACTAGTAGGAGCCAACAGATGCCCATATACCCATACACAGTACAAGTATGAAAGCAGTATCAAACTCAAACTACCTATATACAAGATAATCTGTATATCTCGTGTCTAAAGATTAGATGCACTGATATGATTTATGACAAAACATTGACAAGAGTAAACTCCATGTGCTTGTCATAAGTGTCACTGGTTCGGCCTACTTATCATGTATAAGTGCCTATCATGTTTGTTATATGGCATGAGACTCACCATTCCATCTTATTTATATCTCATATAAATAACTTGGGAACAAACATGAATACAATCTTTCTAGATAAGTCATGTCCTTATTATGAAGTATCCTCGATTGTGAACCTATTTATGATACTTTGTGCTAGAAATATTGTCACTCATATTCTTAACAACTTAAGAATAATATTTCTAACAAAATATCAATGGACCTTTTCTATTACACATAAATATATTATGTAAACGGAAAAGTGGAAATGCCTTTTATTAATAAAATTATGTACAAGATACATACTAAATGATATGCTCTAGGGCATACTACTAACAATCTCCCACTAGCACTAGAGCCATTCATTACAATACCTTAGACCCATCTTCTCAAGATGTCGGTCTAAGCGAGCTTGTGACAAAGGCTTAGTGAATGGATCACCAATTTTTCAGTGATGTTATTTTTCTGCATGGCTATATCGCTTTGCCCAACTATATGTCCGATAATGTGGTAGTGCCTTTCTATGTGTTTGGATTTTGGGTGAGACCTTAGTTCCTTAGCTCAGATGATCGCTCCATTATTGTCACGGTGTAGTGGAACCGCCGACTCAATGGAAGGAACTACTGTAAGTTCTCACACGAACTTCTTTATCCAAACACTTCTTTTGCAGATCTCGATGCAAGAATATACTCACCTTCTCAGTAGTGGAATCTGCAATCGTGCTCGCTTGGAACTCTTCCAACTAATCGCACCTCCATTACAAATGAACACATATCCAGAGGTAGACTTTCTATCATCGATATCCGATTGGAAATCGTAATCGTGATAACCATCCAATTGTAAGTCTCCACCTCCATAAATCAAGAATAAATCCTTAGTTCTTCTCAAGTACTTAAGGATATTCTTGATGACTATCCAGATGTTCCAAACTGGATTGGATTGATACCGCTAGTCAAACTAATAAAGATATGCGATATCCGGCCTAGTACACAACATTGCATACATTAAACTTCCAATAGCCGAAGCATATGGAATCCTGGCCATCTTATCTCTTTCTTCAGGTGTCTTTGGAGACATCTCTTTAGAAAGATGGATACCATGTCTCACTGGTAACAATCCTCTCTTGGAATCAAGCATGTTAAACCTCTTTAACACCTTTTCCAAGTATAGACTTTGGGATAAACC
Source organism: Hevea brasiliensis (assembly GCF_030052815.1). NCBI lineage: Eukaryota > Viridiplantae > Streptophyta > Magnoliopsida > Malpighiales > Euphorbiaceae > Hevea > Hevea brasiliensis. The sequence goes on from NC_079503.1 coordinate 28,469,526, forward strand.
AATTATTCTTTTCGCTCTATCTCTATAGATACGAATCCCAAGAATATAGGTTGCCTCCCCTAAGTCTTTCATGGAGAATGTATTTGACAACCATACCTTTATAGTCGTCAACATACCTGTGTCATTACCCATCAACAGTATGTCATCCACATATAAGACAAGGAAAGTGATAGCACTGTCAGTAACCTTTCTTATATACACATGGCTCATCCTTATTTTTGATAAAACCAAAGGATTTAATGGCTTCATCAAAACGGATGTTCCAACTCCTCGAAGCTTGTTTCAACCCATAAATGGATCGCTTTAGCTTGCATACCTTGGAACCATCTTGGGATTCAAATCCCTTAGGTTGTTCCATAAAAATGTTTTCTTTAATGTATCCATTGAGAAAAGCTGTTTTGACATCCATCTGCCAAATCTCATAATCATAGTACGCAGCTATTGCTAATAAAATCCTAATTGATTTAAGCATGGCAACAGGCGAGAAAGTCTCCTCATAGTCGATTCCTTGCCTTTGGCGAAACCCTTTCGCTACTAGCCTTGCCTTATAGGTCTCTACCTTTCCATCAGAACCAATTTTCTTCTTGAAAACCCATTTGTTCCCTATAGGTACAATACCTTCAGGTGGGTCAACAAGATCCCAAACTTGATTCTTATACATGGAATCAATCTCGGATTTCATAGCATCAATCCATTTTGAAGAGTCTATATCTGATATAGCTTCTTCATAGGTAAGTGGATCATCTCCATGATCTACTTCTTCATGAGTAGACAACTCTTGTTCTTCTTCATGAAGAAAACCATATCTCACTGGTGGGTGAGATACCTGGTTGTTCTACGAGGAACAAATTGTAGATGTTTCATCAACGGGTATTGGTTGACTAGATGGATCTATATCCATCCGATGCTGGTTGGTCAGAATTCTCCAATTCTAACTCTATTTGCCTTCCTTTGCCTCCTTCTTGAACAAACTGTTGTTCAAGAAATGTGGCATCTCTACTTATCACAACCTTTTGTGAAGTAGGCAAATAAAAATAATATCCAAAACTATCTTTTGGATATCCAACAAATCGACCTCTTTCTGATCTGGTCTCCAATTTATCAGTGTTCAGCTTTTTGATATAAGCTGGACAACCCCAAATCTTAACATGCTTAAGACTTGGTTTTCTTCCATGCCATATCTCATAAGGTGTAGAAGAAACTGATTTTGATGGAATCCTATTCAGAATATACAAAGCTGATTCTAATGCAAATCCCCAAAAGGAGATTGGCATATCAGTATAGCTCATCATACTACGTACCATATCCAATAGGGTACGATTTCTCCTTTCAGATACACCATTCAGTTGTGGGATTCCTGGAGGAGTCAGCTAAGAAACAATGCCATGCTCTCTTAAGTATTCATCAAATTCAGTACTCAAATATTCACCTCCACGATCTGATCGAAGAGCTTTAATATTCTTTCCTGTTTGATTTTCTACTTCAGATTTAAATTCTTTGAACTTTTCAAAAAATTCATGTTTGTATTTCAACAAATACAAATACCCAAACCTTGATTTATCATCAGTAAAGGTAATAAAATAATGAAAGCCCCCTCTAGCCATTTCCTTAAATAGACCACATACATCACTATGTATTAGATCCAAAATATTTTCAGCTTTTAGCCCTTGTCTAACAAAGAGTGATCTAGTCATTTTGCCCTGAAGGTGAGATTCACAAGTTGGAGTAGGCTCAGAGCCCAATGAGTATAAAATCCCCATTTTCTCCAGTTTTGCAATCCTATCTTCTGCAACATGACATAACCTTAAGTGCCAAATATATTTTGAACTTGAGTTGGTTTTCACCATGGCATTGCATTCATTTAGATCACTTGCATTCATTTTGTGTTTGTCATTATTATCCAAATAATAAAGACCATCATTCATATAACCCGAACCAACATATTTATTTCCAAAATAAATATTGCAAACATCATCTGTGAATTGAAATTCATAGCCATTTCTAGTCAAACTAGATATAGAAATGATGTTCTTAAAAGCATCAGGTACATATAAAATATTATCCAAACACAAAACATGTCCAAACATGTAAAAAGATTTAGATCCTATGGCTAAAGCTTCAGCTTGAGCCATTGCCAATCCGACTCTAATATCTTGAGAATGCAAGTCGCCATCGCTTGCTAGTTCCCATATCATTAGAAATGTGAGAACTGCACCGATATCTAAAACCCAAGTCAGATGAACTATAAGTATCATCGAATCTAAATAACAAGATATGGACATACCTTCCAAGGTGTATCCTTCTTGTCCTTCAGAGAAGCAAGATACTCAGGCGCCTTTTCCAAAGGCCCATCCTTTGGCAATGGAAACACTTTCCTTTGCCTTCATCGCCTTTAGTCTTCCTTTTCTGTTTAGCTATTTTCTTGGAAGGACCAGGAATCTGAGGTTTCTTTTTCTTATTGCCTTTCTTCTTGTTGGACTTTCCAGCAGAAGAAGATGCAACCAAAGCTACCTCTTTTCCTTTATTGCCCGGCATATTCTTTTGGGTAATAACCAGCATGTTGAGTAAACCAGCTAAGGTGCATTCCTGTTTAGTCATATGGAAATTTGTCACAAAATTTCCCAAAAGACTCAGGAAGGGACTGAAGGATCAAATCCGTTTGTAGTTGGAAATCCATGTTGAAGTCAAGATGTTCCAACTGCTCAATCAGCCGAATCATCTTGTGGACATGATCCCCAACATTCTGTCCCTCAGACATCCTCATACGGAATAACTGTTTAGATATCTCATACCTAGCATTCCTGCTGTGCTCACCATACAACTCTTGTAGGTGAAGGAGGATCTCACTAGCACTCTGCATGTTCTCATGTTGCTTCTGTAACTCATTACTCATGGAAGCAAGCATGTAACACTTAGCTCTCATATCATGCTCCTTCCACTTGTCCAAAGTATCATGTTCCTCTTAAGTGGCCTCTGGAGGTAAGGGACCAGGAACATTTGAATCTAGAACATATCTTATATGTTCAAGGTTCAAGACAAGTTTCAAATTTCTTAGCCAATCGCATGATTAGGTCCTGTCAACCTGTTGTGATCAAGTATGCTTGCAAGGATATTGGATGGTGGTGGTTGTTCTGTGCTCATTATTATCAGAAAATTAATTGCAGAAATAACCAGATTAATTAGTAAATGTATCATGTAATTAACCAAATATGATTATGGTCTTTTAATCAAATTGGTCCTCCCACTAACTTAGCGAATCCTACACTTCCAAAGTAGAAAACGGAAATCCTAGTTGGATGGATTTCTAGTGGGTGATTGAATTCTTATAATTCTATTGATCATCCTCAGGTACATCCATTATTGGAATTACACTAAACTATAAGTGAGCAACTCCTTGCCCATCACATCTCATGTGAGGTTCAATCCTTTAACTAGCCCCTAATGCTCAAAATCTCAGGTACATCCAATATTGACTTATCTTGCATTAGTTAAGTTGATCCCATTGAGCCAGTAATTATGCAAATAATTTTAATGTCCTCAGGTACATCCAATATTGGCCACCAAACCATTTACATATTTACAACATCTCATGCTTAACAATTATTCTTAAGAAAATCTCTTAAATTAATTGCATCTCATGCAACTATTTAAAATTTCTTAAAATAATTGCCCCAATGGAGGGCTTATGTTATAATTACTTTAATTATAGCATTTCCAACTTAATCATTTGTTTGGAAGATTTTATAGCCATCCTAATTACTATTAAGGTCTCACTTTGCACATTATCCATTTAGCATGCATATATCATATAATTGCATACATTCCCATACATCTCATGCATTCGTGGATAAGCAGTAAATATGGTATGATCATGGACTTTCTAAGGGATTCAATTCTGAGCCACCAAGAATTGAATCAGGGCATTCCTAGGTGCATTTCATTCATTTATTTTACAAGAGTTGCTGAAGGAGTACATAATCAACACTTGATATTGAATTCCTCCCACTGGTCCCACCAATGCTCTTGACCTCCTTGAACTTCTTGCAATCCAATATTACATAGTAATCCTTGGCATACCAAGGCGAATATACAAGAACTTAAATAAATGAAATTACAACCCAAAAATATTACAAACTTAATAATACATGCCCAAAATAAATTAAAATAAATTAATTAATTTACAATCCCAAAGAAACATAAAAGAAATAAATCCAATCACATTGGTCTTTTATAGTCCATGATCATCCATCATGCATATCACTATTTAACAATTAAATAAAACATACATACTTAAATTAAATTGAATATCTCATATTCAACTTAAAAATCCAGATTTGAATATGATTCAAATAAATTTAAAAATTCAGATTTGAATCTCATTCAAACAAATTTAAAAATTCAGATTTGAATCACATTCAAACAACTTCAAAAATTCAGATTTGAATCACATTCAAACATTTTTTAAAAAATCAGATTTGAATCACATTCAAAGATTTTTTAAAAATCAGATCTGAATTTTATTGAATCAATTTTAAAAATCAGATTTAAATATGATTCAAACAACTTTAAAAATTCAGATTTGAATCTCATTCAAACAACTTTTAAAATTCAGATTTGAATCACATTCAAACATTTTTTAAAATTCTGATTTGAATCATAATTTAATTGTGTGATTAAAACAACTAATTAAACACTTTAATTAGTCAAAGAATAGGCCTTAGATCATACAACAATTGCATAATTAAAAGCCAAACCTTGAATCACCCATGGAACCATTGTTGCCGCCACCAATGGTGGCTTCTCCATGTGTGACGCCACATCTCATGATCCAACCAGCAATGAATCTCTTGATCTCATGATCAAACACACAATTAAATTATATAATCAACAATCTAAATGGCAAATATAGTGGCTCTGATACCAATTGAAGGAACGGAAGCGTGAAAAACACAAGTTTATACCATTGAATTTAAAAATTTTCACCTAGGGTCACATGCACCATGCAAGATTTATTTTTATCTATTTGATTTCAATGATAAACAACATATTAAAACTCTTTTAATATGTTTTTGGATCTGTATTTGCCATTTAAGATTTTAAAATTAATCAGATTAATTTTAGAACCCTAGATTAAATCAAGAACGATTACACTAACCTCTTGATGCACTGCAGCGTGTCTGCGCCTTTGAGATTCGTCTTCAGGACACCAAATGTTGTCCCTCTAGCTTGTCCACACCAAGAACACCTATGGCAGCCCCTTGAACAGCTTCTAAAGCCTTTTCTATTAATTAGAAATTCAAGTTCTGCCTTTTAAGATATTAGAGATGTAAACAGGACACTAGAAACAATTTCTAGTGTTCTTAATTCAAGAGATTGATGGCTAATCTCTTTGAATTGATGAGAGATGAAGAGAAATAGCTGGAGAGGCTCAAAGTGGCGTGACATATGAGAGGAGAGGCTGCTGGTTACGTTTTCTTTTCATAACCACACTTAAATAGCTAGGTTAACACATTAAACCCTAGCCACATGTCACCTTTTGATTAGCTCTAGGTTTAAGTGACCCAATCACATTGTGCCAAGTGTCAAACCTATATTTAATCTTGATTTTAATCATCTTACATGATTAAAAAAAAACATTTGGCAAGCTTATGTGTTATGCCATGTGTCACCATCTCATGGTGCCACGTGTCACACTGTGAAATGACCAAAATGCCCCTGTGTCTTAATTTTGAGTTCTTAACCCAAAATAATTATTTTCTTCTTCTAATTAATTTATATCAAATATAAATTAATTAATTAATCTCTATTAATTAATTTCTCATCAATTAAATTCATATTTAAACACTTTAAATATAAATTTAATTTATACTACACATCCAATAATCTAGATTCGGTTTCAAGTCATGCTAGGGACTTTGCAATTTAATTGCAAACCAAATCTATTTAATTAATCAATTAAATTCTTTAATTAATTAATTAAATCATATTTAAATAGGTGATAACTTGTGTATGTGTGTGACTTACTAGGCTCATCACTAATTGGCAATGAGACATGATATCAACTCTTAATATCATCAGAACTCTTTCTTACCATAAATGATTTCTCTAAATCATTTTATGAACCTCATAGACCATGGTTAACACCTAGCATAGCATGCCATGGCCACCCAATTAGTAATAAGATTTACCTTAAATGAACCTATAATCATATGTTACCATGCACTAGAATCTCTCTGCACAAAATCCCAACTCAAGCCGAGTCATAGTTTATGTCAAACCCCTTTTGCTATAAATATTATGTTATCTTTTAATTCCAGTTCTTGATTAAAAGATTTTTCTCATCAGAAACTCTTTCTGATTATATCTATCTGTCCTGGCCAGGAACTTGAAACATCAAGAACAATTAAATGAACATAGGATTTTATCTCTATTTACTTAGAGGAACAGATTCCATCTTGATCAACACCTACCTCCATATATAACTAGTAGGAGCCAACAGATGCCCATATACCCATACACAGTACAAGTATGAAAGCGAGATCAAACTCAAACTACCTATATACAAGATAACTGTGCTATCTCAGGTCTAAAGATTATATGCACTGATATGATTTATGACAAAACATTGACAAGAGTAAACTCCATGTGCTTGTCATAAGTGTCACTGGTTCGGCCTACTTATCATGTATAAGTGCCTATCATGTTTGTTATATGGCATGAGACTCACCATTCCATCTTATTTATATCTCATATAAATAACTTGGGAACAAACATGAATACAATCTTTCTGGATAAGTCATGTCCTTATTATGAAGTATCCTCGATTGTGAACCTATTTATGATACTTTGTGCTAGAAATATTGTCACTCATATTCTTAACAACTTAAGAATAATATTTCTAACAAAATATCAATGGACCTTTTCTATTACACATAAATATATTATGTAAACGGAAAAGTGGAAATGCCTTTTATTAATAAAATTATGTACAAGATACATACTAAATGATATGCTCTAGGGCATACTACTAACATTCACCATGTGTGTCGCCACACATCCATTGCAACCAGCAATGGATCAATAATCTCATGATCAAATCACACAATTAAATCACAAAATCAACAATCAAAATGGCAAATATAGTGGCTCTGATACCAATTGAAGGAACAGAAGCGTGAAAAACACAAGTTTATACCATTGAATTCAAAAATTTTCACCTAGGGTCACATACATCATGCAAGATTTATTTTTAACTATTTGATTTCAATGATAAACAATATATTAAAACTCTTTTAATATGTTTTTGGATCTGTATTTGTCATTTAAGATTTTAAAATTAATCAGATTAGTTTTAGAACCCTAGACTAAATCAAGAATGATTACACTAACCTCTTGATGCACTGCATCGCATTTGCGCCTTTGAGATTCGTCTTCAGGACACCGAATGTTGTCCCTCTAGCTTGTCCTGTGACACCCCTTACCCGTGTACAGTATACCCGAGTAAGTAATGCCACACGGTGTACCGGCACACTCTAATATACCTTAATTAATTTATATCATGCTTTTGCATATAATTTATGAAATATACTTTATTTAAGCCATTTAGCAAAATTTTTATTTATTTGAGGTTCCGAAAATTTTATAGAAATTCCGGCGGAGTACCGGCTAAAAATGGAGAAAACAGTTCTTCGGAACCTGTTAAAAACACTTCCAATAAACAAATTCATTCATTCCCAACTCTAATATCATCACAAAACTCAATATCAAGATCTCAACAATTTTTCAATTTCAGGTCTCAACAATCTTTTCATTTCTCAAACATCCCTTTCTCAGGGTTCTCATATATAAACAATAATTAAATACTCAAATTACTTTCATACATAACCATAAATCTTTATTATTTACATGAACCTCAAAATACATTACATAAATCCCAAATACATATGAGAAAATAAAAATTTAATTACAAAATGACAAAATGGCATCTAGTGTCCTACCAATGCACTGCAGGTGACGAGGTGACACGGAAACTGTGCAGAACTACAGGATGGACTCACCCAGTCTGTGGTCTACTGGGCTCACGATCGGGATCTCCAGTACCTACGCGTGGCAAAAGCAACGCGCTAAGCAATAATGCTTAGTGGTGCAATAATATAATAGAATAAAATAGCAAGAAAATGAATGTGTATAGAATGTGTATGCTTTCTTTGTTTGGTATTGGTATAACCATTATTTCGTTAACGTTGTTCACTTTTATTCATTTGGTTGCCCAAGTAAACCTATACTAGACGACTGGACTGGATAACGGGTAAACTGGCACTGGGTACCTAGTACCTCGGGCAGTCATACCATCGGTCACATATGCATCTCCCGGTGTGCAACAAAACAGCTAACAAGCTGTAAATAATATCAGGCACAAGGCCAAGTCTCAATACAAAGTCAGAATGGCTACAAGCCATGAAATCACAGAATGGCATATTTCCATGTGCAGTACTGCTAATTGAACCCTATTGGCATGCCAAACTATCCAAACCAATCTTGTTAGGTATACTAGGGCATTTGAAACTTTTAAATTCTTCAATTTGTGAATTTCAAATTTTTAGTGTCACTATTCATCTTATTGGTCAACAAAAATGTTGAATTTTAGAATAAAAATATGTACATTGACTTTGGCACTCCCAATATACCACATTTGGCATTCCAAACTTGTTGGCATTAAGCATTTATACCATTTCAAAGTTTAAACCAACACAAGCAGAATTTTCAGTTTTTGTGAGTCAACTTCACTGTTCCATTGGACACTGTTGCTGTGGGAATTTGAAGAAATGTAAAACATGAAAGTTGTTCTTTATTTTGTCTAGTTGAATTTCCTTTTTTGAATCCCTCCATGTGGAGTTTTGTAGCTCCAGATATGGTCCAAAAACCACAGCTGGCCGGATTACCATTCTGCAGAAATTACCATATCTACAGTAACATGAACAGTGACTGCCACTGCCATTTGGGTTAGGTTTTGGCCATAATTTGGGGTAGGTTCCTTCATGAAAGTTGTTTTTCTATGTCTTAACTTGTTGCTGTAAAAATTTCAGGTAAATTGACCAAATCTACAGTGAGTTATGGCAAAATGAACAGTTACTATTCATTTGGTCAATTCTGCAGAATCAGTTTCAGGGTATCCGGATTGGGGCCAAGTTTTGGTCCTCTTGCTTTGGTCTTTTGGGCATGGTTTCTTCAGCAAAAATGAGCCATTATAAGCCTAGTTTCATGTCCAATTGGCCAAACACCAATTGGACTAACACAGCCAAAGTTATGGCTGTGTAATTGGACTGAAATTTCAGTCCATTTGCTGCTGTCCTAGGGCAGCTCACACCTTGACTTTGCCATACCATTTTTCAGTCCAAATTGTGGTCAACATATCTCAAATGGTCACTTATTGACCATTAGAGTGTTCTTTAACAGTTTGATAAGCCAAGTTAATTTTTCATTCTTCAAAACCCTAATGTCCAATGCAATTTACCCATAAACCTCAATTAGCACACTAGTTCAACATCTATGTAGATATATAGCTTAAACATAATCTCCAATTCATGCTAAGTCCATTAAAACCATCAAAACACTCCCTTATTGTTCCTTCCTTAGGGATGCCGAAATTCAAGGCATGCATAAGCATAAATTTCATTCATTTAAGTGACAAATTCTTGCTCACTTTAAGGCTTTAACATGGAATAAAGGAGATTTAAGTATATATGTGCACTAACCTTGAATAGGGCAGATTTTTCCCAACTCAAAACTTCACTTTTCTTCCTTTTCTTGGCTGCCAAAAGCTTTGTCTAGGTGTGGGATTAATTTTTGATGAAGGGACTTATGGGTTTTAGGGTGAGGAAGCATGGAAATTTGAAGCTTTCAAGAACCAAAAATGGAGGAGCATGGTGAAGGGATTTCGGCTGCAATGGGAAAGGAGGGATGGCTGCTGCATTTTTTTGTTATTTTGGTCTTCTTTTAACCTCTTTTATTTGTTAGTCAAATAGTTGCTTAATGGTGATTGGTTGGTAATTTTAAATGACATCATACTATGTCATTATTTGCATTATTTTGCATTTTCTTTTCTTTTCTTTCACTACTCATTTCCAATTTCATTTTTAGTAATGTTTCTTCATATTTTATGTCATATTAATTATTTACTCAACTGGACAAGTCGGCCAAAAATCACCTCTAAAGGCGAAATGACCAAAATGCCCTCCGTTTGGCTTAACGGGTCAAAATTGTCTGTACCGATTGAAAAATTTTTCTAGGTATTTTCTTGGCATTCTAATGCCATGGGAACCTCAATAACCCTTCTCTGGAGTCCCAAAAATTATTTTATAATTTTTTCCCCGGGTCTAGGGCTCCTCGTTGCGAGAACCGCAACTTCCCTCTGGTTACCCATCGCTAGGGCACCGGCTCGTTTAACTTGGTTGTATTTTATTTCTAAAATTTTTACTAAATTTTTCTTATTAATATTTGAGTTAATTATGGTTCCTGACTTTAGTTTAAATATTTTTCCGGATGTTCTAGCTGTCCAGACCGACACCGGTCACCGGAACAGTAGGATGTACGGAGTGGTTACCGGGAGGGTGTTACATGTCCACACCAAGAACACTTATTGCAGCCCTTGAACAGCTTCTAAAGTTCTTTTTATTAATTAGAAATTCAAGTTCTGCCTTTCAAGATATTAGAAATGTAAATAGGACACTAGAAACAATTTCTAGTATTTTTAATTCAAGAGATTAATGGCTAATCTCTTTGAATTGATGAGAGATAAAGAGGAAGAGAGGGAGAGCTTCAAATGGCATGACAAAGCAGTGTGGCTGCTAGTATTTTATTTTCTCATAACAATTCTTATATAGCTAGGTTAACACATTACACCCTTGCCACATGTCACCCTTTGATTAGCTCTAGGTTTAAGTGACCCAATCACATTGTGTCAAGTGTCAAACCTATATTTAATCATAATTTTAATCATCTTACATGATTAAAAGAAATTTGGCAAGCTTATGTGTAATGCCATGTGTCACCATCTCATGGTGCCATGTGTCACACTACGAAATGACCAAAATGCCCCTGTGTCTTAATTTTGAGTTCTTAACCCAAAATAATTATTTCTCTTCTTCTAATTAATTTATATCAAATATAAATTAATTAACTAATCTCTATTAATTAATTTCTCATTAATTAAATTCATATTTAAACACCTTAAATATAAATTTAACTTATACTATACATCCAATAATCTAGATTTGGTTTCAAGTCATGCTAGGGACTTTGCAATCTAATTGCAAACCAAACCTATTTAATCAATCAATTAAACTCTTTAATTAATTAATTAAATCATATTTAATTAGGTGACTACTTGTGTATGTGTGTGACTTACTAGGCTCAGCACTAATTGGCAATGAGACGAGATATCAACTCTTAATATCATCAGAACTCTTTCTTACAGTAAATGATTTCTCTAAATCATTTTATGCACCTCATAGACCATGGTTAACACCTAGCATAGCATGCCATGGACACCCAATAAGTAATAAGGTTTACCTTAAATGAATCTATAATCATATGTTACCATGCACTAGAATCTCTCTGTTACAAAATCCCAACTCAAGCTGGAGTCATGGTTTATGTCAAACTCCATTTACTATGAATATTATGTTCTCTTTTAATTCTAGTTCTTGATTAAAAAGATTTTCTCATCGGAAACTCTTTTCTGATTAAATCTATCTCTCCTGGCGAGGAACTTGAAACATCAAGAATAATTAAATGAACATAGGATTTTATCTCTATTTACTTAGAGGAACAGATTCCATCTTGATCAACACCTACCTCCATATATAACTAGTAGGAGCCAACACATGCCCATATACCCATACACAGTACAAGTATGAAAGCAGTATGAAACTCAAACTACCTATATACAATATAACTGTGCTATCTCAGGTGTAAAGATTATATGCACTGATATGATTTATGACAAAACATTGACAAGAGTAAACTCCATGTGCTTGTCATAAGTGTCACTGGTTCGACCTACTTATCATTTATAAGTACCTATTATGTTTGTCGTATGGCATGAGACTCACCATTCCATGTTATTTATATCTCATATAAATAACTTGGGAACAAACATGAATACAATCTTTCTGGATAAGTCATATCCTTATTATGAAGTATCCTCGATTGTAAACCTATTTATGATACTTTGTGCTAGAAATAATGTCACTCATATTCTTAAAAACTTAAGAATAATATTTCTAACAAAATATCAATGGACCTTTTCTATTACACATAAATATATTTTGTAAACAGAAAAGTGAAAAAGCCTTTTATTAATAAAAATATGTACAAGATACATACTAAATGATATGCTCTAGGGCATACTACTAACACCTACTTCTCCTTGTCCGTTCCCACTTCTCTTTCTACTAAAAATACACAAATAGAATACCTCAATACTAATCTCAATTACTGCCAAGAACTCATTGCATGAATATCTAATGCATCCCAAATTAGCTTTGTAAATTTTAGAGAGTTTTGGTTTTGGACAACTTGCTGCCTCAATCTTTGAACTCAATTTTTACCAAGATTCAATCATAATTTGATGAGGTGTTCTGCATGAAAATTGTTTATCTAGGTCTTAGCTTTATTTTCCTTTTTGAATCGCCTAATTTGGAGCTGTGTGGCTCAAGTTATGCCCAAAACACGATTATTGTTCATGTCACTGTTCATACTACAGATTTAGTTCTGGTAGATTTACTGATCCAACTCTGTTTAGCAATTTGATCAAGTTAAGTCCATAATTTGGTCTAATGTTCTTCATATGAAATGTTCTTAGGTTTCCATTGGTTCAATAATCACCTAAATCGGAGTTTTCTAGTGAGAGTTATAGTCTTGCAAAGTTTACTGTTCATTTGGTCAATTTTAGGTGCCCAGATTCTGGCAGATTCGGTGACCCAAATTCGTTCCGCAATTTGATTGAGTTAAGTTCATAATTTGGCCTAACATTCTTCATATAAAATGTTCTACTATATCTTGGGTTTACATCAATTCTAGAATCACCTAAATTAGTGTTTTCTAGAGAGAGTTATGGCTGTTTAAACTTTACTGTTCACGTGCATAATTCGGCAGGTTCCAGAATTTTATCTCCCATTTCAAGGCTCATTTCGGGTAGATTAAGGTCATTTTCGGGGCAGGGTATCTTCATGAAAATTCTAGCCCTATGTCTTAAGTTTCGTTTCCAATTTGTTTCACACCAATTGGAGTTGTGTAGCTTAAGTTATGGGCTTCCAAACACATTGAATTCAATGTGCAAAATTCTACCCTAAGTTCAATTTTTCATTTCTTCCATTACTTCAATTAACCAACCTCAATTCATATTTAATTCACCCAAAATAACTATAATTTAGCATTGACACTTCAATGGCACTTCCTAGCATAAACCCCACAATTTTCAAACACCAAAGTTTGTAATTTTCCTTAATCCTACAATTTCATTACTTCCATTCATCAACCCAATGTCAATTCAAACGAAATAAACCTCAAATGATCATAATTTAACACTACACACATAAATTTCACTCTCTAGCACAAAAACTCCAATTTTCCCATGAACCCTAATCTACCATAATTAAATTTATACACATTTCATGCAATTTCTTTACTTTAATAATGCACACTACTTCAACTAAGCTTGATTTCATTATCATTTTCATTAAAATACATCAAACCCTAATTTTTCTCCAATTTGGCCAAAACCCTAGTTTAGATTCCATACATGTTTTCTTTCATTTTCTTATGAAATTTCATGCCTTCTCATGTAAATTCATCGCACCCAAACTTGATTCAAAGCATATTTAGTTAATCAAGCATGAAAGAGAGAGCTTACCTCACTTGATGATTTTTTCCACTTCCAATCTCTTCCAAATCTTGTTCCTCTTCTAATCTCTTGTTTCCCCTTGCTTTTAATCTCTCAATCCATGTTTAATTTTATGTTCTCTATCAATTAGATGCAAAACCCATAGAGGAAAAGCAAGGAATTGAGTTTTGAGAATGGGTGTCAATGGAGAAAGAAGGAAGAAGAAGAAAGAAAGAAAGAGAGAAGAAGAGAGGGTGGGTGTTAACTAAATGGGAGAGAATAAGGGTTTTCCCTTTATATATTTATCCCCATTTTTTATTTATTTAATTCATTTAATTGAGTTGTCCATAGCCCATTGATACTAAAATTTTAATTGGGTCAAAATGGAATTAAAATTCTAGATTTTTATTTCCTTTATTTTCTTTTCACTTTATACTTGAATTCTTTTCCCAAAAAAAATTATTCCATAATTCAATTCATTAATTTCACTTAAATTAATTAACATTTTGGTCAAAAGTCAGCTCTTGAGGTGAATTGACCAAAATGCCCCTCATCGGGTCATAATCCTTCTTTTTCATAATACCCATTAAATACTTAGGCCTTTGGTTCAATTGAATTTTTATTGTGTCTATCTCAATTAATTTTGCATTTATTTTTAGTCCTCAAGGTGTTCTTTGAATAGTACTAGTCACAGACTAAAAATGGTACTATTCATAACTCGGAGGTTCGGGGTGTTACATGGCATTGCACATAAGCTTACCAAATGTCTTTTAATCATTTAAGATGATTAAAATCAAGATTAAATATAGGTTTGACACTTGGCATAATGTGATTGGGTCAATTAAACCTAAAACCAATCAGAGGGTGACATGTGGCAAGGGTTTAAGTGGTGACCTAGTTGTATAAGTGTTATTATGAAAAGAAAAATTACAACAAGCTGCTGCTTCTTCTTTGTGCCTCCACCCTTGAGGCTCCTGTTCTCTCACCTTCTTCATCTCTCATCTATTCCAAGAGATTAGCAAACAATCTCTTGAATTAAAAATACTAGAAATTGTTTCTAGTGTCCTGTTTACATCTCTAATATCTTAAAATGCTAAACTTGATTTTCTAATTCATAGAAAAAGCTTTAGAAGCTGTTCAAGGGCTGCCATAGGTGATCTTGGTGTGGAAAAGCTATAGGGATAACATCTAGTGTCCTAAAGACGCATCCCAAAGGTGCAAATACATTGCAGTGCATCAAGAGGTTAGTGCACTTATTCTTGATCTCATCTAAGGTTCTAAAATTAATCTGATTAATTCTAAAATCTTAAATGGCAAATACAAATCCAAAAACATATTAAAAGAGTTTTAATATGTTGTTTATCATTGAAATCAAATAGTTAAAAATAAATCTTGCATGATGCATATGACCCTAGGTGAAAAGTTTTGAATTCAATGGTATAAACTTGTGTTTTTCATGCTTCAGCTCCGTTAATTGGTATCAGAGCCACTATATTTGCCATTTAGATTATTGATTATATGATTTAATTGTGTGGTTTGATTATGAGATGATAGATCCATTGCTGGTTGCAATGATAAAGGTGGTGGCTTGATGAAGACTTCATATGTGCGCATGGTTTGTGCGCTTCTTATGGTGTGCATGGTTTGGGCAATGGTTTGTGCAATTGTTGTATGATCTAATACTTATAATTATGCCCATCCTATGTCTAATTAAATTGTTTAATTAGAAGTTTTAATCACATAATTAAATTTTGATTCAAATCTGAATTTTAAAACTTGTTTGAATGTGATTCAAATATGAAATTTAAAAGTTGTTTGAATGTGATTCAAATCTGAATTTTTAAAGTTGTTTGAATCATATTCAAATCTGAATTTTTAAAGTTGTTTGAATAATATTCAAATCTTAATTTTTAAAAAGATGTTTGAATATGATTTAAATCTGAATTTTTAAAAATTGTTTGAATGTGATTTAAATTTGTTTGAATCATATTCAAATCTAGATTTTTAATTTGAATATGAGATATTCAATTTAATTTAAGTATGCATATTTTATTTAATTGTTAAATAGTGATATGCATGATGGATGATTATGGACTATAAAAGACCAATGTGATTGGATTTATTTCTTTTATGTTTCTTTGGGATTGTAAATTAATTTATTTATTTTGGGCATGTATTATTAAGGTTGTAATAATTTTGGTTTGTAATTTCATTTATTTAAGTTCTTGTAAATTCGCCTTGGTATACCAAGGATTACTATGTAATATTGGATTGCAAGAAGATCAAGGAGGTCAAGAGCATTGGTGGGACCAGTGGGAGGAATTCAATATCAAGTGTTGATTATGTACTCCTTTAGCAACTCTTGTAATATGAATGAATGAAATACACCTAGGAATACCTTGATTCAATTCTTGGTGGCTCAAAATTGAATCTCTTAGAAAGTCCATGATCATACTATATTTACTATTTATCCATTAATGCATGAGATGTATGGGAATGCATACAAGTATATGATATATGCATCCTAAATGGATAATGTGCAAAGTGAGACCTTAATAGTAATTAGGATGACCATAAAATCTTTCAAACAAATGATTAGGTTGGAAATGGTATAATTAAAGTAATTATAACATGGGCCCTCCATTGAGGCAATTATTTTAAGAAATTTTAAATACTTGCATAAGATGCAATTAATTTAAGAGATTTTCTTAAGAATAATTATTAAGCATGAGATGTTGTAAATATGTAAATGGTTTGGTGGCCAATATTAGATGTACCTGAGGACATTAAAATTATTTGCATAATTACTGGCTCAATGGGATCAACTTAACTAATGCAAGATAAGTTAATAATGGATGTATCTGAGATTTTAAGCATTAGGGGCTAGGTATAGGATTGAACTTCACATGAGATGTGATGGGCAAAGAGTTGCTCACTTACAGTTTATTGTAATTCCAATAATGATGTACCTGAGGATGATCAATAGAATTATAAGAATTCAATCACCCACTAGAAATTCATCCAACTAGGATTTCTGTTTTCTACTTTAGAAGTGTACGATTCGCTAAGTTAGTGGGAGGACCAATTTGATTAAAAGACCATAATCATTTTAGGTAAATACATGATACATTTACTAATTAATCTAGTTATTTTCTACAGTTAATTTTCTGATAATAATGAGCATAGAACAACCACCACCATCCAATATTCTTGCAAGCATACTTGATCGCAATAGGTTGACAGGACCTAATCTATCTGATTGGCTAAGAAATTTAAAACTTGTCCTGAACCTTGAACATATAGGATATGTTCTAAACTCAAATGTTCCTAGTCCCTTACCTCCAGAGGCCACTCAAGAGGAACATGAAACTTTGGACAAGTGGAAGGAACATGATATGAGAGCTAAGTGTTACATGCTTGCTTCCATGAGTAATGAGTTACAGAAGCAGCATGAGAACATACAGAGTGCGAGTGAGATCCTCCTTCACCTACAAGAGTTGTATGGTGAGCACAGCAGGAATGCTAGGTATGAGATATCTAGACAGCTATTCCACATGAGGATGTCTGAGGGACAGAATGTTGGGGATCATGTCCACAAGATGATTCGGCTGATTGAGCAGCTAGAACATCTTGACTTTAACATGGATTTCCAACTGCATATGGATTTGATCCTTCAGTCCCTTCCTGAGTCTTTTTGAAATTTTGTGATAAATTTTCATATGACTAAACAGGAAAGCACCTTGGCTGGTTTACTCAACATGCTGGTTATTTCCCAAAAGAATATACAGGGCAATAAAGGAAAAGAGATAGCTTTAATTGCATCTTCTTCTACTAAAAAGTCCAACAAGAAGAAGGGCAATAAGAAAAAGAAACCTCAGATTCCTAGTCCTTCTAAGAAAATAGCAAACAGAAAGGGAAGACTAAAGCTGATGGAGGCAAAGGAAAGCGTTTCCACTGCCAGAAGGATGGGCACTGGAAAAGGAACTGCCCAGAGTATCTTACTTCTCTAAAGGACAAGAAGGATACACCTTCGGAAGGTATGTCCATATCTTATTATTTAGATTTTGATGATATTCATAGTTCATCTACAGCTTGGGTTTTAGATACTGGTGCCAGTTCTCACATTTCTTATGATATGCAGGAACTAGCAAATAGTAGCAGCTTGCGTTCTCGAGATGTTAGACTCCATATTGGCGATGGCTCAACTGTTAAAGCTTTAGCCATAGGATCTAAATCTTTTTACATGTCTAGACATCTTTTGTGTTTGGATAATATTTTATATGTACCTGATGCTTTTAAGAACATCATTTCTATATCTAGTTTGACTAGAAATTGTTATAAATTTCAGTTCACAGATAACGTTTGCAATATTTATTTTGAAAATAAATATGTTGGTTTGGGTTATATGAATGATGGTCTTTATTATTTGGATAATAATGACAAACACAAAATGAATGCAAGTAATTTAAATGAATGCAATGCCATGGTGAAAATCAACTCAAGTTCAAAATATATTTGGCACTTAAGGTTAAGTCATGTTGCTGAAGATAGGATTACAAAACTGGAGAAAATAGGGATTCTATCCTCATTGGGCTTTGAGCCTACTCCAACTTGTGAATCTTGTCTTTAGGGCAAAATGACTAGATCACCCTTTGTTGGACAAGGGCTAAGAGTTAAAAATATTTTAGAGCTAATACGTAGTGATGTATGCGGTCCATTTAAGGAAATGGCTAGAGGCAGTTTTCATTACCTTTATTACCTTTATTGATGATAAATCAAGGTTTGGTATTTGTATTTGATGAAATAGAAACATGAATCCTTTGAAAAGTTCAAAGAATTTAAATCTGAATTAGAAAATCAAACAGGAAAAAGTATTAAAGCTCTTCGATTAGATCGTGGAGGTGAATATTTGAGTACTGAATTTGATGAATACTTGAGAGAGCATGGCATTGTTTCCTAGCTGACTCCTCCAGGAACACCACAACTGAATGGTGTATTTGAAAGGAGAAATCGTACCCTATTGGATATGGTACATTGTATGATGAGCTATACTGATATGCCAATCTCCTTTTGGGGATTTGCATTAGAATCAGCTTTGTATATTCTGAATAAGATTCCATCAAAATCAGTTTCTTCCACACCTTAGGAGATATGGCATGGAAGAAAACCAAGTCTTAAGCATGTTAAGATTTGGGGTTGTCCAGCTTATATCAAAAAGCTGAACACTGATAAATTGGAAACCAGATCAGAAAAGGGTTAATTTGTTGGATATCTAAAAGATAGTTTTGGATATTATTTTTATTTGCCTATATCACAAAAGATTGTGATAAGTAGGGATGCCATATATTTTGAACAACAGTTTATTTAAGAAGGAGGCAAAGGAAGACAAATAGAGTTAGAATTGGAGAATTCTGACCAACCAACAGATCAGATGGAAATAGATCCATCTAGTCAACCTACAACCATTGATGAAACATCTACAGCTGTTCCTCGTAGAACAACTAGGGTATCTCACCCACCAGTGATATATGGTTTCCTTCATGAAGAAGAACAAGAGTTGTCTACTTATGAAGAAGTTGATCATGGAGATGATCCACTTGCCTATGAAGAAGCTATATCAGATATAGACTCTTCAAAATGGATTGATGCTATGAAATCCGTGATTGATTCCATGTATAAGAATCAAGTTTGGGATCTTGTTGACCCACCTGAAGGTATTGTACCTATAGGGAACAAATGGGTTTTCAAGAAGAAAATTGGTTTTGATGGAAAGGTAGAGGCCTATAAGGCAAGGCTAGTAGCGAAAGGGTTTCGCCAAAGGCAAGGAATCGACTATGAGGAGACTTTCTCGCCTGTTGCCATGCTTAAATCAATTAGGATTTTATTAGCATAGCTGCATACTATGATTATGAGATTTGGAAAATGGATGTCAAAACAGCTTTTCTCAATGGATACATTGAAGAAAACATTTTCATGGAACAACCTAGGGGTTTTGAATCCCAAGATGGTTATAAGGTATGCAAGCTAAAGCGATCCATTTATGGGTTGAAACAAGCTTCGAGGAGTTGGAACATCTATTTTGATGAAGCCATTAAATCATTTTGTTTTATAAAAAATGAGGATTAGCCATGTGTATATAAGAAGGCCAGTGACAGTGCTATCACTTTCCTTGTCTTATATGTGGATGACATACTATTGATGGGTAATGACACAGGTATGTTGACAACTGTAAAGGTATGGTTGTCAAATACATTCTCCATGAAAGACTTAGGGGAGGCAACCTATATTCTTGGGATTCGCATCTATAAAGATAGAGCAAAAAGAATAATTGGTTTATCCCAAAGTCTATACTTGGAAAAGGTGTTAAAAAGGTTTAACATGCTTGATTCTAAGAGAGGATTGTTACCAGTTAGACATGGTATCCATTTTTCTAAAGAGATGTCTCCAAAGACACCTGAAGAAAGAGATAAAATGGCCAGGATTCCATATGCTTCGACTATTGAAAGTTTGATGCATGCAATGTTATGTACTAGGCCGGATATGGCATATGCTGTTAGTTTGAATAGCAAGTATCAATCCAATCCAGGTTTGGAACACTGGATAGCTGTCAAGAATATCCTTAAGTACTTGAGAAGAACTAAGGATTTATTCTTGATATATGGAGGTGGAGACTTGCAATTGGATGGTTATACTGATTTTGATTTCCAATCAGATATTGATGATAGAAAGTCTGCCTCTGCATATGTGTTCATTTGTAATGGAGGTGCCGTCCGTTGGAAGAGTTCCAAACAGAGTACGACTGCAGATTCCACTACTGGGGCTAAGTATATTACTGCATCAGATGCTGCAAAAGAAGCTGTTTGGATAAAGAAGTTCATGATAGAACTTACAGTAGTTCCTTCCATTGAGTCAGCAGTTCCACTTCACTGTGACAACAATGGAGCAGTCATACAGGCTAAGGAACCCCGGTCTCACCAGAAATCCAAACACATAGAAAGGCGCTATCACATTATCAGAGAAATAGTTGGGCAAGGCGATATAGCCATGCAGAAAATAGCATCAGCTGAAAATCCAGCTGATCCATTCATTAAGCCCATGTCACAGACTCAGCTAGACCGACATCTTGAGAAGATGGGTATAAGATATTGTAATGAATGGCTCTAGTGCTAGTGGGAGATTGTTAGTAGTATGTCGTAGAGTATATCATTTAGTATGTATCTTGTACATATTTTATTAATAAAAGGCATTTTTACTTTTCTGTTTACATAATATATTTATGTGTAATAGAAAAGGTCCATTAATATTTTGTTAGAAATTCTATTCTTAAGTTGTTAAGAATATGAGTGACAGTATTTCTAGCACAGTATCATAAATAGGTTCACAATCGAGGATACTTCACAATAAGGACATGACTTATCCATAAAGATTGTAATCATGTTTGTTCCCAAGTTATTTATATGAGATATAAATAAGATGGAATGGTGAGTTTCATGCCATATAACAAACATGATAGGCACTTATACATGATAAGTAGGTCGAACTAGTGACGTTTATTACAAGCACATGGAGTTTACTCTTGTCAATGCATTGTCAAAAATCATATCAGTGCACATAATCTTTAGACCTAAGATAGCACAGTTATCTTGTATATAGGTGGTTTGAGTTTGATACTGCTTTCATACTTGTACTGTGTATGGGTATATGGGCATGTGTTGGCTCCTACTAGGTATATATGGAGGTAGGCGTTGATCAAGATGGAATCTATTTCTCTAAGTAAATAGGGATAAAATTCTATGTTCATTTAATTGTTCTTGATGTTTCAAGTTCTTGGTCAGGACAAATAGATTTATTCAGAAAAGAGTTTCTAGTGAGAAAAATCTTTTTAATCAAGAACTGGAATTAAAAGAGAACATAATATTCATAGCAAATGGGGTTTGACATAAACCATGACTCCAGCTCGAATTGGGATTTTATAAAAGAAAGATTCTAGTGCATGGTAACATATGATTATAGGTTCATTTAAGGCAAACCTTATTACTGATTGGGTGGCCATGGCATGCTATGCTAGGTGTTAACCATGGTCTATGAGGTGCATAAAATGATTTAGAGAAATGATTTATGGTAAGAAAGAGTTCTGATGATATTAAGAGTTGATATCATGTCTCATTGCCAATTAGTGATGAGCCTAGGAAGTCACACACATACACAAATAATCACCAAATTAAATATGATTTAATTAATTAATTAAAGAGTTTAATTGATTAATTAAATAGGTTTGGTTTGCAATTAGATTGCAAAGTCCCTAGCATGACTTGAAACCAAATCTAGGTTATTGGATGTATAGTATAAGTTAAATTTATATTTAAAGTGTTTAAATATGAATTTAATTAATGAGAAATTAATTAATAGAGATTAATTAATTAATTTGTATTTGATATAAATTGATTAGACGAAGAGAAATAATTATTGTGGGTTGAGAGCTCAAAATTAAGACACAGGGGCATTTTGGTCATTTCTCAGGGTGACATGTGGCACCATGAGATGGTGACACATGGCATTACACATAAGCTTGCCAAATGTCTTTTAATCATGTAAGATGATTAAAATCAAGATGAAATATAGGTTTGACACTTGGCACAATATGATTGGGTCAATTAAACCTAGAACCAATCAGAGGGTGATATGTGGCAAGGGTTTAAGTGGTGACCTAGCTATATAAGTATTGTTATGAAAAGAAAAATTACAACAAGCTACTGCCTCTTCTTTGTGCCGCCACCCTTGAGGCTCCCATTCTCTCATCTTCTTCATCTCTCATTTATTCCAAGAGATTAGCAAACAATCTCTTGAATTAAAAATACTAGAAATCGTTTCTAGTGTCCTGTTTACATCTTTAATCTCTTAAAAGGAAAAACTTGATTTTCTAATTCATAGAAAAAGCTTTAGAAGCTGTTTAAGGGCTTCCATAGGTGATCTTGGTGTGGACAAGCTAGAGGGACAACATCTGGTGTCCTAAAGACGCATCCCAAAGGTGCAAATACACTGCAATGCATCAAGAGGTTAGTGCACTTATTCTTGATCTCATCTAGGGTTCTAAAATTAATCTGACTAATTCTAAAATCTTAAATAGAAAATACAGATTTCAATGGTATAAACTTGTGTTTTAATATGTTGTTTATCATTGAAATCAAATAGTTAAAAATAAATCTTGCATGATGCATGTGACCCTAGGTGAAAATTTTTGAATTCAATGGTATAAACTTGTGTTTTTCATGCTTTTGCTCCTTCACTGGCTTCCCACTTTTCTTTTTTTCTGTCTTCTCTTTCTTTGGTGCCCCTTCTAATTCTATCCTCTCTATCTCTAGTGCTTGAGATATGAGTTTAAAGAAATTATCATGTCGGAATCCTATCACTTGCATTCTTAAACTGGGCTTCAACTCCACCTCAAACCTTTTACACCGGTCTCTGCTGGTGGTAAGCAAGCTCCCAGCATAATGGCTCAGACAAGGGAATTCCCTTTCATACTCTACCGCTATTCTGTGCCCCTATTTCAGACTTAAGAATTCCTACAGTTTCATGTCCATGTAAGTATCTAGGACATATTTTTGTCTGAACTCTTTGAGGAAGTCGTCCCATGTCAATACCAGGGGTTCCACCAAGCTATGGCGGATGGTCTTCCATCAGTCATATGCATCCCCCTGTAACAGTGATATTGAATATTCAAACTTCAACTCCTCCATGTAGTGCAGCTTCTTGAACACTCTTTCCATTCTCTCTAACCACTGCTCTACTTCCAAATGGTCTATTGTACCCTTAAACTCAGTAGCTCCATACTTAATCAACTTATCATACTGCCTAGCTGGAGGCTGTGGTTGCACTACTGGTTCTTGAATTGGGGCTTGAGTAGGCATGTTCCTAGCCATTTTTTGGAACAAAGTAACCATCTGCTAAGCGAACTGAGTAAAAAACTGCGGCATAGGTGGAGCTGGTGCAACTGACCCACTCACATTCTGAAGAGCTGGGGCCTCCCCTTGTGCCTCAGCCTCAACTGATTGCTCAACTGAGTGATCCCCTTCTTCCATAGTCAGTTAGAGGGTATTCCATCTCTTGAACAACAACACAAGGAGTGTAACACCCTCCCGGTAACCACTCCGTATATCCTACTGTTCCGGTGACCGGTGTCGGTCCGAACAGCTAGAACGTCCGGAAAAATATTTAAACTAAAGTCAGGAACCATAATTAACTCAAATATTAATAAGAAACACTTAGTAAAAATTTTAGAAATAAAATACAACCAAGCAAAACGAGCCGGTGCCCAAGCGATGGGTAACCGAAGGGAAGTTGCGATTCTATAACGAGGAGCCCTAGACCCGGGGGAAAAATTATAAAATAATTTTTGGGACTCCAGAGAAGGGTAATTGAGGTTCCCATGGCATTAGAATGCCAAGAAAATACCTAGAAAAATTTTTCAATCGGTACAGACGATTTTGACCCGTTAAGCCAAACGGAGGGCATTTTGGTCATTTCGCCTTCCGAGGTGATTTTTGGCCGACTTGTCCAGTTGAGTAAATAATTAATATAACGTAAAATATGAATAAACATTAATAGAAATTAAATTGAAAATGAGTAGTGGAGGAAAGAAAAGAAAATGAGGAAAAAAGGTATTTATGACATCATGGTGATGTCATTAAGAAAACAATGACCAATCAAAATTAAACTATTATTTGACTAACTATTAAAAGAGATAAGAGAAGACCAAATTGGCAAAAATTGCAACAGTCATCCTCCCCAAAACAAACCAGCCGAAACACACTAGAACCCTCCTCCATTGATGTTCACTTCAAACCTTCAATTCCCTCCTTTATTTCACCCTAAAACCCTAGTTTCCTTTCACTAAAATTTGTCCTAACACCTTGCATAATCTTTTAGCAGCCAAGAAGAAGAAAGAAAGTGAAGCTTTCTCAAGCTTGGATTGGCATACAACAAGGTTAGTGCATATATACACTTAAAACTTTTAATTTCTATGTTAAGGACTTGAAACCAACAAGTATTTGTGAATGAAATGAACCAAACTCATGTGTATGTCCAATATAGAATTCGGCAGCCCTATTGAAGGTATAGAAATAAGTGTTTTGTTGGTCTTAAAGTGGACTAAAAATGATGTTGAGGATATATATATATATATATATATATATATATATATATATATATATATATATATATATATATATATATAGGTGATGAATTGGTATGCTAACTAAGGCACCTTGTAGAAATTATATTGTGAAGCTAGGGTTTTGGGAAGTAAAAATTAGCTTGGCTTATGAAATTGTTAAAGTACATCCTAATGGTCAATTAGTGACCATTTAAAGGAATTTGACCTTAATTGGGACTGGAATGAAGCATGGCAAAGGGAAGGTGTGTGCTGCCTAGAGGGTGCAGAATGGTGACTGAAAATTCAGTCCAATTACACAGCCATAACTTTGGCTATGTTAGTCCAATTGGTGTTTGGCCAATTGGACATGAAACTAGGTTTATAATGGCACATTTTTGCTGAAGAAACCATGCCCAAAGGACCAAAGCAAGAGGACCAAAACTTGGCCCCAATCCGAACCACAAACTGATTCTGCAGAATTGGCCAAATGAACAGTAACTGTTCATTTGGCCATAACTCACTGTAGATTTGGTCAATTGACCTGAAATGTTTAAAGCAACAAGTTAAGACATAGACAAACAACTTTCATGAAGGAACCTACCCCAAATTATGGCCAGAACCCATCCAACCAAGTGACTTTAGTTACTGTTCATGCACTGTAGATATGGTAATTTTCTGCAGAATGCACATTCGGCCAGCTTGGGTCTTTGGACCATATCTAGAGCTACAAAACTCCAAATGGAGTGATTCAAAAAATGAAGTTCAACTAGACAAAATAAGGAACAACTTTCATGTTTTACATTTCTTCAAATTCCTACAGTAACAGTGTCCAATGGAACAGTGAAGTTGACTCACCAAAACTGAAAATTCAGCTTGTGTTGAGTTACACTTTGGAATGGTATTAACACTTAATGCCAACAAGTTTTAAACACCAAATGTGGTATGTTGGGAGTGCCAAAGTCAATGTACACATTTTTATTCTAAAAGTCAACATTTTTGTTGACCAATGATGAATAGTGACACCAAAAATTTGAAATTCACAAATTGAAGAATTTAAAAATTTCAAATGCCCTAATATACCTAACAAGATTGGTTTGGATAGTTTGGCATGCCAATAGGGTTCAGTTAGCAGTACTGCACATGGCAAAAATGCCATTCTGTGATTTCATGGCTTTTAGCCATTCTGACTTTGCATTGAGACTTGGCCTTGTGCCTGAGATTATTTACTGACTTGGTAGCTTACATGCCTGAGGTGATGCATATGCGACCGATGGTGTGACGGCCCGAGGTACTAGATACCCAGTGCCATTTTACCCGTTATCCAGTCCAGTCGTCTAGTGTAGGTTACTTGGCAACCAAATGAATGAAAATGAGCAATGTAGAAGAAATAAATGAATGGATATACAAATACATGACAAACAAAACATGTACATGCAATACATATTTATATCTGTTATTTCTTGTTATTTTATTATTGCACCACTAAGCATTATTGCTTAGCGCATTGCTTTTGCCACGCGTAGGTACTGGAGATCCTGATCGTGAGCCCAGCAGACCACAGACTGGGTGAGTCCATCCTACAGTTCTGCGTAGTGTCCGTGTCACCTCACTACCTGCAGTGCATTGGTAGGGCACTAGGTGTCATTTTGTCATTTTGATATTTTGTAGCAAATTTTTACTTTTTTTCATATGTATTTGAACTCATGTAATATATTTTGATGTCCATGTAAATAATGAAAGTTATGACTATGAATGCAAAATTTGAGCATGTATTTATCGCTTGTATATGAGAAATGGATGTTTGTGAAATGAAAAGATTATTGAGAATTTGCTATTGAGAAATATTGTTGAGATTTTGGATATTGGAGTTTGAGATGATGGAATAAAAATATTGGAAGTGTTTTTAACAGGTTCCGAAAAACGGTTTTCTCCATTTTTAGCCGGTACTCCTCCGGATTTTCTTTAAAATTTTCGGAACCTTAAATGAATGATACTTTTGATAAATGGTTTAAATAAATTGTATTTCATAAATTATATGCAAAAGCATGATATAAATTAATTGAGGAACATTAGAGTGTGCCGGTACACCGTGTGGCATTTCTTACTCGGGTATACTGTACACGGGTAAGGGGTGTCACAAGGAGATTTCCCTTCATCAGTTCAAATTTATAATGTAATGTACTGTATGTATCAAACAATAACATTGAGCAGTTATACTTATCAAAGAAAAATACTCAAATTCACAGTTCAAAACTCATTCAAAAATAATGCTCTGATACCACTAAAACATGTCACACCTTACCCTTCTATAAGGCATAACATGATCCCGTAGTATACGTAATGAATTACCGAACTTTGCCTACTGATAACCCATTAAATATACTACTAGGGATTTTAAATCAATTTCTAATCATTTTAAAGTGGTGAGTAATGCTGATTAATTATATAAAAACCTTTAATCGAAGTTTAGGTCATAAATTAAATTTTTATTTACTTTGAAATTTTTGAAAATTTTACAGAAAATTCGGAAGAGTACCATCTATATTTTAGGAAAACAGTTCTTCAAAAACCTGTTAAAAGCACTCCTAATATACATTTAAACCACAACTCTGTTTAAACTCATCACAACCCATCTTCAATTCAGCACAATTTCAAGCAATTCATAAAAGAAAATATTTCAAAAATAAATTGAAGCATTTCTTTAAATAAAGATAATAAGTTTACATTAAAATTATTTACACAGATCAAAATAAACTCCAAAATTTACTACACAATTGCTCAAAGCTAATGTACATACATATAGTTACATATACATTAAAATAAAATTTACAAGGGTATAATCTATATACCCGGTGATAACTCCAAAATGTTGAACATTCCAAGTCATAAGTAGCCTACTCTGCTACTTTATCTATCTCTCTATCTGCAACAGTAATAAAAAGCTATCATTGAGCCAAAGACTCAATGGTGCACAACTTAAAAATAATAATAATAATAATTGACACAACCATTAAATCAAATTTTTTCCAAATTAAATCAATTGAAAGATTAAACACATACAAATCCTGCTGTATTTCTAAAGCCAGAAAATTTCTTAAATAAATCAAATTTCATTCCATAAATTATAAACTAAATTGTTTTGAAAGGTCACACAGCTTAATCATGACACCAATATCCAATTCATCCCAATAGCTAAAGGCTAATGAGAAATACTAAGGCTAGCTAGCACAATATATGAGTACTCATTTAATTCGTCCTCAATTGGCACACACCTCAACACTTTAGCCAAAGAGGGAATACAAAACCAATCGTCCAACAAAGTAAGCTAGTGAGGAATTCAAACATATAGTCATGACAACTGTGGTTTCAAACTATTTTAACAATTTTCCAAACCTCAAATGATCCATCAATTCACATTCAAATAATTTCCCAAAATTTGGGCTAATACACAAAATTAAGGCCATAAATTCATTCCACAACTTATTCAATTCAAAATTCAATTCGAAAATCAAAAGAAATTTAGTTGTTGTGCATAAACCTCTAATGAGTTGCCTCTTTGCCTTGACTCACTATTTCCTTATTCTTTCTAGTGTCTTTTTCTACTGAAACACACAATTTAAAGTTTTTCAATACTTATTCAACTCATTTCTAATAAGTAATTCAATTATTAAATTTTTGTAGACTTAATCCACCCAATCAAATTTATAAAATTTGAGTCCTTTGCAATTGGTATATTTTTTATTACTATTTACTTTACTATTCATTTTAAAATGTTGAATTTTTCATAATTAATAGGTATGTTTGTTCTAATTATACCCATATACTACATTTTGGATCACAATTGTGTTGACATTGATTGCCAATTGAAATTCCAAACTCCCTAAGTGAAATTTCAAAATTTCAGTTTTGGGTCACTTGGTTCTACTGTTCCATTAAACCTTCTACAGTGGAAATTTGGCAAACTTCCCTTCATCAAAGTTGTTCCTTTTTGTTTTAGCTTTATTTCCTTTTTTGAATCACTCTATTTGGAGTTTTGTAGCTCAAGTTATGCTATATTTACTAAGGCTGGCCGGATTGGTCAGATTCTAGAATTTTGGGCAATGTAGGGTTCTAGCAGTTTTGGTGACGTAAGTTTGGTTGGCAATTTGACTAGGTTATGGTCAGAAATTGGGTTTGTATTCTCCATAGAAGTTGTTCTACTATGTCTAAGATTTCCAATGGTGTAAAAATCAGGTCATTTGGACCTTTCTACACCAAGTTATGACTAATTGAACAAATATTGTTCATATGATCAGTTTTGTCTAGTGGCAAGGTACCTAATCCAGATTTAACCAAATTTTACACCAACTTATGGTCAGTTTTAGGGCAAGTTTTCTACATGAAAATTGTTGCTTTGGGTCCTAAGTTTCATATCCAATTGGCCTAACACCAATTGGAGCAGTAGAATTTTAGTTATGGTTATTTGAGTGGACCAAGGTCAATCTGTCTAGAATTGACCATTACACATTCACAATTCAATTTTAGTTTCAATCATTCAATCACACTTCTAAACACACCAATTAACCAATTTAAGCACCAATTATGTCAATTGGGCATCAATTCCCCAAATCTTCAAATTTCTCCAAATTTCCAATTGTCAAGAACCCTAATTCACCAATTAGCACAATTCATGCAAATTAAAACTTACTAATAATCTTCACTTACTTAATTAAGCTTGAAAACAAGGTTAATTAAATTAAAGCACATCATTTCCCCTAAGAACCCATGGCTGTCGAAATTCATAGTGTTCTCTTGTTATTTTTTAATTTTCTTTACATAAATCAATCAATTCCCACTCAATTAAATGTCCAAAGATGAATTTAAAGAGAGAATTGGGAGAATCTTCACTAACCTTATATGGAGCTTTCACTCTTCTCAAACTCTACAAATTTCCCTTTTATTTTCACTTTCAATCTTCAAATCAAGACCCAAAGATAAGTTTTACTTAAGGAAGGTGTAAAATTGATGGCAAATTTTAAGGTTAGAGAAGCTTGAAAATGAGATTCAATGGAGGAAAATGGAAGAGATGAGAGAGAAAAGAGAAAGGAGGTTCGATGGCTAAGGAAGAAGAAAGGTGAAAATGATTTTTTTTTTTATTTGTCATTTTAACTTAGTAATTATCTCACAAAATAAATAATTTAATTAATAATTTTAATTGGGTCATCCATATGTCATGGTGATGTCATAAAGCTTTTTTTTTTCTTTTTTGAATTTTTTCATTTCTTTTTTTCTTTTCTTTCACTCGTCTCTTCACTTGTAATCTATTTTTTATAATTTTAATTTCTTACCTTTTATTGGACATTTAGGCCAAAAGTCACTTGTAAGGGTGAATTGACCAAATTGCTCCTTACCGGTCTGATCCGTTTTTCCAATTGTATTAAATTACTTCTAGAACTCTGGTTCAATTATTTAAGCTGGTTCTCTATTCTTTTCTATGATTTTCACATTTCTACTAGCTTCGCAATAATTCTTAGTGTTAGTAGTATGCCCTAGAGCATATCATTTAGTATATATCTTGTACATATTTTATTAATAAAAGGCATTTTCACTTTTCCGTTTACTTAATATATTTATGTGTAATAGAAAAGGTCCATTGATATTTTGTTAGAAATTCTATTCTTAAGTTGTTAAAAATATGAGTGACAGTATTTCTGGCACAAAGTATCATAAATTGGTTCACAATCGAGGATACTTCATATAGGACATAACTTATCCAGAAATATTGTGTTCATGTTTCTTCCCAATGTATTTATATGAGATATAAATAAGATGGAATGGTGAGTCTCATGCCATATAACAAAAATGATAGGCACTTATGCATGATAAGTAGGCTGAACCAGTGACATTTACGATAAGCACATAGAGTTTACTCTTGTCAATGCAATGTCAAAAATCATATCAGTGCATATAATCTTTAGACCTGAGATAGCACATTTATCTTGTATATAGGTGGTTTGAGTTTGATACCGCTTTCATACTTGTACTATGTATAGGTATATGGGCATGTGTTGGCTCCTACTTGTTATATATGGAGATAGGTGTTGATCGAGATGGAATCTGTTACCCTAAGTAAATAGGGATAAAATCCTATGCTCATTTAATTGTTCTTGATGTTTCAAGTTCCTTGCTAGGACAAATAAATTTAATCAGAAAAGAGTTTCTGATGAGAAAATCTTTTTATTCAATAACTGGAATTAAAAGAGAACATAATATTCATAGCAAATGGGGTTTGACATAAACCATGACTCTAGCTCGAATTGGGATTTTGTATCAGAGAGGTTCTAGTGCATGGTAATATATGATTATAGGTTCATTTAAGGTAAACCTTATTACTGATTGGGTGGCTATGGCATGCTATGCTAGGTGTTAACCATAGTCTATAAGCTGCCTAAAATGATTTAGAGAAATCATTTATGGTAAGAAAGAGTGCTGATAATATTAAGAGTTGATATCATATCTCATTGCCAATTAGTGAAGAGCCTAGTGAGTCACACACATACACTAGTAATAACTAAGTTAAATGTGATTTAATTAATTAGTTAAAGAGTTTAATTGATTAATTAAATAGGTTTGGTTTGCAATTAGATTGCAAAGTCCCTAGCATGATTTGAAACCAAATCTAGGTTATTGGATGTATAGTATAAGTTAAATTTATATTTCAAGTGTTTAAATATAAATTTAATTATGAGAAATTAATTAATAGCGATTAATTAATTAGTTTATATTTGATATAAATTGATTAAAAGAAGAGAAATAATTATTTTGGGTTGAGAACTCAAAATTAAAACACAAGGGTATTTTGGTCATTTCACAGGGTGACATGTGGCACCATGAGATGGTGACACATGGCACTACACATAAGCTTGCCATTTGTCTTTTAATCATGTAAGATGATCAAAGTCAATATTAAATCTAAGTTTGACACTTGGCACAATGTGATTGGATCAATTAAACTAAGAGCCAATCAGAAGATGACATATGACAAGGGTTTTAAGTGATGACCTAGCTATATAAGAGAAAGGATGAAAGAACAAAATAATAAGCTGCCATTCTTTCATATGTGCCACCACCCAAAGAAGCTCTCCCCTCTCTTCTTTTTCTTCTCTCATCAATTCAAAGAGAATTGCCAATATTCTCTTGAATTAAAATTGCTAGAAATCATTTCTAGTGTCCTATATGCATCTATAATCTCTCTAAAGCCAAAACCTAAATTTCTAATTGATTGAAAAGGCTTGAGAAGCTGTTCAAGGGACTGCCATTGCTGATCTTGGTGTGGAAAAACTAGAGGGACAACATCTGGTGTCCTAGGTGCATCCCAAAGGTGCCAAACACAACTATAGTGCATCAAAAGGTTAGTGCACATGTTTTTGAATTAATATAGGGTTCTAATGAATTAATCTGTTAATTCTAAAGTCTTAAATGGCAAATGTAGATCCAAAAACATATTAAAAGTGTTTTAATATGCTGTTTAACATTGAAATCAATAAGGTAAACAATGAATGTTGCATGATGCATGAGACCCTAGAAGAAAATTTTTGAATTCAATGCTCTAAACTAATATTTTTCATGCTTTCGCTCCTTCAATTGGTATCAAAGCCACTATATTTGCCAGTTAGATTGTTGAATATATGATTTAATTTTGTCATTTGATCATAAGATGATTGATTCATTGCTGGTTGCAAAGAATAGGTGGCGGCATGAAGATGAACACCATTGGTGCGCATGGTTTGGTGAATCCAACCATGCGCATGGCTTTTGGGCTTGTTTGTGAGCTTGGTTTCAAGGCCCATAATTAGGCCCATGATTAATTAAAGTGTTTAATTAGGAGTTTTAATCACATAATTAAATTTTGATTCAAGTCTGAATTTTTAAATTTGTTTGAATGTGATTCAAATATGAATTTTTAAATTTGTTTAAATCATATTCAAATCTAGATTTTTAAGTTGAGTATGAGATATTCAATTTAATTTAAGAATGTATGTTTTATTTAATTTTTAAATAGTGATATGCATGATGGATGATCATGGACAATAAAAGACCAATGTGATTGGATTTATTTCTTTTATGTTTCTTTGGGTTGTAAATTAATTAATTTATTTTGGTGGCATGTATTATAAAGGTTGTAATATTTTTTTTGGGTTGTAATTTAATTTATTTGATTCTTGTAAATTCGCCCTAGTATGCCAAGTATTACTATGTAATTGGATTACAAGAAGATCAAGGAGGTCAAGAGCAATGGTGGGACTAGTGGGCGAAATTCAAAATCAAGTGTTGATTATGTACTCCTTTAGCAACTCTTGTAATATGAATGAATGAAATGCACCTAGGAATGCCCTGATTCAATTCTTGGTGGCTCAGAATTGAATCCCTTAGAAAGTCCATGATCATACCATATTTATTGTTTATCCATAAATGCATGAGATGTATGGGATTGTATGCAAGTATATGATATATGCATGCTAAATGCATAATGTGCAAAGTGAGACCATAATAGTAATTAGGATGACCACAAAATCTTCCAAACAAATGATTAAGTTGGAAATGGTATAATTAAAGTAATTATAACATGCGCCCTCCATTGAGGCAATTATTTTAAGAAATTTTAAATAATTGCATATGATGCAATTAATTTAAGAGATTCTCTTAAGAATAATTGTTAAGTATGAGATATTGTAAATATGTAAATGGTTTGGTGGCCAATAATGGATGTGCCTAGGACATTAAAGTAATTTGCATGTTTACTGGCTCAATGGGATCAACTTAACTAATGCAAGATAAGTCAATAATAGATGTGCCTGAGATTTTGAGCATTAGGGGCTAGGTAAAGGATTGAACCTCACATGAGATGTGATGGGCAAGGAGTTGCTCACTTATAGTTTATTGTAATTCCAATAATGGATGTGCCTGAGGATGATCAATAAGATTATAAGAACTCAATCACCCATTAGAAATCCATCCAACTAGGATTTCCGTTTTCTACTTTGGAAGTGTAGGATTCGCTAAGTTAGTGGGAGGACCAATTTGATTAAAAAACCATAATCATTTTGGTATACATGATACATTTACAAATAAAATCGGTTATTTTCTGCAGTTTATTTCCTGATAATAATGAGCACACCACAACCATCACCATCCAATATCCTTGCGAGCATACTTGTTCATAATAGGTTTACAGGACCTAATCTTTCTGATTGGCAAAGAAATTTGAAACTTGTCCTGAACCTTGAACATATAGGATATGTTCTAGACTCAAATATTCCTGGTCCCTTACCTCCAGAGGCCACTCAAGAGGAACATGAAACTTTGGACAGGTGGAAGGAGCATGATATGAGAGCCAAGTGCTACATGCTTACTTCTATGTGTAATGAGTTACAGGAGCAGCATGAGAACATGCAGAGTGTGAGTGAGATCCTCCTTCACCTACAAGAGTTATATGGTGAGCATAGTAGGAATGCAAGGTATGATATATCTAGACAGTTATTCTGCATAAGGATGTCTGCAGGACAGAATGTTGGGGATCATGTCCACAAAATGATTTGGCTGATTGAGCAGTTGGAACATCTTGACTTTAACATGGATTTCCAACTGCAAACGGATTTGATCCTTTAGTCCCTTCTTGAGTCATTTGGGAATTTTGTAACGAATTTCCATATGACTAAGCAGGAATGCACCTTGGCTGATTTACTCAACATGCTGGTTTTGCCCAAAAGAATATGTCAGGTAATAAAGGAAAAGAGGTAGCTTTGATTGCATCTTCTTCTGCTGGAAAGTCCAAGAAGAAGAAGGGCAATAAGAAAAAGAAACCTCAAATTCCTGGTCCTTTCAAGAAAATAGCTACACAGAAAGGGAAGACTAAAGCTGATGGAGGCAAAGGAAAGTGTTTTCCCTGCCAGCAATATGGGCACTGGAAAAGGAACTGCCCAGAGTATCTTGCTTCTCTGAAGGACAAGAAGGATACACCTTCGGTAGGTATGTCCATATCTTATTATTTAGATTTTGATGATACTCATAGTTCACCTACAGCTTGGGCTTTAAATACTGGTGCCAGTTCTTACATTTCTTATGATATGCAGGAACTAGCAAAAAGTAGCAGCCTGCGTTCTCGAGATATTAGACTTTGGATTGGCGATGGCTCAACTGTTGAAGCTTTAGCCATAGGATCTAAATCTTTTTATATGTTTGGACATGTTTTGTGTTTGGATAATATTTTATATGTACTTGATGCTTTTAAGAACATCATTTCTATATCTAGTTTGACTAGAAATGGCTATGAATTTCAATTCACATATGATGTTTGCAATATTTATTTTGGAAATAAATATGCTGGTTTGGGTTATATGGATGATGGTCTTTATTATTTGGATAATAATGACAAACACAAATTGAATGCAAGTGATCTAAATGAATGCAATCCCATGGTGAAAATCAACTCAAGTTCAAAATATATTTGGCACTTAAGATTAGGTCATATTGGAGAAGATAGGATTACAAAACTGGATAAAATTGGGATTCTATCCTCATTGGGTTTTGAACCTACTCCAACTTATGAATCCTGCCTTTAAGGAAAAATGACCAGATCACCCTTTGTTGGACAAGGGCTAAGATCTGAAAATATTTTAGAAGTAATACATAGTGATGTATGTGGTCCATTTAAAGAAATGGCTAGGGGTGATTTTCATTATTTTATTACCTTTACTGATGATAAATCAAGGATTGGGCATTTGTATTTGATGAAATACAAATATGAATCCTTTGAAAAGTTCAAAGAATTTAAATCTGAAGTAGAAAATTAAATAGGAAAAAGTATTAAAGCTCTTCAATCAAATCGTGGAGGTGAATACTTGAGTACTGAATTTGATGAATACTTGAAAGAACATGGCATTGTTTCCTAGCTGACTCCTCTAGGAACACCACAGCTGAATGGTGTATCTGAAAGGAGAAATCGTACCCTATTGGATATGCTATGTAGTATGATGAGCTATACTGATATGCCAATCTCTTTTTGGGGATTTGCATTAGAATCAGCTTTGCACGTTCTGAATAGGATTCCATCAAAATTAGTATCTTCCACACCTTATGAGATATGGCATGGAAGAAAACCAAGTCTTAAGCATGTTAAGATTTAAGGTTGTCCAGCTTATATCAAAAAAGCTAAACACCGATAAATTGGAAACCAGATCAGAAAAGGGTCGATTTGTTGGATATCCAAAAGAGAGTTTTGGATATTATTTTTATTTGCCTACATCACAAAAGGTTGTGGTAAGTAGAGATGCCACATTTCTTGAATAACAGTTTGTTCAAGAAGGAGGCAAAGGAAGGCAAATAGAGTTAGAATTAGAGAATTATGACCAACCAATAGATCAGATGGATATAGATCCATCTAGTCAACCTACACCTATTGACGAAACATCTACAGTATTTCCTCGTAGATCAACTAGGATATCTCACCCACCAGTGAGATATGGTTTTCTTCATGAAGAAGAACAAGAGTTGTCTACTCATGAAGAAGTAGATCATGGAGATTATCCACTTACCTATGAAGAAGCTATATCAGATATAGACTCTTCAAAATGGATTGATGCTATGAAATCCGAGATTGATTGTCACACCCTACCCCTCTGTAAGGCATAACATGATCCCGTAGTATACCTAATGAATTACCGACTTCATCTACTGATAAACCATTAAATACACTACAAGGGATTTTAAAACTTTTCTTACTTCTTTTTACAGTGGTGAGCACTATTTACAGGTGTTAAATTTTTTTTTTCTGAACTGAAGTGAAACAGCTAATACATTTGAATTAGTGGTAATTTCTATAAAAATGTTGGCAAAGTGCCATCTGTATTTTGGATAAAACAGTTCTTCAAAAACCTGTAAAAAAACACTTCAATATATTTCTCAATCTCAACTCCAACAGTTAAACAACACAATATATTTCTCAACTCAAATCCACAATAATTTTTTTTTTTCAATATTTTCAAAGGATGAGATAAAAGAAATACAGTACAAATTTTACAAGCCAAAATAACTCATAATTTATTTTTACAACTTCAATGTACAATTTTAATTTACAACTGCTCAAAACCAAAAACACTATATACATACAGTGAACATACATTACAATACAAAATGCAAAATAAGGTATACTCAATATACCCGATAATCTCTCGCTGAATGCACTAGCAGCCTAGTCTGCTGCCCTGTCAATCTGTCTACCTGCGACAGCAATGAAAAGCTATCACTGAGACATTGTCTCAGTGGTGCACAACATTAACCAAATACAACTTTAAATCACAAATCATAAATCATATAAATAGTGGATATGTAAAACCATAGTTAAATTCAATACAATGAATGTCATAAAGAATTTAAACTCTATTTCACAATATCACAATAAATCTCAATAATCAAAACATAGTTAAATTCAAAAGACAGTGAATGTCAATAAGAATTTAAACTCCATTTCACAATCTCACAATACATATCAATAAATCACACACAGCTTAATCATGTTCCAAAGTTCAATTCGTCCCAAAAGCCGATGGCTAATGAGGTATTCAATTCATCCCAAAAAGCTGATGGCTAATGAGGAATAACATAGCTAGCTAGCAATAATATGAGTACTCATTCTATTCGTCCTCAACAGGCACAAATCTCAATACTTCAGCCAGAGAGGGAATTCAATTCGTCCCACTAGACAAGCTAGCGAGGAATACAATCAATATACATGATAGCTGTGATTTCAAACCATTTCCAATGCTTTTCAATCAATAAGTATCCATTAATATCATTCAAACAATTTTTCATAGTTTCAAACCATTTACAATGTTTTTCAAGCAGTAAGTATCCATTCAAACACATTTCCACAATTTCAAACAATAATGTACACATAGTCATAATTCATTTCAATTGAAAAATTCAAAAGAAATAGCTGTTGTGCACAAACCTCTGATAATTGTCTCTTGGCCTTGACTCAGTGTTTCCTTCCCTTTCCCTGAGTTTTTGCTAACTGAGAAACACAATTTGAAGTGTTTCAGTACTCATTTAAATTGTCTCTAACGATAATGCTTGATAATTAATTCACTGAATTCTATTATTTGCTTAGTCAACTTAATATATCGACCCTCGATGCATCTAGGTAAATTAGGTTTTAATGTTACTAATATGTCACATTTGTAGCCTTTTAGGGTTGGTACATGTTACCCAATTTATTTCCATGTATTTTGCATTTTATTGCAATTTGCTGGATTCTGGGATACTAGTTTGACCTAGCCGGATGACCTAGTTCCCTTGATTTTCGGGTTTCGGTCGAAACTACAAACTTGTAGATCTATGTCTTACTGCATGTGGGGCAAAATTTCAGGTTATTCTAAGTTATGTAGACCAAGTTATGGTCATTTTACTATTGCTGGTCAAAATGCATCAAAATTGGTCACTTTAGGTCATTTTAGGTCATTTTAGGTTCGGCCAGTTTTTGGACCCGAACTTGTGCAAGCTCTTTGGCTTGCTTATGGTCATTTCTGGGCTTTGGTGTCTTCATAATACTTGTAGATATATGTCTTAGCTATTTATGGTTAAAATTTCAGGTCAATTGGACCTGTTTTGAGTGAGTTATGGCCTAAACACTAACTGCTGCCCAAATGGTAAATTTTCAGGCCTTAATTGCACTAATCCGGATTTGGTCACTTTTCAAGTTACCTTACAAGCAGAATTTTGGTAAGCTTCCTTCATGAAAGTTGGCACATTTTGTGCCTAGTTTCACCTCCAATTGGTCTCATACTAATTGGAGCCACACACCTAAGGTTCTAGGTCCAAAACATAAACTGCCCTATTGTATTTTGTTCATTACTCATCAAAGGACACTTTTAACACTTACCAAACTACACATTCATGCCAATTATGGTTTGTACCATAACCTAAACATAATTCACAAAATATTGTTGGTCATTTTGGCAGCTTACAATCACCCTCAATATACACCATTTAATATAGAATTTTTCAAGCTCAATTTACGACAATTCAATCACCTAACCTAGCTCATTTACATGTCCAACCTCACACCATCATACATATACCCAAGCTGCCATAACAACTATAACAATTCAACATTAATATTCCATAAACCAAAATGAAATAACATCTTTATGGTTCACCAAACTAAGCTGTCGATTCATACATTACACTCCATTAATTTCCAAGCTTCCAATTTCAAATACACATTCACATATACTAAGTATACATCAACCAAATTAATTCCTACACACATAAACATTTAATCAACCCTTTAATCTACCATTTATAAGCAAGAATAAACTGTCCTCAAGGAGTTTCCATGGCTGCCAAAAGTACACATCCCCCTTTAAACATCAAACCTCAAAAATCTCTCCATAATTCAAGTACCCATAACATCCTTACAAACTTTAATGAAACAATAATAAAAAACACAAACTTACCACTTTGGAAACTCTTCAAAATCTCTCCAAAACTTGGTCTTCTTGTTGCCTATCTACAGCCCAAGGTGTATGGACAACTTTTAATGAAGGAAAATGGAAGGAAAGAAGCTTGAATCTCACATGCATGGAGCATTCAAGGTGGACGGCAATGGTGGACTTCTTTTCACCATTTTCGGCTGAGTTTGGGAGCTTGAAGATGAAGTTGAATCTGCTATCCAAATGGTGAGTTAGTGGTCCACTTTGATGGGTGAGTGGAGCACTAAGCTTAATCTAATATTAGTTTAATCTTAACTTTCATTTTCCCACATTTAGCTCTCCATTTTTTGCTAATTGAATTAGGTACCAGCAATTTAATTTTTCATGACATTTTACAAATATAATATCATGTATTTTTAATGGACATTTAGGTCAAAAGACAACTTGGCTTGTCAAATGACCACAATGCCCCCTGTTCGGGTTGTATTCCCGATTTTTCAGTAACACCGGGTTCTATCCGTTTTTCGATTTCTCACTTTTCTTTGTACTAATTAATTACTTTTTCTTTGATATTTCTAATGGAATTTATACTTCAGTAGACATTTATTTAAGTCCTAAAAATATTTTCCAGGGTTCCTCGCAGTCTAGGGCTAGTCAACGGTCCACGCCGCGACTTCCTGGTGCGGTCACCCATCACCAGGGTTCTCGGCTCATTTAACTTGGTTACATTTATTTGCTATTATTTTTCCTTTGTTTTTCTTGTATTTTCTTTTATTGTATTTCATTATTTTATGTCTCCTCACTCATATCTAAGTGTAGTTCTAGGCATCCTAGCTGTCCGGACAACACTAGTCACCGGAACAGTAAAAGGCACTACTGAACTTAGGGGTGTTACAATTCTCCCCCCCTTAAAATAAATTTCGTCTCGAAATTTACCGGACATTAGTCTCTAAACAGCTGAGGGTGCTGTCTCCTCATATCCTCTTCACGTTCCCAAGTAGCTTCCTGGCCTGAATGATGGTTCCACAGCACTTAACCAGGTGTATCTGTTTGTTCCTTAGCTGCTTCACCTCATAAGCCAGAATTTCTATGGGTTCTTCCTCATATGAGAGGTCTGGATTTACCTCAATCTCTTCAACTGATAGCACATGAGATGGGTCAGATCTGTGCCTCCTTAACATGGACACATGAAAGACACTGTGTATCCTTGCTAACTCCGGAGGTAATGCCAACCGATATGCCAGAGGACCCACTATTTCCAGAACCTCATATGGTCCGATGAAACGAGGACTCAGTTTCCCCTTTCTGCCAAATCTCAAAATCCTCTTCCAAGGAGAAACTTTGAGGAATACCTTATCACCCACTGCATATTCAATATCTCTTCTCTTCAGATTAATATAGGACTTTTGACGGTCCGATGCAGCCTTGAGTCTATCTCTGATCAATCTGATCTTTTCCTCTGTCTGCTGAACAATTTTTGGCCCAATCATCTTCCTTTCACCTACTTCATCCCAACATAAGGGAGTTCTGCACTTTCTACCATACAAAGCTTCATATGGGGGCATCCCAGTGCTTGATTGGTAGCTGTTGTTATAAGCAAACTCAATCAAAGGCAAGTGTATATCCCAACTACCTTCAAACTCAATCACACAAGCCCGTAGCATATCCTTCAATATCTGAATAACCCTCTCAGGCTGGCCATCTGTCTGTGGGTGGAATGTTGTGCTGAAGTTCAATCTAGTTCCTAGGGCTCTCTGTAGACTACCCCAGAATCTAGAAGTGAACCTAGGATCTCTGTCAGACACAATTAATACTGGCACTCCATTCAGTTTTACAATCTCATATATGTACAATCTGGCAAATCTTTCTAGGCTATAGTCCATCCGAGCTGGCAAAAAGTGAGCAGACTTGGTCAATCTGTCAACTATAACCCATACTGTATCATGACTATTCTGTGTCCTTGGAAGTCCCGTAATAAAATCCATAGTTATCTGCTCCCATTTCCACTCTGGTACTGCCAATGGATGTAACTAACTAGCTGGAACTTGATGTTATGCCTTTACTTGCTCGCAAGTTAGGCATTTGGAAACAAATTCAGCTATATCCCTCTTCATACCCATCCACCAATATTGCTCTTTCAGCCCTCTGTACATTTTAGTTCCACCAGGGTGCATAGCAAAAGGATACTCATGTGCTTCCTTCATAATGATCTGTCTCAATTCAGCATCATTAATGCACGCATTCGCTTCGATGTAGCAATAAACCATCATCTTTCTCGGAAAATTCAGGTTTCTTGCCTGCTGAACTTCTTCGGTAACTTCGATATTTAACATCACTCTGGCGACCATTCTGATCTGATCAATCAACACTGGCTGTACATGCCATGCAACTACTGTCTGTCCCTCATCATCAATCTCTAAACTGGCATGCTGTGCTTTCAACTCATATACCATGGACAAAGGAGAAACTCTGAGACTTGCCATAGTCTTGCAACTTAAGGCGTTAGCCACCACATTTGCTTTCCCTGGCTGATAGTCTATTAAGCAATCATAATCTTTAATGAGTTCTAACCATCTCCTCTGCCTCAAATTCAATTCCTTCTGGGTGCCTAAGTACTTTAAGCTCTTGTGATCTGTGCAAATGTAGCATTTCTCCCCATACAAATAATGTCTCCAGATCTTCAGAGCAAAAATAATAGCTGCTAGCTCCAAATCATGTGTTGGGTAGTTCCTCTCATGCGGTTTCAGCTGGCGTGATGCATAAGCAATGACATTCCAATCTTGCATCAGTACACAGCCTAACCCATTGTGAGAAGCATCACTTTAAACTGTGTATTCTTTACCCGGAGTAGGTAAAGTAAGGACTGGAGCTTCAGTTAAACGCCTCTTCAACTCATCAAAACTCTGCTGACATTTATCTGTCCACTGAAATTTTACATCTTTCCGAAGCAGCTTGGTCAGTGGAGAAGATAACATAGAAAACCCTTTCACAAACTGACGGTAATATCCAGCTAAACCCAGAAAACTGTGAATTTCTGTGATATTCATGGGCGGCTTCCAATTAAGGATAGCTTCTACCTTGCTTGAATCTACCTTGATCCCTTTAGTTGACACAACATGTCCCAAAAAGGAGATTTCTTTCAGCCAAAATTCACACTTCGATAATTTGGCGTATAGCTGTTTCTCCCTTAAGGTATGCAGTACAATCCACAGATGTCTGTCATGCTCCTCTGCATTCCTCAAATATATCAAAATGTCATCAATAAACACCGCCGCAAATTGATCGAGATATGGTCTGAAGATAGTGTTCATCAGATCCATAAAAGCAGCTGGAGCATTAGTTAACCCGAATGGCATTACTAGAAATTCATAATGGCCATACCGAGTTCTGAAAGCAGTTT
The DNA here is from genome assembly GCF_030052815.1 of Hevea brasiliensis. Taxonomy (NCBI): domain Eukaryota; kingdom Viridiplantae; phylum Streptophyta; class Magnoliopsida; order Malpighiales; family Euphorbiaceae; genus Hevea; species Hevea brasiliensis. Next base: position 28,512,434 of record NC_079503.1, read on the forward strand.
TTGAAATACTCTGCTCTTGCACCTTCAACTAATAATAACCCGATCGCAAATCAATTTTGGAGAATACAGCTGCACCCTTCAACTGATCAAACAGATCATCAATGCGAGGCAATGGATATCTATTCTTTATTGTCACCTTATTCAACTGCCGGTAATCAATACATAAGCGGAGGGTGCCATCTTTCCGGAGGTAATCCTGGCAATTCATCAGGAAACACATATGGAAAGTCCTATACTGTAGGGATGTCCTTCAATGCTGGACTCTCCACTTGGGTGTCTACCACATGTGCCAAGTATGCTTCACACCCCTTTCTTATCATTTTTCTGGCTAGTGCAGCCGAAATGATGTTTGATGGCAATAGCTGCCTCTCCCCATGTATTACCACATCACTGTACTGCGGGAGACCAAAAGTAACTCTCTTCAGCCTAGAGTCGATCATGGCGTGATGCCTGGCTAACCAATCCATGCCCAAGATGATATCATAATCTCTGAAGGGCATTTCAATGAAATCAGAAGGAAAAGTGTGTCCTTGGATCACCAAAGGACAATCCCTACACATTCTATTAACCCTGACCTCCTGTCCTAACGGACTTGTTACTAGTACCTCAAAGTCCATTTTTGTACATGGAACAACAATGCAATCAATAATGCTAGCACTCACATAAGAATGGGTAGAACCCGGATCAAATAACACAAACACATCCTGATTAAAAGTTGAGAAGGTACTAGCCACAACATCAGATGTTTCAGCCTCTTCTCTCTGTCTCATTGCATAGACTCTGACTGGAGCACTGTCCTGCTCTGATTGTTTCACTGTGCCTTGGCTGCCTGCTGGGCTACCTCTACCCCTGCCTCGACCTCTGCTGGGTGGTTGTGAACTTCTGGTGACAGGGCTCTGAACTGACCCTTCTGCAGTAGTAGGAGGTGGTCCAACTCTGCGACTACTGTCACACCCTACTCCCCTGTAAGATGTAACATGATCCCGTAGTACAGCTAATGAATTACCGTAATTTGCCTACCAATAACCCATTAGATATACTACAAGGGATTTTAAAACAATTTTTGTGAAATTTAAATCATCGATTAAAATCTGGGTTATAAAATTTTTTTCAAAATTTCGGCAAAGTGCCGGCTGTATTTTGAGAAAATAATTCTTCAATCCTGCAAAAGAAAATGCTCCCAATATGTTTTCTCAAATACAACTTCAATAACTTCATTTCAATTCACAATTCGATTCTCAATAAACAATCAATTCATTTTCAAACTAATCTCATCATAAAGAAACATTTCATTGATTACAAGACTCAAAATTTATAATACAAAATTATTCAAGTAAATGAAATCTCAAATTTATATTTACAATAATTTACATTTAATTACATACCAAAATATTTTACAAGAGTTTTTATACAACTGCTCAAATAATTTACATACATATTATTACATGCATACATCAAAAAATATGTACATGGGTATACCTATAATATACCTAAAGCTGATCTGAAAGTGTCTTCAAAGAAACTTACTCACTGCTCTATGCTCTTCTTACCTGCGACAGCATACAAAGCTATCGCTGAGTGGTGAACTCAGTGGTGCACAACTATAATTTAAACATAATACAATATACATTGACAAAATTTACAGTAAATAATTTGGAAATCTGAATACTCATCAAATTCCAAAACTCAAAATATTCATTGCCATTAATGTAAATCATTTGTATAAAATGACTTTGATCACGAAATTCAATTTATCAAATCATGACTAACCATTTAAGGTAGTTCTAACAAAATCAATTATACATAAATCATAACTGAAATCATAATTCTTTACTGTTCAAAAACATTCTGTGTCTCAAAAATCATGTTGTATCTCAAAAACCATGCTGTATCTCAAAAACCATGTTGTATCTCAAAAATCATTCTTTATGTCAAAAGCCATTCTTTATCTCAAAAGCCATTCTTTATCTCAAAAGCCATTCTTTATCTCACTAACTATGCAAGACTAATTTGAAAGGGCCATCTTTGGGGTGATTCTAACTCCCTATGGTCGGGGCGGTCGAATCGGATTCTAACTCCCTATGGTCGGGGAGGTCGAATCATCGTGCATAGTACCATCACAATAATGAATCTTCCGCAAGGGCCATAACGATAAAAAACTTAGATCTAACCTCAAATCAGAGGAAAATCTAAGCCTGTGCACGTACCATGGTAATCAAAACACAACTAACTCCATTGTCTTCTCAACAAATGAGAGAGACGGGTAATAACCTAGTCAAGCATCTATAGTGAGATATAAAACAATATCACAATCCTTTTAGTGAGCATAAATCACAATATAATTCAATTCAAAGTCAATTCCAATATCCAATAATTTTTATGCTCATCACAATTCAAATCATAAATTTGCATTTTTCCATGAAAATTACCATCATAATTCAAAATACGTTCTATCACAATTTTCCAAAACATAATTATTCAATCCATAACAATGCTTAATACTTGTGGAAATACCATTTCACAAAGCTAAATTCATGCATACTATAACAATTTCAATAATCATTGAATCAAATCCAATGCTTGTTAAACATAATACATAAGAAAAATATGTCATTTAATCATATGAAATATTCAAAACAAAATCAGTTAAAAACTAGTTGTGCGCAAACCTCTGATAACTGTTTCTTGGCTCTGACTCAGTGTTTCCTTCCCCTTCCCTGAGTCTTTGCTAACTGAGAAACACAATTTGAAGTGTTTCAGTACTCATTTAAACTGTCTCTAAGAATAAGGTTCAATAATTAATTTGTCGAATTCTATTATTTCCTTAATCAACCTAATATGTCGACCCTCGATGCGTTCTAGGTAAATTCGGTTTTAATGTCACTAATATGTCACATTCAATAGTCTTTTAGGGTTGGTACATGTTACCAAATTCATTTCCATGTATCTTGCATTTTCTTGTAATTTGCTGGATTCCGGGATACTAGTTTGACCTAGCCGGACGACCTAGTTTCGTTGGTTTTCGGGTTTCGGTCAAAACTATGAACTTGCAGATCTATGTCTTATGGAACGCGGGGCAAAATTTCAGGTCATTCTGAGTTATGTAGACAAGTTATGGTCATTTTACTATTGCTGGTCAACTTGCACTAAAATTGGTCACTTTAGGTCATTTTAGGTCATTTTAGGTTCGGCCAGTTTTTGGACCCGAATTTGTGCAAGCTGTTTGACTTACTTATGGTCATTTCTGGGCTTTGGTGTCTTCATAAGACTTGTAGATATGGGTCTTAACTATTCATGGTCAAAATTTCAGGTCAATTGGACCTTTTTTGAGTGAGTTATGGCCTAAACACTAGCTGCTGCCCAAATGGTTAATTTTCAGGCCTTACTTGCACTTAATCCGGATTTGGTCATTTTTCAAGCTATCTTGCAAGCAGAATTTGGGCAAGCTTCCTTCATGAAAGTTGGCACATTTTATGCCTAGTTTCACCTCCAATTGGTCTCATACCAATTGGAGCTACACACTTAAAGTTATAGGCCTAAAACTCAAACTGCCTTATTGAAATTCTTGCATACAAATCAAGCATCACTTTTAACACTCACCAAACTTAACATTCAAACCAATTCTGGTTGTACCACCACCTAAAAATAATTTACAACATATTATAGGTCATTTTGGCAGCTTACAATTACATTCAATGTGCACCAACAAGTGCAGAATTTGTCCAATTCAATTTACAACAATTCAATCACCAATTCATGCTCATTTACATATCCAACTTCACACCATCATAGATGCACTCAAACTGCCATAACAACCAACACATTTTAACATCATTATTCCATAAACCAAGCATGAATTCCAGCATTCCTCAAGAGTTAGCAAACTGCCACAATGGTACACTTACATTCCATTACTTTCCAAGCTTTAAATCCCATTTTACATTTACATATACTAAGTATACATCACCCAAACAATTTCCTACACAATATACATTTAATCAATCATTTAATTCACCATTTACGAGCACAAATAAACTGCCTTCAAGGTGCTTCCATGGCTGCCAAAAGTGCACATTCCCATTCAACATCCCATGGCTGCCAAAACTCAAAAAATTTCTTCATAAATCAAACACCCATAACATGCTTACAAACTTTAACAAAGCAATAACCCAAAAATACAAACTTACCACTTTGGAAATTCCTCAAAATCTCTCCAAAACTTAGTCTTCTTGCTGCCAATCTACTGCCCAAGGTGTATAGACAACTTTTAGTGAAGAAAGGTGCCAAGAATGAAGCTTAAATTAAGCATGCATGAAGCTTTCAAGTGGACAACAATGGTGGATCTTCTTTTCACCATTTTCAGTTGAAATTGGGAGCTTGGAGATGAGCTTCAATCTGCTGTCCAAAGGGTGAGTTAGTGGTCCACTTAGGTGTAGATAATTCCCGCTAACTCTCCACTAACTTTATTTAATTAATATTATATGTTAAATGTGTTAATTACTCCATTTACACTCCACTTTTGCTATTTACATTAGGTACCCCTAATTTAATTTTTCATTATATTTTCCAAGTGTAATATCATGTATTTTTAATGGACATTTAGGTCAAAAGACAATTCGGGATGTCAAATGACCACAATGCCCCTGTTCGGGTTGTATTCCCGATTTTTCGGTAACACCAGGTTTTGTCCGTTTTTCGATTTCTCACTTTTCTTTGTACTAATTATTTAATTTTCATTTAATATTTCTAATGATATTTATACTTCAATAGGGGTCTATTTAAGTCCTAAAAATATTTTCCAGGGTTCCCCGCAGTCCAGGGCTAGTCAATGGTTCACGCCGTGACTTCCCGGTGCGGTCACCCATCGCTAGGGTTCTCGGCTCGTTTAATTTGATTGCATTTCGTTGCTATTATTTTTCCTTTGTTTTTCGTGTATTTTTTTTCTCGTATTTCATTATTTTATTTCTCCACACTCATATCGAAGTGTAGTTCTAGGCATCCTAGCTATTCGGACAACACTGGTCACTGGAACAGTAGAACGCACTACCGAACATAGGGGTGTTACAACTACTGGTGCAGTCCTTGGCAAAGTGTCCTGTGCCTCCACAGTTTTAACAGGCTCCAATAGCCTTATAGCATATCCCACCATGATTTTTTCCACAAGTTTCACATTGGCAGGGAGGGTAGGAACCTCTAGTACTCTGCTGACCAGATAGAGGAGATTTTTGTCCTGAATATCTTCTCCTACCAGACTTCTTGCCACCCCTGCTGTGTCCCCCATGGTTCTTCCTCTTTCCAGTAAGACCACTAGGACTCTGTTCTACTGATTTTCCCTCTTTCTCTGTCTTCTCTGATTTCTTTTTCTCAGGAGCTGCTTCAGATTCAATTCTCTCTAACTCTAGGGCTTGAGAAATAAGTTCAGGGAAGTTAGTGTGTTTGAATCTGACTACTTGTAATCTGATACTGGGCTTCAAGCCGGTTTCAAACCTCTTGCATCCTCCCTGCTGGTAGACAGTAGACTTATTGCATAATGGCTTTGGTGGGAAAATTCCCTTTCATATTCAGCCACTGATCTACTCTCATGTTTCAGACTTAGGAACTCTTGCAGTTTCTGGTCCACATAAGCATCAGGGACATATTTTTGTCTGAATTCCCAAAGAAAGTCATTCCATGTTAGCACTGCAGGTTCTACCAGACTGTGGGGAATGGTTTTCCACCAGTCATAAGCATCCCTCTATAGCAAAGATACTGAATATTCAAATCTGAGCTCCTCTGTGCAGTGCGGTTTCTTGAATACCCTATCCATCCTCTCTAACCACTATTCTGCCTCTAGAGGATCTACTGTCCCCTTGAACTCTATAGCCTCATATTTCATCAATTTGTCATACTGTCTAGCAGAAGACTGTGGTTGTACCACTGGTGTCTGTATTGGGACTTGAGTAGGCACATTACCAGCCATTTGTTGAAACATTGCAGCCATCTGCTGAGTGAACTGAGCAGGAAACTGCGATGCTGAGAGTGGTCTTCTTTGAATCATTGACATTGTGTAGGGCTGGGGCATCCCCTTGCACCTCAGCCTCTATCGATTGATCGACTAAACGATCACCCTCTTCCATAGTCAATGCGAGGATCTTAGAACTCCTAAACAAAAAACACAAGGAGATTTCCTCCTGTTAGTGCATATTTATAATGTAATGTACTGTATGTATCAAACAATGATATTGAGCAGCTGTACTATGAAGAAAGAATATTCAAGTAACAGGTGAAAACAGAATTTAAAAAACTAGCTCTAATACCACTAAAACATGTCACACCCTAGCCCTCTGTAAGGCATAATATGATCCCGTAGTATACCTAATGAATTACCGACTTCGTCTACTGATAACCCATTAAATACACTACAAGGGATTTTAAAACTTTTCTTACTTCTTTTTACAATGGTGAGCACTATTTACAGGTGTTAAATTTTTTTTTATTTTAACTGAAGTGAAACAGCTAATACATTTGAATTAGTGGTAATTTCTATAAAAATGTTGGCAGAGTGCCATCTGTATTTTGGATAAAACAGTTCTTCAAAAACCTGTAAAAAAACACTTCAATATATTTCTCAATCTCAACTCCAACAGTTAAACAACACAATATATTTCTCAACTCAAATCCACAATAATTTTTTTTTTCAATATTTTCAACGGATGAGATAAAAGAAATACAGTAAAAATTTTACAAACCAAAATAACTCATAATTTATTTTTACAACTTCAATGTACAATTTTAATTTACAACTGCTCAAAACCAAAAACACTATACATACAGTGAACATACATTACAATACAAAATGCAAAATACGGTATACTCAATATGCCCGATAATCTCTCGCTGAATGCACTAGCAGCCTAGTCTGTTGCCCTGTCAATCTGTCAACCTGTGACAACAATGAAAAGCTATCGCTGAGACATTTTCTTAGTGGTGTACAACATTAACCAAATACAACTTTTAATCACAAATCATAAATCATATAAGTAGTGGATACATAAAACCATAGTTAAATTCAAGACAATGAATGTCATAAATAATTTAAACTCCATTTCACTATATCACAATAAATCTCAATAATCAAAACATAGTTAAATTCAAAAGACAGTGAATGTCAATAAGAATTTAAACTCCATTTCACAATCACACAATACATATCAATAAATCACACACAGCTTAATCATGTTCCAAAGTTCAATTCGTCCCAATAGCTGATGGCTAATGAGGTATTCAATTCGTCCCAAAAGCTAATGGCTAATGAGGAATAACATAGCTAGCTAGCAATAATATGAGTACTCATTCTACTCGTCCTCAACAGGCACACACCTCAACACTTCAGCTAGAGAGGGAATTCAATTCGTCCCACTAGACAAGCTAGTGAGGAATACAATTAATATACATGATAGCTGTGGTTTCAAACTATTTCCAATGCTTTTCAATCAATAAGTATCCATCAATATCATTCAAACAATTTTTCATAGTTTCAAACCATTTACAATGTTTTTCAAGCAGTAAGTATCCATTCAAACACATTTCCACAATTTAAAACAATAATGCACAAATAGTCATAATTCATTTCAATTAAAAAATTCAAAAGAAATAGCTATTGTGCACAAACCTCTAATAATTGTCTCCTGACCTTGACTCAGTGTTTCCTTCCCTTTCCCTAAGTTTTTGCTACTAAGAAATAGAATTTGAAGTGTTTTAGTGCTCATTTAAATTGTCTCTAACGATAATGCTTGATAATTAATTCACTGAATTCTATTATTTGCTTAATCAACCTAATATATCGACCCTCGATGCATTCTAGGTAAGTTAGATTTTAATGTTACTAATATGTCATATTTGTAGCCTTTTAGGGTTGGTACATGTTACCCAATTCATTTCCATGTATTTTGCATTTTATTGCAATTTGCTGGATTCCGGGATACTAGTTTGACCTAGCCGGACGACCTAGTTCCCTCGGTTGTCGGGTTTCGGTCGAAACTACAAACTTGTAGATCTATGTATTATTGCATGCAGAGCAAAATTTCATGTCATTCTGAGTTATGTAGACCAAGCTATGGTCATTTTACTATTGCTGGTCAAAATGCATCAAAATTGGTCACTTTAGGTCATTTTAGGTCATTTAAGGTTCGGCCAGTTTTTGGACCCGAAGTTGTGCAAGCTATTTGACTTGCTTATAATCATTTTTGGGCTTTGGTGTCTTCATAATACTTGTAGATATATGTCCTAACTATTCATGGTTAAAATTGGACCTGGTTTGTGTGAGTTATGGCCTAAACACTAACTGCTGCCCAAATGGTAAATTTTCAGGCCTTAATTGCACTAATCCGGATTTGGTCACTTTTCAAGTTACCTTACAAGCAGAATTTTAGTAAGCTTCCTTCATGAAAGTTGGCACATTTTGTGCCTAGTTTCATCTCCAATTGGTCTCATACCAATTGGAGCCACACACCTAAGGTTCTAGGTCTAAAACATAAACTGCCCTATTGCATTTTGTTCATTACTCATCAAAGGACACTTTTAACACTTACCAAACTACACATTCATGCCAATTCTGGTTTGTACCATAACCTAAACATAATTCACAACATATTGTTGGTCATTTTGGCAGCTTACAATCACCCTTAATATGTACCATTTACTACAGAATTTTTCAAGCTCAATTTACAATAATTCAATCACCTAACCTAGCTCATTTACATGTCCAACCTCACACCATCATACATATTCCCAAGCTGCCATAACAACTATCACAATTCAACATTAATATTCCATAAACCAAACATGAAATAACATCTTTATGGTTCATCAAACCAAGCTGCCGATTCATACATTACACTCTATTAATTCCAAGCTTCCAATTTCAAATACACATTCACATATACTAAGTATACATCACCCAAATTAATTCCTACACACATAAACATTTAATCAACCCTTTAATCTACCATTTACAAGCAAGAATAAACTGTCCTCAAGGAGTTTCCATGGCTGCTAAAAGTACACATCCCCCTTTAAACATCAAACCTCAAAAATCTCTCCATAATTCAAGTACCCATAACATCCTTACAAACTTTAATGAAACAATAATAAAAACACAAACTTAGCACTTTGGAAACTCTTCAAAATCTCTCCAAAACTTGGTCTCCTTGTTGCCTATCTACTGCCCAAGGTGTATGGACAACTTTTAATGAAGGAAAATGGAAGGAAAGAAGCTTGAATCTCACATGCGTGGAGCATTCAAGGTGGACGGCAATGGTGGACTTCTTTTCACCATTTTCGGCTGAGTTTGGGAGCTTGAAGATGAAGTTGAATCTGCTGTCCAAATGGTGAGTTAGTGGTCCACTTTGATGGGTGAGTGGAGCACTAAGCTTAATCTAATATTAGTTTAATCTTAACTTTTATTTTCCCACATTTAACTCTCCATTTTTTGCTAATTAAATTAGGTACCACCAATTTAATTTTTCATGACATTTTACAAATATAATATCATGTATTTTTAATGGACATTTAGGTCAAAAGACAACTCGGGGTGTCAAATGACCACAATGCCCATGTTCGGATTGTATTCCCGATTTTTCGGTAACACCGGGCTTTGTCCGTTTTTCGATTTCTCACTTTTCTTTGTACTAATTAATTAATTTTTCTTTGATATTTCTAATGGAATTTATACTTCAGTAGATATTTATTTAAGTCCTAAAAATATTTTCCAGGGTTTCCTGCAGTCTAGGGCTAGTCAACGGTCCACGCCTAGACTTCCCGGTGCGGTCACCCATCACTAGGTTTCTCGGCTCGTTTAACTTGGTTACATTTATTTGCTATTATTTTTCCTTTGTTTTTCTTGTATTTTCTTTTATTGTATTTCATTATTTTATATCTCCTCACTCATATCTAAGTGTAGTTCTAGGCATCCTAGCTGTCCGGACAACACTAGTCACCGGAACAATAGAACACACTACTGAACTTAGGGGTGTTACAATTCTCCCCCCCTTAAAATAAATTTCGTCTCGAAATTTTACCTGACATTAGTCTCTAAACAGCTGTGGGTGCTGTCTCCTCATATCCTCTTCACGTTCCCAAGTAGCTTCCTGGCCTGAATGATGGTTCCACAGCACTTTAACCAGGTGTATCTGTTTGTTCCTTAGCTGCTTCACCTCATAAGCCAGAATTTCTATGGGTTCTTCCTCATATGAGAGGTCTGGATTTACCTCAATCTCTTCAATTGATAGCACATGAGATGGGTCAGATCTGTACCTCCTTAACATGGACACATGAAAGACACTGTGTATCCTTACTAACTCCGGAGGTAATGCCAACCGATATGCCAGAGGACCCACTATTTCCAGAACCTCATATGGTCTGATGAAACGAGGACTCAGTTTCCCCTTTCTGCCAAATCTCATAATCCTCTTCCAAGGACAAACTTTGAGGAATACCTTATCACCCACTGCATATTCAATATCTCTTCTCTTCAGATTAACATAGGACTTCTGACGGTCTGATGCAGCCTTGAGTCTATCTCTGATCAATCTGATCTTTTCCTCTGTCTGCTGAACAATTTCTGGCCCAATCATCTTCCTTTCACCTACTTCATCCCAACATAAGGGAGTTCTGTACTTTCTGCCATACAAAGCTTCATATGGAGGCATCCCAATGCTTGATTGGTAGTTGTTGTTATAAGCAAACTCAATCAAAGGCAAGTGTATATCCCAACTACCTTCAAACTCAATCACACAAGCCCGTAGCATATCCTCCAATATCTGAATAACCCTCTCAGACTGGCCATCTGTTTGTGGGTGGAATGCTGTGCTGAAGTTCAATCTAGTTCCTACGGCTCTCTTTAGACTACCCCAGAATCTACAAGTGAACCTAGGATCTCTGTCAGACACAATTGATATTGGCACTCCATGCAGTTTTACAATCTCATATATGTACAATCTGGCCAATCTTTCTAGGCTATAGTCCATCCGAACTGGCAAAAAGTGAGCAGACTTGGTCAATCTGTCAACTATAACCCATACTGCATCATGACTATTCTGTGTCCTTGGAAGTCCCGTAATAAAATCCATAGTTATCTGCTCCCATTTCCACTCTGGTACTGGCAATGGATGTAACAAACCAGCTGGAACTTGATGTTCTGCCTTTACTTGCTGACAAGTTAGGCATTTGGAAACAAATTCAGCTATATCCCTCTTCATACCCATCCACCAATAATGCTCTTTCAGCCCTCTGTACATTTTAGTTCCACCAGGGTGCATAGCAAAAGGAGACTCATGTGCTTCCTTCATAATGATCTATCTCAATTCAGCATCATTAGGAACGCACATTCAGCCCTGATGTAGCAATAAACCATCATCTTTCATAGAAAACTCAGGTTTCTTGCCCTGCTAGACTTCTTTCAGTAGCTTCTGATATTTAACATGAAGGAATGGAAGCGTGAAAAACACAAGTTTATACCATTGAATTCAAAAATTTTCACCTAGGGTCACATGCAACATGCAAGATTTATTTTTATCTATTTGATCTCAATGATAAACAACATATTAAAACTCTTTTAATATGTTTTTTGGATCTGTATTTGCCATTTAAGATTTTAAAATTAATCAGATTAATTTTAGAACCCTAGATTAAATCAAGAACGATTACACTAACCTCTTGATGCACTGCAGCGTGTCTGCGCCTTTGAGATTCATCTTCAGGACACCAGATGTTGTCCCTCTAGCTTGTCCACACCAAGAACACCTATGGCAGCCCTTGAATAGCTTCTAAAGCTTTTCCTATTAATTAGAAAATCAAGTTCTGCCTTTTAAGAGATTAAAGATGAAAACAGGACACTAGAAACAATTCCTAGTGTTCTTAATTCAAGAGATTGATGGCTAATCTCTTTGAATTGATAAGAGATGAAGAATAAGAGATAAAAACCCTCAAAGTGGCGTGACAAAGGAGTGTGGCTGCTGGTTGTGTTTTATTTTCTCATAACAACACTTAAATAGCTAGGTTAACACATTAAACCCTTGCCACATGTCACCCTTTGATTAGCTCTAGGTTTAAGTGACCCAATCACATTGTGCCAAGTGTCAAACCTATATTTAATCTTGATTTTAATCATCTTACATGATTAAAAAACATTTGGGAAGCTTATGTATTATGCCATGTGTCACCATCTCATGGTGCCACGTGTCACACTGCAAAATGACCAAAATGCCCCTGTGTCTTAATTTTGAGTTCTTAACCCAAAATAATTATTTTCTTCTTCTAATTAATTTATATCAAATATAAATTAATTAATTAATCTCTATTAATTAATTTCTCATTAATTAAATTCGTATTTAAACACTTTAAATATAAATTTAACTTATATTATACATCCAATAATCTAGATTTGGTTTCAAGTCATGCTAGGGACTTTGCAATCTAATTGCAAACCAAACCTATTTAATTAATCAATTTAAACTCTTTAATTAATTAATTAAATCATATTTAATTAGGTGATAACTTGTGTATGTGTGTGACTTACTAGGCTCATCACTAATTGGCAATGAGACATGATATCAACTCTTAATATCATCAGAACTCTTTCTTACCATAAATGATTTCTCTAAATCATTTTATGAACCTCATAGACCATGGTTAACACCTAGCATAGCATGCCATGGCCACCCAATTAGTAATAAGGTTTACCTTAAATGAACCTATAATCATATGTTACCATGCACTAGAATCTCTCTGTTACAAAATCCCAACTCAAGCTGGAGTCATGGTTTATGTCAAACTCCATTTGCTATGAATATTATATTCTCTTTTAATTCCAGTTCTTGATTAAAAAGATTTTTCTCATGAAACTCTTTTCTGAATAAATCTATCTGTCCTGGCTAGGAACTTGAAACATCAAGAACAATTAAATGAACATAGGATTTTATCTCTATTTACTTAGAGGAACAGATTCCATCTTGATCAACACCTACCTCCATATATAACTAGTAGGAGCCAACACATGCCCATATACCCATACACAGTACAAGTATGAAAGTAGTATCAACTCAAACTACCTATATACAAGATAACTGTGCTATCTCAGGTCTAAAGATTATATGCACTGATATGATTTATGACAAAACATTGACAAGAATAAACTCCATGTGCTTGTCATAAGTGTCACTGGTTCGGCCTACTTATCATTTATAAGTGCTTATCATGTTTGTTATATGGCATGAGACTCACCATTCCATGTTATTTATATCTCATATAAATAACTTGGGAACAAACATAAATACAATCTTTCTGGATAAGTCATGTCCTTATTATGAAGTATCCTCGATTGTGAACCTATTTATGATACTTCGTGCTAGAAATATTGTCACTCATATTCTTAACAACTTAAGAATAATATTTCTATAAAAATATCAATGGACCTTTTCTATTACACATAAATATATTATGTAAACGGAAAAGTGGAAATGCCTTTTATTAATAAAAATATGTACAAGATACATACTAAATGATATGCTCTAGGGCATACTACTAACATAACATCACTCTGAGCAGCCATTCTGATCTGATCAATCAACACTAGCTGTACATGCCATGCAACTACTGTCTGTCCCTCATCATCAATCTCTAAACTAGCATGCTGTGCTTTCAACTCATATACCATGGACAAAGGAGAAACTCTGAGACTTGCTATAGTCTTGTGACTTAAGGCGTCAGCCACCACATTTGCTTTCCCTGGTTGATAGTCTATTAAGCAATCATAATCTTTAATGAGTTCTAACCATCTCCTCTGCCTCAAATTCAATTCCTTCTGGGTGCCTAAGTACTTCAAGCTCTTGTGATCTGTGTAAGTGCAGCATTTCTCCCCATACAAATAATGTCTCCAGATCTTCAGAGCAAAAACAATAGCTGCTAGCTCCAAATCATGTGTTGGGTAGTTCCTCTCATGCGGTTTTAGCTGGCGTGATGCATAAGCAATGACATTCTGATCTTGCATCAGTACACAACCTAACCCATTGTGAGAAGCATCACTATAAACTGTGTATTCTTTACCCGGAGTAGGTAAAGTAAGGACTGGAGCTTCAGTTAAACACCTCTTCAACTCATCAAAACTCTGCTGACATTTATCTATGCACTGAAATTTTACATCTTTTCGAAGCAGGTTGGTCAGTGGAGAAGATGACATAGAAAACCCTTTCACAAACTGACGGTAATATCCAGCTAAACCTAGAAAACTGTGAATTTCTGTGATATTCCTAGGCGGCTTCCAATTAAGGATAGCTTCTACCTTGCTGGAATCTACCTTGATCCCTTTAGCTGACACAACATGTCCCAAAAAAGAGATTTCTTTCAGCCAAAATTCACACTTCGATAATTTGGCGTATAGCTGTTTCTCCCTTAAGGTATGCAGTACAATCCGTAGATGTCTGTCATGCTCCTCTGCATTCCTCAAATATATCAAAATGTCATGAATAAACACCGCCACAAATTGATCGAGATATGGTCTGAAGATAGTGTTCATCAGATCCATAAAAGCAGCTGGAGCATTAGTTAACCCGAATGGCATTACTAGAAATTCATAATGGCAATACCGAGTTCTGAAAGTAGTTTTTGAAATACTCTGCTCTTGCACCTTCAACTGATAATAACCAGATTGCAAATCAATTTTGGAGAATACAGCTGCACCTTTCAACTGATCAAATAGATCATCAATGTGAGGCAATGGATATCTATTCTTTATTGTCACCTTATTCAACTGCCGGTAATCAGTACATAAGCGGAGGGTGCCATCTTTCTTCTTAACAAATAATACTGGCGCTCCCCAAGGTGACACACTAGGGCAGATGAAGCCCTTTTCAAGTAGTTCTTCCAACTGTGCCTTCAACTCCTTCAACTCTGCTGGTGCCATTCTATATGGTGTTATGGAGATTGGATCCACACCAGGCATAACATTAATTTCAAACTGCACTTCTCTTTCCGAAGGTAATCCTGGCAATTCATCAGGAAACACATCTGGAAAGCCATATACTATAGGGATGTCCTTCAATGCTGGACTCTCCACTTGGGTGTCTACCACATGTGCCAAGTATGCTTCACACGCCTTTCTGATCATTTTTCTGGCTAGTGCAGCCAAAATGATGTTTGATGGTAATAGCTGCCTCTCCCCATGTATTACCACATCAGCATGCTTGAGGAGACCAAAAGTAATCGTCTTGACCTCTGATCGATCATGGCGTGATGCCTGGCTAACCAATCCATGCCCAATATGATATCATATTCTCTGAAGGGCATTTCAATGAAATCAGACGGAAAAGTGTGTCCTTGGATCACCAAAGGACAATCCCTATTCATTCTATTAACCCTGACCTCTTGTCCTAACGGACTTGTTACTAGCACCTCAAAGTCCATTTTTGTACATGGAACTGCAATGCAATCAATGATGCTAGCACTCATATAAGAATGGGTAGAACCCGAATCAAATGGCACAAACACATCCTGATTAAAAGTTGAGAAGGTACCAGCCACAACATCAGATGTTTCAGCCTCTTCTCTCTGTCTCATTGCATAGACTCTGACTGGAGCACTGTCTTGCTCTGATTGTTTCACTGTGCCTTGGCTGCCTGCTGGGCTACCTCTACCCCGGCCTCTACCTCTGCTGGGTGGTTGTGAACTTTTGGTGACAGGGCTCTGAACTGACCCTTCTGCAGTAGTAAGAGGTGGTCCAACTCTGCGACTACTGGTGCAGTCCTTGGCAAAGTGTCCTGTGCCTCCACAGTTATAACAGGCTCCAATAGCCTTATAGCATATCCCACCATGATTTCTTCCACAAGTTTCACATTGGCGGGGAGGGTAGGAACCTTTGGCACTCTGCTGACCAGATAGAGGAGGTTTTTGTCCTGAATACCTTCCCCTACCAGACTTCTTGCCACCTTTGCTGTGTCCCCCATGGTTCTTCCTCTTTCCAATAGGACCACTGGGACTCTGTTCTACTGATTTTCCCTCTTTCTCTGTCTTCTCTGATTTCTTTTTCTCAGGAACTGCTTCAGATTCAATTCTCTCTAACTCTAGGGCTTGAGAAATAAGTTCAGAGAAGTTAGTGTGTTTGAATCCGACTACTTGTAATCTGATACTGGGCTTCAAGCTGGTTTCAAACCTCTTGCATCTCTCCCTGCTTGTAGACAGTAGACTTACTGCATAATGGCTTTGGCGGGAAAATTCCCTTTCATATTCAGCCACTGATCTACTACCATGTTTCAGACTTAGGAACTCTTGCAGTTTCTGGTCCACATAAGCATTTGGGATATATTTTTTTCTGAATTCCCTAAGAAAGTCATTCCATGTTAGCACTATAGGTTCTACCAGACAATGGGGAATGGTTTTCCACCAGTCATAAGCATCCCCCTGTAGCAAAGAAACTGAATATTCAAATCTGAGCTCCTCTGTGCAGTGCAGTGCAGTTTCTTGAATACCCTATCCATCCTCTCTAACCACTGTTCTGCCTCTAGAGGATCTACTATCCCCTTGAACTCTGTAGCCCCATATTTCATCAATTTGTCATACTATCTAGCAGAAGACTATGGTTGTACCACTGGTGTCTGTATTGGGACTTGAGTAGGCACATTACCAGCCATTTGTTGAAACATTGCAGCCATCTGCTAAGCGAAGCAGAAAGCTGCGATGCTGCGGTGGTCTTTGCTGAACCACTGACATTATGTAGGGCTGGGGCATCCCCTTGCACCTCAGCCTCTATCGATTGATCGACTGAACGATCACCCTCTTCCATAGTCAATGCGAGGATCTTAGACCTCCTGAACAAATAACACAAGGAGATTTCCTCCCGTTAGTGCATATTTATAATGTAATGTACTGTATGTATCAAACAATGATATTGATCAGCTGTACTATGAAGAAAGAATATTCAAGTAACAGGTGAAAACAGAATTTAAAAAACTAGCTCTTATACAACTAAAACAGGTCACACCCTACCCCTCTATAAGGCATAACATGATCCCGTAGTATACCTAATGAATTACCAACTTCGTCTACTGATAACCCATTAAATACACTACAAGAGATTTTAAAACTTTTCTTACTTCTTTTTACAGTGGTGAGCACTATTTACAAGTGTTAAAATTTTTCTTTTTTGAACTTAAGTGAAATAGCTAATACATTTGAATTAGTGGTAATTTCTGTAAAAATTTTGGCAGAGTGCCATATGTATTTTGGATAAAACAGTTCTTAAAAAATCTGTAAAAATACACTTCAATATATTTCTCAATCTCAACTCCAACAGTTAAACAACACAATATATTGCTCAACTCAAATCCACAATAAATTTTTTTTTTCAATATTTTCAAAGGATGAGATAAAAGAAATACAGTACAAATTTTAGAAGCCAAAATAACTCATAATTTATTTTTATAACTTCAATGTACAATTTTAATTTACAACTTCTCAAAACCAAAAACACTATATACATACAGTGAACATACATTACAATACAAAATGCAAAATACGGTATACTCAATATACCCGATAATCTCTCGCTGAATGTACTAGCAGCCTAGTCTACTGCCCTATCAATCTGTCTACCTGCGACAGCAATGAAAAGCTATCGCTGAGACATTGTCTCAGTAGTGCTCAACATTAACCAAATACAACTTTAAATCACAAATCATAAATCATATAAATAGTGGATATGTAAAACCATAGTTAAATTCAAGACAATGAATGTCATAAAGAATTTAAATTCCATTTTACAATATCACAATAAATCTCAATAATCAAAACATAGTTAAATTCAAAAGACAGTGAATGTCAATAAGAATTTAAACTCCATTTCACAATCTCACAATACATATCAATAAATCACACACAGCTTAATCATGTTCCAAAGTTCAATTCGTCCCAAAAGCCGATGGATAATGAGGTATTCAATTCATCCCAAAAGCTGATGGCTAACGAGGAATAACATAGCTAGCTAACAATAATATGAGTACTCATTCTATTCATCCTCAACAGGAACACACCTCAACACTTCAGTCAGAGAGGGAATTCAATTCATCCCATTAGACAAGCTAATGAGGAATACAATCAATATACATGATAGCTGTGGTTTCAAACCATTTCCAATGCTTTTCAATCAATTAGTATCCATCAATATCATTCAAAAAAATTTTCACAGTTTCAAACCACTTACAATATTTTTCAAGTAGTAGGTATCCATTCAAACACATTTACACAATTTAAAACAAAAATGGACAAATAGTCATAATTCATTTCAATTGAAAAATTCAAAAGAAATAGCTGTTGTGCACAAACCTCTGATAGTTGTCTCCTGGCCTTGACTCAGTGTTTCCTTCCCTTTCCCTGAGTTTTTGCTAACTGAGAAACACAATTTGAAGTGTTTTAGTACTCATTTAAATTGTCTCTAACGATAATGCTTGATAATTAATTCACTAAATTCTATTATTTGCTTAGTCAACCTAATATATCGACTCTCGATGCATTCTAGGTAAATTAGGTTTTAATGGTACTAATATGTCACATTTGTAGCCTTTTAGGGTTGGTACATGTTACCCAATTTATTTCCATGTATTCTGCATTTTATTGCAATTTGCTGGATTCCGGGATACTAGTTTGACCTAGCCAGATGACCTAGTTCCCTCAGTTTTCGGGTTTTGGTCAAAACTACAAACATGTAGATCTATGTCTTATTGCACACAGGGCAAAATTTCAGGTCATTCTGAGCTATGTAGACCAAGTTATGGTCATTTTACTATTGCTGGTCAAAATGCATCAAATTTGGTCACTTTAGGTCATTTTAGGTCATTTAAGGTTCGGCCAGTTTTTGGACCCGAACTTGTGCAAGCTATTTGACTTGCTTATGGTCATTTCTGGGCTTTGGTTTCTTCATAAGAATTGTAGATATATGTCTTCACTATTCATGGTTAAAATTTCAGGTCAATTGGACCTGTTTTGAGTGAGTTATAGCCTAAAAACTAACTGCTGCCCAAATAGTAAATTTTCAGGCCTTAACTGCAGTAATTCAGATTTGGTCACTTTTCAAGTTACCTTGCAAGCAGAATTTTGGTAAGCTTCCTTCATGAAAGTTGGCACATTTTGTGCCTAGTTTCACCTCCAATTGGTCTCTTACCAATTGGAGCCACACACCTAAGGTTCTAGGTCTAAAACATAAACTGTCCTATTGCATTTTGTTCATTACTCATCCAAGGACACTTTTAACACTTACCAAACTACACATTCATGCCAATTCTGGTTTGTACCATAACCTAAAAATAATTCACAACATATTGTTAGTCATTTTGGCAGCTTACAATCACCCTTAATATGTACCATTTACTACAGAATTTTTTAAGCTCAATTTACAATAATTCAATCACCTAACCTAGCTCATTTACATGTCCAACACCATCATACATATACCCAAGCTGCCATAACAACTATCACAATTCAACATTAATATTCCATAAGCCAAACATGAAATAACATCTTTATGGTTCACCAAACTAAGCTGTCGATTCATACATTACACTCCATTAATTTCCAAGCTTCCAATTTCAAATACACATTCACATATACTAAGTATACATCAACCAAATTAATTCCTACACACATAAACATTTAATCAACCCTTTAATCTACCATTTATAAGCAAGAATAAACTGTCCTCAAGGAGTTTCCATGGCTGCCAAAAGTACACATCCCCCTTTAAACATCAAACCTCAAAAATCTCTCCATAATTCAAGTACCCATAACATCCTTACAAACTTTAATGAAACAATAATCAAAAATAAAAACTTACCACTTTGGAAACTCTTTAAAATCTCTCCAAAACTTGGTCTTCTTGTTACCTATCTACTGCCCAAGGTGTATGGACAACTTTTAATGAAGGAAAATGGAAGGAAAGAAGTTTGAATCTCACATGCATGGAGCATTCAAGGTGGACGGCAATGGTGGACTTCTTTTCACCATTTTCGGCTGAGTTTGGGAGCTTGAAGATGAAGTTGAATCTGCTGTCCAAATGGTGAGTTAGTGGTCTACTTTGATGGGTGAGTGGAGTACTAAGCTTAATCTAATATTAGTTTAATCTTAACTTTCATTTTCCCACATTTAACTCTCCATTTTTTGCTAATTGAATTAGGTACCACCAATTTAATTTTTCGTGACATTTTACAGATATAATATCGTGTATTTTTAATGGACATTTAGGTCAAAAGAAAACTCGGGGTGTCAAATGACCACAATGCCCCTGTTCGGGTTATATTCCCGATTTTTCGATAATAATGGGTTTTGTCCGTTTTTCGATTTCTCACTTTTCTTTGTACTAATTAATTAATTTTTCTTTGATATTTCTAATGGCATTTATACTTCAATATACATTTATTTAAGTCCTAAAAATATTTTTCAGGGTTCCCTGCGGTCCAGGGATAGTCAACGGTCCACGCCGTGACTTCCCGGTGCGATCACCCATCGCTAGGGTTCTCGGCTCGTTTAACTTGGTTACATTTATTTGCTATTATTTTTCCTTTGTTTTTCTTGTATTTTCTTTTCTTGTATTTCATTATTCTATGTCTCCTTACTCATATCTAAGTGTAGTTCTAGGCATCCTAGCTGTCCGGACAACACTGGTCACTGGAACAGTAGAACGCACTACTGAACTTAGGGGTTTTACATTGATTCCATGTATAAGAATCAAGTTTGGGATCTTGTTGACCCACCTGAAGGTATTGTACCTATAGGGAGCAAATGGGTTTTCAAGAAGAAAATTGGTTCTGATGGAAAGGTAGAGACCTATAAAGCAAGGCTAGTAGCGAAAGAGTTTCGCCAAAGTCAAGGAATTGACTATGAAGAGACTTTCTCACCTGTTGCCATGCTTAAATCAATTAGGATTCTATTAGCAATAACTGCATACTATGATTATGAGATTTGGCAGATGGATGTCAAAATAGCTTTTCTCAAAGGATACATTAGAGAAAACATTTTCATGGAACAACCTAGGAGATTTGAATCCCAAGATGGTTCCAAAATATACAAGCTAAAGCGATCCATTTATGGGTTGAAACAAGCTTCGAGGAGTTAGAATATCTGTTTTGATGAAGCCATTAAGTCATTTGGTTTTATCAAAAATGAGGATGAGCCATGTGTATATAAGAAAGTTAGTGAAAGTGCTGTCACTTTCCTTGTCTTATATGTGGATGACATTTTGTTGATGAGTAATGACACAGGTATGTTGACAACTGTAAAGGTATGGTTGTCAAATACATTCTCCATGAAAGACTTAGGGGAGGCAACCTATATTCTTGGGATTCGCATCTATAGAGATAGGGCGAAAAGAATAATTAGTTTATCCCAAAGTCTATACTTGGAAAAGGTGTTAAAGAGGTTTAACATGCTTAATTCCAAGAGAGGATTGTTACCAGTGAGACATGGTATCTACCTCTCTAAAGAGATGTCTCCAAAGACACTTGAAGAAAGAGATAAAATGGCTAGGATTCCATATGCTTCGGCTATTGGAAATTTGATGTATGCAATGATGTCTATTAGGCCGGATATCGCATATGCTGTTAGTTTGACTAGCAGGTTTCAATCCAATCTAGGTTTGGAACACTGGATAGCTGTCAAGAACATCCTTGAGCACTTGAGAAGAACTAAGGATTTATTCTTGATTTATGGAGGTGGTGACTTACAATTGGATGGTTATACTGATTCTGATTTCCAATCAGATATCGATGATAGAAAGTCTACCTCTGGGTTTGTGTTCATTTTTAATGGAGGTGCAGTCAGTTGGAAGAGTTCCAAACAGAGTACGACTACTGATTCCACTACAGAGGCCAAGTACATTGCTGCATTAGATACTGCAAAAGAGGCTGTTTGGATATTAGGAACCTCGGTCTCACTAGAAATCCAAACACATAGAAAGGCTTTATCACATTATCAGAGAGATAGTTGGGCAAGGCGATGTAGCCATGCAGAAAATAGCATCAGCTGAAAATCTAGCTGATCCATTCATTAAGCCTATGTCACTAGCTCAGTTAGACCGATATCTTGAGAAGATGGGTCTAAGATATTATAATGAATGGCTCTAGTGCTAGTGGGAGATTGTTAGTAGTATGCCCTAGAGTATATTATTTAGTATGTATCTTGTACATGTTTTATTAATAAAAAGAATTTTCACTTTTTCGTTTACATAATATATTTATGTGTAATAGAAAAGGTCCATTGATATTTTATTAGAAATTCTATTCTTAAGTTGTTAAGAATATGAGTGACAGTATTTCTAACACAAAGTATCATAAATTGGTTCACAATCGAGGATACTTCACACAGGACATGACTTATCCAGAAAGATTGTATTCATGTTTGTTTCCAATGTATTTATATGAGATATAAATAAGATGGAATGGTGAGTCTCATACCATATAACGAACATGATAGGCACTTATGCATGATAAGTAGGCCGAACCAGTGACATTTATGACAAGCACATGGAGTTTACTCTTGTCAATGCATTGTCATAAATCATATCAGTGCATATAGTTTTTAGACTTGAGATAGCATAGTTATCTTGTATATAGGTGGTTTGAGTTTGATACTGCTTTCATACTTGTACTGTGTATGGGTATATAGGCATGTGTTAGCTCCTACTAGTTATATATGGAGGTAGGTATTGATCAAGATGGAATCTGTTTCCCTAAATAAATAGGGATAAAATCCTATATTCATTTAATTATTCTTGATGTTTCAAGTTCCTGACCAGGACATATAGATTTATTCAGAAAAGAGTTTCTGATGAGAAAAATCTTTTTAATCAAGAACTGGAATTAAAAGAGAACATAATATTCATAGCAAATGGGGTTTGACATAAACCATGACTCCAGCTCAAATTGGGATTTTGTAACAGAGAGATTCTAGTACAGGGTAACATTTGATTATAGGTTCATTTAAGGTAAACCTTATTACTGATTGGGTAGCCATGGCATGCTATGCTAGGTGTTAACCATGGTCTATGAGGTACATAAAATGATTTAGAGAAATCATTTATTGTAAGAAAGAGTTCTAATGATATTAAGAGTTGATATCATGTCTCATTGCCAATTAGTAATGAGCCTTATAAGTCACACACATACACAACTAATTATCAAATTAAATATAATTTAATTAATTAATTAAAGAGTTTAATTGATTAATTAAATAGGTTTGGTTTGCAATTAGATTGCAAAGTCCCTAGCATGACTTAAAACCAAATCTAGGTTATTGGATGTATAGTATAAGTTAAATTTATATTTAAAGTGTTTAAATATGAATTTAATTAATGAAAATTAATTAATAGAGATTAATTAATTAATTTATATTTGATATAAATTGATTAGAAGAAGAGAAATAACTATTTGGGATTGAGAACTCAAAATTAAGACACAGGGGCATTTTGGTCATTTTACAGGGTGACATGTGGCACCATGAGATGGTGACACATGGCACTACATGTGACACCCCTTACTCGTCTACAGTGTAGCTGAGCAGGATATGCTACACAGTGTATCGGAATATCATATTTTATCTCAATTATTTTTATCCATCTTTATTCATTTTTTTATAATAGTTATGAAGTACAATTAGTGAAGTATAATTTATTTAAGTCATTTATGGAAAACATCAATTTATTTAAGGTTTTGCAAATTTTATAGAAAATTTGACAGAGTACCGGCTAAAAATGGAGAAAGCAGTTCTTCGGAACCTGTGAAAAACAGTTCAAAAATTTTCAATCATTCCCAAGCTCCATTTTATCAACAATATCTCAATATTTCTCAGATATACTCTCATTTTCTCATTCATTCATTTCTCATGATATTCATATAAAAGTCATAAATAAATATTCAATTTTTCATTTATAAACACAATTTTTACTATTTACATTAATACCAGAATACATTACATAAGTCTCAATTATATATGAGAAAATAAAAGTTAATTACAAAATATCAAAATGAAACCTAGTGTCCTACCAATGCACTGAAGACGGTGAGGTGACACGTATGCAGAGCTGCAGATGGTCTCACCCAGTCTGTGGTCTACTGGGCTCTCTATCGGTCTCTCCAGAACCTATGCATGACAAAAAGCAATGCTCTAAACAATAATGCTTAGTGGTGCCAATAATAGAATAAAAAGAAATAACAGAAAATAAATATGCAAAGAATGTATTGATATCTTATGCAGATAAATTTTAGATAATTATTTGTAGCCTTATTTATTTTGTACTTGTTATACCCATTATTTCCTTAAATTTC
This sequence comes from Hevea brasiliensis, assembly GCF_030052815.1. Taxonomy (NCBI): domain Eukaryota; kingdom Viridiplantae; phylum Streptophyta; class Magnoliopsida; order Malpighiales; family Euphorbiaceae; genus Hevea; species Hevea brasiliensis. Next base: position 28,536,772 of record NC_079503.1, read on the forward strand.
TCCACTTTCATTTTTGGTTGCCCAAGTAACCTATACTCGATGATTGAACTGGATAAACGGGTAAACTGGCACTGGGTATCAAGTACCTTAGGCCATCACACCATCGATCACATATGTATCTCCCGGTGTGCAACAGAACAGCTAATAAGCTGTAATAAATATTAGGCACAAGGCCAAGTATCATCACAATGTCAGAATGGGTAAAAACCATGAAATCACAAAATAACATAATACCATGTGCAGTACTGCTAACTGAACCCTATTGGCATGCCAACCTATCCAAACCAATCTTTCTAGGTGCACTAGGGCATGTTACACTTTTAAATCTTACAAATCTTGAAATTTAAGTTTAGGTGTTACTATTCATTTTATTAGTCAACTAAAATATTGACTTTTGCATAGACAATAGGTACATTGGTTCTAATACTCCCAACATACCATATTTTGCATTCTAAAGTTATTGGTATTGGTTGCTAATACTATTTCTAAGCTTAGTGTTAGTTATTCAAAATTTTCAGATTTCAAGCATTGTGTTTATTGTTCCATTAGTCATTTGTACAGTAGAAATTTGGCAAAGTTGTCTACATGAAAGTTGTTCCTTATTGTGTCTAGTTATATATATATATTTTTTTTTGAATTACTCCATTTGGAGTTTTGTAGCTCAAGTTATGGCCTAAACACCATAACTGGCTGGATTGCAAACTTTCTAGATTTTCTGGACATAACCAAATCTATAGTGTTTTATACACTGAATACAGGTCAATTTTTGAACATGCTACGATCAAAATTTGGGTTTGGTTTCTTCATGAAAGTGTTAGGCCTATGTTTCAGATTTCTGCTGGTAAACTTTCAGGTCAATTGGACCTTTCTACAATTATTTATGACCAAATGATTAAACACTATTTATTTAGTCATTTTGCCCAGACAGAATGCAAGTCACCCGGATTAGGGCAATTTTTTGGTCAACTTGGTTTGGTTTTCTGGGCAGGCTCTCTTCACAAAAGTTGTGCCATTATATGTCTAGTTTAATGTCCAATTGGCCTTGCACTAATTGAACCTCTACAACTCCATTTATAGCTGCCCAAACCTACTAGACTCATACTTAGTCCTACAGGTCAACCAAGGCAGCTCACCCAAACTTAAATACCAAGCCACAAATCACTTCATTTCCTCATCATACACAGCCAAATGGTCACTAATTGACCATTTAAACTTTCATTTACTAACACATGAACCATATCCAAGTTTTGTGCCTCAAACCGTAACTCCAACAACTAAGATTTTCATACACATACAATCCATGATTTACAACACCAAAATCATGTTCAATGGCAGCCATACACAAAATTTTTAGAAGAAATTAGCACTAACCTTGACTTGGGCACTTTCCAAGGCTTTAAAACTTCACTTTCTTCCTTTTTTTTTTTGCTGTCCAAAGCTTCCTCTAGATGTGAGGATGAGTTTTTGTGAAGGGAGGCTAGGGTTTTGAGGTGGTTTGAAGGGTGAACCCAAAGCTTAGTGAAGCTTTAATGGTGGAAGAGGAAGAGAGGTGCTGGTTCGGCCAAAGCGAAGAGATAAAGAAATTTGATTGTTTTTCTTTAATTTCTACCCATTTACTCATTTTAAATGAGTTATTGCCATGTGTCACAATTTGATTCGGTGGGAGGATTTTAATGACATCATAATGATGTCAAAATTCCAATTTCTTTCATTTTCTTTCCTTTTCTTTTCTACTCATTTTCAATTTAATTTTTAGCAATATTTATTCACATTTTATGTCATAATAATTATTTACTTAACTGGACAAGTCGGCCAAAAATCATCTCTGAAGACAAAATGACCAAAATGCCCTCTGTTTAGCTTAACAAACCAAAATTATCTGTACCGATTGAAAACTTTTTTTAAGCATTTTCTTGGCATTCTAATGCCATAGAACCCGCAATGACTCTTCTTTGGAGTCCCAAAAATTATTTTATGAATTTTCTCCCTGGTCTCAGGCTCCTAGTTGTGAGAACTACAACTTCCCACTGGGTTACCCATCACTAGGGCACCGGCTCATTTAACTTGGTTGTATTTTATTTCTAAAATTTTTCCTAAATTTTTCTTATTAATATTTGAGTTAATTATGATTCTTCACTTTAGTTTAAATATTTTTCCAGACGTTCTAGTTGTTTGGACCGACACCGATCACCAGAACAGTAGAATATACGGAATTGCTACAAGGAGGGTGTTACACTACACATAAGCTTGCTATTTGTCTTTTAATCAAGTAAGATGATCAAAATCAAGATTAAATCTAAGTTTAACACTTGGCACAATGTGATTGGATCAATTAAACTAAGAGCCAATCAGAAGATGATATGTGGTAAGGGTTTTAAGTGATGACCTAGCTATATAAGGGAAAGGATGAAAGAACAAAATAATAAGCTGCTATTCTTTCATATGTGCCGCCACCCAAAGAAGCTCTCCCCTCCCTTCTTCTTCATATCTCATCAATTTAAAGAGAATTTCCAATATTCTCTTGAATTAAAATTGCTAGAAATCGTTTCTAGTGTCCCATATGCATCTGTAATCTCTCTAAAGGTAAAACCTGAATTTGTAATTGATTGGAAAGGCTCGAGAAGCTATTCAAGGGGCTGCCGTTGATGATCTTAGTGTGGACAAGCTAGAAGGTCAATATCTGGTGTCCTAGGTGCATCCCAAAGGTGCTAAACACAACTACAGTGCATCAAAAGGTTAGTGCACATGTTCTTGAATTAATCTAGGGTTCTAATGAATTAATCTGTTAATTCTAAAATCATAAATGGCAAATATAGATCCAAAAACATATTAAAAGTGTTTTAATATGTTGTTTAACATTGAAATCAATTAGGTAAATAATGAATCTTGCATGATGCATGAGACACTAGAAGAAAAATTTTTGAATTCAATACTCTAAACTAATATTTTTCATGCTTCCGCTACTTCACTTAAGCCTGGGGTGCCATAGGGTCCCACTAAAAAATGGGGCAGCGACTAAGCTCGTAGTCCCTTCCCGGTTCAGTCACCCATCACTGTGGCCTTGGCTCATTTAACCCATTATACTATGTTTTCTTTATTTTCATTTCTCCTTCATGTAATTGTTATTAATTTTTGTTCATGGCTTTTCTAGGTGACTTAAATATGGTTTTACACATCCTAGCTATCCGAGCAGACACTGGCCACCGAAATAGTTGAATGTACGGAACTAATAAACTTTGGGGTGTTACAAAATTTATTATTTCAAAAGGTACATTTTGCATAAGTCTCAAAATGAAATTTAAATATGTACAACTCAAAATGCTAGAGCAATGTAATGCTTTTTAATACAAACTACTCAATGTTCATACATCCATACATATAGGTACAAAATACATCAAAAGGAATTACAAGCGTATACCTAACGTAAATACCCACAATCAATACAAAAGTTGGTCCAAGTCTTTCACTCAACAGTCTTCTCCTTTCCCTTACCTGCGATAGCATATTTCACACCTTATCCCTGGTAAGACACGACATGTTCCCGTAGCATACCTAATGAATTACCGAACTCTACCTACCGATAACCTATTAGTTATGCTACAAAGGATTTTAAAACAATTCATAGCTTTTTATCTTATCAATTCTTTTGCGAAAAACTGAATAGGAACAGTTAAAATTCAATATAAACTTTCATTAGAAAAAATGATAGACTAAATATTACAAATGTTACATTTCCATAAGTCTCAAAATAAAATACAAATAGTTACAAACTCAAAATACTTTAGTAATGCAGTGCTTTTTAATACAAACTGCTCAATGTCCGTACATCCATACATATAGGTACAAAATACATCCAAAGGAATCACAAGGGTATACCTAATGTAAATACCCACAATTAATACCAAAATGTTGCTTCTAAGTCTCTCACTCGGCAGCCTTCTCCTTTCCCTTTCTTGTGACAGCATAAAGAAGCTATCGCTGAGTATATCACTCAGTGGTGCACAACTAAAATTTCAAAACTTAAGGTAAAACACAATTTGTCAAAGAATAATAAATCACATCCTTCTTAAGCATGAAAACATCATAATAGTTCTAAGTTCATAAGAGTTATTTATTGGAATAACATTTCAAATGAGAAATCACACTTCATAAATCACAATTAACAAAGCATTAGTGTTGCCAACATCAACACACAGTTCAGGCCATGACACAAAATTTCACGATCAGTGCCGTGCTGTACACCACGATAAAGCAATCGCAACCTCACTAACCATTATTAATGAGGGAAGCGCTAGCTAGCTAATGAATACTCATGTAGTCTTACCCCACTAACCGTTATTAATGGGAGACATAGTCAATATCAATTATCAACCCCAAGTAGCTGTTACTACTAGGGAGTTCCAAAAGGGACTGTCATGCTAACAGTGGTTTCAAAACAGTTTCCAAAAATTTTCCACTCAACAATCATGTTTATGCACCAATAAACACATTTAAATTTATCATAATATTAATAAAGGTGGCAATACCCAAATTTATCAAATGCAAGAGAAAAACCATATTTCAGTCAAAGTAAACTTGTTCAAAGCAAACTCATTCAAATAAACACATTCTGAATAATTTACAAGTTTAAAAACGAAGAAAATGTTAGTTGTGCACAAACCTTCAATAATTCTCCTTCCTTGTTACCTACTTCTCTTTCTACTGAAAATACACAAATAGAATACCTCAATACTAATCTAAATTGCTGCCAAGAACTCATTATATGAATGTTTAATGCATCCCAAATTAGCTTTGCAAATTTTAGAAAATTTTGATTTTGGACAACTTACCGCCCTAATCTTTGAATCCAATTTTTACCTAGTTTCGATCATAATTTGGTGAGGTGTTCTTCATTAAAATTGTTCATCTAGGTCTTAGCTTTTATTTTCCTTTTTGAATCGCCTAATTCGGAGCTGTGTAGCTCAAGTTATGCCCAAAACACGATTACTGTTCACGTCACTGTTCATGCTGCAGATTCAGTTCTGGCAGATTTATCGATCCAACTTCGTTCAGCAGTTTGATCAACTTAAGTCCATAATTTGGTCTAATGTTCTTCCATCTACTGCATTAATTCTGGGCCAGTCAACTTCCTCTCACCCGCTTCATCCCAACACAAGGGAGTTCTACACTTTTTGCCATAAAGTGCTTCGTACGGAGGCATCCCGATGCTTAACTGATAACTGTTGTTGTAGGCAAATTCAATTAAAGGCAAGTGTGTGTCCCAACTCCCTTCAAACTCAATCAAACAAGCCTGAAGCATATCCTCCAAAATCTGAATGATCCTTTCATATTGACCGTCTGTCTGTGGATGGAATACTATACTGAAGTTTAATCTAGTTTCTAAGGCTTTTTGGAGACTATCCTAGAATCTAAAAGTGAACCTTGGATTTCTGTCCGACACAATAAACATTGGCACTCCATGTAACCTCACCACATCATCAATGTACAGTTTGGCTAATCTTTCCAGGCGGTAATCCATCCTCACTGGCAAAAAGTGTGTAGACTTGGTCAATCTATCAACAATAACCCAAACTGCATCATGATTTTTTTGTGTACATGGAAGTCTTGTCATGAAATCCATAGTGATTCTTTCCTATTTCCACTTGGGAATTGGCAATGGCTGTAGCAACCCTGAAGGCACTTGGTGTTCTGCATTTACTTGCTGACAAGTTAAGCATTTGGCAATATATTCTGCAATGTCTTTCTTCATTCCTCTCCACCAATAGTGCTCTTTCACACTTCTATACATTTTGGTTCCACCAGGGTGCATTGCAAAAGGTGAATTATGTGCTTCTTTTAAAATGGCCTACCTCAGTTCAACATTCTCAGGAATGCACATTCTACCCTTATATAACAACAAGCCCTCATCATTTACTGATAATTTTGATTTCTTGCCATCTCGAGCCTCTTCCATTAACTTCACATACTTATCATCCTTCTATGCAATTACTTTAATTTGTTATGCTAGCATTGGCTTCACTTGCCAAAGTAGCTACCATCTGCCCATCTTCATCAATCTCCAAATTAGCATGCATTGTCCTTAACTCATGCACCATGAACAATGGAGAAACCCTTAAACCCGCTATAGTCTTGCGACTTAAAGCATCAGCTACAATATTAGCTTTTTCAGGCTGATAGTCTATCAAACAATCATAATCTTTTATCAGCTCTAACCATCTCCTTTGCTCAAATTTAACTCCTTTTGTGTGTCCAAGTACTTCAAACTTTTATGATCGGTGTATATATAACATCTCTCTCCATACAAGTAATGTCTCCAGATCTTCAAGGCAAAGACAATGGCTACCAGCTCCAAGTCATACGTAGGATAATTCCTCTCATGCGGTGTAAGCTGGCGTAAAGCATAGGCAAAGACATTCCTATCTTGCATCAACACACAGCCCAATCTGTTATGAGAAGCATCACTGTATATGGTATACTCCTTACCCAAAGTGGGCAAGGTTAATTCTAGAGCTTCAGTTAAACGCCTCTTTAACTTATCAAAACTTTTCTGGCACTGATCATTCCACTGAAATTTTACATCCTTCCTAAGTAGCTTGGTCAGTGGAGATGCTAGCATGGAGAATCTCTTCACAAACCTTCGGTAATACCCAGCTAAACCAAGGAAACTCCGAACTTCCGTGACATTTTTAGGTGGCTTCCAATTAGGAATGGCTTCTACTTTGCTAGGATCCACCTGGATACCTTCTGCAGATACAATATGCCCAAAAAATGTAATCTCCTTTAGCCAAAACTCACATTTCGATAGTTTGGCATACAACTGCTTCTCCCTCAAAGTCTGCAATACAATCCTCAAGTGCTTGTTGTGTTCCTCTACATTCTTTGAGTACACCAAAATATCATCAATGAACACCACAACAAACTGGTCCAAATATGGCCTGAAGATAGTGTTCATCAGGCCCATAAAAGCAGCTGGAGCATTAGTCAACCCGAATGGCATTACCAAGAACTCATAGTGGCCATACCGAGTTCTAAAGGCAGTTTTAGGAATACTTTGCTCCTGCACCCTCAACTGGTAGTAGCTCGATCTCAAGTCAACTTTTGAGAATACAGTTGCATCCTTCAACTGATCAAACAAATCATTGATCCGTGGCAGAGGATATCTATTCTTTATGGTCACCTTATTCAACTATAGACAGAAGTCCTACATTGACCTAAAGAGAAGAGATATTAACTACAGTGTGGGTGACAAGGTGTTCCTAAAAGTTTCCCCATGGAAGAGGATCATGAGGTTTAGTAGAAAGGGGAAACTAAGTCCTCGCTTCATTGGGCCATATGAGGTTCTGGAAAGAGTGGGTCCATTGGCATATAAACTTGCATTGCCTTTGGAGTTGGAAAAGATTCACAATGTATATGTCTCTTAGGCAAATCCCATATCGACAAAGCACAGAGATGGTCTTGGGTTCAAAAAGTAATGATATATAAAATGGGGGGCACTAATCACTAGACGCGCCTTTTAATGGAATGGCCTGGAGAGTTGGAAGAACTCCAGGGTTAAGCATGCTCGCTTTGAGAGAAATCCTAAGATGGGTGACCTCCTGGGAAGTTCTCCATTCCACCTATGGGACAAAACCGTGAGGCTTATGGTCAAAGCGGACAATTCTTCTAGTGGTTGGAGCCCGATCGTTACAATTGGTATTAGAGCCGCTCGCGTGTCCTCTTGGGCGATAGTGGGGCAAACCTCAGCGAGGACGCTGAGTCTCGAAAGGGGGAGAGAAAGGTCCCTTAGGCAAATCCCACATCGACAAAGCACGGAGATGGGCTTGGGTTCAAAAAGTAATGATATATAAAATGAGAGGAACTAATCACTAGATGCGCCTTTTGGTGGAATGGCCTGGAGAGTTGGAAGAACTCCAGGGTTAAGCGTGCTCGCTTGAGAGAAATTCTAGAATGGGTGACCTCCTGAGAAGTTCTCCATTCCACCAATGGGATAAAACCGTGAGGCTTATGGCCAAAGCGGACAATTCTTCTAGTGGTTAGAGCCCGATCATTACAATTGGTATTAGAGCCACTCGCGTGTCTTCTTGGGCGATGGTGAGGCAAACCTCAGCGAGGACGCTGAGTCCCAAAAGGGGGGGAGAAAGGTCCCTTAGGCAAATCCCACATTGATAAAGCACGGAGATGGTCTTGGGTTCAAAAAGTAATGATATATAAAATGGGGGGAACTAATCACTAGACGCGCCTTTTGGTGGAATGGCCTGGAGAGTTGGAATAACTCCAGGGTTAAGCGTACTCGCTTAAGAGAAATCCTAGGATGGGTGACCTCCTGGGAAGTTCTCCATTCCACTTACGGGACAAAACCGTGAGGCTTATGGTCATAGCGGACAATTCTTCTAGTAGTTGGAGCCCGATCGTTACAATTGGTATTAGAGCCGCTCACGTGTTCTTTTGGGCGATGGTGCGGCAAATCTCAGCGAGGACACTAAGTCCCGAAAGGGGGGGAAAAAGGTCCCTTAGGCAAATCCCACATCGACAAAGCACGTAGATGGTCTTGGGTTTAAAAAGTAATGATATATAAAATGGGAGGAACCAATCACTAGACGCACCTTTTGGTGGAATGGCCTGGAGAGTTGGAAGAACTCCAGGTTAAGCGTGCTTGCTTGAGAGAAATCCTAGGATGGGTGACCTCCTGAGAAGTTCTCCATTCCACCTATGGAATAAAACCGTGAGGCTTATGACCAAAGCAGACAAATCTTCTAGTGGTTGGAGCCCGATCATTATAATTGGTATTAGAGTCACTCGAGTGTCCTCTTGAGCGATGGTAGGGCAAACCTTAGCGAGGACGCTGAGTCCCGAAAGGGGGGGGAGAAAGGCCCCTTAGGCAAATCCCACATTGATAAAGTACGGAGATGGTCTTGGGTTTAAAAAGTAATGATATATAAAATAGGGGGAACTAATCACTAGACGCGCTTTTTGGTGGAATGGCCTGGAGAGTTGGAAGAACTCCAGGGTTAAGTGTGCTCGCTTGAGAGAAATCCTAGGATGGGTGACCTCCTGGAAAGTTCTCCATTCCACCTATGGGACAAAACCGTGAGGCTTATGGCCAAAGCAGACAATTCCTCTAGTGGTTGGAGCCCGATCGTTATAGCATAAATAAGCTATCGCTAAGTATATCACTTAGTGGTGCATAACTAATAAATTTAAAACTTAAGATAAAACACAACTTATCAAAATACAAGAAATCATATATTTGCATAATCATGATAGCATCACAAAACTTTCTAAGTCTATAAGAACCATTTATTAAAATCACCTTTCAAATGAGAAATCATACTTCACAAATCAGAATTTACAAAACATAAGTGTTGCCAATATCAACACACAGTTTAGGCCATGACACAAAATTTCACGATTAATGTCGTGTTGTACACCACAACAAAGCAATCTCAACCTCACTAACTATTATTAATGAAGGAAGGGCTAGCTAGCTAATGAGTACTCATATAGTCTCACCCCACTAACCGTTATTAATATGGGACATAATCATAATCAAATATCAAACCCCAAGTAGCCATTACTACTGGAGAGTTCCGAAAGGGACTTTCATGCTAACTGCGGTTTCAAAACAATTTTCAAAAGTTTTCCACTCAACAATCACTTTTGCAAACTAATAAACACATTCAAATTATCATAAAACTCATATAGAGGTGGCAACATCCAAATTTCTCAAATGCAAGAGAAAAATCATATTTCAATCAAATTAAACTCATTCATAGCAAATTCATTTAAATAAACTCATTCCAATCAATTTACAAGTTTAAAAACAAAGGAAAATTTTAATTGTGCACAAACCTTCAATGAACTTCTTTATTGTTACTTACTTCTCCTTGTCTGTCCCAACCTCTTTTCTACTGAAAATATACAAATAGAATATCTCAATACTCATCTCAGTTGCTGCCAAGTACTCATCACATGAATGTCTAATGCATCCCAAGTTAGCTTTGTAAATTTTAAAGAGTTTTGGATTTTCGATAGCTTGATGCCCTAATATTTAATCCAAATTTTTTCCTAGTTCTAATCATAATTTGGTGAGGTGTTCTTCATGAAAATTGTCCCTCTAGGTCTTAGCTTTATTTTCCTTTTTGAATCACCTCATTTAGAGTTGTGTAGCCCAAGTTATAGTCAAATTAATTTTACTGTTCACGTAGACAGATTCTGGCAGATTTAGTGACTTAACTTTGCCTAGCAATTTGATTGAGTTAAGTCCATAATTTGGCCTTAAGTTCTTCATATGAAATGTTATACTATGTTTTAGGTTGCCATCAGTTCAAGAATCACCTAATTTGGAGTTTTTTGGAGTGAGTTATGACAATTCAAAGTTTACTATTTACGTGCCCAATTTCTGCAGGTTCCAGGTTCTAGCAGATTTGTTGACCCAACTTTGCTCAGCAATTTCGTTGGGTTAAGTTCATAATTTGACTTCAAGTTCTTCATATGAAATGTTATACTATATTTTAAGTTTCCATCAGTTTAAGAATCACCTAAATTGGAGTTTTCTAGAGAGAGTTATGACTATGGAAATTTTACTGTTCATATGGTCAATTTGCATATTTTGAAATTTTGGCAAATTTGGTGATTCAGCTTTGCTTAGCAATTTGATTAGGTTAAGTTCATAATTTGGCCTTAAGTTCTTCATATGAAATGTTCTACTATGTTTTAGGTTTCCATCGGTTTAAGAATCACCTAAATTAGAGTTTTCTAGAGAGAGTTATGACTATGTAAAGTTTACTATTCACGTAGTTCAATTCTATAGATTCAAAATTTCACTTCCAGTTTCAAGGTTCATTTAGGGGAGTTTATGGTCATTTTCTGGGTAGGGTATCTTCAAAAAAATTCTAGCCCTATGTCTTAAGTTTCATTCTCAATTGGTTTCACACTAATTGGAGTTGTATAGCTCAACTTATGAGCTATCAAACACACTGGACTCAATGTGTATAATTCTGCCCTAGGTTCAATTGTTAATTCCTTCAATTACTCTCACTAACCAACATCAATTCACATTTAACTCATTCCAAATGACCATAATTTAACATTAATACATCCATAGCACTTCATAGCACAAAAACCCCTAATTTTTCAAATCCCTAGTTTACAATTTTTCCACTCCCTACCATTTCATCACTTCCATTCATCATATATATGTCAATTCAAACTAAAGGAACCTCGAATGACCATAATCAGGTTTTATAACCCTCAATTACATAACACAACACAAAAGCCCTAATTTCTCATGAACCCTAATTTTCAATTTTTCCATTTTATGCAATTTCCATGTAATTCTACTACCCTAATCATGTATACACTTCAATTAAACTTGAATTTATCATTAATTTAATTAAATTACATCAAAACCCTAATTTTCCTTAAGTTGGCCAAAAATCACACTTCTTCATTTATGCATATTTTCTTTCAATTTCTCATGAAATTTCATCATAATCTAACTTAATTCAAGGTTTATATAACTAATTGAGTATTAAAGAACTTACTTCTTAATGATTTCTTTCCAACTTCCAATTTGTAACACCCCTAAGTTTGGTAGTGTGTTCTACTGTTCCAGTGGCCAGTGTTATCCGGACAGCTAGAATGCCTAGAACTACACTTCGATATGAGTGAGGAAACATTAAATAATGAAATACAAGAAAAGAAAATACAAGAAAAATAAAGAAAAAAATAATAGTAAAGAAATGCAACCAAGTTAAGCGAGCCGAGAACCCTAGCGATGGGTGACCGCACCGGGAAGTCACGGCGTAGACCGTTGACTAGCCCTAGACCGCGAAGAACCCTGAAAAATATTTTTAAGACTTAATGAGACACCTATTGAAGTATAAATATCATAAAAAATAATAAAGATAAATTAAATAATTAGTACAAAGAAAAGTGAGAAATCGAAAAACGGACAAAACTCGGTGTTACCGAAAAATCGGGAATGCAACCCGAACAGGGGCATTGTGGTCATTGACACCCCGAGTTGTCTTTTGACCTAAATGTCCATTAAAAATAAATAATATTACACTTGGAAAATATAATGAAAAATTAAAATTGTGGTACCTAATATAAATGTTGAAAGAAATGGGAAACAACTTGAATAATCAAACTTTAACATATAATATTAATTAATTAAACTTTAGTGAAGAGTTAGTGGGAGCCATTTACACCTAAGTGGATAGCCACTTCATGCAGCACCTTCATCTTCCTCATTCAACTCACCATTGCCGAATTGAAGAACTCCAAAATCCTCCCATGGCCACCCCATTTGCATGCCACACTCCACCTATTTTCAAGTTGAATTTTCCTTACTTGTCTTAAGTAATTTTGATCTCCACCTCACAAGGAAGAAGTAGATACCAAAATCAAGGGAGTTAGTGCAGATTTAACATGGCCCAACAATAGGTAAGTTTGAGTTTTTGAATATTGCTTTGTTAAAGTTTGTAAGCATGTTATGGGTGTTTGAATTATGAAGAAATTTTTAAGGTTTGATGTTGAATGGGAATGTGTAATTTTGGCAGCCATGGAAATACCTTGAAGGCAGGTTATTTGTGCTTGTAAATGGTGAATTAAATGATTGATTAAATGTATATTGTGTAGGAAATTGTTTAGGTGATGTATACTTAGTATATGTAAATGTAAAATGAAATTTAAAGCTTGGAAAGTAATGGAATGTAAGTGTACCATTGTGGCAGTTTGCTAACCCTTGAAGAATGCTGGAATTCATACTTGGTTTATGGAATAATGATGTTAAAATGTGTTGGTTGTTATGGCAGTTTGAATGTATGTATAGTGGTGTGAAGGTTGGACATGTGAATGAGCTTGGTTATGGAGTTAAATTGTTGTAAATTTAGTTGGGCAAATTTTGCACTTGTTGGTGCACATTGAATGTAATTGTAAGCTGCCAAAATGACCTATAATGTGTTGTGAATTATGTTTAGGTCATGGTACAACCAGAATTAGTTTGAATATTAAGTTTGGTGAGTGTTAAAAGTGATGTTTGATATGTATGCAAGAATTGCAATAAGGCAGTTTGTGTTTTAGGCCTATAACTTTAAGTGTGTGGCTCCAATTGGTATGATACCAATTGGAGGTGAAACTAGGCACAAAATGTGCCAACTTTCATGAAGGAAGCTTGCCAAAATTCTGCTTGCAAGGTAGCTTGAAAAATGACCAAATCCGGATTAAGTGCAAATGAGGCCTGAAAATTGACCATTTGGGCAGTAGTTAGTGTTTAGGCCATAACTCACTCAAAACAGGTCCAATTGACCTGAAATTTAACCATGAATATTTAAGACCCATATCTACAAGTATTATGAAGACACCAAAGCTCAGAAATGACCATATGCAAGTCAAACAGCTTGCACAATTTCGGGTCCAAAAACTGGCCGAACCTAAAATGACCCAAAGTGACCTAAAATGACCAATTTTGGTGCAATTTGACCAGCAATAGTAAAATGACCATAACTTGGTCTACATAACTCTAAATGACCTAAAATTTTGCCCCGCGTGCAATAAGACATAGATCTACAAGTTTGTAGTTTTGACCGAAACCCGAAAACTGAGGAAACTAGGTCGTTCGACTAGGTCAAACTAGTATCCTGGAATCCAGCAAATCGCAAGAAAATGCAGTATACACGGAAATGAAATTGGTAACATGTACCAACCCTAAAAGACTATCGAATGTGACATATTAATGACATTAAAACCTAAATTACCTAGAATGTACCAAGGGTCGACATAGTAGGTTGACTAAGCGAATAAATGAATTCAGTAAATTAATTATCAAGCATTATCGTTAGAGACAGTTTAAATGAGTACTGAAACACTTCAAATTGTGTTTCTCAGTTAGCAAAGACTCAGGGAGGGGAAGGAAACACTGAGTCAGAGCCAAGAGACAGTTATCAGAGGTTTGTGCATAATAAGTATTTCTTTTGAATTTTTCAATTGAAATAAATTATGATTATTTCTATGTTATTATTTTAAATTGTGTTCGTGCACAATAGCTATTTCTTCTGAATTTTTCAATTGAAATAAATTATGATTATTTTGTATATTATTGTTTTAAATTGTGTCCGTGCACAATACTTTTATATTCACTGCTTTTACTAGCAAATTTATTTGCAGAAATGAGTTATGAATAATTTTTTATTGCTTTGTTTTTGGGAATATTATTTGGAACTTATTGTATTGCCAACTTGCAAATGGAAATTTTGAGATAAAATGTGATTTATGGTTTGTATGAAATATTGTGATTTGAAATTGTTTTCATTCACATTTGGCATGACACTGTTGATATATTCCTCCCTCTTTGACTTATCAGTCTGGGGTGAGTGTGATTATGTTCCTCCCTCTTTGACTTGCCAGTCTGAGGTGAGTGTGGATGAGTACTCATTATTCAGCTAGCTTCCTCCCTCATTGATTTCGATTATTGGGGTGAGTGTGTCTTATCGTGGTGTGCAACACAGCATGTGTGGAAAAATTATGTCATGGCCTAAATTATGTTATCGATTGGCAACATTGTATTATTTAATTATTTGATCGAATTGTGTTATTGATTTGCAAAACGGTATTATTCAGTTATTTGATCGAATTGTGTTATTGATTTGCAAAACGGTATTATTCAGTTATTTGATCGAATTGTGTTATTGATTTGCAAAACGGTATTATTCAATTACTTGATCAAATTTGTGTTAGGTGAATTTTGTAAATTGTGAAATGGAATTGTGAATCATTTGATTTGTGAACTGTCAATAAAAGATTTATATATCGCATTTCAAATTGTTATTGTGCACCACTGAGTAAATTTTACTCAGCGATAGCTTTTCATTGCTGTCGCAGGTAGACATCGACAGTAGGCGGCAGACTAGGTCGCTAGTACTACATTGAGAGATCATCGGGTATATTGAGTATACCACATTTTGCATTTTGTACTGTAATGTATGTTCACTGTATGTATATATTGTTCTTGGTTTTGAGCAGTTGTAAAATAAAATTGTACATTAAAGTTGTAAAATAAATTATGAGTTATTTTGACTTGTAAAAATTGTATTATATTTCTTGTATCTCAGTCTTTGAAAAATTACTATGGATTTGAGTTGAGAAACATGTTGTGTTGAGAAACATGTTGGAGTTGAGATTTGGAAATATATATTGAAGTGCTTTTTACAGGTTTTTCTGAAGAACTGTTTTATCCAAAATACAGATGGCACTCTGCCAAAATTTTTACAGAAATTCCAAATAATTCAAATGTGTTAGTTCTATCACTTCAGTTGAAAAAGGTTTTTAACACCTGTAAATAGTGCTCACCACTGTAAAAGAAGTAAGAAAAGTTTTTAAAATCCCTTGTAGTGTATTTAATGGGTTATCAGCAGACGGAGTTGGTAATTCATTAGGTATACTACGGGATCATGTTATGCCTTACAGAGGGGTAGGGTGTGACATGTTTTAGTGGTATCAGAGCTAGTTTTTTTTCTTAAATTCTATTTTCACATGTTACTTGAATATTCTTTCTTCATAGTACAACTGCTCAATATCATTGTCTGATACATACAGTACATTACATTATAAATATGCACTAACGGGAGGAAATCTCCTTGTGTTATTTGTTTAGGAGGTCTAAGATCCTTGCATTGACTATGGAAGAGGGTGATCGTTCAGTCGATCAATCTATAGAGGCTGAGGTGCAAGGGGATGCCCCAGCCCTATATAATGTCAGTGGTTCAAGAAGACCACCGCAGCATCTGCAGATTCCTGCTCGATTCGCTCAGCAGATGGCTGCAATGTTCCAACAAATGGCTGGTAATGTGCCTACTCAAGCCCCAATACAGACGCCAGTGGTACAACCACAGTCTTCTGCTAGACAATATGACAAATTGATGAAATATGGGGCTACAGAGTTCAAGGGGACAGTAGATCCTCTAAAGGCAGAATAGTGGTTAGAAAGGATGGATAGGGTATTCAAGAAACTGCAGTGCACAGAGGAGCTCAGATTTGAATACTCAGTATCTTTGCTACAGGGGGATGCTTATGACTGGTGGAAAACCATTCCCCACAGTTTGGTAGAACCTGCAATGCTAACCTGGAGTGACTTTCAGGAATTGGACAAAAATATGTCCATGATGCTTATGTAGATCAGAAACTGCAAGAGTTCCTAAGTCTGAAATAGGGGAGTAGATCGGTGGCTGAATATGAAAGGGAATTTTTTCGCCTGAGCCATTATGCATTAAGTCTACTTTCTACCAATAGGGAGAGATGTAAGAGGTTTGAAACCGGCTTGAAGCCTAGTATCAGATTACAAGTAGTCGGATTCAAACATAACAACTTCTCTGAACTTATTTCTCAAGCACTAGAATTAGAAAGAATTGAATCTGAAGCGGCTCCTGAGAAAAAGAAATCAAAGAAGACAGAAAAAGAGGGAAAGTCAGTAGAACAGAGTTTTAGTGGTCTTACTGGAAAGAGGAAAAACTTTGGGGGATATAACAGAGATAGTAAGAAGTCCGGTAGAGATAGATCTTCTGGACAGAAACCACCTCGATCCAATCAGCAAACTCAACAGAAACCCAGGAATGCGCTGTCAGATTGACTTTGTGAAACTTGTGGTAAACCACATAGTGGGGTATGTTATAGAGCCGTAGGAGCATGTTTTAACTGTGGAGGCGGCCATTTTGCTAGGGATTGTGTAAATCCAGGTCATTCTGGATCATTTACTACACCAAAGGGATCAACCCAAGTTTCTACCCCAAAGAGTTCACCATCAGTTAGTAGAGGCAAAGGTAGAGGTAGGGGTAGTACACCTAGAAGTCGAGTATCTTGTGAATCGGCGAGCAGGTGATGCTCCACTGGAGTATACGCTATACAATGAGAGAGAAGAGACTTAGACTTTTGATATTATTGCTGGTACTTTCTCAAATAGTAACTAAGATATATATATATATATATATATATATATATATATATATATATATATATATATGTATTGTTTGACCTGGGGTCTGCATACTTTTATGTTAGTGTTAGAACTATATGTTCTATTGTTATTCCTTTACAGGGGAATAAATTTTGATGCATTAGTGATTAGCCCTTTAAAATAAGGATTGTGATAATAAGTGAAATTAGTTTTGAAAGAGTTTATTGGTGAAAAGTATTTTCTAACACACCATAAATTATAAAGCTAATTGGCGAGCCTACTTAATGTAAGGCAAGAGGACGTAAAAGTAAGATGCAGTAATGGAATTGCTCTAGATGAGGGCAAGGATGTCACTGTTAGTAATTGTTAATGGATATTGTAATCATAATAAGTTTGGGATATTAGTGAATTCGAAAAGGATAAAAGATAGGAAAATTTGATCTATTGGGATGTATCGTAGTAACTATGCAATGTTCTTAATGTTTATACTGTAAGCTGTAGATTACAGTATTGACTTGAGATTATTGTGTAGAGCTACATACTATCCGATAGTACACTTAGATAAGAATAGTTGCCAACGGCATCTGTTTTGGTATAGTTATGCCATGATAGAATTTAATTGTTAGAAATAAGTTTGAAAATCCTACTTAGGGATCTAAAACTCAAAGGTTAGAATATTGAAAGGTTATAGTTCAGTACAAAAGAAAGTAAGTTATAGAATATTGACAGATAAAAAGAGTTATGGAAGTAAAAATTCGAACAGTTGGTTCAAATATAACAAAGAAATGTTACGAATGTGAGGAAGACTATGGACTAGAATGGTAAGAGGACCAATGACTAGATGAATGATTCTAACATGACCTCAAGGGTCATTCAAGAAGGAACGTGAACCGAAATATTAGACATTACAATAGTAAGAGGAGATTGATGTTATACAAATGATTGATGTTATACAAATAAATTAAACGTTGTATTAGATTGTTAAAAGTCTTATACAAATTTGAGGAAAAGAAGATTATACGAGCGTATAGAAAGGAGAAAATAAACGTATGACTATTGTAAGATGGCTATTGGGTAAAATTTCGTGGACGAAATTTATTTTAAGGGGGGGGGGGGGGGAATTGTAACACCCCTAAGTTCGGTAGTGTGTTCTACTGTTCCGGTGACCAGTGTTGTCCGGACAGTTAGAATGCCTAGAACTACACTTCGATATGAGTGAGGAAACATTAAATAATGAAATACAAGAAAAGAAAATACAAGAAAAATAAAGAAAAAAAATAGTAGTAAAGAAATGCAACCAAGTTAAGCGAGCCGAGAACCCTAGCGATGGATGACCGCACCGGGAAGTCACGGCGTGGACCGTTGACTATCCCTGGACCGCGGGAAACCCTGAAAAATATTTTTAAGACTTAAAGAGACACCTATTGAAGTATAAATATCATAAGAAATATTAAAGAAAAATTAAATAATTAGTACAAAGAAAAGTGAGAAATCGAAAAACGGACAAAACTTCTGTTATTCTAAAAATCGAATGCAACCGAGCAGGGCATTGTTATCATTGACACCCCGAGTTATCTTTTGACCTAAATGTCCATTAAAAATAAATAATATTACACTTGGAAAATATAATGAAAAATTAAAATTGTGGTACCTAATATAAATGTTGAAAGAAATGGGAAATAACTTGAATAATCAAACTTTAACATATAATATTAATTAATTAAACTTTAGTGGAGAGTTAGTGGGAGCCATTTACACCTAAGTGGACAGCCACTTCATGTAGCACCTTCATCTTCCTCATTCAACTCACCATTACCGAATTGAAGAACTCCAAAATCCTCCCATGGCCACCCCATTTGCATGCCACACTCCACCCATTTTCAAGTTGAATTTTCCTTACTTGTCTTAAGTAATTTTGATCCCCACCTCACAAGGAAGAAGTAGATACCAAAATCAAGGGAGGTAGTGCAGATTTAACAAGGCCCAACAATAGGTAATTTTGAGTTTTTGAATATTGCTTTGTTAAAGTTTGTAAGCATGTTATGGGTGTTTGAATTATGAAGAAATTTTTAAGGTTTGATGTTGAATGGGAATGTGTAATTTTGGCAGCCATGGAAATACCTTGAAGGCAGGTTATTTGTGCTTGTAAATGGTGAATTAAATGATTGATTAAATGTATATTGTGTAGGAAATTATTTAGGTGATGTATACTTAGTATATGTAAATGTAAAATGAAATTTAAAGCTTGGAAAGTAATGGAATGTAAGTGTACCATTATGGCAGTTTGCTAACCCTTGAAGAATGCTGGAATTCATGCTTGGTTTATGGAATAATGATGTTAAAATGTGTTGGTTGTTATGGCAGTTTGAATGTATGTATAGTGGTGTGAAGGTTGGACATGTGAATGAGCTTGGTTATGGAGTTAAATTGTTGTAAATTTAGTTGGGCAAATTCTGCACTTATTGGTGCACATTGAATGTAATTGTAAGCTGCCAAAATGACCTATAATGTGTTGTGAATTATGTTTAGGTCATGGTACAACCAGAATTAGTTTGAATGTTAAGTTTGGTGAGTGTTAAAAGTGATGTTTGATATGTATGCAAGAATTGCAATAAGGCAGTTTGGGTTTTAGGCCTATAACTTTAAGTGTGTGGCTCCAATTGGTATGAGACCAATTGGAGGTGAAACTAGGCACAAAATGTGCCAACTTTCATGAAGGAAGCTTGCCAAAATTCTGCTTGCAAGGTAGCTTGAAAAATGACAAAATCCGGATTAAGTGCAAATGAGGCCTGAAAATTGACCATTTGGGCAGCAGTTAGTGTTTAGGCCATAACTCACACAAAACAGGTCCAATTGACCTGAAATTTTAACCATGAATAGTTAAGACCCATATCTACAAGTCTTATGAAGAATCCAAAGCCCATAAATGACCATAAGCAAGTCAAACAGCTTGCACAATTTCGGGTCCAAAAACTGGCCGAACCTAAAATGACACAAAGTGACCTAAAATGACCAATTTTGGTGCAATTTGACCAGCAATAGTAAAATGACCATAACTTGGTCTACATAACTCGAAATGACCTGAAATTTTTCCCCGCATGCAATAAGACATAGATCTACAAGTTTGTAGTTTTGACTGAAACCCGAAAACCGAGGGAACTAGGTCGTCCGTCTAGGTCAAACTAGTATCCCGGAATCCAGCAAATCGCAAGAAAAT
The DNA here is from genome assembly GCF_030052815.1 of Hevea brasiliensis. NCBI lineage: Eukaryota > Viridiplantae > Streptophyta > Magnoliopsida > Malpighiales > Euphorbiaceae > Hevea > Hevea brasiliensis. Next base: position 28,556,940 of record NC_079503.1, read on the forward strand.
ACAGTATACACAGAAATGTAATTGGTAACATGTACCAACCCTAATAGACTATCAAATGTGACATATTAATGACATTAAAACCTAAATTACCTAGAATGTGCCAAGGGTCGACATAGTAGGTTGACTAAGCGAATAAATGAATTCAGTGAATTAATTATTAAGCATTATCGTTAGAGACAGTTTAAATGAGTACTGAAACACTTCAAATTGTGTTTCTCAGTTAGCAAAGACTCAGGGAGGGGAAGGAAACACTGAGTCAGAGCCAAGAGACAGTTATCAGAGGTTTGTGCATAATAAGTATTTCTTTTGAATTTTTCAATTGAAATAAATTATGATTATTTCTATGTTATTATTTTAAATTGTGTTCGTGCACAATAGCTATTTCTTCTGAATTTTTCAATTGAAATAAATTATGATTATTTTGTATATTATTGTTTTAAATTGTGTCCGTGCACAATACTTTTATATTCACTGCTTTTACTAGCAAATTTATTTGCAGAAATGAGTTATGAATAATTTTTTATTGCTTTGTTTTTGGGAATATTATTTGGAACTTATTGTATTGCCAATGTAACACCCCTAAGTTCGGTAGTGCGTTCTGCTGTTCTGGTGACCAGTGCTGTCCGGACAACTAGGATGCCTAGAACCACACCTTGATATGAGAGAGGAGACATAAATAATGAAATACAAGAAAAGAAAATACAAGAAAAACAAAGGAAAAATCATAGCAAAGAAATGTAACCAAGTTAAGCGAGCTGAAAAACCTAGCGATGGGTGACCGCACCGGGAAGTCACGGCGTGGACCGTTGACTGGCCCTGGACTGCGGGGAACCCTGGAAAACATTTTTAGGACATAAATAGACCCTTATTGAAGTATAAATCTCATTAGAAAGATTAAAGAAAAATTAAATAATTAGTACAAAGAAAAGTGAGAAATCGAAAAACAGACAAAATACGGTGTTACCGAAAAATCGGGAATGCCACCCGAACAGGGGCATTATGGTCATTTGACATCCCGAAGTGTCTTTTTACCTAAATGTCCATTAAAAATAATTAATATTACACTTAGAAAATAAAATGAAAAATTAGTTTAGTGGTACCTAAAGTAAATAGTAGAAATTAAAGGTTAAATGTGGAATAAGTGGGAATTTAGCTTATTATATGATTAAGTGACTAAGTGGACCACTAAGGGAATTAATTAAACACATAGTGGGACATGTGTACACTTAATATGCAGCTGGATACTTCATCTTCTCCATTTCCATAAAACCATCCGAAATGAAGAGGTGAAGAATTCCACCATTGACGTTTTCATCAAGCTCTCCTAACTCCTTCATTTCAACCCCAAATCACTTAGGTTCCTTCATGAAACTTTGTCTACTCATCACAAGGAAGAGTTTGATACCAAATTTGAGAGGTTTAAGCAAGGTTTAACAAGCTCCAAGCATAAGGTAAGTTCATAATTTTGAAGATAGCTTTGTTAAGTTTTATGTCCATGTTATGGGTGTTGGTTTTGTGAAGGAAAATTTTGAGTTTGAAGAGTTATTGTTATTTTCATTTTGGACAGCCATGGAGTCACGTTTTTTATGAGATATTTGTGCATATAATTGATGAGAAATGGTGTTGATCATGATGATTTAATAACCTAGTGAATTACTTCATGTTTATATGGTGATTTTGGCACTTGGATGAGAATTGATGAATTGTAGGGCAATGTGGTGTTGAAGAAGGTTTTCGGCAGCTTGGGAACCCTTGAATAATTGTATGTATTGATGGAAGTGTTGGCAGAATGTTGACATAGAAGAATTGATGAATGTGTATGTAAATTAGTAGTGGAAATTATATGTAATGAATAGGTGTATTTATGTACATATATTGCTAAATTTGGACTTTGTGGTTTAGGGTTGTATTTGATGTATTGAGAATGTTTGTATTCTGTCCAAATTGACCATAGTAAGAAGTGATAAATGAATATGGAATGGTATAAAATCAGAATTAGGTATGGGGATTTAAAGTAGAGCAAGTTAAATGTGTGTTTGAATTGGGGTTTGAAAGACATATAGAGGGCAGTGTGCAAATAGACCTATAACTTTAAATGTGTAACCTCAATTGGTATGAGACCAATTGGAGGTGAAACTAGGCACAAAATGTGCCAACTTTCATTGAGAAAACATACATAAATTCTGCTTGCAAGGTGACCTAAGAAAATGACCAATTCGGATTTGGTGCAATTAGGACCTGAAAAATGACCAATTGGGCAACAGTGAGTGTTTAGGCCATAACTCACTCAAAACAGGTCCAATTGACCTGAAATTTTAACCATGAATAGTTAAGACCCATACCTACAAGTCTTATGAAGACACCAAAGCCCAGAAATGACCATAAGCAAGTCAAACAACTTGCACAAGTTCGGGTCCAAAAACTGGCCGAACCAGAGTTGACCAAATTGACCTAAAATTGACCTAATTTGATACCAATAGACCAGCAATAGTGTAATGACCATAACTTGGTCTACTTAACTCGGATTGACCTAAAATTTTGCACCGCGGTCCATAAGACCTAGATCTACAAGTTTGTAGTTTCGACCGAGACCCGAAAACCGAGGGAACTAGATCGTCCGGCTAGGTCAAACTAGTGTCCCGGAATCCAACAATTTGCATTAAAATGCACTAAACAAGGAAATGACTTTGGTAAAATGTACCAAACCTAAAACCCTATCGAATGTGACATATTAATGACACTAAAACCTAATTTACCTAAAACGCAACTAGGGTCGGTATATTAGGTGATTAAGTGAATAATTGAGTTCAGTGCATTATTTACCAAACACCATCGATAGAGACAATTTAATTTGGTACTGAAACACTTCGAATTGTGTTTCTCAGTTAACAAGGACTCAGCAAAAGGGAAAGAAATACTGAGTCAAGACCAGGAGACAGTCATCAGAGGTTTGTGCACAACGGCTATTTCTTTTGAATTTTTCAATTGAAATAAATTATGACTATTGTACATTATTATTTTAAATTGTATTTGTGTACAATATTTATTTCTTTTGAATTATTTTCAATTGAAATAAATTATGACTACTTGTATATTATTGTTTTAAATTGTGGAAATGTGTTTGATGGACACACTTATTGATTGAAAAACATTGTGAATGGTTTGAAACTGTGAAAAATTGTTTGAATGATATTGATGGATACTTATTGATTGAAAAGCACTGTAAATGGTTTTTGTGGAAATTTAAGTGAATTACGAATTGTGTTGCCATTTTGTGAATGAAATTATAACTTTGGAAATTTATTGGACTCTTACGGATCATTTGAATAAAATGTTTGGAATTGCTTTGACTCACAATTGGCATGACACTGATACTATTTCCTCCTCCATTAATGGGGTGAGTGTGATGATTCCTCCCTCTTTGACTTATCAGTCTGGGGTGAGTATGATTATGTTCCTCCCTCTTTGACTTGTCAGTCAGAGGTGAGTGTGGATGAGTACTCATTAGATAGCTAGCTTCCTCCCTCATTGATTTCGATTATTGGGGTGAGTATGTCTTGTCGTGGTGTACAACACGGCATATATGGAAAAATTTGTGTCATGACCTAAATTGTGTTATTGATTGGCAACATTATATTATTCAGTTATTTGATCGAATTGTGTTATTGATTTGCAAAAAGGTATTATTCAATTATTTGATCAAATTGTGTATGAATTGGCAATACGGTATTCTTAAACTATTTGACTAAATTGTGTTATTATGAATTTTGATAATTTGTGAATTGGAGTTTAAATTCCTTATGACATTCATTGTCTTGAATTTAACTATGGTTTTAAGTATCCACTATTGATATGATTTATGAATTGTGATTTAAAATTTGTATTTGGTTAATGTTGTGCACCACTGAGACATTGTCTCAGCGATAGCTTTTTATTGCTGTCGCAGGTAGAGAGACAGACAGGGCAGCAGACTAGGCTGCTAGTACCGCCAGCGAGAGATTTTTGGGTATAGTGAGTATACCACATGTGGCATTTTGTACTGTAATGTATATTCACTGTATGTATATTTTGTTCTTGGTTTTGAGCAGTTGTAAATTTAAGTTGTACAGTAAAGTTGTAAAATAATTATGAGTTATTTGGCTTGTAAAAATTGTGTTATATTTTTGTATCTTAGTCTTTGAAAATCACTGTGGATTTGACTTGAGAAATGTGTTGTGTTGATAAAAATGTTGGAGTTGAGATTTGAAAATATATTGAAGTTCTTTTTTTACAGGTTTTCTGAAGAACTGTTTTGTCCAAAATACAAATGGCACCTTGCCAAAATTTTTACAGATATTCCAAATAAATCAAATGAGTTAGTTGTTTCACTTCAGTTCACCAAAGTTTTTAATACCTGTAAATAGTGCTCACCACTGTAAAAGAAGTAAGAAAAGTTTTTAAAATCCCTTGTAGTGTATTTAATGGGTTATCAGTAGACGGAGTTGGTAATTCATTAGGTATACTACGGAATCATGTTATGCCTTACAGAGGGGTAGGGTGTGACAGCCAACTTGCAAATGGAAATTTTGAGATAAAATGTGATTTATGGTTTGTATGAAATATTGTGATTTGAAATTGTTTTAATTCACATTTGGCATGACACTGTTGATATATTCCTCCCTCTTTGACTTATCAGTCTGGGGTGAGTGTGATTATGTTCCTCCCTCTTTGACTTGCCAGTCTGAGGTGAGTGTGGATGAGTACTCATTATTCAGCTAGCTTCCTCCCTCATTGATTTCGATTATTGGGGTGAGTGTGTCTTGTCGTGGTGTGCAACACGGCATGTGTGGAAAAATTGTGTCATGGCCTAAATTATGTTATCGATTGGCAACATTGTATTATTCAGTTATTTGATCGAATTGTGTTATTAATTTACAAAATGGTATTATTCAGTTATTTGATCGAATTGTGTTATTGATTTCCAAAACGGTATTATTCAGTTATTTGATCGAATTGTGTTATTGATTTGCAAAACGGTATTATTCAGTTATTTGATCGAATTGTGTTATTGATTTGCAAAGCGGTATTATTCAATTACTTGATCAAATTTGTGTTAGGTGAATTTTGTAAATTGTGAAATGGAATTGTGAATCATTTGATTTGTGAACTGTCAATAAAAGATTTATATATCGCATTTCAAATTGTTATTGTGCACCACTGAGTAAATATTACTCAGCGATAGCTTTTCATTGCTGAAGTAGGTAGACAGATCGTGAGCGTGACTAGGCTGCTAGTACTACATTGAGAGATCATCGGGTATATTGAGTATACCACATTTTGCATTTTATACTGTAATGTATGTTCATTGTATGTATATATTGTTCTTGGTTTTGAGCAGTTGTAAAATAAAATTGTATATTAAAGTTGTAAAATAAATTATGAGTTATTTTGACTTGTAAAAATTGTATTATATTTCTTGTATCTCAGTCTTTGAAAAATTACTATGGATTTGAGTTGAGAAATATGTTGTGTTGAGAAACAAGTTGGTGTTGAGATTTGGAAATATATATTGAAGTGCTTTTTACAGGTTTTTTAGAAGAACTGTTTTATCCAAAATACAGATGGCACTCCGTCAAAATTTTTACAGAAATTCCAAATAATTCAATTGTGTTAGTTCTATCACTTCAGTTGAAAAAGATTTTTAACACCTGTAAATAGTGCTCACCACTGTAAAAGAAGCAAGAAAAGTTTTTAAAATCCCTTGTAGTGTATTTAATGGGTTATCAGTAAACGGAGTTGGTAATTCATTAGGTATACTACGGGATCATGTTATGCCTTACAGAGAGGTAGGGTGTGACACAATTTCTCCTAGTTTCTTGTTCTCCTTGCTTTTAATCCTTCAATCAAGTTTACTTTGGTGCTTATTACAATTTAGATGGGAAAACTCATGGAAGAAAAATGAGGAATTGAATTTGGAGAGGGGTGTTAATGGAGGAAGAAGGAAGAAGAAGAAAGAAAGAGAGAGAGAGGGAGAGGAGGAGTGTGGGGCGGCACAAATGGGGGAAGAGAGAAGGGAGTCTTTCCTTTTTATATTTACCTCAATTTTAATTTATTTAATTAATTTTAATTGAGTTGTCCAAAGCCCATTGGTCCTAAAATTTTAATTGGGTCAAAATGGAAATAAAATTCTAAATTTTTATTTCTTTTATTTTCTTTCCACTTTATACTTAAATTCTTTTCCTAAAAAAAATTATTCCATAATTCAATTCATTAATTTCATTTAATTTAATTGACATTTTGATCAAAAGTCAACTCTTGGAGTGAATTGACCAAAATGCCCCTTATCGGGTTTTAATCCCTCTTTTTCATAATCCCCGATGAGTCCTTAGGTTTTTGGTTCACTTGAATTTTTATTGTGTCTATCTCAATAAATTTTCCTTTTATTTTTTATCCTCAAGGTGTCTTTAAATAGTACTAGTCACAGACAAAAAATGGTACTATTTAGAGCTCGGAGGTTCTGGGTGTTACATAACTTCAACTACAAATGGATGTAAACTTGATTTTATTTTGAGCATTATTAAAAGACTTTTTGATTAATTAATAAATCAAAAGAAGAAGAAATTTGCCTGAAGAACTTATTATTATTATTATTATTATTATTATTATTATTATTATTATTATTATTATTATTATTATTATTATTATTATTATTATTTTAAAAAAAGATAAAAAAAAGGATAAAAAAATTTTGAAATGAGATAAGCATATGTTTTTATTTATTTACTATTAATATTATTTTATCTTATTTAAATTTTGAAAACCTAATTGTATTAAGTTGGTTTATCCTAGCCTTACTATAAATATGTTGTTATGATTAGGGTTTAAGCGAGACTAGAGACTATTAGGGTGACTGAAATTAGGAAAAATCTAAGTTAATTTTCAGGTCTATTGGTGTGTATGAGAGCTTCTCTGTAGAAATTTTCTTCCGCCAATTTCCTAACCATTTTTTTCCCTACATTCACAAACTAATCCCCTAGTTTAGTTAGTTCAATTAATCAATTCACCAAAATTGTTTTATTTTATTTGTTTCAACTTATTCTTAAGCTCTCCAAGGTGCTAAAGGAGCCTCATAATTCTATAGAAATCATCCAAAGAAAGATACATCTCTTTTTAGGCACCAACAACTCCAATATTGCTATTTTCATCATTTTTAGTTTTTCTATACTTTCATTATGTTCTTGTTTGATTTATGTAATTTTGAGTGTTCCATTAGATTCAATGGGTTATTTTCATATGGAATAACCTTTTGAATCATGCAAAAGCATTGTTCTTTCATTTTTAATGATTTTTTTTTGAATTTTTCATGCTTAGTTGAATGCATTGTTAAGTAATTTGATTTTGTCAATTTTATTCTCAGGCCTTAGAAAATTTATTTTAGGTTGCAATTTGTTCTGGTGATAGTTAAGATGTCTAGTTTTCATCATATTTTTTATTTTGTTTAATTCTTTATAGATTAATTGTGATATTTTCTATTAAATCAATGCTCTGATTTGTCAATTTTGTGGTAGCAATAGATAGTTTTAATATTTTTTATTAATTGGTGCATAAAATTAGGAGTTTTTTTTTTCTCTATATTTGAATTTAGTGTCTTAGCTATCTTATGATAAAATTTGATAACTTTTTAGTAGATTTAGTGTTTTTAATTTAATTTTACTTTTTTTTTTTTTTTTTTGTCAGCTTCCATTATAACTGAGTTAGTGAATTTTGTTTACTTTTTAGGTTGTTATTTTTTAATGTTCTCTTTTTTCCATGTTAAAGTTTTATGTGATTAGAGTTCTGGATACTTGTTTTGGATTTTTTTTTAAAAAGTTTTATATTTTTTATAGAATTTTTAAAATTTCTATATAGATCTGAATTTTTTTTTTTTTAGAAATTAGGTTAATTTAGTTAAAATAATATTCTTTGTTTTTACCCACATTTTTTTTATTTGATTTATTAGGATTTTTTTATAAATATTAGACCTATTGGAATTAGGATTCATTATTTTAATTACATTAGGACGTTTAAATTAATTAAGATTACTTTCTAATTTCTATTTTGTCATGTTTTAGTTAGATAGTTGACTTATTTCTTTCTATTTGTTGTTTATTATTTATTTAATTTTTTCTAATTTCTTTATTTAAATACTTGCCTTTTGCTATTTTATTTTATTTTATTTTATAGTTGGATTTAAATGTATGTAACCTTAGTTTGCATAAATATATAATTAAGGAATCTAATAAAAGAGATAATAAGACGGACTTTAGGAATTAACAGTAATGTTTGACCCTTGTTTTTAGGTAAGTCCAGGTAGAGAAGGTGTCTAACACTTTCCCTCTCTTTCATCTACCATCATGAACCTAAGTCATTGGGCTAATGGTAAAAGAAGGATAGCGGACTTCTACAAGGGGTTAGTTGTTACTCATATTGTAACGCCCTCAATTTAGATAGTTCTGTATATTCTACTGTTCCGATGACTAACGTCTATTCGGACAGCCAAGATGTCGGGAACCACACTTAAACTAGAGTGAGGAGTCATAAATTTGTTGAATAAAGAATAAGTAAATGGGTGACCTTATGGGGGAAGTAACTGAAAGTTCAGTTGCCAACTCCACACTCATGAGGAACCCTATGGGACATTTCTTTGAGACTAAATTGAAGGATTAATGACAATGAAAATGTCAAGGAAATGCAAGAAAATTTAATACCAATCGGTAAAGGCAATTATAGCTTGATGAACCTAATAAAGGGCATTTTGGTCATTTCACTTGGAGAGTTAACTTTTGACCAAAATGTCAATCAAATTAAGTAAAATTAATGTAATAAAATATGATGGAATTTTGATGAAAATACAACTAGGGAAGATTAATTGAAAGAAGAAAACAAAGAAATGAAAATTTAATTTTTAATTGTGACATGAGCATGACAAGATGATGACCTAATTAAAATTTTTAACCAATTATACTTAGACAAACAAATATAAAAAGGGACAAAAATTGTTAAATGAAGGAAAAAGCCATCATCTTCTTCCTTTAACTCATCTTGGCCAAACCTTGAGCTCCATTCCCTTCCACCATTTTTTCTTCATCCAAGCTTCATTTTTCCATAAATTCTCATCATATTTTCCCTAAGTCCCAACACTAAAAATTGTCACTTGACCTTACTAAGGTGTTTGGTAGCAAAGAAAGTGGAAGAAAGTTGAAGTTTGGCAAGCTTGGACTTGTGCTAAGTGACATTTGTGCTAAATCCCTTGTTCTTTCTTCTTTAATGTTAAAACTATGGTGAATTATAATGGAACTAAATGAAAAATGATGAAATTGATGGATGTTTGAAAGACCTAAAATTCAGCCAGCCTAGGTACATGAAGTGTTTGATGTGTTTAATGGGATTTAAACTTGAATTCTAGCATGGATTAAGTGATATACATGGTGTATATGGTGAAAATGCATGAAAGTGATGTAGATTGAGATTGTGAAGTTAGGGTTTCAAGGGAAATTTGGGGGTTTTGTGATATGATACACAATTGAAGTGTTTGAGGTCAAATATTGACCAATTGATGTGTGTTGGCTACAAATTGAAGTTGATTGTTAAGTTGAATTGATGAATTAGAAGTGTGAACTTTGTGCAAGAATTCTAGACCTTTGAGTTCAACGTGTTTATGTGGCCATAAGTAAAGTTACATAGCTTCAGTTGGTGTGAGCCAATTAGAGATTAAACCTTAGACATAATGCTAGAAATGTCATGAAGAAAGCTTGCCCAGAAACCGACCCTAGGATGTCCTAAAATTGGTTTGAATCTGGATGTGGCATTCTGGACCTGGACAGAATGACCATTTGAATAGTGCTCAGTAATTTGAGCATAACTTACTCTAAGAAATTCCAAATGACCTGATTCTTTAGCCCATAGAATTCTGAGACATAGTAGAATATTTTTCATGAAGACCAGGAGACCTAGGTTTGACCCTAACTCAACCAAATTGTTAGGCAAAATTAGTCCATCAAATCTGCCTGGACCAAACCTGACATAGAAATACTTAATTTCAGGGTACTCGACCAGTTGTGGCAAAAATGCCATAACTCGATCTACAAAACTGCAAATGCAGTGATTCAAAAGCTAAAATTTTCATAAGACCTAGAGCTACAATTTTGCTGTTTTGACTAGAACCTAGAACCAAATGCAACTTAGGAAAATTGCTAGGGACAATTAGGAATTCCCAATATGGAATTCCTGCACCTGGACAGAAGTACCATTTGACACTCGAATGGTAAATAGACCATAACTTTCACTAGAATGTTCCAAATGGGATGAATCAAAATGATATGAGAACCTAAGAATTGGAGCTACAACTTTAGTTTAAAAACCTTACTCAGATTTTGGGTGTAAAACCCTTAAATATTAATTGTAAGATAGACCTGGAAACTGAAATCCTGGAGTTAGAAGATCCAAAAGTGAAGGTTGGTTAATTGGCCATAACTTACCTTACACAACTTCAAATTTAGTGATTCTTAAACCTGTGTAACTGTGGGACATAAGAGTATAACTCATATGAAGAACACCAAGCCAAATTATTCCTATAACTTATCCAAATAGCTTGACAAGTTTGAGTTCCAGAATATGTTCTGTTCTAAAACAATATTGGCCAGTGGACCAGTACTTAGAAAATTGACTATAACTTGAGCTACAAATCTTCAAATTGAATTATTCAAAAAGGAAATTAAAGCTAAGACATAAAGGAATAATTTTCATGAAAAATGTATGACCAAACTGTCACTGTAGCTTGGTCCAATAATAGAGGAAAGCCAAATGAAAAATTTTGGAATTTTTGAGATGTTCACCGAAAGACTTAAATTATGATTTATGTTTCACATTCATGATTTGATGAATACATAATTTATATGGACATATGAATGGAACTTAGATTCCCATTATGAGTGAAAGGAAATTGTTTTGAGCATGAATAATATAATGAAAAGTACATATAGAGTAATGATAAGAATTGTGAATACTTATTAATAATAATTACCCATGTATGCCTAGACCTTATGTATGGGTTAGATAGATTGGCATGCCAATAGAGTTCTGATTTACAGTACTGCTTATGGCTTTGTGCCATTATGTTATCATGGCTTTCATGCCATTTTGTTATCATGGCTTTCATGCCATTCTGTTATTATGGCTTCTAGCCATTCTATTACATGATGATGTATATGGCTTTATGCCCGATTGCTATCATAGCATTTTAGCCATTCTGTTGCATACCTGGTTGACATTATGTGTCCCATGGTATAATGGCCCGAGGCACATATGTGTCTAGTGCTAGTTTACTTGCTTATCTAGTCCAGTCAATCTGTCATAGGTTACTTGGGTATTGAAAAGTATTAATGAGATTAAATATGTATTAAAATAAAGTAAAGAAATTGAATAATAAGATAAAGAAAAAGAAAGATCCCAATAGAATAAATGTTCCCAAAGATCAGATAATAATAATAAAAAAATGTTTAAGATCATTATAGGATCGACCCATAAGACGCTAGAAAGAGTTGATACTATAAATCTTAATTAGCCTTCAACTAATCCATAATTCATTAATTATGCATTTTTCCATATAAGTACAATGACCTTGAAATTATTAATTTTATTTGTATATTATATTTTCATTGTATTACTGCACCACTAAGCAGAAATGCTGTAAAACTCTCACTATAGCAATTTCGTACATTCTACTGTTCTGGTGATCGGTGTCAGTCTGGATAGCTAAAACGTTAGGAAAAATATTTAGACTAGAGTGAGGAGTCATAAATAATTTAAATACTAATAAGAAAAATTAAGTAAAAATTTTAGAAATAAAATACAACCAAGTTAAACGAGCCGGTGCCTTAGCGATGAGTAACCCAGTGGGAAGTTGCTGTTTTCACAGCTAGAAGCCCTAAACCCAGGGGAAAATTCACGAAATAATTTTTGGGACTCCAAAGAAGAGTCATTGAGGTTTCAATGGCATTAGAATGCCCAGAAAAGGCTTAAAAAATTTTTTCGATAGTACAGACGATTTTAACTCAATAAGCCAAACGGAGCGCATTTTGGTCATTTCATCTTCAGAGATGATTTTTTGCCAGCTTGTCCAGTTAATTAAATAATTATTATGAAATAAAATGTAAATTAATATTGAAGAAAAATTAATTAAAAATGAGTAAAAAAAAAAGAAAGAAAAGAAAATGAAATATAACAAGTTAATTATTACATAAGCCTAACATAAGCATGATGTCATAAATAAACTAATTAAAATTTCTAACCAACTGGAATTAGACAAATACTTTTAAAGGGATAAAAGCAAATTTATTTCAACAAAACTTAGAGTCATCTTTTTCCTCTCCTATTGTTGGCCAAAACCCATTTCCATAGCCACCCACCATTAAAGCTTCTTCAAGCTTTAGATCTCCATCATTTTCACCAAATTTCCCGACCCTCTAAATACAAAAATTAATTATTTCACCTTGAGAAGAAGATTGACAGCAAAAAGAATGGAAGAAAGTGAAGTTTTGAAGTCTTGGAAAGTGACTAAGTCAAGGTTAGTGTCCAATTCCTTTTCTCTTTCCTTCAAATTTCTTGTTAGAATGATAAATTGAACTAGGATATGTGAAATTCCATCAAAAATAAACATGTTAAAATGTCACCCCATTTTTGGCAGCCAAGGACTTATGAGGGTTTTGATGATTTCTTTGGATTAAATGAGTATATAAGCTGCCCTTGATATGAACTTAACACTTAGCACATTGAATTGTAAGTTAATGGAAAAGTAGAGAAATTGAGAACTTAGGGTTTTGAGAAAATTGAGCTTTTACTCCTATAATAGTGTAAGAACATTTTAATGGTTAATTAGTAACCATTTGGTAAGTTTTAAATTTAATATGAAGTGAATTGAGTCATTGAATGTTGGAATGGGTAGGCTGCCTTGTGTGCTACATTTTGGACTCTTGGAGTCCAGTGTGTTTGGAGAGCCTTAACTAAACTTGTGTAGCTCCAATTGGTGTAAGGCCAATTGAAGGTGAAACTAGATACATAATGCCACAACTTTGGTGAAGGAACCCTACACAGAAAACCAACCTAAGTAGTCCTAAAAATTGACCTAATCCGGATGACCAATATGCTATCCCTGGAAAATGACTAAATGAACAGTATTTATTCATTTGGTCATAACTCAGTATAGAAATGTCCACTTGACCTATATTTGATATCAATGGAAAGCTTAGATAATTTAGGACAACTTTCATGAAGACCATAACTCTAAATTCTGACCATAACTAAATGAAATAGTTTATCAAAGTCAGGACATGAAAACTGCTAGAATTGATTCTGCCCAGAAATTCTGGAAAAATTGCAATCCGGCCAGTTATGGTATTTAGGCCATAACTTGAGCAATGAAACTCCAAATGAAGTGATTTAAAAAATTAAATGTAACTGGACACAATAAAGAATAATTTTGATTAAGAACACTTGGCCAAATTCTCACTGTAGAATGGCCTAATAGAACGGTGAACTCTGGCACCCAAAAACTGAAATTTTTATTTATTCTCCATTTGTTAGAAGGATGGATTGACAACTAATGCTAATACTTTTAGGAACCAAAATGTGGTAAATTTATGTGATTAGGACTCATGTAACTATTATGCATTGAAAAGTTAATAATTTGACCTAAATAGTAAAATGAATAGTAACTTTACATGTAAAACATGAAAATTTAATCAATAACTTTGTAATGTGCCCTAGTACACCTAGTAAGATTGGTTTTGATAGGTTGGCATGCTAATAGGGTTCAATTAGCAATACTGCACATGGAATTATGGCATTCTGTGATTTTATGGCTTTTAGTTATTCTGATATTATGGTGATACTTGGCTTTGTGCCTAATAATTATTACAGCTCATTAGTTGTTCTGTTGCACACCGGGAGACACATTGTGATCGATGGTGTGACGGTCCGAGGTACTTGGTACCCAGTGCCAGTTCATTTATCTAGTCTAGTCATCCAGTATAGGTTACTTGGGCAATCAAAAATGGAAGTTGATAAATTAAATGAAATAATTGATATAACAAGTACCAAATAAATAAGCTACAAATAATTACCAAAAATTTGTCTACATAAGACATCAATATATACACTGCATGTTTATTTCTTTTTAGCCCTTTTTATTTTATTATTGGCACCACTAAGCATTATTTCTTAGCGCGTTGCTTTTTGCCATGCATAAGTTGTGACACCCCTTACCCGTGTACTGTATACCCGAGTAAGTAATGCCACACGGTGTGCCGGCACACTCTAATATACCTTAATTAATTTTCATCATAACTTTTGAATATAACTTGTAAAATATAACTCATTTAAGTCATTTATTGAATTCATAATTTATTTGAGGTTCCGAAAATTTTATAGAAAATCCGGCAGAATACCGGCTAAAAATGGAGAAAACAGTTTTTCGGAACCTGTTAAAAACACTTCCAATAAACAAATTCATTCATTCTCAACTCCAATATCAACACAAAACTCAATATCAAGATTTCAACATTTCAATTTCTATTCTCATTCATCATTCACATGTGATGTTCACATATAAATCACAAGTAAACATTTACTTTTCCATTAACAAATACAATTTTCATAATTTACATATACATCAATATACATTACACAAGTTTAATTACATATGAAGAAAAATCAAAATTAAGTTACAAAATGTCAAAATGACACCTAGTGTCCTACCAATGCACAGCAGAAGTTGAGGTGACACGGACACTGAGCGTAATCGCGGATGGACTCACCCACCGTGGTTTACCGGGCTCATGATCGGGTCTCAGTACTGCTGCGTGGCAAAAGCAACGCGCTAAGCAATAATGCTTAGTGGTGCAATAATATAATAGAAGAAAATAGCAAGAAAATGAATGTGTATAGAATGTGTATGCTTTCTTTGTTTGGTATTGGTATATCCATTATCTCGTTAACGTTGTTCACTTTTATTCATTTGGTTGCCCCAAGTAACCTACACTAGACGACTTGACTGGATAACGGGTAAACTGGCACTGGGTACCTAGTACCTCGGGCCGTCACACCATCGGTCACATATGCATCTCCCTGTGTGCAACAGAATAGCTAACAAGCTGTAAGTAATATTAGGCACGAGGCCAAGTCTCAATATAATATCAAAATGGCTAAAAGCCATAAAATCACGGAATGGCATATTGCCATGTGCAGTACTGCTAACTGAACCCTATTAGCATGCCAAACTATCCAAACCAATCTTGTTAAGTATACCAGGGCATTTGAAACTTTTAAATTCTTCAATTTGTGAATTTCAAATTTTTAGTGTCACTATTCATCTTATTGGTCAACAAAAATGTTGACTTTTAGAATAAAAATATGTACATTGACTTTGGCACTCCCAACATACCACATTTGGCATTCCAAACTTGTTGGCATTAAGCATTTATGCCATTTCAAAGTTTAAACCAACACAAGCAGAATTTTCAGTTTTTGTGAGTAAACTTCACTGTTCCATTGGACACTGTTTCTGTGGCCATTTGAAGAAATGACAAACATGAAAGTTGTTCCTTATTTTGTCTAGTTGAATTTCCTTTTTTGAATCACTCCATTTGGAGTTTTGTAGCTCCAGATATGGTCCAAAAATCACAGCTGGCCGGATTTGCATTCTGCAGAAATTAGCATATCTACAGTAACATGAACAGTAACTTCCACTGCCATTTGGGTTAGGTTCTGGCCATAATTTGGGGTAGGTTCCTTCATGAAAGTTGTTTTTCTAGGTCTTAACTTGTTGCTGTAAAAATTTCAGGTCAATTGACCATATCTACAGTGAGTTATGGCCAAATGAACAGTTACTGTTCATTTGGTCAATTCTGCAGAATCAGTTGCAGGGTGTCCGGATTGGGGCCAAGTTTTGGTCCTCTTGCTTTGGTCTTTTGGGTATGGTTTCTTCAGAAAAAATGTGCCATTATAAGCCTAGTTTCATGTCCAATTGGCCAAACACCAATTGGACTAACACAGCCAAAGTTATGGCTGTGTAATTGGACTGAAATCTCAGTCCACTGCTGCTGTCCCTAGGGCAGATTACACCTTCACTTTACCATACTATTTTTCAGTTCTAATTATGGTCAACTTACCTAAAATGGTCACTAATTGACCATTAAAATGTGCTCTAACAATTTTCCAATCCAAGCCAATTTTTCACTCTTCAAAACCCTAGTTCCATTATAGGTTTTCACAACACCTTAATTACTAGCTCCTTCAATAATCACATACACACATGGTTTAAACTTGATCTATAGCCCACTTTAAGTCCATCAAAACAATCAAAATAATTCCTTCGCAAGGGCTACCAAAAATTCATAGTATGTGTACACATAATTCTTGTTCATTTTAGTTACAATTCTTACTCAATTCAAGTTGCAAATCATGAAAATAAGGAGTTTTAAGTATCTAATGCACTAACCTTGATTAGGGCAGATTTTTCCTCACTCAAAACCTCACTTTCCTTCACTTTCTAGGCTGCCAAACACTTCCCTAAGAGGTGTGGTTAAGTTTTAATGAAGGGGTTTAGGGTTTAGTGGTGGAAACAAGGGAGAAATTGAGCTTGATTGAAAAAAAAAAAAAAAATCAATCGAGGGAGGGAGATGGATTTCGGCTGCACTTGAGGAGAGAAGGATGGCTGCTGGTTCTTTGATGAATTTAGTCTTCAATTTATCTCTTTATTAGTTAGTCAAATAAGGGCTTAATTGTGATTGGTTGGTAATTATAAATGACATCACCATGATGTCATAAATAGCCCTTTTTCCTCAATTTCTTTTCTTTCCTCCACTACTCAATTTCAATTTAATTTCTAGTAATGTTTATTCATATTTTATGTCATATTAATTATTTACTCAACTGGACAAGTCGGCCAAAAATCACCTCCGAAGGCGAAATGACCAAAATGCCCTCCGTTTGGCTTAATGGGTCAAAATTGGCTGTACCGATTGAAAAATTTTTCTAGGTATTTTCTTGGCATTCTAATGCCATAGGAACCTCAATGACCCTTCTCTGGAGTCCCAAAAATTATTTTATAATTTTTCCACCGGGTCTAGGGCTCCTCGTTATGAACCGCAACTTCCTCCCGTTACCCATCGCTTGGGCACTACTCGTTTAACTCGGTTGTATTTTATTCCTAAAATTTTTACTAAATTTTTCTTATTAATATTTGAGTTGATTTTGGTCCCTCACTTAAGTTTAAATATTTTTCCGGACGTTCTAGCTGTCCGGACCGACACCGGTCACCGGAACAGTAGAATGTACGGAGTTGTTACCGGGAGGGTGTTACAACTCTTCCCCTCTAATTTAAATTTCGTCCTCGAAATTTACCTGATGCAAACAGTTGAGGGAACTGTTGCCTCATCGTCTCTTCACTTTCCCAAGTTGCCTCCTCGGTGTTGTGGTGCCTCCAAAGCACTTTCACCAATGGAATTTGCTTGTTTCTCAACTCTTTCACTTCCCGAGCCAAGATCCGTAGAGGTTCTTCTTCGTATGTCAAATCCGGCTGTATTTCAATTTCTTCTCTGGAGATGACATGTGAAGGATCTGAGCGGTATCTTCTGAGCATGGACACGTGGAACACATAGTGGATCTTGTCCAGCTCTGGTGGTAAAGCTAGCCTATAGGCCACTGGACCCACACGTTCAATGACTTCATATGGGCCAATGAACCTAGGGCTCAACTTACCTTTTCTTCCAAACCTCAACACTTTCTTCCATGGTGACACCTTGAGGAACACTTTGTCGCCAACCACATATTCTATTTCTTTTCTCTTCATGTCGGCATAAGATTTTTCTCTGTCTGAGGCAACCTTCAGATTTGCTTTGATTTGTTTCACTTTCTCCTCAGTCTGTTTCACCAGGTCTGGCCCCACCAGTTTGTCTTTGCCCAATTCAGTCCAAAGACACCGAGTTCTACATTTTCTCCCATACAGTGCTTCATATGGGGCCATTTGAATACTAGCTTGATAGCTATTGTTGTATGCAAACTCTGCCAGTGGGAGGTATCTATCCCAACTTCCCTCAAACTCAATGACACAACTCCTCAGCATGTCCTCAAGGACCTGACATATATTTCATGTTATTGTTATCATTTCAATTCAATATTGGTATCAATTTCATTGGTTTCAATTATTTACCTGGATTACTCTTTCAGATTGCCCATCCATCTGAGGATGGAAAGCTGTGCTGAAGTGGAGTTGTGTACCCAAGGACTCATGCAACTTCTTCCAAAATCTCGATGTAAACCTTGGGTCTCGATCAGATATGATGGAAAGTGGAATTCCATGTAGTCTAACTATCTCACTGATATACAATTCTGCTAACTTCTCCAGTGAGTAGTCAGTCCTAACTGGCAGAAAGTGTGCTGACTTTGTTAATCTATCAACTATTACCCATGCTGCATCATGTTTCTTTCGGGTGAGAGGTAGACCACTTACAAAATCCATGGTGACTCGATCCCATTTCCATTCAGGTATGCGTATAGGCTGTAGCAAACTTGATGGAACTTGATGTTCTGCCTTGACTTGCTGACATGTCAAGCATTTAGTCACATAGTCAGCTATATCCCTCTTCATACTGTGCCACCAATATCAAGCTTGGATCATGATACATCTTTGTACTTCCTGGGTGCATAGCATATACACTGGTGTGTGCCTCTTTTAAAATAATGGTCTTCAATTCCCCATTATCTGGTACACACAGTCTTCCTTTGTAGTACAGGCACCCATCTACTTTCACCCCATAATCGCCATTTTTCCTCCGAGATCTTGCTCATAATGGCCATTAACTTTTCATCCGCTTTTTGCCCATCTAAAATCTGTTTGAGTGTTTGGCCTCACTGCAACTCAGCCAAAATAGCTCCATCTCGAATCAAAGATAGACGGGCATTCAATGATCTCAAGGTCGCATGGATTTTCTGCTCAAAGCATCAAGAACTACATTTGCCTTCCCGTGATGGTAGTCAATTACAGTCATAATCCTTCAGAACTCAATCCATCGCCTCGTCTAAGGTTGAGCTCCTTCTGGGTTGGCAAGTATTTCAGGCTTTTGTGGTCTGTGTAAATGTAGCACTTTTCCCCATACAAGTAATGCCTCCATATCTTCAGTGCGAAGATAATTGCTGCAAGCTCTAGATCATGGGTAGGGTAGTTCTGTTCATGTGGCCTTAGCTGTCTGGAAGCATAGGCGATCACTTTCCCCTCTTGCATCAATACACACCCTAACCCATTATGAGAGGCATCACTATAGACCACAAAGTCCTTTCCTGACACTGGCTGTGTTAACACTGGTGCCTCTGTCAACATAGCCTTCAACTTCTCAAAACTGGTCTGACACTTGTCATTCCAATCAAATCTGATATTCTTGTGTAATAACTTGGTCATTGGAGCAGCTATTAGGGAAAATCCCTTCACAAATCTTCTGTAATACCCAGCTAGCCCCAAGAAGCTTCTGACCTCAGTTGTATTCCTGGGAGGCTTCCATTCCATCACTGCTTCTATTTTCTTGGGATCCACCCTAATCCCATCAGCTGACACTATGTGTCCAAGGAATGCTATCTCATTCAGCCAAAAGTCACACTTGGACAGCTTAGCATACAGCTTCTTTTCTCTCAGGGTTTGCAGAACAATCCTCAAAAGCTCATCATGTTCTTCACTGGTCTTAGAATACACCAAAATATCGTCAATAAAGACCACTACGAACCGATCTAGGTATGGATGGAAGATACGGTTCATAAGGTCCATAAATGTTGCTGGTGCATTTGTTAGGCCAAAGGGCATCACCAAAAACTCATAATGCCTGTACCGGGTCCTGAATGCAGTCTTGGGCACATCTACATCCTTCACCCTCAGCTGATGATACCCTGATCTGAGATCAATCTTAGAAAATACTCCTGCTCCCTTCAACTGATCAAACAGATCATCAATTCTAGGCAATGGATATTTATTCTTCACTGTCACTTTATTCAACTGCCGGTAATCAATGCATAGCCTCAAAGTCCCATCCTTCTTTTTCACAAACAACACTGGAGCTCCCCATGGTGACACACTGGGGCGTATGAACCCCTTATCTAGCAACTCTTGCAACTGAGTTTTCAACTCCCTC
The DNA here is from genome assembly GCF_030052815.1 of Hevea brasiliensis. Lineage (NCBI taxonomy): Eukaryota > Viridiplantae > Streptophyta > Magnoliopsida > Malpighiales > Euphorbiaceae > Hevea > Hevea brasiliensis. The sequence goes on from NC_079503.1 coordinate 28,577,132, forward strand.
AATTCCGTGGGTGCCATCCTATAAGGAGCAATGGAAATGGGTGTTGTACCCGGTAGTGTCTCAATAGCAAACTCGACTTCCCTTTCTGGTGGCAAACCAGGCAATTCTTCAGGAAATACCTCTGGGAAGTTTCTCACTGTGGGTATGTCCCTCAGGTTTGGCTTAGCCTGCCTAGTATCCACCACATGTGCTAGGTAGGCTTCACAGCCTTTTCTCATCATTCTTCTTGATCGTGGTCGTGAGATGACATTAGACAAGAAATCTGTCCTTTCACCCACAACTATAATCTCATTACCCTCAGGAGTTTTCAGAGAAATTCTCTTCAATTTGCAATCAACTATTGCCTGATGACGTGACAACCAGTCCATTCCCAAAATCACATCAAACTCGTGGAAGGGTAACTCAATCAGGTCTGCCAAGAATTCATACCCCTGAATCCTTAACGGGCAACCCTTGTATACTTTGTTCACTACCACACTGTGGCCCAATGGATTAGTGACCAGAATATCTTGGTCACTCTCCCCTACCAATATCCCCCTTTCTACGGGTAGGTTGACGCAAATGTAGGAATGAGTGGATCCTGGATCCACCAATGCATGCACAGGAGTATTGTAGAGGGAGAACGTACCCCTAATGACGTCCGGGGAATCTTGCTCCTCCTGAGCTCTCAAGGCATAATTTCTGGCAGGTGGTCTGTTATCTGGCCTCTCTGCTGGCTCAGATGTAGGCCTCTGTGATGGTCCCACTGCGTCAGATTTGCCAGATTTTCTACCTCTCTGTGGTGCAGGAGCAGTGTCCGCTCGCTTGTGTTGGAGCAATTGTAGTGGTTCTGCGTGGACAATTTCTCACCGATGCTCGTCGACCCACATCTCAAGCGAGCACCGCTACTCCAACACTCCCCCTTGTGCCATTTAAGGCGGTGTGGACATGCAGAAGATGTTGGGGCTGGTCCTCAACCCCATCCTCGGAGAGCGCCACCGATGGTGTGGACCGACCTCTCCTAGGGGTGAATCGTGGCTGGGCCCCGAGACCACGACCATGTGGCTGAGCTGAACTCGTGCGGTGGACCCTTGAACTTCTTTCCAAATGCACAATGAGCTAGACCGACTGGTCCCCTCTTCTGCTGTCTCTCCCTTCTGGTCTGCTCACTGATTCTCACTTTTTCAACTCTTATTGCAGCTTCCACTAGCTTGCTAAATTCTGTGATTCCCAAGGCAGTGAGCTGGATCTTGATGTTGTCATTTAGTCCCTCTTCAAATCTCTTGCACCTTTCAGCTTCATTAGGGACTATCTCCCTTCCATAGCAGCTCAATCGAATAAATTCCTTCTCATACTCGGCCACTGACAACCGCCGCCTCAGTTAATGAACTCTCTTCTTCTCTCTTCCGTATACAGATTCCACATATTTCTTCTTGAATTCGGAGAGGAAGAAGTCCCAAGTTCTGACTTCCTCGCTGCACTTCACTAGACACAGTGTCCCACCATTCGTAGGCATCGTCTTGTAACAAGGATACAACAGCTTCTAAGTTCTGCTCTGGGGTGCAGTGGAGTTGTTTTAAGACTCTGCCCGTTCTGTTCAACCAATTTTCGGCTGCAACAGAGTCATCTTCCCTCTTGCCGAAGAAATCCACCGCCCCAAACTTTCTTAGCCTTTCCAGGTGTGATTTCTGCTGTGGAGCTGGTGGTGGTGGTGGTGGTGCTGGCATTACCCCCGCCATTTGTCTGAAGAAATCGGCCATTTGCTGGAACATGGCCTGTGGAGGCCGAAAGCAGCTCGCTTGAGTCGGAGTAGGTTCTCCCTACCCCGCCTCGCCATCGCAGTGGAGCATAACTCTCCACTTCCTCCTCGACTGCACTCTAAGATGAAGGGTCCATATCCTATTCAAAATAAGAAAAACAAACAGATCTGCATTAGTGTCACCTCGACTCTTACAAATGCAATGCATGGTATGGACTCAATCTAGGACCAGAAACGCCTAAACCTTGCTCTGATACCACTAAATGTGACACCCCTTACCCGTGTACTGTATACTCGAGTAAGTAATGCCACACGGTGTACCGGCACACTCTAATATACCTTAATTAATTTTCATCATAATTTTAGAATATAACTTGTAAAATATAACTCATTTAAGTCATTTATTGAATTCATAATTTATTTGAGGTTCCGAAAATTTTATAGAAAATCCGGCAGAATACCGGCTAAAAATGGAGAAAACAGTTCTTCGGAACCTGTTAAAAACACTTCCAATAAACAAATTCATTCATTCTCAACTCCAATATCAACACAAAACTCAATATCAAGATTTCAACATTTCAATTTCTATTCTCATTCATCATTCACATGTGATGTTCACATATAAATCACAAGTAAACATTTACTTTTCCATTAACAAATACAATTTTCATAATTTATATATACATCAATATACATTACACAAGTTTAATTACATATGAAGAAAAATCAAAATTAAGTTACAAAATGTCAAAATGACACCTAGTGTCCTACCAATGCACAGCAGAAGTTGAGGTGACACGGACATCGAGCGTAATCGCCGATGGACTCACCCAGTCTGTGGTTTACTGGGCTCACGATCGGGGTCTCCAGTACCTACGCGTGGCAAAAGCAACGCGCTAAGCAATAATGCTTAGTGGTGCAATAATATAATAGAAGAAAATAGCAAGAAAATGAATGTGTATAGAATTTGTATGCTTTCTTTGTTTGGTATTGGTATATCCATTATTTCGTTAACGTTGTTCACTTTTATTCATTTGGTTGCCCCAAGTAACCTACACTAGACGACTGGACTGGATAACGGGTAAACTGGCACTGGGTACCTAGTACCTCGGGCCATCACACCATCGGTCACATATGCATCTCCCGGTGTGCAACAGAACAGCTAACAAGCTGTAAGTAATATTAGGCACGAGGCCAAGTCTCAATATAATATCAAAATGGCTAAAAGCCATAAAATCACGGAATGGCATATTGCCATGTGCAGTACTGCTAACTGAACCCTATTGGCATGCCAAACTATCCAAACCAATCTTGTTAGATATACTAGGGCATTTGAAACTTTTAAATTCTTCAATTTGTGAATTTCAAATTTTTAGTGTCACTATTCATCTTATTGGTCAACAAAAATGTTGAATTTTAGAATAAAAATATGTACATTGACTTTGGCACTCCCAACATACCACATTTGGCATTCCAAACTTGTTGGCATTAAGCATTTATGCCATTTCAAAGTTTAAACCAACACAAGCAGAATTTTCAGTTTTTGTGAGTAAACTTCACTGTTCCATTGGACACTGTTGCTGTGGGCAGTTGAAGAAATGACAAACATGAAAGTTGTTCCTTATTTTGTCTAGTTGAATTTCCTTTTTTGAATCACTCCATTTGGAGTTTTGTAGCTCCAGATATGGTCCAAAAACCACAGCTGGCCGGATTTGCATTCTGCAGAAATTACCATATCTACAGTAACATGAACAGTGACTTCCACTGCCATTTGGGTTAGGTTCTGGCCATAATTTGGGGTAGGTTCCTTCATGAAAGTTGTTTTTCTAGGTCTTAACGTGTTGCTGTAAAAATTTCAGGTCAATTGACCATATCTACAGTGAGTTATGGCCAAATGAACAGTTACTGTTTATTTGGTCAATTCTGCAGAATCAGTTGCAGGGTGTCCGGATTGGGGCCAAGTTTTGGTCCTCTTACTTTGGTCTTTTGGGTATGGTTTCTTCAGCAAAAATGTGCCATTATAAGCCTAGTTTCATGTCCAATTGGCCAAACACCAATTGGACTAACACAGCCAAAGTTATGGCTGTGTAATTGGACTGAAATCTCAGTCCACTACTGCTGTCCCTAGGGCAGATTACACCTTCACTTTACCATACTATTTTTCAGTTCTAATTATGGTCAACTTACCTAAAATGGTCACTAATTGACCATTAAAATGTGCTCTAACAATTTTCCAAGCCAAGCCAATTTTTCACTCTTCAAAACCCTAGTTCCATTATAGGTTTTCACAACACCTTAATTACTAGCTCCTTCAATAATCACATACACACATGGTTTAAACTTGATCTATAGCCCACTTTAAGTCCATCAAAACAATCAAAATAATTCCTTCACAAGGGCTGCCAAAAATTCATAGTATGTGTACACATAATTCTTGTTCATTTTAGTTACAATTCTTACTCAATTCAAGTTGCAAATCATGAAAATAAGGAGTTTTAAGTATCTAATGCACTAACCTTGATTAGGGCAGATTTTTCCTCACTCAAAACTTCACTTTCCTTCACTTTCTAGGCTGCCAAACACTTCCCTAAGAGGTGTGGTTAAGTTTTAATGAAGGGGTTTAGGGTTTAGTGGTGGAAACAAGGGAGAAATTGAGCTTGATTGAAAAAAGAAAAAAAAATCAATCGAGGGAGGGAGATGGATTTCGGCTGCACTTGAGGAGAGAAGGATGGCTGCTGGTTCTTTGATGAATTTAGTCTTCAATTTGTCTCTTTATTAGTTAGTCAAATAAGGGCTTAATTGTGATTGGTTGGTAATTATAAATGACATCACCATGATGTCATAAATAGCCCTTTTTCCTCAATTTCTTTTCTTTCCTCCACTACTCAATTTCAATTTAATTTCTAGTAATGTTTATTCATATTTTATGTCATATTAATTATTTACTCAACTGGACAAGTCAGCCAAAAATCACCTCCGAAGGCGAAATGACCAAAATGCCCTCCGTTTGGCTTAACGGGTCAAAATTGGCTGTACCAATTGAAAAATTTTTCTAGGTATTTTCTTGGCATTCTAATGCCATAGGAACATCAATGACCCTTCTCTGGAGTCCCAAAAATTATTTTATAATTTTTCCCCTGGGTCTAGGGCTCCTCGTTGCGAGAACCGCAACTTCCCTCCGGTTACCCATCGCTTGGGCACCGACTCGTTTAACTCGGTTGTATTTTATTCCTAAAATTTTTACTAAATTTTTCTTATTAATATTTGAGTTGATTTTGGTCCCTCACTTAAGTTTAAATATTTTTTCGGACGTTCTAGCTGTCTAGACCGACACCGGTCACTGGAACAGTAGAATGTACGGAGTTGTTACCGGGAGGGTGTTACATAAGTTCTGGAGAGACTGACAGAGAGCCCAGTAGACCACAGACTGGGTGAGGCTGTTCACAGTTTTGCATAGTGTCCATGTCACCTCACAGACTTCAGTGCATTGGTAGGACACTAGGTCCCATTTTGGCATTTTGTACTATTTGTATTTTGTAATTAAACTTTTGTTTTCTCATGTATAGTTGAAACTCATGTAATATATATTTTGGTATTAATGCAAATATTTGTAATTTGTGTTTATAAATGAAAATTGAGTGTTTATTTATGATTTGTACATGATTATCATGTGAAATGAATGAATGACAAATAGCAAAATTTTTTAGAAATGGTTGAGAAATATTGAGATTATGTTGATATAATGGAGTTTGAGAATGATTAAAAATGTATTGGAAGTGTTTTTCACAAGTTCTAAAGAACTGTTTTCTCCATTTTTAGCCGGTACTCTGTCGAATTTTCTATAAAATTTTCAGAACCTCAAATGAATTTATAATTTCAATAAATGACTTAAATGAGTCAAATTTCACAAATTGTATTTCATCACCATAAGGAAATAAATTAAGGAAGGATAAAAATAATTGAGATTAAATATGGTGTTTCAATACACTGTGTGGCATATCTTACTCGGCTACACTGTAGACGGGTAAAGAGTCTCACATTTAGTGGTATCAGAGCATGGTTTAGGCGTTTCTTAGTCTAGATCGAGTCTGTACCATGTATTGGATTTGTAAGAGTCGAGGTGACACTAATGCAGATCTGTTTGGTTTTTTTATTTTGAGTAGGATATGGAACCCATGTCTCAGAGGGCTGTTGAGGAGGAAGTGGAGAGTCATGCTCCACCTGCAGCAACTGAGACTGGGGGCAGGGGAGAACTTACTCCACCAGCACCAGCAGAGCCTGCAAAGCCTCCACAAGCCATGTTTCAGCAAATGGCCGAATTTTTCAGACAAATGGCAGGGGTAATGCCACCACCACCACTTCCACAGTAGAAATCCCATCTGGAAAAACTGAAAAAATTTATAGCAGTGGATTTTTTTGGCAAGAGAGAAGATGATTTTGCTGTAGCTGAGAACTGGTTGGACAGAACAGGTAGAGTTTTAAAACAACTCCACTGCACCCCAAAGCAAAACCTAGAAGCTGCTGTATCTCTATTGCAAGATGATGCATATTAATGGTGGGATACAGTGTCTTGTGAAGTGCAGCCATAACAAATAACCTGGGAGTTCTTCCTCACTCAATTTAGAAAGAAGTATGTGGGAAGTGTGTACCTGGAAGATAGGAGGAGAGAATTTATTAACCTAAGGCAAAGACAGCTGACAGTAGTTGAGTATGAAAGAGAATTTGTTAGATTGAGCCGTTATGGAAGGGAGATAGTCCCTAATGAGGCCGAAAAGTGTAGAAGATTTGAAGAGGGGCTGAATGACAATATCAAGATAATGATCACTGCCTTGGGAATCACAGACTTCACCAAGTTAGTCAAAGCTGCAGTAAAAGTTGAGAAAGTCAAAATAAGTGAGCAGACCAGAAGAGAGAGACAGTAGAAGAGAGGTCTAGGTCAGTCTAGCTCATCTCCTGCACCTGAAAAGAAGTTCAGAGGTCCACCTGCTCAGAGTTTAGGTCAGCCTCAAGGTCTGGGTCAGTCCCAGGGGCCCAGGCCACATTTCACATCTAGGAGAGGCCAGTCCACACCATCAGTGGGCAGCTCTCCAGGGATGGTGTTCAGGGGACTAGCCCTAGCATCTTCTGCTTATCCACACTACCTGAAGTGGCATAAGGGGGAGTGTTGGAGAGTGATGGGTGCCTGTCTAAGGTGTGGGTCTACAGAGCATCAGTTAAAGAACTGTCCACGCAGAACTGCTACAGCTACTCCAGCACAAGCAGATAGACCTGCCCCTATACCTCAAAAGGTAGGAAGTCCAATAAATCTCAGGCAACTGGTCCATCACAAAGACCTGCATCTGAGCCAGCTGAGAGGCCAGAGGCTAGAGCACCTGCCAGAGCTTATGCCATAAGAGCTCAGGAGGAGCAAGATGTCCCGGACGTCATCAGGGATACGTTCTCCCTCTACAACACATCTGTGCATGCATTGGTGGATCCAGGATCTACTCATTCATACATCTGCATCAACCTACCCATAGAAAGGGGGATACTAGTAGGAAAGAGTGACCAAGACATTCTGGTCACTAATCCATTGGGCTACAGTTCGGTGGTGAACAAGGTGTACAAAGGTTGCCCGTTAAGGATTCAGGGGTATGAATTCTTGGCAGACATGATTGAATTACCTTTCCATGAGTTTGACGTGATTTTGGGAATGGACTGGTTATCACGTCATCAAGCAATGGTTGATTGTAAATTGAAGATGATTTCCTTAAAAACTTCTGAGGGTAATGAGATTACAGTTGTGGGGGAAAGGATAGATTTCTTGTCCAATGTCATCTCAGCCACAGTTGTAAGAAAATTAATGACAAAAGGCTGTGAAGCCTACCTAGCACATGTGGTGGATACTAGGTAGGCTAAGCCAGATCTGTGTGACATACCCATAGTAAGAGACTTCCCATATGTGTTTCCTAAAGAATTGTCTGGCTTGCCACCAGAAAGGAAAGTCAAATTTGCTATTGAGATACTACCGGGTACAACACCAATCTCTATTGCTCCTTATAGGATGGCACCTACTGAGTTAAAGGAGCTAAAAATCCAGTTGCAAGAGTTACTGGATAAGGGGTTCATACGCCCCAGTGTGTCACCATGGGGAGCTCTAGCGTTGTTTGTAAAGAAGAAGGATGGGACTTTGAGGTCATGCATTAATTACTGGCAGTTGAATAAAGTGACTGTGAAGAATAAGTATCTGTTGCCTAGAATTGATGATATGTTTGATCAATTGAAGGGAGTAGGAGTATTTTCTAAAATTGATCTCAGATCAGGATATCATCAGTTGAGGGTGAAGGATGCAGATGTGCCAAAGACTGCATTCAGGACCCGATATGGGCATTATGAGATCCTGGTAATGCCCTTTGGCCTAACAAATGCACCAGCAGCATTCGTGGACCTTATGAACCATATCTTTTATCCATTCCTAGATCGGTTCGTAGTGTTCTTTATTGATGATATTTTAGTGTATTCCAAGACGAGGGAAGAACATGATGAGCATTTAAGGATTGTTCTGCAAACCCTGAGAGAAAAGAAGCTGTATGCTAAGTTGTCCAAGTGTGATTTCTGGTTGAGTGAGATTGCATTCCTTGGACACATAATGTCAGCTGGTGGGATTAGGGTGGATCCCAAAAAGATAAAAGCAGTGATGGAATGGAAGCCTCCCAGAAATACAACTGAGGTCAAAAGTTTCTTGGGGCTAGCTTGGTATTACAGAATATTTGTGAAGGGATTTTCTTTAATAGCTGCTCCAATGACCAAGTTGTTACATAAGAATATCAGATTTTACTTGAATGACAAGTGTTAGGCCAGTTGTGAGAAGTTAAAAGCTATGTTGACAAAGGCACCAGTGTTAACACTGCCAGTGTCGGGAAAGGATTTTGTGGTCTACAGTGATGCCTCACATAACGGGTTAGGGTGTGTGTTGATGTAAAAGGGGAAGGTGGTTGCCTATGCTTCCAGGCAGCTAAGGCCACATGAACAGAACTACCCTACCCATGATCTAGAACTTGTAGCAATTATCTTCGCACTGAAGATATAGAGGCACTACTTGTATGGGGAAAAGTCTTCTATTTACACAAACCACAAAAGTCTGAAATATTTGCCAACCCAGAAGGAGCTCAACCTTAGATAGAGGCAATGGATTGAGTTCCTAAAGGACTATGACTGTGTGATTGATTACCATCCTGGGAAGGCAAATGTAGTTGCTGATGCTTTGAGCAGAAAATCCATCACAGCTTTGAGATCATTGGATGCCCATCTATCCTTGGCTCGAGATGGAGCTATTTTGGCTGAGTTGCAAGTGAGGCCAAACCTGCTGCAACAAATTTTAGATGGGCAGAAGGTAGATGAGAAGTTAATGGCTACTATGAGCAAAATCTCAGAAAGAAAGGCAACTGATTATGAGGTGAAAGCATATGGGTGTCTGTACTACAAAGGAAGAGTGTGTGTATGTCACACCTTACCCCCTGTAAGGCATAACATGATCCTGTAGAATACCTAATGAACTACCGAACTTCACCTACCGATAACTCATTAAGTACCCTACAATGGATTTTAAAACAATTTTCTTACTTTTAATAAGTGGTGAGCATTTTCTAATAGGTATTAAAACATTTAATTCAAGTTGAAAACTAGTTAAAATTTTTGGCCCATTTTATTTTTCTGCAAATTTTATAAAAAATTTGGCAGAGTTCCATCTATATTTTGAGAAAATAGTTCTTCAAATACCTGAAAAAAAAAAAAAAAAAAAAAAAACACTTCCAATAATTTTTCTTAACAACTACTTCAATTTCACAATCAATCTCAACAACTCCACGATCAATCTCAACTATTTTCTCAAATCTCAAAATTCAACAATCAACATTTCTTAATTCTCAAAACTCAATAATCATTAAAATAATATCTATCAATTTCATTCAAATTAAAATAAAACATTTCCATTCATTATTTCATTAAAAACAAACAATCTATATATACAACATACAAAAATCTACATTAGGAAATTCAAACTAAATTTTATTGCAACTTAATACAAACTTTGTACATACTGCTCAAGACCAATTACATGTCCATACAATTATGTACAATACATACAGCAAAATAAACATTTACATTCAGGGTATAAATTATACCCGATATAACTTCAAGCTGATAGATCATCAATCCTCAGCAGCTCAGTCTGCTGCTCCTCTAGTCTCTAAATCTGCGATAGCAATAACAGCTATCGCTGAGTATTAGGACTCAGTGGTGCACAACATACTAAAATAATCTTTATGCAGAATTTAAATCACATTTATTCAAAAATTAAACTGAGAATGCAAGTTAAACACAAAACATGAATTATGAGATTTTATTCCAAACAATTTCATTTCGAAGTATCAAACACATTTCATAAAACCCACAGTTAGATCATGCCATTCGAAACAAATATAATCTCAATAGCCAGAGGCTAAGGAGAAGTCACATCACAAGGCTAGCTAGCTCAAATATATGGATATCCATTCTAATCCTCTTCTACTAGCACACCTCAACACTTCTCTAGAGAAGGAATCAAAATTCGAAACTAATTACCCCCACTAGTCATGCTAGTGAGGTGTTCAAATATATGGTCATGACATTATGGTTTCAAAACTTATCTTAACAATTTGCTAAACATTGCTATTTCAAATATACACAATAACTTTCACAGTTTAAATCAAAACATCATAAATAATGTCACAAATAAACTTTCAACAATTCAAAACAAAAGTAAAATACATATTTCATTCACTTTATCAATGAATTTTAAAGCATAGTGATGTTGTGCACAAACCTCAAGCTAGTCGCCTCTTGGCCTTGACTCGGTTCCTCGGGTTCTTTTTCGGTATTATTTTCAACTGAAACACATAATTTTATAGTGTTTCAGTACCATAACTTAGCATAAATCCAAAAATAAATTTAACTTCACTTTTACCTAGCTCTAACGTGCTAAACTCGATGTTCTTGAAATTTTGTGTTTCGGGGTTACTATTCACTGCACTATTCAAGTCAAATTGTTGACTTTCTAAGGCTTAATAGGTATGGGAATTCCAACTTCGCCCACATACCACATTTTGGTCACTAAATTTGTTGGTTTTGGTTGTTTATTCAAATTCTAAGTCTTTTAAGCAAATTTGATAATTTTCAGTTTTTGTGTCTAAGATTGCACTGTTCCATTGGTCATCTTACTGTTGGAATTTGGCAAAACTTTCTTCATAGAAAATGTTCCCTATTGTCTTAAGTTTGTTATCCTTTCTGAATCACTCCAATTAGAGTTTTGTAGCTCAAGTTATAACCATTTGAACCATGGCTGCCGAATTAGACTCAACCCAGAATTCTGGGCAACTTTTGGTTTTGGCAGTTTTAGGTCACCAAGTTTGGGTGGCCAAATGACTTGGTTAATGGCATAATTTGAGTTTGTGTTCTTCATGAAAGTTTTAGGTATATACCTCAACTATCTACTGATAAAATTTCAGGTAATTTAGACCTGCCTAGCTCAAGTTATGACTAAATGAACAAATACTGTTTATTTGGTCAGTTTGTACAGGGCAGACTGAGATTTTTCAAGTTTGGTCAATTTGTTCACTAGGTTTTAGTCACTTTTTGGGCATGCTTCCTAAACGAAAATTGTGTCATTTAGTGTCTATTTTCATTCCCAATTGGTCTCATACCAATTGGACTTGTAAATTTTCATTTTTGGTCCTTCAAAGGTAACTTGGTCATGCTGCCAGCAGCATGACCATACTCAATCCGAATTTGCATTTGATTCAAACACTCCTAACATACCTCATTAGGTCACAATTGACCATTTCTCTCCTTAAACTAGGTGAAAGACATCATTTACAAGTTTCTCACATTTTTGTCTCTAAACCCTAATGTCCAAAACCCTAATTCACACTAATTGTTGCATTTAACCAATTCAATGCTTTTAACTATAATCACTCAACTAATTGAGGTTCATATACTCATTCAAATCCATCAAACCATGCAAATCACACTCCCCATCATGCTGGCTGAAATTTCAGTTTAGTCCTCCACAAGTGTTTTTATTTCATTTCTTTAGTTTCTAAGCTCATTTAAATAACTAAACATGCATTTGATTAGATAATTGGAAGTTAGAAGACTAACCTTTCGTTGGAGGGTTTCTAGGCTTTCTCTTCAATTCTTTCTTCTTCTTTTTACTCTCTAATGCTTCCTCAACATGTAAAGAGAATTTTTTGTATTGGGACTTTGTGAATTTATGGAAGAAAGTAGGGAAATTCAAGCTTTCTTTCTCTTAACAATGGTGGAACAAGGTGAGTAAGGATGGAGAGAGAGGTGGGGCGGCAAGGATAATGAGGAAGATGACTTTGTTTCTTTCTTTTTCTATTTATGTCTTTTGTCTTTTGTCTTATGGAAGACTAAAAAATCTATTTAATAAAATTTATTAATTATAGGATTTATGGCATCATGCATGATGTCATGCATGATGTCATCTTCCTTCACTTTTTCATTTTCCTTTTTTTTTCTATTAGTTCTTTAATTTAATTCCCTACTCCAAAATTTTCTTTTCTTTTATTTTATTTGACAGTTAGGTCAGGAGTCAACTCTCGAGGTCAATTAACCAAATTGCCCCTCGCCGGTTCAACACGGTTTGCAATTAATTCAATATTTCTTCCGACTCTCTGACCTAATTATTTGACTAGCTTAACAGTTCTTTTTCATGATTTTCTCTTTTCCACTGTGTTCGTAATGGTCCTAAGGACCGCGGCATCACATTTTACGGTTCGAAATTTGAGTTTAAATTGACTTCGTAGTCCTTCCCGAAAAGGTCACCCATAGCTGTGACTCTCGGCTCGTTTAACTTCTTATGTTCTGTTTTTCTTGTTTATACTTAACTAATTGAACATTACTAATTATTTGTGTTTATAGCTTATCTAGTTGTCTTAAGTATGGTTCTAATCCCCTTAATTGTCTGGACTGACACCGGTCACCAGAACAATGAAATATACCAGGCTATGCAAATAGGGGTGTTACAATTCTCCCCCCCCCCCCCCCACCCCCCTTAAAATAAATTTCATCTCGAAATTTTTACCTGGTTTCAATCTCTAAACAACTATGGGTGCTGTCTCCTCATGTCCTCCTCTCGTTCCCAAGTAGCCTCCTGGCCCGAATGATGGTTCCACAACACTTTTACCAACGGTAACTGCTTGTTCCGTAGCTGCTTCACCTCATAAGCCAGAATCTCTATGGGTTCTTCTTCATATGTAAGGTCTGGATTTACTTTAATTTCCTCTATTGGTAGTACATGAGATGGGTCTGATCGATACCTCCTCAACATAGACACATGGAAGACATTATGTATTTTCTCCAACTCTGGAGGTAGTGCCAAACGATATGCCAAAGGACCCACTCTTTCCAGAACATCATATGGCCCAATGAAACGAGGACTCAGTTTTCCCTTTCTGCCGAATCTCATAATCCTCTTCCATGAGGAAACCTTGAGGAATACTTTCTCACCCACTGCATACTCAATATCCCTTCTCTTCAGATCAATGCAGGACTTCTGTCGGTCTGATGCAGTCTTAATTTGGTCTTTGATCACCCTAATCTTCTCCTCAGTTTGCTGAACAATTTCGGGTCCAATCATCTTTTTTTCACCCACGTCATCCCAACACAATGGGGTTCTACATTTTCTGCCATACAAAGCTTCATATGGAGGCATCACAATGCTTGATTGGTAGCTGTTGTTGTAAGTAAACTCAATCAAAAGCAAATATGTGTCCCAACTGCCCTCAAGTTCAATCACACAAGCCCGTAGCATGTCCTCCAAGATCTAAATTACCCTCTCGGTGGCCATGCATGCGTGGGTGGAATGCGATCGAAATTCAATCTAGTTCCTAGGGCTCTCTGAAGACTACCCCAAAATCTAGAAGTGAACCTAGGATCTCTGTTTGATACGATGGATACTAGCACTCCATGCAGTCTTACAATCTCATCAATGTACAACTTGGCCAATCTTTCTAAACTGTAGTCCATTCGGACTGGCAGAAAAATGAGCAAATTTGGTCAATCTGTCAATAATAACCCAAACTACATCATGACTCTTCTGTGTCCTCGAAAGTCCCATTACAAAATCCATCGTTATTCTCTCCCATTTCCACTCTGGTACTGGTGGTGGATGTAATAACCCAGCGGGTACTTGATGCTCTGCCTTTACTTGCTGACAAGTTAGGCATTTGGAAATAAACTCTGCCACATCTTTTTTCATACCCATCCACCAGTAATGTTCCTTTAGCCCTCTATACATTTTTGTGCCACCGGGGTGCATGGCAAAAGGAGACTCATGTGCTTCCTTCAAAATGATCTGCCTCAAATCAACATCATTAGGAATACACATTCTGCCCTGGTGTAGCAGTAGACCATCATCTCTGATTGAGAACTCTGGTTTCTTGCCCTGCCTGACTTCTTCCAATAGCTTCTAGGCAAATCCCACATCGGCAAAGCACGGAGATGGTTTTGGGTTCAAAAAGTAATGATATATAAAATAGGGGAACTAATCACTAGAGACGCCTTTTGGTGGAATGACCTAGAGAGTTGGAAGAACTCCAACGTTAAGCGTGCTCGCTTGAAAGAAATCCTAGGATGGGTGACCTCCTAGGAAGTTCTCCATTCCACCTATGGGACAAAACCATGAGGCTTATAGCCAAAGTGGACAATTCCTCTAGTGGTGGGAGCCCGATCGTTACAATTGCTATCAGAGCCGCTCGCGTGTCCTCTTGAGCGATGGTGGGGCAAACCTCAATGAGGACGCTGAGTCCCGAAAGGGGGGGAGAAAGGTCCCTTAGGCAAATCCCACATCGGCAAAGCACGGAGATGGTCTTGGGTTCAAAAAGTAATGATATATAAAATGGGGGAACTAATCACTAGAGGCGCCTTTTGGTGGAATGGCCTGGAGAGTTGGAAGAACTCCAGGGTTAAGCATGCTCGCTTGAGAGAAATCCTAGGATGGGTGACCTCTTGGAAAGTTCTCCATTCCACCTATGGGACAAAACCGTGAGGCTTATGGCCAAAGCAGACAATTCCTCTAATGGTGGGAGCCCGATCATTACAGTGTACCAGATGATGGGGAATTGAAAGCCAATATTCTAAAAGAGGCGCACATTAATGTTTATGCTATGCACCCAGGAAGTACAAAAATGTATCATGATCTGAAGCTTTATTATTGATTGCCTGGTATGAAGAAGGACATAGCTGACTATGTGACTAAATGCTTGACATGTCAGCAAGTCATGGCAGAACATCAAGTTCCATCGGGTTTGCTATAGCCCATACGCATACCTGAATGGAAATGGGACTGGTTCACCATGGATTTTGTAAGTGGTCTACCTCTCACCCAAAAGAAACATGATGCAGTATGGGTGATAGTAGATAGATTGACGAAGTTAACACACTTTCTACCAATTAGGACTGACAACTCACTAGAGAAGTTAGCAGAATTGTATATCAGTGAGATAGTTAGACTGCATGGAATCTCACTTTCCATCATATCTGATCGAGACCCAAGATTTACATCTAGATTTTAGAAGAAGTTGCATGAATCCTTGGGTACACAACTCCACTTTAGCACAACTCAACTTTAGCACAACTTTCCATCCTCAGACAGATGGGCATTCAGAAAGAGTAATCCAGGTAAACATTGAAATCAATTGAATTAATACAAATATTGAACTGAAATGATAATAATAACATGAAATATATGTTAGGTCCTCGAGGATATGCTGAGGAGTTGTGTCATCGAGTTTGAGGAAAGTTGGGATAGATATCTCCCACTGGCAGAATTTGCATATAATAATAGCTACCAAGCTAGCATCCAAATGGCCCCATATGAAGCATTGTATGGGAGGAAATGTAGAACCCCAGTTTGTTGGACTGAATTGGGCAAAGAAAAATTGGTAGGGCCAGACCTGGTGAAACAGACTGTGGAGAAAGTAAAGTTAATTAAAGTTAATCTAAAGGTTAACTCTGACAGATAGAAATCCTATGCCGACCTAAAGAGAAAAGAAATAGAATATGCAGTTGGCGACAAGGTGTTCCTCAAGGTTTCACCATGGAAAAAAGTACTGAGGTTTGGAAGAAAAGGTAAGTTAAACCCTAGGTTCATTGGCCCATATGAAGTCATTGAACGTGTAGGTCCAGTGGCCTACAGTTTAGATTTACCAGTAGAGCTGGACAAGATCCATAATGTGTTCCACGTATCTATGCTAAGAAGATACCGCTCAGATCCTTCACATGTCATCTCCATGGAAGAAATTGAAGTACAACCAAATTTGACATATGAAGAAGAACCCATACGGATCCTGGCTTGGGAAGTGGAGGAGTTTAGGTACAAGCAGATTCTACTGGTGAAAGTGCTTTGGAGGCACCACAACACCGAGGAGGCAACTTGGGAAAGTGAAGAGACGATGAGGCAACAGTTCCCTCTACTGTTTGCATCAGGTAATTTTCAAGGACAAAATTTAAATTAGAGGGGAAGAGTTGTAACACCCTCATTATAGCAATTTCCGTACATTCTACTGTTTTGGTGATCGATGTCGGTCTAGATAGTTAGAACGTCTAGAAAAATATTTAGACTAGAGTGAGGAGTCATAAATAATTCAAATACTAATAAGAAAAATTAAGGAAAAATTTTAGAAATAAAATACAACCAAGTTAAACGAGCCGGTGCTCTAGCGATGGGTAACCTAGTGGGAAGTTGTTGTTTTTACAGCTAGAAGCTCTAAACCCAGGGGAAAATTCATGAAATAATTTTTGGGACTCCAGAGAAGAGTCATTGAGGTTTCAATGGCATTAGAATGCCAAGAAAAGGCTTATAAAAATTTTTCAGTCGGTACAGATGATTTTGACTTAATAAGCCAAACAGAGGGCATTTTGGTTATTTCGTCTTCAGAGATGATTTTTGGCCAACTTGTCTAGTTAATTAAATAATTATTATGAAATAAAATCTGAATTAATATTGATGAAAAATTAATTAAAAATGAGTAAATAAAAAAGGAATGAAAAGAAAATGAAATATAACAAGTTAATTATTACATATGCCTAACATAAGCATGAAGTCATAAATAAACTATTTAAAATTTCTAACCAATTGGAATTAGACAAACACTTTTAAAGGGATAAAAACAAATTTATTTCAACAAAACTTAGAGTCATCTTCTTCCTCTCCTATTGTTGGCCGAAACCCATTTCCATAGCCACCCACCATTAAAGCTTCTTCAAGCCTTAGATCTCCATCATTTTCATCATATTTCCCTACCCTCTAAATACAAAAATTAATTATTTCACCTTGAGAAGAAGATTGACAGCAAAAAGAAAGGAAGAAAATGATGTTTTGAAGTCTTGGAAAGTGACTAAGTCAAGGTTATTGTCCAATTCCTTTTCTCTTTCCTTTAAATTTCTTGTTAGAATGATAAAGTGAACTAAGATATGTGAAATTTCATAAAAAAATAAACATGTTAAAGTGTCACCCCATTTTTGACAGCCAAGGAATTATGAGGGTTTTGATGATTTCTTTGGATTAAATGAGTATATAAGTTGCCCTTGATATGAACTTAACACTTAGCACATTGAATTGTAAGTTGATGGAAGAGTAGAGAAATTGAGAACTTAGGGTTTTGAGCAAATTGAGGTTTTGCCCCTATAATGGTGCAGGAACATTTTAATGGTCAATTAGTGACCATTTGGTAAGTTTTAAACTTAATATGAAGTGAATTGAAAGGGTAGGCTGCCTTGTGTGCTGCATTCTAGACTCTTGGAGTCTAGTGTGTTTGGAGAGCCTTAACTGAACTTGTGTAGCTCCAATTGGTGTAAGGGCAATTGGAGATGAAACTAGATACATAATTCCACAACTTTGGTGAAGGAACCCTGCCCAGAAAACCAACCTAAGTAGCCTTAAAAATTGACCTAATCCGGATGACCCATATGCTATCCCTAGAAAATGACCAAATAAACAGTGTTTATTCATTTGGTCATAACTCAGCGTAGATATGTCCACTTGACCTGAATTTGATATCAATGGAAAGCTTAGACAATTTAGGACAACTTTCATGAAGACTATAACTCTAAATTCTGACCAGAACTAAATGAAATTGTCCATCAAAGTCAGGATATCAAAATTGCCAGAATTGATTATGCCCAGAAATTCTGGAAAATTTACAATCTGGCCAGTTATGGTATTTAGGCCATAACTTGGGACACAAAACTCCAAATGGAGTGATTCAAAAAGTGAAATGTAACTAGACACAATAAAGAACAACTTTGATTTAGAACACTTGGCCAAAGTCTCACTGTAGAATGGCCTAATGGAACAGTGAACTCTAGCATCCAAAAACTGAAATTTTGATTTATTCTCTATTGGTTAGAAGTATGGATTGGCAACTAATGCCAACACTTTTGGGAATCAAAATGTGGTAAATTTATATGATTAGGACTCATGTAACTATTATGCATTGGAAAGTCAATAATTTGACCTAAATAGTAAAATGAATAGTAACTTTACATGTAAAACATGAAAATTCAATCAATAACTTTGTAATGTGCCCTAATACACCTAGTAAGATTGGTTTGGATAGGTTGGCATGTCAATAGGGTTCAATTAGCAGTACTGCACATGACATTATGCTATTCTGTGATTTTATGGCTTTTAGCCATTCTGATATTATGGTGATACTTGGCTTTGTGCCTAATAATTATTACAGCTCATTAGCTGTTCTATTGCACATCGAGAGACACATTGTGATCGATGATGTGACGGCCCGAGGTACTTGGTACCTAGTGCCAGTTTACCCGTTTATCTAGTCCAATCATCTAGTATAGGTTACTTGGGCAATTAAAAATGAAAGTTGATAAATTAAATGAAATAATTGATATAACAAGTACCAAATAAATAAACTACAAATAATTACCAAAAAATTGTCTACATGAGACATCAATATATACACTGCATATTTATTTCTTTTTAGCGCTTTTTATTTTATTATTGGCACCACTAAGCATTATTGCTTAGCATATTACTTTTTGCCACGCGTAGATTCTGGAGAGACTGACAGAGAGCCCAGTAGACCACAAACTGGGTGAGGCCGTTCACAGTTCTACATAGTATCCGTGTCACCTCATAAACTTTAGTGTATTGGTAGGACATTAGGTCCCATTTTGGTATTTTGTACTGTTTGTATTTTGTAATCAAACTTTTATTTGCACATGTATAGTTGAAAATCATGTAATATATATTTTGGTATTAATGCAAATATTTGTAATTTGTGTTTATAAATGAAAATTGAGTGTTTATTTATGATTTGTACATGATTATCATGTGAAATGAATGAATGACAAATAGAAGAATTTTTGAGAAATGGTTGAGAAATATTGAGATTATGTTGATATAATGGAGTTTGAGAATGATTGAAAATGTATTGGAAGTATTTTTCACAGGTTCCGAAGAACTGTTTTATAACATCCTCACTTTAGCTAGTCCGTACAGTCTACTGTTCCGGTGACCAGTGTCGGTCCGGACAGCTAGAACATCCAAAAAAATATTTAAACTAAAGTGAGGAACCATAATTAACTGAAATATTAATAAGAAAAATTTAGGCAAAATTTTAAAAATAAAATACAACCAAGTTAAATAAGCTGGTGCCCTAGCGATGGGTAACCTAGTGAAAAGTTGCGGTTCTCACAACTAGGAGCCCTAGACCCGAGGAAAAAATTATAAAATAATTTTTGGGACTCCAGAGAAGGGTCATTGAGGTTCTTATGGCATTAGAATGCCAAGAAAATACTTAAAAAAATTTTTCAATCGGTACAGACAATTTTGGCCCGTTAAGCCAAATGGAGGGCATTTTGGTTATTTCGTCTTCAGAGATGATTTTTGGCCAACTTGAAATAAATAATTTATATAATATAAAATATGATTAAATGTTGTTAAAAATTTAATTGAAATTAATTGGACAAGAAAAAGATGGAAAAATGAAAGAAATTGAAATTATAACATCATAATAATGTTATTAAAAGTCTCCAACCCAATCAAGTATTGACACATGGCACCAAGGTATTTAAAAAGACTTAATTGGCAGAAAAAGAAAGAAAAGAAGTCCAAAATTCGTGAACCACCATATGCTCTTCTTCTCTCCTTCCTTGCCACCCCCTTTGCCCTCCATAACCAAGCTTTACCAAGCTTTATTTCTTGGGTTTCCATCCATTAAAACCTAAATTTCCCAACACAAAAAATTATTCTATCATCTTGGTGATCCTTTTGGGAGAAAAAAGAATAGGAAAACAAGAGTTTTAGCAAGTGAAAAAATCTCACTCCTTTGAGGTTAGTGACCTAACCATGAATTTTACTTTAAATTCATGATAAGGACTTTGAATGAGTGTAAATTACAAAGAAAAAAATTGTTGAATACCATTTGTATGTAAACTCTATATTTTTGGTAGCCATGGTTAGGGTTTGATTGTGTTGAGTTTAATGAAATTAAAAGACTATCATGGCTGCCAATAATATGTATTTACTAAGTGGATTGATGAAATGAAGTGAAAATGCATGTGTGTTAATGTTTGAGTTAGGGTTTGGAGTGCAAAAATGGGATTTTGGCCATGTGATGATGACAATAGGTTTTAATGGTCAATTAGTGACCATTTAGTTCTATTTAAATAAAAAATGAAGTGTGTTGAGTGATGGGATTTGGATTGGTGTGGCTGCCATTAGAGTGACCTACAGAATTGGAGTGACCTGCAGAATTAAACTTGAGTCCAGTAGATTTGGGTAGCCATAACATGAATTGTAGAGGTTCAATTGGTGCAAGGCTAATTGGACATGAAACTAGACACATAATGGCACAACTTTGGTGAAGAAACCAGCCCATTAAACCAAACCAAGTGGACCAGAAGCTTGCCCAAATCCGGGTGACCTGCAGTCTATTTCTGAAGAATGACCAAATGAACAGTGTTTGTTCATTTGGCCATAACTAAATGTAGAAAGGTCCAATTGACCTTAAATTTTACCAGAAATAAGCTGAGATATAGAACAACAACTTTCATGAAGGAACCTAACCCAAATTATGACCAGAACCTATCCAACAAGTGAGTTGCAATCACTGTTCACTGCACTATAGATATGGTCAGTCTAGAAAAATTTTAATCCGGCCAGTTGTGGTTTTTGGACCATAACTTGAGCTACAAAACTCCAAATGGAGTGATTCAAAAAAGGAAATTCAACTAGACAAAATAAGGAACAATTTTTGTGTTGATTATTTTGCCAAATTCCTACTGCAAAAATGACTAATGGAATAGTAAAAATGAGGCATAAAAACTAAAAATTCTGCTTAATTAACATTAAGCTTAGAAATGGTATTGGCAACCAATACCAAAAACTTTTGAATGCAAAATGTGGTATGTTGGGAGTATTAAAACCAATGTACCTATTGTCTATGCAAAATTCAACATTTTGGTTGACTAATGAAGTGAATAGTAACACCAAAACTTGAAATTCAAAAATTGTAAAACTCAAAAGTGTAAAATGCCCTAGTATACCTAACAAGATTGGTTTGGATAGCTTGTCATGCCAATAGGGTTCTGTTATCAGTACTGCATATGGCTTCATGCCATTCTGTGTTTCATGGCTTTTCCATGCCATTCTGTGAAATAATAGCATTTAGCTATGTTATTTGAGTTGATATACTTGGGTTTTAACCCTGATCGTTATTACGGCTTATTAGCTGTTCTGTTGCACACCGGGAGACACAATGTGACCGATGGTGTGATGGTCCGAGGTACTTAGTACCCAGTGCCAGTTTACCCATTTATCTAGTCCATTCAACTAGTATGGGTTACTCGGGCAATGATAATAAACCTTACCAAAGTTTAATCAAATAATAATAAAATTAATATAAGAAGTTAAGTCTACCAAAAATGTAAACACACATTCTGTATATTCGTTTCACTTTATGTTATTTTATATTATTTTATATTGTCACCACTAAGCAGAATTGCTTAGCGCATCACTTTTGCCACGCGCAGTCTTCGAGACCTAGTGGGAGCCCAGCAGACATCAGACGGGGTGAGCCTTCAGAGCTGCATCCAGGGTCCAGAGTCACCTCACATCTGCACTGCATATGGTAAGACATTAGGACTATAGGTGGCCCTTTTGTATTTTTGCATTTTGTATTAGGTTGGATTGTAACTATAAACTCCTATAATTATATATTAATGTAAATATATGAAATTTCATATTATTGAGATTTTCTGCATAATGTATGTTGATAAATGAAATGTTGAGAATTATTTGTGAATATGCTTCAAGTGATGAAGTGAACAGAAAAGTTTTGAAAATAGTATTGTGATTTTGAGATTGACTTGAATGTGTATAATGGAGTTTGGATTTGGAAATTATTTTGGAAGTGTTTTTAAACAGGTTCAGAAGAACTATTTTTTTCAATTTACAGCCGGCACTCTGTCGGATTTTCTATAAAATTGCGGATAAATTCAGATTTATCAAAATTGAAAAATAAGTGAATTACAAAGGGATAAATTGCAATAGAAACATAAATTGGTGCTCCGGCACACTTAGTGACATAACTTGCTCGGCTACATTGTAGACAGGTAAGGGGTGTCACATTTAGTTGTATTAGAGCATCGGTTTAGGCGTTTCTGGGCCTAGATAGAGTGCATACCATTGTATTGCATTTGTAAGTGTTGAGGTGACGCTAATGTAGATCTGTTTATTTTTTTTTATTTTGAATAGGATATGGATCCTGCTTCGCAAAGATCAGTTGAGGAAGAGGTGGAGAGTCGTGCTCCACCAAGGGCTGAATTTGGGGGCAGGGTAGAATTTGCTCCACCAGCAGCTGAGGCACCTGCCCAACCTCAGTTTGCACTATTTCAACAAATGACTGAGTTTTATCGGCAAATGATGGGGGCAATTCCACCACCACAACCACAGCCACAACCTCCACCAGCACCACAGAAATCTCATCTGGAGAAATTAAGAAAGCATGGGGCTGTGGATTTCTTTGGGAAGAGGGAGGATGATCCCATGGCCGCAGAAAACTAGTTGGATAGAACCATCAGAGTGCCGAAATAGCTAAATTGCACCCCTGAGCAGAACCTGGTGGGTGCTGTGTCCCTACTTTAGGATGATGCATATCAGTGGTGGGACACAGTAACCAGTGAGGTGCAACCTGAACGGATCACCTGGGAATTCTTCCTCACCGAGTTCAGGAAGAAATATATTAGCAAAGTGTATTTAGAAGAGCGAAGAAGGGAATTTATCAGTTTGAGACAGAGACAGTTGTCAGTGGCTGAGTATGAGCGTTAGTTTGTCAGACTGAGCCGGTATGGGAGGGAGATAGTCCCTACAGAGGCAGAGAGGTGCAGACGGTTTGAAGAAGGGCTCAATGACAACATCAAAGTCATGATCACAACACTAGAGATCATGGATTTTTCTAAACTAGTAGATGCAGCATCAAAAGGGGAAAAGGTCAGAATCAATGAACAAAATAGAAGGGAAAGACAGCAGAAGAGCGGTCCGGGTCAGTCCAGTACATTTTCTGCTCCCAGTAAGAAGAGTAAGGGTCCTCCTGCTCAGAGTTCAGGACCACCACAGGGTCAAGGTCAGTCTCAGGAGCCCAGACCACAGTTCACACCTAGGAGAGGCTAGTCCACACTATCAATGGGCAGCTCTCCAGGGACGGTGTTTAGGGGACCAGCCCCTGCATCTTCTGCTTGTCAGTACTGTCAGAAGTGGCATAAGGGAGAATGTTGGCGAGTGACCGGTGCATGCTTACGGTGTGGATCGACAGAACACTAGATCAAGAATTGTCCGAAGAGGACTACTACTGTTGCTCCAACGCAAACTGACAGACCTGCTCCTGCACCACAAAGGGGTAGGAATCCCGGTAAACCTGAGGCAGCTGGTCCATCACTGAGGCCTGTATTTGAGTCAGCTGAGAGGCCAGACACTAGAATACCAGCCAGGGCCTATGCCATCAGAGCTCAGGAGGAGCAAGATGCCCCGGATGTCATCAGGGGTATGTTTTCCCTCTACAACACTTCTGTGCATGCATTAGTGGATCCAAGATTCACTCATTCCTACATTTGCATCAAACTACCCGTAGAGAGGGGAGTTCCGGTAGAGGAGTGTGATCAAGACATTCTGGTCACAAACCCACTAGGCCACAATGTGGTAGTGAATAAGGTGTATAAAGGTTGCCCGTTGAGGATTCAGGGGTATGAATTATTGGCAGACCTAATTGAGTTGCCCTTCCACGAGTTTGACGTGATTTTGGGTATGGACTGGTTGTCACGTCATCAAGCAATAGTTGATTGCAAATTGAAGAGGATTTCTCTGAAAACTTTTGAGGGTAATGAGATCACTATTATGGGTGAAAGGACAGATTTCCTGTCCAATGTTATCTCAGCCACAGTTGCAAGAAGATTGATGAGAAAAGGTTGTGAAGCTTACCTAGCACACGTGGTTGATACTAGGCAAGCTAAGCCAAACCTGTGTAATATACCCACAGTAAGAGACTTCCCAGATGTATTTCCTGAAGAGTTGCCTGGTTTACCACCAGAAAAGGAAGTCGAGTTTGCTATTGAGGTAATGCCGGGTACAGCACCCATTTCCATTGCTCCTTATAGGATGGCACCCACTGAATTGAGGGAGTTGAAAACTCAATTCCAAGAGTTACTTGATAAGGGGTTCATGCACCCCAGTGTGTCACCATGGGGAGCTCCGGTGCTGTTTGTGAAAAAGAAGGATGGAACCTTGAGATTGTGTATTGATTACCGGCAGTTGAACAAAGTAACTGTGAAGAACAAATATCCATTGCCTAGAATCGATAATCTATTTGATCAGTTAAAGGGAGCCGGTGTATTTTCAAAAAATGATCTCAGATCAGGGTATCATCAGTTGAGGGTAAAAGATGTAGATGTGTCAAAAACTGCATTCAGAACCCGATATGGACACTATGAATATTTAGTGATGCCGTTTGGTTTGACAAATGCACTAGCAGCATTTATGGACCTTATGAACCGTATCTTCCATCCATACTTAGATCGGTTTGTAGTGGTCTTCATTGATGATATTCTAGTGTATTCCAAGACCAGGGAAGAACATGATGAACATTTGAGGATTGTTCTACAAACCCTGCGAGAAAAGAAGCTGTATGCTAAGCTGTCCAAGTGTGACTTCTGGATGAGTGAAATCTCTTTCCTTGGACACATAGTATCAGCTGAGAGGATTAGAGTGGATCCCAAAAAGATAGAAGCAGTGATGGAATGGAAGTCTCTCAGAAATACAACTGAGGTCAGAAGTTTCTTGGGGCTAGCTGGGTATTACAGAAGATTTATGAAGGGGTTCTCTCTTATAGCTGCTCCAATGACCAAGTTGTTGCACAAGAATGTGAAATTTGGCTGGAACGATAAGTGCCATGTAACACCCCAAAGTTCGGTAGTGCGTTCTACTGCTCCGGTGACCAGTGTTGTCCGGACAGCTAGGATGCCTAGAACTACACTTCAATATGAGTGGGGAGACATAAAATAATGAAATACAAGAAAAGAAAATACAAGAAAAACAAAGGAAAAACAATAGCAAAGAAATGTGATCAAGTTAAGCGTAGGAAACCTAGCGATGGGTGATCATGAGAAGTCACGGCGTGGACCGTTGACTAGCCCTGGACTGCGGGGAACCCTGGAATACATTTTTAGGACTTAAATAGAACCTTATTGAAGAATAAATATCATAAGAAATATCAAAGAAAAATTAAATAAATAGTACAAAGAAAAGTGAGAAATCGAAAAACAGACAAAACCAGTATACTGAAAAATCGAACGTAATTCTGAACAGGGCATTATGGTCATTTGACATCCCGAATTGTCTTTTGACCTAAATGTCCATTAAAAATAAATAATATTACACTTAGAAAATAAAATGAAAAATTAGTTTAGTGGTACCTAAAGTAAATAGCTAAAATCATGGGTTAAATGTGGAATAAGTGGGAGTTAAGTTTATAAAATGATTAAATTTGTGAGTGGACCACTAATGCATAAATTAAATACATAATAGGGCAGCTGTAACTCCACTAAATCAGCAGAAATAGTCATCTTCTCCAAAACAACCAAAGATGCGAATTGAGAGGAAATGAAAAACACCATGGCCATTTTTCATGCAAGCTCTCTTAACCTCCCATTTTCAACTCCAATCCTTTAAGTTCCTTCACAAAAAATGGTCTACACATCACAAGGAAGATATTGATACCAATTTTGAGAAGTTTGGTGAAGGTTTAGCAAGTTACAATTAAAGGTAAGTTTGCATTTTTGAGAATTTCCTTGTTAAACTTTATGTTTATGTTATGGGTGTTAGTTTTGTGAAGGAAATTTTGAAGTTTAAATAGTTATTGAGATAGCCATTTTTGGGCAGCCATGGGGTCACACATTTGATGATTTATTATGCATATAATTGATGAGAAATAATGTTGATCATGATGATTTAATAACCTAGTGAATTACTTCATATTTATATGGTGATTTTTGGCACTTGGATAAGAATTGATGAATTGTAGGACAATTTGGTGTTGAAGAAGATTTTCGGCAGCTTGGGGACACTTGAATAAATGTATGTATTCATGGAAGTGTTGGCAGAATATTGACATAGAAGGATTGATGAATATGTATATGAACTTGTTGTGTAAAGAGTATGTAAAAACTAGTAATGTTATGTGTATGTGTAATTGTGTTTGGACTTTGGGAATTAGAGTTATATTTGGTGTATTGAAGATAATTGTAATCTGCCCAAAGTGATGATAATGTAAAGTGGGATGTGGTTTTGGTAATGTACCAAAACAGATTTGGTAGGGAAGTAAACATATTGCAAGGTAAATGTGTGTAATTGATGTGTGTTAAGCAAAGTAACTAAGGGCAGTGTACATTTTAGCCAATAAGTTTAAATGTGTAACCTCAATTGGTATGAGACCAATTGGAGGTGAAACTAGGCACAAAATGTGCCAACTTTCATTGAGAAATCATACCAAAATTCTGTTTGCAAGGTGACCTAAGAAAATGACCAATTCGGATTAGGTACAATTAGGACCTGAAAAATGACCAATTGGGCAGCAGTGAGTGTTTAGGCCATAACTCACTCAAAACAGGTCCAATTGACCTGAAATTTTAACCATGAATAGTTAAGACCCATACCTACAAGTCTTATGAAGACACCAAAAACCAGAAATGACCATAAGCAAGTCAAAAAACTTGCACAAGTTCGGGTCCAAAAACTGGCCGAACCAGAGTTGACCAAATTGACCTAAAATTGACCTAATTTGATACCAATTGACCAGCAATAGTATAATGACCATAACTTGGTCTACTTAACTCGGATTGACCTAAAATTTTGCCCTGCGTGCAATAAGACATAGATCTACAAGTTTGTAGTTTTGACCGAAACCCGAAAACCGAGGGAACTAGGTCGCCCGGCTAGGTCAAACTAGTATCCCGAAATCCAGCAATTTGCAATGAAATGCAAGAAAACGCAATATACATAGAATTGAGTTTGGTAACACGTACCAATCCTAAAACATTATCGAATGTGACATATTAAGGACACTAAAACCTAATTTACCTAAAACGCATCGAGGGTCGGTATATTAGGTGATTAAGCAAATAAAGGTATTTAGTGAATTGTTTATCGAACATTATCGTTAGAGGCAAATTAATTTAGCACTGAAACACTTCAAATTGTGTTTCTCAGTTAACAAGGACTCAGCAAAAGGGAAAGAAATACTGAGTCAAGACCAGGAGACAAATATCAGAGGTTTGTGCACAACAACTATTCTTTTGAATTATTTTCAATTGAAATAAATATTGACTATTTGTATATTATTAATTTAAATTGTGGAAATGTATTTGAATGAATATTTATTGCTTGAAAAGCATTGTAAATGATTTGAAACTGTGAGAAATTGTTTGAATGACATTGATGGATACTTATTGATTTAAAAGCATTGGAAATGGTTTGAAACCACAGCTATCATGTATATTGATTGTATTCCTCATTAGCTTGTCTAGTGGAATGAATTGAATTCCCTCTCTGGCTGAAGTGTTGAGGTGTGTGCCTGTTGAGGACGAATTGGATGAGTACTCATATTTTTGCTAGCTAGCCATGTTATTCCTCATTAGTCATCGACTTTTGGGATGAATTGAATACCTCATTAGCCATCGGCTTTTGGGACGAATTGAACTATGGATCATGATTAAGGTGTGTGTGATTTATTGATATGTATTGTGAAATTGTGAAATTGATTTAAACTCTCATTGACATATACTGTCTATTGAATTCAACCATGATCTGACTTATTGAAAATTATTGTGATATTGATAAATGGAGTTTAAATTCTTATTGACAATTACTGTCTTGAAATTTACTATGGTTTTAAGTATCCACTATTTACATGACTTATGAATGGTGATTTAAATTGTCTTTGGTTAAAAGTTGTGCACCACTGAGACATTGTCTCAAATGATAGCTTTATTCTTTGTCGCAGTAGAGACAGACAGAGGCGTGACTAGATTTGCATATACCTCTAGCAAGAGATTTTTTTGGGTATAGTGAGTATACCACATTTGGCATTTTGTACTGTAATGTATGACACTGTATGTACATTTTGTTTTTGGTTTTGAGCAGTTGTAAATTCAAATTGTACCTTGAAGTTGTAAATTAATTATGAATTATTTGACTTGTAAAAATTGTATTATATTTCCTTATCTCAGACTTTGAAAAATTTCTATGGAATTGAGTTGATAAATTATTGTGTTGAGAAATGTATTGGAGTTGAGATTTGGAAAATTATTGAAGTGTCTTTTTACAGGTTTTCTGAAGAACTGTTTTGTCCAAAATACAGATGGCACTCTGCCAAAATTTTTACAGAAATTCCAAATAAACCAAATGAGTTAGTTATTTCACTTCAATTCACCAAAGCCTTTAACACCTGTAAATAGTGCTCACCACTATAAAAGAAGTAAGAAAAGTTTTTAAAATCCCTTGTAGTGTATTTAATGGGTTATCAGTAGACGATGTTGGTAATTCATTAGGTATACTACGGGATCATGTTATGCCATACAGAGGGGTAGGGTGTGACATGTTTTGGTGGTATCAGAGCAAAGTTTTTAAATTCCGTTTTCACCTGTTATTTGAATGTTCTTTTTGCATAGTACAACTGCTCAATATCATTGTCTGATACATACAAGACATTCTGAGATAAATATGCACTAACGAGAGTGAATATTTTTGTGTTATTGTTCAGGAAAGCTAAGATCCTCGCATTGAATATGGAAGAGGGTGATCGTTCAGTCGATCAATCTATTGAGGCTGAGGTGCAAGGGGATGCCCCAGGCCTACAAAATGTTAGTGGTTCAAAGACACCGGCCCTGCGATCTGCGATTCCTGCTCAGTTCGCTCAGCAGATGGCTGCAATGTTCCAACAAATGGCTGGCAATGTGCCTACTCAAGTCCCAATACAGACACCAGTGGTACAACCACAATCTCTGACTAGGCAGTATGATAAATTGATGAAGTATGGGGCTACAAAGTTTAAGGGGACAGTAAATCCTCTAGAAGCGAAACAATGGTTAGAGAGGATGGATAGGGTGTTCAAGAAGCTACATTGTACATAAGAGCTTAGATTTGAATACTCAGTGTCCTTACTATAGGGGGATGCTTATGACTGGTGGAAAACCATTCCCCCACGATGCAGTAGAACTGCGGTGCTAACATGGAATGACTTCCTCGAGAATTCGGGCATAAATATATCCACGATGCTTATGTAGACCGGAAGCGCAAGAGTTCCTAAGTTTGAAAGCAGGGAGCAGATCGGTGGTGAGTATGAAAGAGAATTTTCCACTTTGAGCCATTATGCAGTAAGTTTGCTTGCTACCAGCAGGGAAAGATGCAAGAGGTTTGAAACTGGCTTGAAGCCCAGTATCAGAGTACAAGTGATCGGCTTCAAACACACTAACTTCTCTGAACTTGTTTCTCAAGCCCTAGAGTTGGAAAGAGTTGAGTTTGAGACTGCTCCAGAGAAAAAGAGATCAGAGAAGACAGAGAAAGAGGGAAAATCAGTAGAACAGAGTTCCAGTGGTCATACTGGAAAGAGGAAAAACTATGGGGGACATGGCAGAGGTGGCAAGAAATGCAGTAGGGGAAGATATTCAGACAGAGACCTCCCTATCCAGTCGTGAGTAACAGAGGTTCCTATCCTCCCCGCCAATGTGAAACTTGTGGAAAGAATCATGGTGGAATTTGCTACAAGGCTATTGGAGCCTGTTATAACTGTGGAGGCACAGGACACTTTGCCAAGGACTGCACCAGTAGTCGCAGAGTTGGACCACCTCCTACTACTGCAGAAGGGTCGATTCGAGCCACATCACGAAGCTCACAACCACCTAGCAGAGGTAGAGGCGGGGTAGAGGTAACCAGTGACCAAGGCACGATAAAACATTGAGCAAGATAGTGCTCCGATCGAGTCTATGCCATGAGACAGAGAGAAGAGGCGGAGACATCGATGTTGTGGCTGGTACCTTCTCAACTTTTAACCAGAATGTGTTTGTGTTATTTGATCCGGGTTCTACCCATTCTTATGTGAGTGCTAGCATCATTGATTGCATTGCTGTTCCATGTACAAGAATGGACTTTGAGGTGCTAGTAACAAGTCCGATAGGACAGGAAGTCAGGGTTAATAGGATGTATAGAGATTGTCCTTTGGTGATCCAAGGACACACTTTTCTGTCCGATCTCATTGAAATGCCCTTCAGAGATTATGATATCATCTTGGGCATGGATTGGTTAGCTAGGCATCATGCCATGATTGATCAGTAGGTCAAGACATCACTTTTGGCCTTCCTCAGTACAATGATGTGGTAATACATGGGGAAAGACAGTTATTGCCATCAAACCTCATTTCGGCTGCACTAGCCAGAAAAATGATAAGAAAGGGGTGTGAAGCATACTTGGCACATGTGGTAGACACCCAAGTGGGGAGTCCAGCATTGAAGGACATCCCTACAGTATATGACTTTCCAGATGTGTTTCCTAATGAATTGCCAGGATTACCTCCGAGAAGAAGTGCGTTTGAAATTAATGTTATGCACAGTGTGGATCCAATCTCCATAACGCCATACAGAATGGCACCAGCAGAGTTGAAGGAGTTGAAGATACAATTGCAAGAATTACTTGAAAAGGGCTTCATCCGCCCTAGTGTGTCACCTTGGGGAGCACCAGTGTTGTTTGTTAAGAAGAAGGATGGTACTCTCCGCTTATGCATTGACTACCGGCAGTTGAATAAGGTGACAATAAAGAACAGATATCCTTTGCCTCGCATTAATGATCTGTTTGATCAATTGAAGGGTGCAGCTGTATTCTCCAAAATTGATTTGCGATCTGGTTATTATCAGTTGAAGGTGCAAGAGCAGAGTATTCCAAAAACTGCTTTCAGAACTCGATATGGCCACTATGAGTTTCTAGTAATGCCATTCGGGTTAACAAATGCTCCAGCTGCTTTCATGGATCTGATGAACACTATCTTCAGACCATATCTTGATCAATTTGTGGTGGTGTTTATTGATGACATTTTGATATATTCAAGGAATGCAGAGGAGCATGACAGACATCTGCGGATTGTACTGCAGACTTTAAGGAGAAAGCGATTATACGCCAAATTGTCGAAGTGTGAATTTTGGCTGAAAGAAATCTCCTTTTTGGGACATGTTGTGTCAGCTGAAGGGATCAAGGTAGATTCCAGCAAGGTAGAAGCTATCCTTAATTGGAAGCCGCCCAGGAACATCATAGAAATTCGCAGTTTTCTGGGTTTAGCTGGATATTACCATCGGTTTGTGAAGGGGTTTTCTATGTTATCTTCTCTACTGACCAAACTGCTTCGGAAAGATGTAAAATTTTAGTGGACAGACAAATGTCAGCAGAGTTTTGATGAGTTGAAGAGGTGCTTAATCAAGCTCAGTTCTCACTTTACCTACTCGGGTAAAGAATACACGATTTATAGTGATGCTTCTCACAATGGGTTAGGCGTGTCTTGATGCAAGATCGAATGTCATTGCTTGTGCATCACGCCAGTGAAACCGCATGAGAGGAATTACCCAACACATGATCCGAGTTAGCGGCTATTGTTTTTGCTCAAGATCCGAGACACTATTTGTATGGGGAGAAATGCTACATTTTCACAGATCACAAGAGCTTGAAGTACTTAGGTACCCAGAAGGAATTGAATTTGAGGCAGAGGAGATGGTTAGAACTCATTAAAGACTATGATTGCTTAATAGACTATCAGCCAGGGAAAGCAAATGTGGTGGCTGACGCCTTAAGTCGCAAGACTATGGCAAGTCTCAGAGTTTCTCCTTTGTCCATGGTATATGAGTTGAAAGCACAGCATGCCAGTTTAGAGATTGATGATGAGGGACAGACAGTAGTTACATGGCATGTACAGCCAGTGTTGATTGATCAGATCAGAATGGCTGCTCAGAGTGATGAAAAATATCAGAAGCTACTGAAAGAAGTCCAGCAGGGCAAGAAACCTAAATTCTCTGTGAGAGAGGATGGTTTATTGCTACATCAGGGTAGAATGTGCGTTCCTAGTGTTGTGGAATTGAGACAAATCATTTTGAAGGAAGCACATGAATCTCCTTTTGCTATGCACCCTGGTGTAACTAAAATGTACAGAGGGCTGAAAGAACATTACTGGTGGATGGGCATGAAAAGAGATATAGTTGAATTCGTTTCCAAATGCCTAACTTGTCAGCAAGTAAAGGCAGAACATCAAGTTCCAGCTGGTTTGTTACATCCTTTGTCGATGCAGTGGAAATGGGAGCGAATAACTATGGATTTTGTTACAGGACTTCCAAAGACACGAGTAGTCATGATGCGGTATGGGTTATAGTTGATGATTGACCAAGTCTGCTCACTTTTTGCGATTCGGATGGACTATAGCACGGAAAGATTGGCGGTGTACATATATGAGATTGTAAAATTGCATGGAGTGCGGTATCAATTGTGTCTAACAGAGATCCTAGGTTCACTTCTAGATTAGGGTAGTCTTGAGAGAGCCCTAGGAACTAGGCGAACTTCAAGACCTGACATTCCACCCAGACGGATGGCGATCGAGAGGGTTATTCAGATATTGGAGGATATGCTACGGGCTTGTGTGATTGAATTTGAAGGTAGTTGGGATACACACTTGCCTTTGATTGAGTTTGCTTATAACAACAGCTACCAATCAAGCATTGGGATGCCTCCATATGAAGCATTGTATGGCAGGAAGTGCAGAACTCCTTTATGTTGGGATGAAGTAGGTGAAAGGAAGATGATTGGTCCAGAAATTGTCTAGCAGACAGAGGAAAAGATCAGAGTGATCAGAGATAGACTCAAAGCTGCATCGGACCGTCAAAAGTCCTATGTTGATATGAAAAGAAGAGATATTGAGTACGCAGTGGGTGATAAGGTATTCCTCAAAGTTTCTCCTTGGAAGAGAATTATGAGATTTGGCGAGAAAGAAGCGAGTCCTCGTTTCATCGGACCATATGAAGTTCTGGAAAGAGTGGGTCCTTTGGCATATCGGTTGGCATTACCTCCAGAGCTAGCAAGGATACACAGTGTCTTCCATGTGTCCATGTTAAGGAGGTACAGATCAGACCCATCTCATGTACTGTCAGTTGAAGAGATTGAAGTAAATCCAGACCTTTCATATGAGGAAGAACCCATAAAAATTCTGGCATATGAGGTGAAGCAGCTGAGGAACAAACAGATACACCTGGTTAAAGTGCTGTGGAACCATCATTCAGGCCAGGAAGCTACTTGGGAACGTGAAGAGGATATGAGGAGACAACACCCACAGCTGTTCAGAGACTAATGCCAGGTAAAATTTCGAGACGAAATTTATTTTAAGGGGGAGAGAATTGTAACACCCCAAAGTTCGGTAGTTCGTTCTACTGCTCCGGTGACCAGTGTTGTCCGGACAGCTAGGATGCCTAGAACTACACTTCAATATGAGTGGGGAGACATAAAATAATGAAATACAAGAAAAACAAAGGAAAAACAATAGCAAAGAAATGTGATCAAGTTAAGCGAGCCGGGAAACCTAGCAATGGGTGACCGCACCGGGAAGTCACGGCGTGGACCGTTGACTAGCCCTGGACTGCGGGAAACCCTGGAATACATTTTTAGGACTTAAATAGAACCTTATTGAAGAATAAATATCATAAGAAATATCAAAGAAAAATTAAATAAATAGTACAAAGAAAAGTGAGAAATCGAAAAACAGACAAAACCCAGTATCTGAAAAATCGAACGTGAACGAATGGGCATTATGGTCATTTGACATCCCGAATTGTCTTTTGACCTAAATGTCCATTAAAAATAAATAATATTACACTTAGAAAATAAAATGAAAAATTAGTTTAGTGGTACCTAAAGTAAATAGCTAAAATCATGGGTTAAATGTGGAATAAGTGGGAGTTAAGTTTATAAAATGATTAAATTTGTGAGTGGACCACTAATGCATAAATTAAATACATAATAGGGCAGCTGTAACTCCACTAAATCAGCAGAAATAGTCATCTTCTCCAAAACAACCAAAGTTGCCGAATTGAGAGGAAATGAAAAACACCATGGCCATTTTTCATGCAAGCTCTCTTAACCTCCCATTTTCAACTCCAATCCTTTAAGTTCCTTCACAAAAAATGGTCTACACATCACAAGGAAGATATTGATACCAATTTTGAGAAGTTTGGTGAAGGTTTAGCAAGTTACAATTAAAGGTAAGTTTGCATTTTTGAGAATTTCCTTGTTAAACTTTATGTTTATGTTATGGGTGTTAGTTTTGTGAAGGAAATTTTGAAGTTTAAATAGTTATTGAGATAGCCATTTTTGGGCAGCCATGGGGTCACACATTTGATGATTTATTATGCATATAATTGATGAGAAATAATGTTGATCATGATGATTTAATAACCTAGTGAATTACTTCATATTTATATGGTGATTTTTGGCACTTGGATGAGAATTGATGAATTGTAGGACAATTTGGTGTTGAAGAAGATTTTCGGCAGCTTGGGGACACTTGAATAAATGTATGTATTCATGGAAGTGTTGGCAGAATATTGACATAGAAGGATTGATGGATATGTATATGAACTTGTTGTGTAAAGAGTATGTAAAAACTAGTAATGTTATGTGTATGTGTAATTGTGTTTGGACTTTGGGAATTAGAGTTATATTTGGTGTATTGAAGATAATTGTAATCTGCCCAAAGTGATGATAATGTAAAGTGGGATGTGGTTTTGGTAATGTACCAAAACAGATTTGGTAGGGAAGTAAACATATTGCAAGGTAAATGTGTGTAATTGATGTGTGTTAAGCAAAGTAACTAAGGGCAGTGTACATTTTAGCCAATAAGTTTAAATGTGTAACCTCAATTGGTATGAGACCAATTGGAGGTGAAACTAGGCACAAAATGTGCCAACTTTCATTGAGAAAGCATACCAAAATTCTGCTTGCAAGGTGACCTAAGAAAATGACCAATTCGGATTAGGTACAATTAGGACCTGAAAAATGACCAATTGGGCAGCAGTGAGTGTTTAGGCCATAACTCACTCAAAACAGGTCCAATTGACCTGAAATTTTAACCATGAATAGTTAAGACCCATACCTACAAGTCTTATGAAGACACCAAAACCCAGAAATGACCATAAGCAAGTCAAAAAACTTGCACAAGTTCGGGTCCAAAAACTGGCCGAACCAGAGTTGACCAAATTGACCTAAAATTGACCTAATTTGATACCAATTGACCAGCAATAGTATAATGACCATAACTTGGTCTACTTAACTCGGATTGACCTAAAATTTTGCCCTGCGTGCAATAAGACATAGATCTACAAGTTTGTAGTTTTGACCGAAACCCGAAAACCGAGGGAACTAGGTCGCCCGGCTAGGTCAAACTAGTATCCCGAAATCCAGCAATTTGCAATGAAATGCAAGAAAACGCAATATACATAGAATTGAGTTTGGTAACACGTACCAATCCTAAAACATTATCGAATGTGACATATTAAGGACACTAAAACCTAATTTACCTAAAACGCATCGAGGGTCGGTATATTAGGTGATTAAGCAAATAAAGGTATTTAGTGAATTGTTTATCGAACATTATCGTTAGAGGCAAATTAATTTAGCACTGAAACACTTCAAATTGTGTTTCTCAGTTAACAAGGACTCAACAAAAGGGAAAGAAATACTGAGTCAAGACCAGGAGACAAATATCAGAGGTTTGTGCACAACAACTATTCTTTTGAATTATTTTCAATTGAAATAAATATTGACTATTTGTATATTATTGATTTAAATTGTGGAAATGTATTTGAATGAATATTTATTGCTTGAAAAGCATTGTAAATGATTTGAAACTGTGAGAAATTGTTTGAATGACATTGATGGATACTTATTGATTTAAAAGCATTGGAAATGGTTTGAAACCACAGCTATCATGTATATTGATTGTATTCCTCATTAGCTTGTCTAGTGGGATGAATTGAATTCCCTCTCTGGCTGAAGTGTTGAGGTGTGTGCCTGTTGAGGACGAATTGGATGAGTACTCATATTTTTGCTAGCTAGCCATTTTATTCCTCATTAGTCATCGACTTTTGGGATGAATTGAATACCTCATTAGCCATCGGCTTTTGGGACGAATTGAACTATGGATCATGATTAAGCTGTGTGTGATTTATTGATATGTATTGTGAAATTGTGAAATTGATTTAAACTCTCATTGACATATACTGTCTATTGAATTCAACCATGATCTGACTTATTGAAAATTATTGTGATATTGATAAATGGAGTTTAAATTCTTATTGACAATTACTGTCTTGAAATTTACTATGGTTTTAAGTATCCACTATTTACATGACTTATGAATGGTGATTTAAATTGTCTTTGGTTAAAAGTTGTGCACCACTGAGACATTGTCTCAGCGATAGCTTTTTATTGCTGTCGCAGGTAGAGAGACAGACAGGGCAGCAGACTAGGCTGCATATACCTCTAGCAAGAGATTTTTTTGGGTATAGTGAGTATACCACATTTGGCATTTTGTACTGTAATGTATGACACTGTATGTACATTTTGTTTTTGGTTTTGAGCAGTTGTAAATTCAAATTGTACCTTGAAGTTGTAAATTAATTATGAATTATTTGACTTGTAAAAATTGTATTATATTTCCTTATATCAGACTTTGAAAAATTTCTATGGAATTGAGTTGATAAATTATTGTGTTGAGAAATGTATTGGAGTTGAGATTTGGAAAATTATTGAAGTGTCTTTTTACAGGTTTTCTGAAGAACTGTTTTGTCCAAAATACAGATGGCACTCTGCCAAAATTTTTACAGAAATTCCAAATAAACCAAATGAGTTAGTTATTTCACTTCAATTCACCAAAGCCTTTAACACCTGTAAATAGTGCTCACCACTGTAAAAGAAGTAAGAAAAGTTTTTAAAATCCCTTGTAGTGTATTTAATGGGTTATCAGTAGACGATGTTGGTAATTCATTAGGTATACTACGGGATCATGTTATGCCTTACAGAGGGGTAGGGTGTGACATGCCAAGCCAATTTTGAAAGGCTGAAAGCTATGTTAACAAAAGCACCAGTGTTAACACAGCCAATGTCGGGAAAAGACTTTATGGTCTACAGTGATGCCTCACATAATGGGCTAGGGTGTGTATTGATGCAAGAGGGGAAAGTGGTTGCCTATGCTTCCAGGCAGTTAAGGCCACATGAACAGAACTATCCTACTCATGACCTGGAGTTAGCAGCAATTATCTTCGCACTGAAGATATGGAGGCATTATTAATATCGTGAAAAATGCTACATCTATACAGACCACAAGAGCCTAAAATACTTGCCAACCCAGAGGGAGCTCAACCTCAAGCAGAGGCAATGGATTGAGTTCCTGAAGAACTATGATTGTGTGATTGATTATCATCCTCGTAAGGCAAATATAGTTGTTGATGCTTTAAGCAGGAAGTCCATCAGAGCTTTAAGATCACTAAATGCCTATCTGTCCTTAGCTCAAGATGGAGCTATTTTGGCTGAGTTGCAAGTGAGGCCAACCCTGCTACAGTAGATACAAGATGGGCAGAGGGTAGATGAAAAACTAATGGCCATTGTGGATAAAATTCTAGAGGGAAAGGAGACTGATTATGAGGTGAAAGCAGATGGGTGTCTGTACTACAGAGGAAGAGTGTGTGTACTAGATAATGGGGAACTAAAAAATAGTATTCTGAAAGAAGCACACACTAGTGTTTATGCTATGCACCCAGGGAGCACAAAAATGTAGAATGATTTGTAGCCTCATTATTGGTGGCCTGGTATAAAGAGGGATATAGCTGACTATGTGACTAAGTGTTTGACATGTCAGCAAGTCAAAGCAGAACATCAAGTTCCATCAGGATTGCTACAGCCTATAAGCATACCTGAATGGAAATGAGAATGGGTCACTATGAATTTTGCTAGTGGTCTACCTCTCACCCAAAGGAAGCATGATACAGTGTGGGTGATAGTGGATAGATTGACAAAGTCAGCACATTTTCTGCCAGTTAGGACTGACTACTCACTGGAGAAGCTAGTAGAATTGTATATCAGTGAAATAGTTAGACTGCATGGAATCCCACCTTCCATCATATCTGACCGAGACCCAAGGTTTACATCGAGATTCTGGAAAAAGTTGCAAGAAGCCTTGGGCACACAACTCCATTTTAGCACGGCTTTTCATTCCCAGACGGGGACAGTCAGAACAAGTAATCCAGGTAAAGCTAAGAACTAATTGAATTTTCGCAATTAATAAATTGAAATGATAGTAACAATGTGAATTATGTGATAGATCCTGGAGGATATGCTAAAGAGTTGTGTCATTGAGTTTGAGGGGAGCTGGGATAGATACCTCCCACTGGCAGAATTCGCATATAACAATAGCTACCAAGCTAGCATCCAAATGGCTCCGTATGAAGCACTGTATGGCAGGAAATGTAGAACCCCAGTGTGTTGGACTGAATTGCGTGAAGATAAGCTAGTAGGACCAGACCTGGTGAAACAGACTGAGGAGAAAGTGAAGATAATCAAAGCTAACTTGAAGGTTGCCTCAGATAGACAGAAATCTAATGCCAACTTGAAGAGAAAAGAGATAGAGTATGCAGTTGACGATAAAGTGTTTCTCAAAGTCTCACCATGGAAGAAAATACTGAGATTTGGAAGAAAGGGTAAGTTAAGCCCTAGGTTCATTGGCCCATATTAAGTCATTGAACGTGTGGGACCAGTGGCCTATCGACTAGCTTTACCACCAGAACTGGATAAAATTCATAATGTATTCCATGTTTCCATGCTGAGAAGGTATTGCTCAGACCCTTCACATGTCATTTCCATGGAAGAGATTGAAATCCAACTGGACTTGACATATTCAGAAGAACCTATACAGATCCTAGCTGGGGAAGTGAAGGAACTGAGAAATAAACAAATTCCACTGATGAAGGTGCTTTGGAGGCACCACAACACTGAAGAGGCAACTTGGGAAAGTAAAGAGATGATGAGGCAATAGTTCCCTCAACTTTTTGCATCAGGTAAATTTCGAGGATGAAATTTTTATTAGGGGGAAAGAGTTGTAACATCCTCACTTTAGCTAGTCCATACAGTCTACTATTCCGATGACTAGTGTCGGTCTGGACAGCTAGAACGTCTGGAAAAATATTTAAACTAAAGTGAGGAACCATAATTAACTCAAATATTAATAAGAATAATTTAGGAAAAATTTTAGAAATAAAATACAACCAAGTTAAATGAGCTGGTGCCCTAGCGATGGGTAACCTAGTGAGAAGTTGCAGTTCTCGCAACTAGGAGCCCTAGACCCGGGGAAAAAATTATAAAATAATTTTTGGGACTCTAGAGAAGGTTCATTGAGGTTCTTATGACATTAGAATGCCAAGAAAATACTTAAAAAAATTTTTCAATCGGTACAGACAATTTTGGCCCGTTAAGCCAAACGGAGGGCATTTTGGTCATTTCTTCTTCAGAGATGATTTTTGGCCAACTTATCCAGTTAAATAAATAATTTATATAACATAAAATATGATTAAATTTTGTTAAAAATTTAATTGAAATTAATTGGACAAGAAAAGGATGGAAAAATGAAAGAAATTGAAATTATGACATCATAATGATGTCATTAAAAGTCTCCAACCCAATCAAGTGTTGACACATGGCACCAAGCTATTTTAAAAGACTTAATTGGCAGAAAAGGAAAGAAAAGAAGTCCAAAATTCGTGAACCACCATCTGCTCTTCTTCTCTCCTTCCTTACCACCCCCTTTGCCCTCCATAACCAAGCTTTACCAAGCTTGATTTCTTGGGTTTCCATCCATTAAAACCTAAATTTCCCAACACAAAAAATTGTTCTATCATCTTGGTGATCCTTTTGGGAGCAAAAAGAAGAGGAAGACAAGAGTTTTAGCAAGTGAAAAAATCTCACTCCTTTGACGTTAGTGACCTAACCATGAATTTTACTTTAAATTCATGCTAAGGACTTTGAATGAGTGTAAATTACAAAGAAAAAAATTGTTGAATACCATTTGTATGTAAACCCTAGATTTTTGGTAGCCATGGTTAGGGTTTGATTGTGTTGAGTTTAATGAAATTAAAAGACTATCATGGCTGCCCATAATATGTATTTACTAAGTGGATTGATGAAATGAAGTGAAAATGCATATGTGTTAATGTTTGAGTTAGGGTTTGGAGTGCAAAAATGGGATTTTGACCATGTGATGATGAAAATAGGTTTTAATGGTCAATTAGTGACCATTTAGTTCTATTTAAATAAAAAATGAAGTGTGTTGAGTGATAGGATTTGGATTGGTGTGGCTGCCATTAGAGTGACCTGCAGAATTGGAGTGACCTGCAGAATTGGACTTGAGTCCAGCAGGTTTGGGCAGCCATAACTTGAATTGTAGAGGTTCAATTGGTGAAAGGCCAATTGGACATGAAACTAGACACATAATGGCACAACTTTGGTGAAGAAACCATACCCATAAAACCAAATCAAGTGGACCAAAAGCTTGCCCAAATCTGGGTGTCCTGCAGTCTATTTCTGTAAAATGACCAAATGAACAGTGTTTGTTCATTTGGCTATAACTCAATGTAGAAAGGTCCAATTGACTTTAAATTTTACCAGAAATAAGCTGAGATATAGATCAACAACTTTCATGAAGGAACCTAACCCAAATTATGACCAGAACCTATCCAACAAGTGAGTTGCATTCACTGTTCACCACACTGTAGATATGGTCAGTCCAGAAAAATTTTAATCCGCCCAGTTGTGGTTTTTGGACCATAACTTGAGCTACAAAACTCCAAATAGAGTATTTCAAAAAAGGAAATTCAACTAGACAAAATAAGGAATAACTTTCATGTTGATTATTTTGCCAAATTCCCACTGCAAAAATGACTAATGGAACAGGAAAAATGAGACATGAAAACTGAAAATTTTGCTTAATTAACATTAAGCTTAGAAATGGTATTGGCAACCAATACCAACAAATTTTGAATGCAAAATGTGGTATGTTGGGAGTATTAAAACCAATGTACCTATTGTCTATGCAAAAGTCAACATTTTGGTTGACTAATGAAGTGAATAGTAATACCAAAACTTGAAATTCAAAAATTGTAAAACTCAAAAGTGTAAAATGCCCTAGTATACCTAACAAGATTGGTTTGGATAGCTTAGCATGCCAATAGGGTTCTGTTAGCAGTGCTGCATATGGCTTCATGCCATTCTGTGTTTCATGGCTTTTCCATGCCATTCTGTGAAATAATAGCCTTTGGTTATGTTATTTGAGTTGATATACTTGGGTTTTAACCCTGATCATTATTACAGCTTATTAGCTGTTCTATTGCATACCGGGAGACACAATGTGACCGATGGTGTGATGGTCCGAGGTACTTAGTACCAATGCCAGTTTACCAGTTTATCCAGTCCAGTCAACTAGTATGGGTTACTCGGGCAATGATAATAAACCTTACCAAAGTTTAATCAAATAATAATGAAATTAATATCAGAAGTTAGGTCTACCAAAAATGTAAACACACATTCTGTATATTCGTTTCATTTTATGTTATTTTATATTATTTTATATTGTCACCACTAAGCAGAATTGCTTAGCGCATCACTTTTGCCACGCGCAGGTATTGGAGACTTAGCTGGGGAGCCTAGCAGACATCAGATGGGGTGAGCCTTCAGAGCTGCATCCGGGTTCCAGAGTCACTTCACATCTGTACTGCATATAGTAGGGCATTAGGACTATAGGTGGCCCTTTTGTATTTTTGCATTTTGTATTAGTTTAGATTGTAACTATAAACTCCTGTAATTATGTATTAATGTAAATATATGAAATTTCATATTATTGAGATTTTCTGCATAATGTATGTTGATAAATGAAATGTTGAGAATTATTTGTGAATATGCTTCAAGTGATGAAGTGAACAGAAAAGTTTTGAAAATAGTATTTTGATTTTGAGATTGACTTGAATGTGTATAATGGAGTTTGGATTTGAAAATTATTTTGGAAGTGTTTTTAAACAGGTTCAGAAGAACTGTTTTTTTCAATTTACAGCCGGCACTCTGCCGGATTTTCTATAAAATTGCGGATAAATTCAGATTTATCAAAATTGAAAAATAAATGAATTATGAAGGGATAAATTGTAATAGAAACATAAATTGGTGCTCCGGCACACTTAGTGACATAACTTGCTCGGCTACACCGTAGACGGGTAAGGGGTGTCACATGTTTTCTCCATTTTTAGCCGGAACTCTGCCGGATTTTTTATAAAATTTTCGGAACCTCAAATGAATTTATAATTTCAATAAATGACTTAAATGATTCAAATTTCACAAATTGCATTTCATCACCATAAAGAAATAAATTAAGGAAGGATAAAAATAATTGAGATAAAATATGGTGTTCTGGTACACTGTATGGCATATCTTACTTGACTACACTGTAGACGGGTAAGGGGTGTCACAAATGCTTAGCGCGTTGGATTATTCCACGCGTAGGTACTGGAGATAAAGCCCAATAGACATCAGAATGGAATTTTTAGGAGGTCGGATCTGCAGCTAGTGTCCAGTGTGTCACCTCACTCCAGTAGTGCATTTTGGTAGGGTCTACCAAGCCATAGTTGTTATTTTTGTACATTGTACTTAAACATTAAAGTTGTAATGTAAATTATGAATTTGTATAAGAGTTTGTATATGATGTAAATTAATAAAATTTGTATATGATGTAAACTAATAAATTTGATCATTTCATGTATAATATGAGTTTGAAAGTTCATATGAGCTAATATGAGGACTTTATTGAGATTATGATGAAAATGATTGTATGATTTGAATTAGAAAATATTGATTGGATTATGAGTTGGAATGTGAAAATTGATATGAAATTCTTAAACAGGTGATTAGTGTAACATGGCAAATGTTAATAAAACAGGAAAAACTCCGCTAGTTTCTCCACTCAATAATAATGAGTTTTAAAATACAATGACATTAAAATTAACAATGAATAAATTAACAGAATGTAGCATTCCTTGCCCAGCTACACTATAGATCGGGTAAGGAGTGTTACACATATCCCTTATAAATTTATCTTGGTTATTACCCGAGTGGTAACTCCTTTCCTTCGCTTTCATGGCGTTAATATTCGAGCATCGTGATAGTATTATGGGAAGACGATACTTAATAAAATTAAAGGTCCCACACCCACTTAGTATTGATTTTTAGATACTAATTGAAGAAATGAAATGTGAAGATTAATATTAAATAAAATAGGATTTTGAATTTTTTTTTTTTAAAGTAGGATAAAATTATATGTGGAATTCATAATTAGTTAAAAAACTTAATGGAGTTTTAATTAATATAATCGCCAGGAAAGTAGGGTTTAAGTTGATTAAGATACAATTTGAATGTCGTTAAAGAGGACTTGAGATAATAT
Organism: Hevea brasiliensis; assembly: GCF_030052815.1. Classification (NCBI taxonomy): domain Eukaryota; kingdom Viridiplantae; phylum Streptophyta; class Magnoliopsida; order Malpighiales; family Euphorbiaceae; genus Hevea; species Hevea brasiliensis. The sequence goes on from NC_079503.1 coordinate 28,621,031, forward strand.
AGGATTAATTTCCTTCAAAGTTATAATCTCCTATTTATTGAGTAAATTGGACTGAGTCTATAATTGATTGAAATGTGAACCCCTTACTTTGGAATGTTTTAATTCATTGGTATTTCAATTTAGTTAATTAACCTATATTAGCCTTCTAGTGATAATTAGTTTTAGTTTAATCCTCCCTCTTGAACTTGATAATCTAAATAATTATAATTGCTATGTAGTTTGGTATCTAACATAGTTCTCATGGAACAATATTTACTCATTACTTTATTACTTGTTAATGATTCATGTACTTGCTGGACTATGCACAACAAGTTTATTGATAAATGATTGCTTTTGGTTTAGTGATTTGGTAGCCAAAACTTCTTTTCATCCTATGGCTACAAGTAGCAGATTCTTTGTGCTTCCTTCAACAACGAAAGCAATTATCCTTGATCTCATTGTGTTTAATTCCTTCTCCTCTGACCTTACCACACTAATAAATGGTTTACTCTAATAGATAAAACTCCCAAATCTCTTTGATGTACTTATGAGAATTTCATTCTCAAGAGAAGCCATATAGGATCAAAGAGGAGAAGCATGAGATTAAAGGCATATATGTTGATCGGGGATTCTTAATTCTAATGGTGATTCTAATGGAAGTCTAATAAATTATATTTTGGGTTTATGTAGGTAATCATGAATTGCATATAGGGGTGTAAACAAATCTATTTGAGATTGAATAGCTCAAGTTTGGCTCGTTCTATATTTTCATCCTTAAGCTAGACTCGAATTTCAATATTATAATTTGAATTCAGTTCACTTTAAATATACTAAGTTCGAACTTGACTCCTGACAGGCTCGTTTATATTATAACGAGATGAATCAAGCTTATTAATATTAGTATATGAAATTAAAATATAACTTAAATTAAATGGTAATTTAAATTTAATTTAGATTATAACATAATTTAAAATTAAATCATATTTAAATTTTAAATTAAAATATTAACTATTGGGCATTTGGGCCCACAATATGGCATTGGCGCACCTTTCTAGCCGTTGCCCATTTTTTCGGGAATAATTATTTTTTATGGAGGGACAATTTTATATATTTCTGTCAAATCTTTCTATTATTAAGTACGGCTGGTGCCATTCGATGTGTTTTTTATTCTTCGGAGCAAGAGGGGTATAATGCTTTTGAATTCTTTGTATTAGTTCTACTTTCTATTCTGTAGTATGCCTTTATTATCTCGGCTCATGATCCAATTAAGCCATTCCACGCTCGATGGGTGGGGTTTCCTTTTCACAAGAATGCCAATTTCCCCTCCCCTCTTGTTTTTATTTCTTTATTTTTAATTTATTAATTTAATTTTCATATAAATAATCTATCATAAAAAAAGGCCTAATAATATATTATAATGTATATTTAAAATTTTATCATATTTATTATAATATCTAAAAATTTTTAAAATTTAAATTTAACTAAAATTATGTTTTAGAGCAATTGAACAGAAAAAGTCAAACATTTTTACTAATTTATAATTATATATAATTTTTTTAATTTTGGATAACATATTTCAATATTTAATATTAAGAGTAATTATATTCAGATCTCAAAAATTTAAGTTTATTTTATCACTCAAAATAAAGTCAACCATTACTTCAGTGGATAAAATTCAAAATTTCCTAATTTGATTTTGAGGTTTTGAATGCAATTGCTCTCAATCTTAAATATTGAGATATGTGGTTCAAAACTAAAACGTTTATATGTAATTACCGATGGATAAAAATATTTGAGATTTTTTATCTAATTGATCTACATTTTAAGATTTTTTATATATAATCAATATAAATTTAAGTAATTAAAATACTTATAATTTACTAGTAGAAAAGTGCTTGAGCTGAATACTGGTGATTTCAAATTCGATTTATTTATTACATGAGTTCAACTGAGCCAAACTTTTGTTGAATTAAATTTCGAACAGCTCACAAATAGCTTTGATGATTGATAGCCCTAATTGTATTTAGAGAAGAAATTTATGATATTTACCGATTGAAAGCTCTAACTGAGAGCTTTATGTTGTAGAGAGTTCGTTGCAAACTTGAAGCTGCAATTGAGGGGGAACTTGAGTAGGAGGTGGAACTGAAATTTGGAAGCTGGAAGAAGCCATCCGGTGTATGCTGCCTCTATTATTATTATTATTATTATTATTATTCTTAAATTAAGGAAATGATAATGCAAGTGAGTAGTAATAACAATACTATTATTATACACTAATCAAATCATTTTTTTCAACTCTACATGGCGGCACGTCCCTCTATATTTGAAGGGGGTGCTTTTCACGTAGTTCTCTACCTAATGAATAAAATATATAACTTGATTATTCACTTATAACTTGTCATATATTATATAAACCACTATCACTATGGGCAAATATTAGATCCAAAATTTTCCCTGCATTTTGGCTTTAATTAATTTGCAATCTCACGATGAATTTCCTCATTTCCTTCCTGTTTCTCCTTCTTGCTTTGCAATTGATTTCAGCCGAAGGGCACCCTGCTGGAAATAATGAAAATGAAGCACCATCCCTTATTGTTCCAACATTGCTGGATAGCTTATCGTCAGATGATGATTTGCTTTCTTTTGCGTACTATCATCAAAGCTGTCCTGAAGCTGAAGCAATCATTAATAGAAAGGTCAGAGAATGGGTTAAGAAAGACTACACCCTTGCTGCCAGTCTCCTCAGGCTTCACTTCCATGATTGTGCTGTTAGGGTAAGACACTAAAGGATTCATCCACCAGAATTTTTATTATTACACTTGATTGGAGCGCTCATTGAGAGCCTGAAAGACATCATTTCTTTACTAAAAGATAGAGCTTTACTCCAGGACTAGCTATTAGCAGTGATTGATTCGACTTTTTGATATTTATTTGTTATAATTCATACCTTTATTGTTTTGATTATTTAATATGCAGGGCTGTGATGCCTCCATTCTCTTGAACCATGAGGGAAGTGAAAGGATGGCAGATTTAAGCAAGAGCCTTAGAGGGTATGAAGTGATTGATGATATCAAAACAGAGATCGAGAAGAAGTGCCCAAAAACAGTCTCTTGTGCTGACATTCTTACAGCGGCTTCAAGAGATGCTACTGTTATTCTTGGAGGTCCTTACTGGATGGTGCCCTATGGAAGGAAAGATGGGAAGACTTCTATTGACAAGGAAGTCCAATTGGTGCCAATGGGTCTGGAAAACATTACTAGTCTCATCGAGTTCTACCAATCCAAGGGCCTGAATGTGCTTGATTTGGTCGTTCTCTCAGGTGATTCCTCAAGCTCATCCCATATATATGCCTTCCAAGCTAAAAAAATTGCTAGAAATGCTAATGAAATATAAACATTCAATAGCCCATATTTCCAGAGTAAAAACTTGAAAGATCTCTATTAAAAATTCTCAAGTTCATTGCGTGTATAATACTAAAAAATCTTACACATGTATATGCGCATTTGTATCATTGCTGATTAAGTCTGAAGGACACCTGGAGGTAAAAGCTTAGAAACTACATCAAGAAATTTTATGTTCCATTGTAAGTGGCGTGGAAGAAATTATTGCCTCAACCTAAGATACAACATGTTGTGAAACTTATATATAAAATAGGTAAGACATACGTTTGTTTCTTGGATTTATAATGGATGACATCTAGGAGAAAGTCAATATATTAAATTATCATATTTTAAGTGATATAATAATAATACTAAATTTCCAATACAAAAAGGTTAATGCATATTTTTTAAAATTGTCTTTCCCAGGGGCACATACAATTGGGAGGGCTACATGCGGTTCAATACAACATCGGCTGTATAACTTTGAAGGAACAGGGAAACCAGATCCATCTCTTGACACAAATTATTTGAACTTCCTGACAAGGAAATGCAGATGGGCCTCTGAATACGTTGATCTTGATGGCATTACCCCAAAGGTCTTTGATGCTGAGTACTACAAGAATCTCCAGAAAAACATGGGACTTCTCTCCACAGACCAATTGCTATTTTCTGATCCAAGAACTGCTCCTCTTGTTAGTACTTTAGCTTCTGCCCCTTCAGTATTCTATCATCAGTTTGGAGTGTCCATGGCCAAGCTTGGCAATATTTTAGCCCCTTCTGTTCAAGACCAAGGAGAAATTCGAACCATTTGCTCTTCTGTCAATTCTTACAGTTACTAGGTTTTTCCTTTTCTCATGGTTTATTGATTTCACTTTGTTCTGTAACTTTCCAATGTTTTGGTTACTTTGTTTTTTTCTTGTTTATTTTTTCTTGTTTATTCACAAGAACGAGCAATGTTGTCCAACAATATTTCAAATGGTATGACGTCATTTACACGCAATTATTAATTTTTATTTAATTTTATTTTTACATGTAAATCATATCAACCTTTTGTGCGTCATAAAAATTAAAATAAATAAATAAAATTATTTGCAGAGGCCATGAATCCTGTGGCCCTCCAAACTTTTTATCTTTTTAATATCATTAAACTGAATACTTCAACTAAATAAAGGGTTAAAGGTTAAAAAGTTTTAAATCTTCAATATTGAGACAAAAATGATATATATATATATTAAGGAAAGGGAATATTAGTTTTGCCTAAATTATTCTTTATTCTTGAAATTAATTATAATTATATTTTATTATTTAAATTAATTTTAAAATTTGTATAAATTTAAAATTCTTAATTTTAGAGTTAATATAAATTTAAAATTTTTAATCTTATTTATATTTGAAATTTTATAAAAAATAATTAATTAAAATAAGAAATTAATAAATAAAAAAATATAACTTGATCATATTATAATATTAAGTAAATACTTTATTAATATCTAATTTTTTAAAATTTATATTTATAATTAGTTATCTATTATATACATTTAAAAATATTTTCTTAATTACATATTATTTTTTAAGGTAATTTTCACCTAAGATTTTTTTTATTGCAATGAAATATTATATTAATATTTATAAAATTATGAATATTAATTAAAATTAAATATTTTAATAACTATAACTTATATAAATGCAGATTATTATTAATTTAAAATTTGTTAAATGAATAACTTTAAAAAAAAATCTATTTAATTTTAATTAAATGTAATATTAAAAAAATAAAGACAATTAATTTTAAACCTAATTAATTTATTTCTATGTATATCCATATTATTACAAGTATAATTTCTTAAAAATTGTTATTACAGAGCTATCATTATACTACTTATAAAATGTTATCTCTTGCATAAATAATAAATAAAGGAATAATATTAATAATATATTGATTAGTTAGATTTATATTTATATTATTATGTTTATTAATTTTTTTTATTCTTTTTAGTGTATATTGAAAATAATAGCATTCATGATTCTTATACTTTTGAGTGAAATAAAAAAAAAATGATAAGAATTGAAATAAAAAATATAATGTAAGGATCAAATCATATTAGGCTAAATTTATTTTATTGCATTGATATAGTTTTAATTTTTTTATTAATAACCAAATCAAGAACATATTATATTCAATCTGACTAACAATCAAATAAAAAAAAATAAAATTGAAATCAATTTTATAAAAATATTTTTTATGATTTTTTCAAAAACATAATATAATTTTAATATAATTAAAATTTAAATGTATAATACATACGGTGTATTTATAATAATAAGCTATATGCACTACAATATATCTACAAGTACAAATTGATAGAGCGGAAGCATGAAAAATATTAGTTTAGATCATTGAATTCAAAAAATTTTCTTCTAGGGTCTCATGCATCATGCAAGATTCATTATTTACCTAATTGATTTCAATGTTAAATAGCATATTAAAACACTTTTAATATGTTTTTGAATCTACATTTGCCATTTAAGATTTTAGAATTAATAGATTAATTCATTAGAATCCTAGATTAAATAAAAAACATGTGCACTAACCTTTTGATGCACTGTAGTTGTATTTGGTACCTTTGGGATGCACCTAGGACACCAGATGATGTCCCTCTAGCTTGTCCACACCAAGATCACCAATGACAGCCCCTTGAACAGCTTCTCAAGCCTTTCCAATCAATTAGAAATTAAGGTTTTGCCTTTAGAGATGTTATAGATGTATATAGGACACTAGAAACGATTTCTAGCAATTTTAATTCAAGAGAATGTTGGCAATTCTCTTTGAATTGATGAGAGATGAAGAAGATGAGAGGATGAGAGGCTCAAAGGTGGCGGCACAAAAGAGGGAATAGCAGATTGCATTTTTGTTCTTTCATCATTTCCCTTATATAGCTAGGTTATCACTTAAAAGCCTTGCCACATGTCATCTTCTGATTGACTCTTAATTTAATTGACCAAATCAGATTGTGCCAAGTGTCAAACTTAGATTTAATCTTGACTTTGATCATCTTACATGATTAAAAGACAAATGACAAGCTTTTGTGTAGTGTCGTGTGTCACCATCTCATGGTGCCACATGTCACCCTGTGAAATGACCAAAATACCTTTGTGTTTTAATTTTGAGTTCTCATGTAAACCCCTATTTGCATAGCTTGGTATATGTTACTGTTCTGGTGACCGATATCGGTTCGGACAATTAAGGAGATTAGAATCACATCTAAGATGACTAGATAAGCCCTGAACGCAAATAATTAATAATTGACAAATAGTTAAGTATAATGAAGAAAAACAAAGCACAAAAAGTTAAATGAGCTGGGAGTCACAGCGATGGGTGACCTTATCGAGAAATGACTGTGAGGTCGATCGTAACCTGAATTCTGAACCGGAAGATGTGACGTCACTGTCCTTAGAACTATTGCGAATACAGCGGAAAGAGAAAATCACGAAAAAGAGTTGTTAAGTAGGTTAAATAATTAGGTCAGAGATCCGAAAGAAATATCGAATAATTTGCAAATCGGATCAAACCGGCGAGGGGCAATTTGGTCAATTCACCTCTAGAGCTGACTCCTGACCTAACTGTCCAATAAAATCTGAGAAATGAAAATTTTGAAATATAGATTTAAATTAAAGAAGTGTGAAGAAAACAAAAAAAAAAAAGAAAAGAAAATGAAAATGGAATTATGACATCACCCAAGATAACATCATTCATGACCATAAAAATAATTCCAATTAATTATATTTTGACTAAGTCAAATAAGAGATAAGAATAAAAAATTTAAAAGAAATGAAATTTGGTCTTCTCTTCTTCATGTTTGCCGTGACTCCCTCTCTCTTCTCTCTCTCTTCCTTCATCTTCCACCATTGTTAAAGAATAGAAAGCTTAAATTTCTTTGGTTCCCTTCCATAAATCCCCCAAATCCCAACATTAAATCTCACCCTTAGACCTAAATAAATTCTTTGGGAGCAAGAAGGAAGAGAAAAATTGGAGAATTGAAAAGCTCCATATGAGGTAAATCTCTCTCCTAACTTAAATTGATTTATGCTTATAGAATAAACATTGAACAAGTGAAAATTACTTAAAAAAGTGAAGAATTCATGCTTGTATGGGAATAAAGAAATTTTGGCAGCCATGGTGCCCTAGAGTTTTGATGGTGTTTAGTTAGATTAAACATGAAATCTTAGTGAATTAATGTTGTATAGGTGATTTGTATGTTTAAATTGCATGAGTTGAGGAATTTAGAAAATTAGAGTTTTTGACTTAGGGTTTGGAAAAGCAAAATTATAGAAAATGTTCAATGGATGCAAATGACCTTAATGAGGATTAGAAATGGTCAAATGGGTTCATTTGTTGTGTGTGTGAATTGTTAGAAATAAGTTTCAATTCGGATTGGTTAGGGTCAATATGCAGGCAACTTGACCTAAGTCCCTTTCAGGGACTAAAACTAAAAATTTACCAACCCAATTGGTGTGAGGCCAATTGGGAATGAAACCTGACACAAAATGGACCATTTTTTATTTAGGAATCATGCCCAGAAAATGACCATAACTTAGTGAACAATTAGGCCAAATTCAGATTAGGGCACACTGCCTTACACAAAAATGACCAAATGAATAGTAGTTACGTAAATGACCGTAACTTGGGCTAGGAAGGTCCAAATAACCTGAATTTTATACCGATAGAAAGCTAAGACATAGCCCTATAACTTTCATGAAGAAAACAAACTCAAATTTTGACCATAACCTTTCCAAAAAGTCACCTGTATTCAATGTACAAAAAACTTCCAATATCCAGAAAATGCCCAGAATTCTGGGTAACACCAAATCCGGCCAGCCCATTCAAATAGGCATAAAATTGGGCTACAAAACTCTAAATGGAGTGATTCAGAAAGAGAATTAATGCTAAGACAATAAGGAACAACTTTGATGAAGGACACTTAGCCAAATTCCCACAATAACCAGACCAACGGAACAGTAGAAATAGGGGACCAAAACTGAAAAATTGTAATTTCTCTTAGGAGACTTAGAAATTGAATTGGCAATCAATGCCAATAAAATTGACATCCAAAATATGGTATATGGGTACAATAAGAACTAATAAACCTATTAAGCATAGAAAAGTCAACGTTTTGACATGAATAGTGCCACCAAACACAAAAATGTGAAAAACCCAAAATTTATAAATCGTAATAGGAAGGATAAGTTTGTAAAGAAATTGTTGGAATTTAAGTATTAGAAATGGTTACTGAAGCACTTTAAATTTCTATATTTCAGTTGGAAAGGGATCTTGGAAGGAGAAATGAAAGTTTGAGTAAACTGAGTCGACAAAAGAGGTTTGTGCACAATAAACTTTAATTCATCGTTTTCTAATTGAAAACTTATTTAGTTATGCATTGTGAATTAGTTGTGCTAATTATGGGTTTCGAGAAATGCTATGTTGCCATTTTATGAATGAAAATTTGAATTGGAAATTGATTTGTGTTTTGTGTGAAATGTTTGAATAACTTGATTTAAATTATTTTTTATTCACACTTGGCATGGCAATATCACTATGTTTCTCCTCTATTTATGGGGTGAGTATGACTATATTTCTCCTTTTTTGGCTTCCCAGTCTGAGGTGAGTTTGGATGAGTACTCATTAGCTAGCTAGCCACCTCTCTCATTGATTTCGATTAGTGGGGTGAGTATGCCTTGTCGTGATGTACACATGGCATGTTCGAAAATTTTATGTCATGGCCTAAGTTGTGTTAGTGATTGGCAACACTGTGTTTATTAAATTGTTTAATCAAATTTGTGTTATACTAAGCTTTGAAAATTATGAAATATTTAAATTGTGATTTGTGATAAATGTGATTTGAAAATTGAAATGTGATTTGAAAATTGAAATGTGATTGTAAAATATTTGAACTGTGAATTAATAACAAATATTTTATATTTTGTATTTTATATTTTATTGTGCACCACTGAGTATTTTTATACTCAGCGATAGCTTTCTTTGCTGTCGCAGATAGAAATAAGGAAAAAGGCAGCAGAGTGAGTTGCTGATTGTTGGGACTACACTGAGACTTTTGTACGGATATTTAGTTATACCCTTGTATATTAGATTTTGATTATGCATGTAAATATATGTGTGTAAATTATTTGAGCAGTTGTACAAAAACTTTTGTAATATTATTTTGGTATATAATGAAATGCAAATTATTGTAATGTTCAAACTTATTTTTGAGTTTTGTAATGAATGTAAATTAATTTTTCTTTAGTGAAATATGAATGAAGTCATTTAATATTATTTTTGAAGACAATTGAATTGAGAATTATTTTGAATTATGGAGTTGGGAGAAATGATGTTGATTTGTGTTGTGGTAGTGATTTATTTTGATGAAATGAATTATTGGAAGTGTTTTTACAGGTGTTTGAAAAACCGTTTTTCCCAAATATAGACGGCACTCTGTCGAAAATTTTTCAAAATTTGCGTAAAAATAAAAATGTATAAAATTTTAACTAATCTTAAACTTCAATTAAAAGTTTTTAATTCCTACCAAAAGTGCTCGCCACATTCGAAAAGTAAGAAAATTATTTTAAAATCCCTTGTAGTATATTTAATGGGTTACCGATAGGCGAAGTACGGTGATTCATTAGATGTACTACGGGATCATGTTACATCTTACTGAGAGGTAGGGTGTGACATCTCAACCCAAAATAATTATTTCTCCTCTTCTAATCAATTTATATCAAATATAAATTAATTAATTAATCTTTATTAATTAATTTTTCATAATTAAATTCATATTTAAATACTTTAAATATAAATTTAACTTATACTATACATCCAATAACCTAGATTTGGTTTCAAGCCATGCTAGGGACTTTGCAATCTAATGGCAAACCAAACCTATTTAATTAATCAATTAAACTCTTTAACTAATTAATTAAATCACATTTAACTTGGTGATTACTTGTGTATGTGTGTGACTCACTAGGCTCATCACTAATTGACAATGAGATATGATATCAACTCTTAATATCATCAAAACTCTTTCTTACCATAAATAATTTTTCTAAATCATTTTATGCACCTCATAGACCATGGTTAACACCTAGCATAGCATGCCATGGACACCCAATTAGTAATAAGGTTTATCCTAAATGAACCTATAATCATATGTTATCATACACTATAATCTCTCTGTTACAAAATTCCAATTCGAGCTGGAGTCATGGTTTATGTCAAACCCCATTTGCTATGAATATTATGTTCTCTTTTAATTCTAGTTCTTGATTAAAAAGATTTTCTCATCAGAAACTCTTTTCTGATTAAATATATCTGTCCTGGCCAGGAACTTGAAACATCAAGAACAATTAAATGAACATAGGATTTTATCCCTATTTACTTAGGGTAACAGATTCCATCTTGATCAACACCTACCTCCATATATAACTAGTAGGAGCCAATACATGCCCATATACCCATACACAGTACAAGTATGAAAGCAGTATCAAATTCAAACCACCTATATACAAGATAACTATGCTATCTCAGGTCTAAAGATTATATACACTGATATGATTTATGACAATACATTGACAAGAGTAAACTCCATGTGCTTGTCATAAATGTCACTGGTTCGGCCTACTTATCATGCATAAGTATCTATCATGTTTGTTATATGGCATGAGACTCACCATTCCATCTTATTTATATCTCATATAAATACATTGGGAACAAACATGAATACAATCTTTCTAGATAAGTCATGTCCTGTGTGAAGTGTCACACCCTACCCCTCTGTAAGGCATAACATGATCCCGTAGTATACCTAATGAATTACCAACTCCGTCTACTGATAACCCATTAAATACACTATAAGGGATTTTAAAAACTTTTCTTACTTATTTTACAGTGGTGAGCACTATTTACAGGTATTAAAAACTTTGGTGAACTGAAGTGAAACAATTAACTCATTTGATTTATTTGGAATTTCTGTAAAATTTTTGGCAGAGTGCCATCTGTATTTTGGATAAAACAGTTCTTCAGAAAACCTGTAAAAAGACACTTCAATGATTTTTTAAATCTCAACTCCAATACATTTCTCAACACAACAATTTATCAACTCAATTCCATAGAAATTTTTCAAAGTCTGAGATAAGGAAATATAATACAATTTTTACAAGTCAAATAACTCATAATTAATTTACAACTTCAAGGTACAATTTGAATTTACAACTGCTCAAAACCAAAAACAAAATATACATACAGTGAATATACATTACAGTACAAAATGCCAAATGTGGTATACTCACTATACCCAAAAATCTCTCGCTGGCGGTACTAGCAGCCTAGTCTGCTGCCCTGTCTGTCTGTCACTACATGACAAAGAATAAAGCTATCACGAGACAATGTCTCAGTGGTGCACAACATTAACCAAATACAATTTAAATCACAATTCATAAGTCATGTAAATAGTGGATACTTAAAATCATAGTTAAATTCAAGACAGTAATTGTCAACAAGAATTTAAACTCCATTTGTCAATATCACAATAATTTTCATAAGTTAGATCATATTTGAATTCAAAAGACAGTATATGTCAATGAGAGTTAAATCCATTTCACAATCTCACAATACATATCAATAAATCACACACAGCTTAATCATGATCCATAGTTCAATTCGTCCCAAAAGCCAATGGCTAATGAGGTATTCAATTCGTCCCAAAAGTCGATGACTAATGAGGAATAACATAGCTAGCTAGCAAAAATATGAGTACTCATCCAATTTGTCCTCAACAGGCACACACCTCAACACTTCAGCCAGAGAGGGAATTCAATTCGTCCCACTAGACAAGCTAATGAGGAATACAATCAATATACATGATAGCTGTGGTTTCAAACCATTTCTAATGCTTTTAAATCAATAAGTATCCATCAATGTCATTCAAACAATTTCTCACAATTTCAAATCATTTACAATGCTTTTCAAGCAATAAATATTCATTCAAATACATTTCCACAATTTAAAACAATAATATACAAATAGTCAATATTTATTTCAATTGAAAATAATTCAAAAGAAATAGTTGTTGTGCACAAACCTCTGATATTTGTCTCCTGGTCTTGACTCAGTATTTCTTTCCCTTTTGCTGAGTCCTTGTTAACTGAGAAACACAATTTGAAGTGTTTCAGTACTACATTAAACTGTCTCTAATGATAATGTTCGATAAGTAATTCACTGAACTCAATTATTTACTGAATACCTTTATTTGCTTAATCACCTAATATACCGACCCTCGATGCGTTTTAGGTAAATTAGGTTTTGGTGTCCTTAATATGTCACATTCGATAATGTTTTAGGATTGGTACGTGTTACCAAACTCAATTCTATGTATATTGCGTTTTCTTGCATTTCATTGCAAATTGCTGGATTTCGGGATACTAGTTTGACCTAGCCGGACGGCCTAGTTTCCTCGGTTTTCGGGTTTTTATCAAAACTAAAAACTTGTAGATCTATGTCTTATTGCACGCGGGGCAAAATTTCAGGTCAATCCGAGTTAAGTAGACCAAGTTATGGTCATTACACTATTGCTGGTCAAATGGCATCAAATTAGGTCAATTTTAGGTCAATTTGGTCAACTTTGGTTCAGCCAGTTTTTGGACCCGAACTTGTGCAAGTTGTTTGACTTGCTTATGGTCATTTCTGGGTTTTGGTGTCTTCATAAGACTTGTAGGTATGGGTCTTAACTATTCTTGGTCAAAATTTCAGGTCAATTGGACCTGTTTTGAGTGAGTTATGACCTAAACACTCACTGCTGCCCAATTGGTCATTTTTCAGGTCCTAATTGTACCTAATCCGAATTGGTCATTTTCTTAGGTCACCTTGCAAGCAGAATTTTGGTATGCTTTCTCAATGAAAGTTGGCACATTTTGTGCCTAGTTCCACCTCCAATTGGTCTCATACCAATTGAGGTTACACATTTAAACTTATTGGCTAAAATGTACACTGCCCTTAGTTACCTTGCTTAAACACACATCAATCACACACTTACCTTGCAATATGTTTACTTCCCTACCAAATCTGTTTTGGTACATTACCAAAAACATATTCCACTTTACATTAACATTACTTTGGGCAGATTACAATTATCCTCAACACACCAAATATAATTCTAATTTCCAAAGTCCAAATACAATTACACATACACATAAACATTACTAGTTGTTACATACACTTTACATAACAATTTCATATACATATCCATCTATCCTTAATGCCAAAATACTGCCCATATCTTCATGAACACATATACTTATCCAAGAGTTCCAAGGCTGCCGAAAATGTCTCTCAACACCAAAGTGTCCTACAATTCATCAATTCCCATCCAAGTGCAAAAAAATCACCATATACATATGAAGTAATTCACTAGGTTATTAAATCACCATAACCAACATAACTCCCATCAAATACATGTACAAATACTTCATCAATACATGAATACATGGCTGCCCAAAAATGGATATCTCAATAACTCTTCAAACTCAAAAATTTTCTTCACAAATCCAACACCCATAACATGCACACAAAATTTAACAAAGCTATCTTCAAAAATGCTAACTTACCTTATGGTTGGAGCTTGTTAAACCTTGCTTAAACTTCTCAAATTTGGTATCAAACTCTTCCTTGTGATGTGTAGACCATTTTTCATGAAGCTATCTAAGTGTTTAGAGGTGAAATGAGGGAGTGGATGAAGGTTGCATGAACACGCCCATGGAGGTTTCCTCTCACCTTCAATTCGGCAAGTTTGAATGCAATGAAGAAGATGAACATTCTGATGGGTATAGTGGACTTACATCAGTATTTTTATGTTTAATTAAATCCCTAGTGGTCCACTAACTAAGATTAAATCATATAATATGTTAATTGTTCATTTATCCCACATTAACCCATGATTTTAGCTATTTACTTTAGGTACCACCAAATTAATTTTTCATTTCATTTTCTAAGTGTAATATTATTTATTTTTAATGGACATTTAGGTCAAAAGACAATTCAGGATGTCAAATGACAATAATGCCCCTGTTCGGGTTGCATTCCCGAATTTTCGGTAACACCGGGTTTTGTTTGTTTTTCGATTTCTCACTTTTCTTTGTACTAATTATTTAATTTTTATTTGATCTTTCTAATGATATTTATTCTTCTATAAGGGTCTATTTAAGTCCTAAAAATGTTTTCCAGGGTTCCCCGCAGTCCAGGGCTAGTCAACGGTCCACGCCGTGACTTCCCGGTGCGGTCACCCATCGCTAGGTTTCCCGGCTCGCTTAACTTGATCACATTTCTTTGTTATTATTTTTCCTTTGTTTTTCTTGTATTTTCTTTTCTTGTATTTCATTATTTTATGTCTCCTCACTCATATTGAAGTGTAGTTCTAGGCATCCTAGCTGTCTGGACAACACTGGTCACCGGAACAGCAGAACGCACTACCGAACTTAGGGGTGTTACATGAAGTATCCTCGATTGTAAATCAATTTATGATACTTTGCGCTAGAAATACTGTCACTCATATTCTTAACAACTAAAGAATAGAATTTATAACAAAATATCAATGGACCTTTTCTATTACACATAAATATATTATGTAAACGAAAAAGTGAAAATGCCTTTTATTAATAAAACATGTACAAGATACATATTAAATGATATGCTATAGGGCATACTACTAACAATCTCTCACTAGCACTAGAGCCATTTACTATAATAACTTAGACCCATCTTCTCAAGATGTCAGTCTAGATGAGTTTATGACATAGGCTTAGTGAATGGATCAGCTGGATTTTTAGCTAATGCTATTTTCAGCATGGCTACATCGCTTCGCCCAACTATTTCTCTGATAATGTGGTAGTGCCTTTCTATGTGTTTGGACTTCTAGTGAAACCGGGGTTCCTTAGCTTATATGACTACTCCATTGTTGTCACAGTAGAGTGGAACTGCTGACTCAATGGAAGGAACTATTGCAAGTTCTGTCACGAATTTCTTTATCCAAATAGCTTCCTTTGCAGCATATGATGCAGCAATATACTCAGCCTTTGTAGTGGAATCTACAGTCGTACTTTGCTTGGAACTCTTCCAACTAACTGCACCTCCATTACAAATGAACACATGCCCAGAGGTAGACTTTCTATCATCGATATCTGATTGGAAATCAGAATCAGTATAACCATCCAATTGCAAGTCACCACCTCCATATATCAAGAATAAATCCTTAGTTCTTCTCAAGTACTTAAGGATATTCTTGAAAGCTATCCAGTGTTCCAAACCTTGATTGGATTGATACCTGCTAGTCAAACTAATAGCATATGCGATATCCATCCTAGTACATAACATTGCATACATCAATCTTCCAATAGCCGAAGCATAGGGAATCCTGACCATTTTATCTCTTTCTTCTGGTGTCTTTGGAGACATCTCTTTAGAAAGGTGGATACCATGTCTCACTAGTAATAATCCTCTCTTGGAATCAAGCATGTTAAACCTCTTTAACACCTTTTCCAAGTATAGACTTTGGGATAAAACAATTATTCTTTTCACTCTATCTCTATAGATGCGAATCCTAAGAATATAGGTTGCCTCCCCTAAGTCTTTCATGGAGAATGTATTTGACAACCATACCTTTACAATTATCAACATACCTGTGTCATTACCCATCAACAAAATATCATCCACATATAAGACAAGGAAGGTGATAGCACTATCACTAACCTTCTTATATACACATGGCTCATCCTTATTTTTGATAAAACCAAATGACTTAATGGCTTCATCAAAACGGATGTTCCAACTCCTCGAAGCTTGTTTCAACCCATAAATTAATCGCTTTAGCTTGCATACTTTGGAACCATCTTGGGATTCAAAACCCCTAGGTTGTTCCATGAAAATGTTTTCTTCAATGTATCCATTGAGAAAAGCTATTTTGACATTCATCTGCTAAATCTCATAATCATAGTATGCAGCTATTGCTAATAGAATCCTAATTGATTTAAGCATGGCAACAGGCGAGAAAGTCTCCTCATAGTCGATTCCTTGCCTTTGGCGTAACCCTTTAGCTACTAGCCTTGCTTTATAGGTCTCCAGCTTTCCATCAGAACCAATTTTCTTCTTGAAAACTCATTTATTCCCTATAGGTACAATACCTTCAGGTGGGTCAACAAGATCCCAAACTTGATTCTTATATATGGAATCAATCTTAGATTTCATAGTATCAATCCATTTTGAAGAGTCTATATCTGATATAGCTTCTTCATAAGTAAGTGGATCATCTCCATGATCTACTTCTTTATGAGTAGACAACTCTTGTTCTTCTTCATGAAGAAAACCATATCTCACTGGTGGGTGAGATATCTTGGTTGATCTGCGATGAATTATAGTAGATGTTTCATCAATAGGTGTAGGTTGACTAGATGGTTCTATATCCATATGATTTGTTGGTTGGTTATAATTCTTCAATTCTAACTCTATTTGCCTTCCTTTGCCTCCTTCTTAAACAAACTGTTGTTCAAGAAATGTGGCATCTCTACTTACCACAACCTTTTGTGATGTAGACAAATAAAAATAATATCCAAAACTATCTTTCGGATATCCAACAAATCGACCCTTTTCTGATTTGGTTTCCAATTTATCAGTATTCAATTTTTTGATATAAGCTAGACAACCCCAAATCTTCACATGCTTAAGACTTTGTTTTCTTCCTTGCCATATCTCATAAGGTGTGGAAGATACTGATTTTGATGGAATCCTATTCAGAACATGCAAAGCTGATTCTAATGCAAATCCCCAAAAGGAGATTGGCATATCAGTATAGCTCATCATACTACGTACCATATCCAATAGGGTATGATTTCTCCTTTCAAATGCACCATTCAGCTGTGGTGTTCCTGGAGGAGTCAGCTGGGAAACAATGCCATGCTCTTTCAAGTATTCATCAATTTCAGTACTTAAGTATTCACCTCTATGATTTGATCGAAGAGTTTTAATACTTTTTCCTATTTGATTTTTTACTTCAGATTTAAATTCTTTGAACTTTTCAAAGGATTCATGTTTGTATTTCATCAAATACAAATACCCAAACCTTGATTTATCATCAGTAAAGGTAATAAAGTAATGAAAACCACCTCTAGCCATTTCTTTAAATGGACCACATACATCACTATGTATTAGCTCTAAAATATTTTCAGCTCTTAGTCCTTATCCTACAAAGAGTGATCTAGTCATTTTGCCCTGAAGGCAGGATTCACAAGTTGGAGTAAGCTCAAAAATCAATGAGGATAAAATTCCCATTTTCTCCAGTTTTGCAATCCTATCTTCTGCAACATGACCTAATCTTAAGTGCCAAATATATTTTGAACTTGAGTTGATTTTCACCATGGCATTGCATTCATTTAGATCACTTGCATTCAATTTGTGTTTGTCATTATTATCCAAATAATAAAGACCATCATTCATATAACTCGAACCAACATATTTATTTCCAAAATAAATATTGCAAACATCATCTATGAACTGAAATTCATAACCATTTCTAGTCAAACTAGATATAGAAATGATATTCTTAAAAGCATCAGGTACATATAAAATATTATCCAAACACAAAACATGTCCAGACATGTAAAAAGATTTAGATCCTATGGCTAAAGCTTTAACAGTTGAGCCATTGTCAATCCGAAGTCTAACATCTCGAGAACGCAAGCTGCTACTTTTTGCTAGTTCCTGCATATCATAAGAAATGTGAGAACTGGCACCAGTATCTAAAACCTAGGCTGTAGATGAACTATGAGTATCATCAGAATCTAAATAACAAGATATGGACATACCTTCCGAAGGTGTATCCTTCTTGTCCTTTAAAGAAGCAAGATACTATGGGCAGTTCCTTTTCCAGTGCCCATCCTTTTGGCAGTGGAAACACTTTCTTTTGCCTCCATCAACTTTAGTCTTCCTTTCCTATTTAGCTATTTTCTTAGAAGGACCAGGAATCTGAGATTTCTTTTTCTTATTACCCTTCTTCTTGTTGGGCTTTCCAGCAGAAGAAGATGCAATCAAAGCTACCACTTTTCCTTTATTGCTCGGCATATTTTTTTGGGCAATAACCAGCATGTTGAGTAAACCAGTCAAGGTGCATTCCTATTTAGTCATATAGAAATTTGTCGCGAAATTCCCAAATGACTCAGGAAGGGACTGAAGGATCAAATCCGTCTGCAGTTGGAAATCCATGTTAAAGTCAAAATGTTCCAGCTGCTCAATCAGTCGAATCATCTTGTGGACATGATTCCCAACATTCTGTCCCTCAGACATCCTCATGCGAAATAGCTGCCTAGATATCTCATACCTGGCATTCCTACTATGTTCACCATACAACTCTTGTAGGTGAAGGAGGATTTCACTTGCACTCTGCATGTTCTCGTGCTGCTTCTGTAACTCATTACTCATAGAAGCAAGCATGTAACACTTGGCTCTCATATCATGCTCCTTCCACTTGTCCAAAGTTTCATGTTCCTTTTCAGTGGCCTCTGGAGGTAAGGGACTAGGAACATTTGAGTCTAGAACATATCCTATATGTTCAAGGTTCAGGAAAAGTTTCAAATTTCTTAGCTAATCAGAGAGATTAGGTCCTGTCAACCTATTGCGATCAAGTATGCTTGCAAGGATATTGGATGGTGGTGGTAGTGGTGTGCTCATTATTATTAGAAAATTAACTACAGAAAATAACCAGATTAATTAGTAAATGTATCATGTATTTGACCAAAATAATTATGGTCTTTTAATCAAATTGGTCCTCCCACTAACTTAGCGAATCCTACACTTCCAAAGTAGAAAACGGAAATCCTAGTTGGATGGATTTCTAGTGGGTGATTGAATTCTTATAATCCTATTGATCATCCTCAGGCACATCCATTATTGGAATTACAACAAACTATAAGTGAGCAACTCCTTGCCCATCACATCTCCTATGAGGTTCAATCCTTTTACCTAGCCCCTAATGCTCAAAATCTTAGGCACATCCATTATTGACTTATTTTGCATTAGTTAAGTTGATCCCATTGAGCCAGTAAATATGCAAATAATTTTAATGTCCTCAGGCACATCCATTATTGGGCACCAAACCATTTACATATTTACAACATCTCATGCTTAACAATTATTCTTAAGAAAATCTCTTAAATTAATTTCATCATATGGAAGTATTTAAAAGTTCTTAAAAAAATTGTCTCAATGGAGGGCCCATGTTATAATTACTTTAATTATACCATTTCCAACTTTATCATTTGTATGGAAGATTTTGTGGTCGTCTTAATTACTATTATGGTCTCACTTTGCACATTATCTATTTGGCATGCATATATCATATACTTGCATACAATCCCATACATCTCATGCATTCATGGATAAACAATAAATATGGTATGATCATGGACTTTCTAAGGGATTCAATTCTGAGCCACCAAGAATTGAATCAGGGCATTTCTAGGTGCATATCATTCATTCATATTACAAGAGTTGCTGAAGGAGTACATAATCAACACTTGATCTTGAATTCCTCCCACTGGTCTCACCAATGCTCTTGACCTCCTTTATCTTCTTGCAATCTAATTATATAGTAATCCTTGGCATACCAAGGTGAATTTACAAGAACCAAATAAATGAAATTACAATCCAAAAATATTACAACTTTTATAATATATGGCACTAAAATAAATTTTAATAAATTAATTAATTTACAACCCAAAGAAACATAAAAGAAATAAATCCAATCACATTGGTCTTTTATTGTCCATGATCATTCATCATGCATATCACTATTTAACAATTAAATAAAACACACATACTTAAATTAAATTGAACACCTCATATTCAACTTAAAAATCCAGATTTGAATATGATTCAAACAAATTTAAAAATTCAGATTTGAATCACATTCAAAAAATTTAAAAATTCAGATTGAATCACATTCAAACAAATTTAAAAATTCAGATTTGAATCAAAATTTAATTGTGTGATTAAAACTCCTAATTAAACACTTTAATTAGTCATGGGCCTAATTATGGGCCTTGAAACCAAGCCCATATTCAAGCCCAAAAGCCTTGCGCATGGTTGAATGCACCAATGGTGTTCATCATCATGTCACCACCTATTCTTTGCATCTGTCAATGAATCAATCATTTCATGATCAAATCACACAATTAAATCATATAATCAACAATCTAAATGGCAAATATAGTGGCTCTAATAACAATTGAAGGAGCAAAAGCATGAAAAATATTAGTTTAGATCATTGAATTCAAAATATTTTCTTCTAGGGTCTCATGCATCATGCAAGATTCATTATTTACCTAATTGATTTTAATGTTAAACAACATATTAAAACACTTTTAATATATTTTTGGATCTACATTTGCCATTTAAGATTTTAGAATTAACAGATTAATTTATTAAAACCCTAGATTAAATTAAGAACATGTGCACTAACTTTTTGATGCACTGTAGTTGTGTTTGGTACAATTGGGATGCACCTAGGACACCAGATGTTGTCCCTCTAGCTTGTCCACACCAAGATCACCAATGGCAGCCCCTTGAACAGCTTCTCAAGCCTTTCCAATCAATTAGAAATTAAGGTTTTACCTTTAGAGATGGTATAGATGTATATAGGACACTAGAAACAATTTCTAGCAATTTTAATTCAAAGACCACGTGGCAAAACTAAAAATATATTTGAATTTCACAAATTTTTTTGAGTTTTCTAAAATTTTTTCGAAATTTTTGGGCATCGTTTTTAGTCCCAGGGTAGAGTAAAAATTCAATTTTGGGTATTCTGAATCAGACTGGTTGAATCGAACCGGATCAGGTTAGACCGGCCTTCTTCTTTTTTCCTCCCCTCTTGCATCGCGCCTAAGACCTTCCCTCTCTCCCTCGTTTTCTCTCTCCTCCCCTCTCCCTTCACCGGCCATCCACCAGTCCTCCCCCCCCACCTCACCGGCGCACCTCCAAAGACCTCCCCCACAGCTAGCCGCCGCTCCAGTGGTTGGAAAAACTCAACTCAACTCAACTCAACTAAGCCTTTATCCCAAAAATTTGAGGTCGGCTTTATGGATTCACTTTCTTCACTCTAAACGATTTTGGGTTAAATCCTCAGAAATGTGTAATGCTTCTAGGTCATGTTGAACTACTCTCCTCCAAGTCAATTTAAGTCTACCCTTTTTTTTCTTTTTATCCTCTAACCTAATATGCTCTACTTGTTTAACTGAAGCCTCCGTATGTCTACGCTTCACATGACCAAACCTATGACACCCCTTACCCGTGTACGGTATACCTGAGTAAGTAATGCCACACGGTGTACCGGCACACTCTAATATTCCTCAATTAATTTATATCATGCTTTTGCATATAATTTATGAAATACAATTTATTTAAACCATTTATCAAAAGTATCATTCATTTAAGGTTCCGAAAATTTTAAAGAAAATCCATGAGTACCTGGCTAAAAATGGAGAAAACCGTTCTTCGGAACCTGTTAAAAACACTTCCAATATTTTTATTCCATCATCTCAAACTCCAATATCCAAAATCTCAACAATATTTCTCAATAGCAAATTCTCAATAATCTTTTCATTTCACAAACATCCATTTCTCATATACAAGCGATAAATACATGCTCAAATTTTGCATTCATAGTCATAACTTTCATCATTTACATGGACATTAAAATATATTACATGAGTTCAAATACATATGAGAAAGTAAAAATCTGCTACAAAATATCAAAATGACAAAATGACACCTAGTGCCCTACCAATGCACTGCAGGTAGTGAGGTGACACGGACACTGCGCAGAACTACAGGATGGACTCACCCAGTCTGTGGTCTACTGGGCTCATGATCAGGATCTCCAGTACCTACGCATGGCAAAAGCAACGCGCTAAGCAATAATGCTTAGTGGTGCAATAATAAAATAACAAGAAATAACAGATATAAATATGTATTGCATGTACATGTTTTGTTTGTCATGTATTTGTATATCCATTCATTTATTTCTTCTACATTGCTCATTTTCA
This sequence comes from Hevea brasiliensis, assembly GCF_030052815.1. Lineage (NCBI taxonomy): Eukaryota > Viridiplantae > Streptophyta > Magnoliopsida > Malpighiales > Euphorbiaceae > Hevea > Hevea brasiliensis. The sequence goes on from NC_079503.1 coordinate 28,643,524, forward strand.
TTCATTTGGTTGCCCAAGTAACCTACACTAGACGCATCGGATCGATAACGGGTAACCGCACCGGGTATCTAGTACTCGGCCGTCACACCATCGATCGCATATGCATCACCCGGCAGGCAATAATGCACTACCAAGTCAGAATAATCTCGAGCACAAGGCCAAGTCTCAATGCAAAGTCGAATGGCTAAAAGCCATGAAATCACAGAATGGCATTTTTGCCATGTGCGATCGCTAATCGAACCCTATTGGCATGCCAAACTATCCAAACCAATCTTGTTAGGTATACTAGGGCATTTGAAACTTTTAAATTCTTCAATTTGTGAATTTCAAATTTTTGGTGTCACTATTCATCATTGGTCAACAAAAATGTTGACTTTTAGAATAAAAATGTGTACATTGACTTTGGCACTCCCAACATACCACATTTGGTTTTTAAAACTTGTTGGCATTAAGTGTTAATACCATTCCAAAGTGTAACTCAACACAAACAGAATTTTCAGTTTTGGTGAGTCAACTTCACTATTCCATTGGACACTGTTACTGTAGGAATTTGAAGAAATGTAAAACATGAAAGTTGTTTCTTATTTTTTCTAGTTGAATTTCCTTTTTTGAATCACTCCATTTGGAGTTTTATAGCTCTAGATATGGTCCAAAGACCCAAGCTGGCCGAATGTGCATTCTGCAGAAAATTACCATATCTATAGTGCATGAACAGTAACTAGAGTCACTTGGTTGGATGGGCTCTGGCAATAATTTGGGGTAGGTTCCTTCATGAAAGTTGTTTGTCTATGTCTTAACTTGTTGCTGTAAAAATTTCAGGTCAATTGACCAAATCTACAGTGAGTTATGGCCAAATGAACAGTTACTGTTCATTTGGCCAATTCTGCAGAATCAGTTTCAGGGTTCCGGATTGGAGCCAAGTTTTGGTCCTCTTGCTTTGGTCCTTTGGGCATGGTTTCTTCAGCAAAAATGTGCCATTATAAACCTAGTTTCATGTCCAATTGGCCAAACACCAATTGGACTAACAGAGCCAACGTTATGGCTATATAATTGGACTGAAATTTTAGTCCATTTGCTGCTGTCATAGGGCAGCTCCCACCTTGACTTTGCCACTCCATTTTTAAGTTCAAATTGTGGTCAAAATACCTCAAATGGTCACTTATTGACCATTAGAGTGTCCTTTAATAGTTTGGTAAGCCAAGTCAATTTTTCATGCCTCAAAACCCTAATGTCCAATGCAATTTACCCATAAACCTCACTTAGCACCCTAGTTCAACATCTATGTAGATATATAGCTTAAACATAACCTCCAATTCATGCTAAGTCCATTAAAAACATCCAAAACCATCCCTCTATTAGGGCTGCCGAATTCTTTGGTGGAGATACACATTGAATTTGTTTCATTATTTCACAATTTCTAATTCATTACAAGCCTAAATCATGGAATTAATGTATTTTAACTACATATATGCACTAACCTTGTTTGGGCAGAATTTCCAAAGCCCTAAACTCCAATTTCTTTCTCCTTCTTGGCTGCCAAGAGCTTCTCCAAGTGATATGGTCAAGGTTTAATGAAAGGGGTTAGGGTTTAGTGGTGGAAACAAAGGAGAAATGGAGCTTTTGATGGCACATCAATGGAGGGAGAAGAAGAAGAATTTTTGGCTGGTGAAAGGGGAGAGGGATGGCTGCTGCATTTTGTGTTATTTTGGTCTTTATTTGCCTTTTTATTTGTTAGTCAATGGATGGTTAAATTTTGATTGGTCAAACTTTTCTTAATGACATCACCATGATGTCATAATTAAGCTTTTTCTTCATTTTCTTTCCTTTCCTCCACTACTCATTTTCAATTTGATTTCTAGTAATGTTTATTCATATTTTATGTCATATTAATTATTTACTCAACTGGACAAGTCGGCCAAAAATCACCTCGGAAGGCGAAATGACCAAAATGCCCTCCGTTTGGCTTAACGGGTCAAAATCGTCTGTACCGATTGAAAAATTTTTCTAGGTATTTTATTGGCATTCTAATGCCATGGGAACCTCAATTACCCTTCTCTGGAGTCCCAAAAATTATTTTATAATTTTTCCCTCGGGTCTAGGGCTCCTCGTTGCGAGAACTGCAACTTCCCTCCGGTTACCCATCGCTTGGGCACCGGCTCATTTTGCTTGGTTGTATTTTATTTCTAAAATTTTTACTAAGTGTTTCTTATTAATATTTGAGTTAATTATGGTTCCTGACTTTAATTTAAATATTTTTTCGGACGTTCTAGCTGTCCGGACCGACACCGTCACCGAATAAAGAGGATGTACGGAGTGGTTACCGGGAGGGTGTTACAACTCTTCCCCTCTAATTTAAATTTCGTCCTCGAAATTTACCTGATACAAACAGTTCAGGGAACTGTTGCCTCATCGTCTCTTCACTTTCCCAAGTTGCCTCCTCGGTGTTGTGGTGCCTCCAAAGCACTTTCACCAGTGGAATCTGTTTGTTCCTCAACTCTTTCACTTCCCGAGCCAAGATCCGTAAAGGTTCTTCTTCATATGTCAAATCCGGTTGTATTTCAATTTCTTCTCTGGAGATGACATGTGAAGGATCTGAGCGGTATCTTCTGAGCATGGATACGTGAAACACATTGTGAATCTTGTCCAGCTCTGGTGGTAAAGCTAGCCTATAGGCCACTGGACCCACACGTTCAATGACTTCATATGGGCCAATGAACCTAAGGCTCAACTTACCTTTTCTTCCAAACCTCAACACTTTCTTCCATGGTGACACCTTGAGGAACACTTTGTCGCCAACCACATATTCTATTTCTTTTCTCTTCAGGTTGGCATAAGATTTCTATCTGTCTGAAGCAACCTTCAGATTTGCTTTGATTAGTTTCACTTTCTCCTCAGTCTGTTTCACCAGGTCTGGCCCTACCAGCTTATCTTCGCCCAATTCAGTCCAGCACACTGGAGTTCTACATTTTCTCCCATATAGTGCTTCATATGGGGCCATTTGAATGCTAGCTTGGTAGCTATTATTGTATGCAAACTCTGCCAGTGGGAGGTATCTATCCCAACTTCCCTCAAACTCAATGACACAACTCCTCAGCATATCCTCAAGGACCTGACAAATATTTCATGTTATTATTATCATTTCAGTTCTATATTTGTATCAATTTCATGGGTTTCAATTGTTTACCTGGATTACTCTTTCTGATTGGCCATCCATCTGAGGATGGAAAGCTGTGCTGAAACGGAGTTGTGTACCCAAGGACTCATGTAACTTCTTCCAAAATCTCGATGTAAACCTTGGGTCTCGATCAGATATGATGGAAAGTGGAATTCCATGCAGTCTAAATATCTCACTAATATACAATTCTGCTAACCTCTCTAGTGAGTAGTCAGTCCTAACTGGCAGAAAGTGTGCTGACTTCGTCAATCTATCAACTATCACCCATGCTGCATCATGTTTCTTCCGGGTGAGAGGTAGCCCACTTACAAAATCCATGGTGACCCGATCCCATTTCCATTCAGGTATGCGTATAGGCTGTAGCAAACCTGATGGAACTTGATGTTCTGCCTTGACTTGCTGACATGTCAAGCATTTAGTCACGTAGTCAGCTATGTCCTTCTTCATACCAGGCCACCAATATTGGAGCTTCAGATCATGATACATCTTTGTACTTCCTGGGTGCATAGCATATACACTAGTGTGTGCCTCTTTTAGAATACTGGCTTTCAATTCCCCATCATCTGGTACACACAGTCTTTCTTTATAGTATAGACACCCATCAGCTTTCACCCCATAGTCAGTTGCTTTTCCCTCTGAGATCTTGCTCATAATAGCCATTAACTTTTCATCTACCTTTTGCCCATCTAAAATCTGCTGTAGCAGGTTTGGCCTCACTTGCAACTCAGCCAAGATAGCTCCATCACGAACCAAAGATAGACGGGCATTCAATGATCTCAAGGCTGTTATGGATTTTCTGCTCAAAGCATCAGCAACTACATTTGCCTTCCCAGGGTGGTAGTCAATTACACAGTCATAGTCCTTCAGGAACTCAATCCATCGCCTCTGTCTAAGGTTGAGCTCCTTCTGGGTTGGCAAATATTTCAGGCTCTTGTGGTCTGTGTAAATGTAGCACTTTTCACCATACAAGTAATGCCTCCATATCTTCAGTGCGAAGATAATTGCTGCAAGCTCTAGATCATGGGTAGGGTAGTTCTGTTCATGTGGCCTTAACTGCCTGGAAGCATAGGCGATCACTTTCCCCTCTTGCATCAATACACACCCTAACCCATTATGAGAGGCATCACTGTAGACCACAAAGTCCTTTCCTGACACTGGCTGTGTTAACACTGGTGCCTCTGTCAACATAGCCTTCAACTTCTCAAAACTGGTCTGACACTTGTCATTCCAGTCAAATCTGACATTCTTGTGTAACAACTTGGTCATTGGAGCAGCTATTAGGGAAAATCCCTTTACAAATCTCCTGTAATACCCAGCTAGCCCCAAGAAGCTTCTGACCTCAGTTGTGTTTCTGGGAGGTTTCCATTCCATCACTGCTTCTATTTTCTTGGGATCCACCCTAATCCCATCAGCTGACACTATGTGTCCAAGGAATGCAATCTCATTCAGCCAAAAGTCACATTTGGACAACTTAGCATACAGCTTCTTTTCTTTCAGGGTTTGCAGAACAATCCTCAAATGCTCATCATGTTCTTCCCTGGTCTTGGAATACACCAAAATATCATCAATAAAAACCACTACGAACCGATCCAGGTATGGATGGAAGATACGGTTCATAAGGTCCATGAATGCCGCTGGTGCATTTGTTAGGCCAAAGGGCATCACCAGGAACTCATAATGCCCATACCGGGTCCTGAATGCAGTCTTGGGCACATCTACATCCTTCACCTCAACTGATGATACCTTGATCTGAGATCAATCTTAGAAAATACTCCTGTTCCCTTCAACTGATCAAACAGATCATCAATTCTAGGCAACGGATATTTGTTCTTCACAGTCACTTTATTCAATCGCCAGAATCGATGCATAGCCTCAAAGTCCCATCCTTCTTTTTCACAAACAGCACTGGAGCTCCCCATGGTGACACACTGGGGCGTATGAACCCCTTATCAAGCAACTCTTGCAACTGAGTTTTCAACTCCCTCAATTCAGTGGGTGCCATCCTATAAGGAGCAATGGAAATGGGTGTTGTACCCGGCAGTGTCTCAATAGCAAATTCAACTTCCCTTTCTGGTGGCAAACCAGGCAATTCTTCAGGAAATACCTCTGGGAAGTCTCTTACTGTGGGTATGTCACTCAGGTTTGGCTTAGCCTGCCTAGTATCCACCACATGTGCTAGGTAGGCTTCACAGCCTTTTCTCATCATTCTTCTTGCAACTGTGGCTGAGATGACATTAGACAGAAAATCTGTTCTTTCACCCACAACTGTAATTTCATTACCCTCCGGAGTTTTTAGAGAAATCCTCTTCAGTTTGCAATCAACTATTGCCTGATGACGTGACAACCAGTCCATTCCCAAAATCACGTCAAACTCATGGAAAGGCAACTCAATCAGGTCTGCCAAGAATTCATACCCCTGAATCCTTAACGGGCAACCCTTGTATACTTTGTTCACCACTACACTGTGGCCCAATGGATTAGTGACCAAAATGTCTTGGTCACTCTCCCCTACCAATATCCCCCTTTCTACGGGTAGGTTGATGCAAATGTAGGAATGAGTGGATCCTGGATCCACCAATGCATGCACAGGAGTATTGTAGAGGGAGAACGTACCCCTGATGACGTCCGGGGCATCTTGCTCCTCCTGAGCTCTCAGAGCATAATTTCTGGCAGGTGGTCTGTTATCTGGCCTCTCTGCTGGCTCAGATGTAGGCCTCTGAGATGGTCCCACAGCTTCAGATTTACCAGACCTTCTACCCCTTGGTGGTGCAGGAGCAGGTCTGTCTGCTTGTGTTGGAGCAGCTATAGTAGTTCTGCGTGGACAGTTTCTCAACTGATGCTCTGCTAACCCACACCTCAAGCAAGCACCAGTCACTCTCCAACACTCCCCCTTATGCCATTTCTGACAGTGTGGACACGCAGAAGATGCTGGGGCTGGTCCCCTGAACCCCATCCCTGGAGAGCTGCACACTGATGGTGTGGACTGACCTCTCCTAGGGATGAACTATGGCCTGGGCCCCTGAGACTGACCCTGACCCTGTGGCTGACCCGAACTCTCTGCAGGAGGACCCTTAAACTTCTTCCCAAATCCAGGAGCGGAACTAGACTGACCTGGTCCCCTCTTCTGCTGTCTATCCCTTCTGGTCTGTTCACTAATTCTTACTTTTTCCACCTTTATTGCAGCTTCCACTAACTTGGTAAATTCTGTGATTCCCAAGGCAGTGAGCTGGATCTTGATGTTGTCATTTAGTCCCTCTTCAAATCTCTTGCATCTTTCAGCTTCATTTGGGACTATCTCCCTTCCATAGCGGCTTAATCGGACGAATTCTTTCTCATACTCAGCCACTGACAATTGTCTCTGCCTCAGGTTAATAAATTCTCTTCTTCTCTCTTCCAGGTATACAGTACCCACATATTTCTTCTTGAACTCAGAGAGAAAGAAGTCCCAAGTTACAGCTTCTATCTGCACTTCACTGGACACGGTGTCCCACCACTCATATGCATCATCTTGCAGTAAAGAGATGGCAGCTTCCAGGTTTTGCTCTGGAGTGCAGTGGAGTTGTTTTAGTACTCTGCTTGTTCTGTTCAACCAATTCTCTGCTGCAACAGAGTCATCTTCTCTCTTGCCATAGAAGTCCACAGCTCCAAACTTCCTTAGCCTTTCCAGGTGTGATTTCTGCTGTGGAGCTGGTGGTGGTGGTGCTGGCATTACCCCGGCCATTTGTCTAAAGAAGTCGGCCATTTGTTGGAACATGGCCTATGGAGGCTGAGCAGGCTCTGCTTGAGCTGGCGGAGCAGATTCTCTCATGCCCCCAGTCTCAGCTGCTGCAGGTGGAGCATGACTCTCCACTTTCTCCTCAACGGCTCTCTGAGATGAAGGATCCATATCCTATTCAAAATAAGAAAGATAAACAGATCTGCGTTAGTGGTACCTTGACTCTTACAAATGCAATGCATGGTATGGACTCAATCTAGGCCCAGAAATGCCTAAACTGTGCTCTGATACCACTAAATGTGACACCCCTTACCCGTGTACAGTATACCCGAGTAAGTAATGCCACACGGTGTACCGGCACACTCTAATATTCCTCAATTAATTTATATCATGCTTTTGCATATAATTTATGAAATACAATTTATTTAAACCATTTATCAAAAGTATCATTCATTTATGGTTCCGAAAATTTTAAAGAAAATCCGGCAGAGTACCGGCTAAAAATGGAGAAAACCGTTCTTCGGAACCTGTTAAAAACACTTCCAATATTTTTATTCCATCATCTCAAACTCCAATATCCAAAATCTCAACAATATTTCTCAATAGCAAATTCTCAATAATCTTTTCATTTCACAAACATCCATTTCTCATATACAAGCGATAAATACATGCTCAAATTTTGCATTCATAGTCATAACTTTCATTATTTACATGGACATTAAAATATATTACATGAGTTCAAATACATATGAGAAAGTAAAAATCTGCTACAAAATATCAAAATGACAAATTGACACCTAGTGCCCTACCAATGCACTGCAGGTAGTGAGGTGACACGGACACTATGCAGAACTGCAGGATGGACTCACCCAGTCTGTGGTCTACTGGGCTCACGATCAGGATCTCCAGTACCTACGCGTGGCAAAAGCAACGCGCTAAGCAATAATGCTTAGTGGTGCAATAATAAAATAACAAGAAATAACAGATATAAATATGTATTGAATGTACATGTTTTGTTTGTCATGTATTTGTATATCCATTCATTTATTTCTTCTACATTGCTCATTTTCATTCATTTGGTTGCCCAAGTAACCTACACTAGACAACTGGACTGGATAACGGGTAAACTGGCACTGGGTATCTAGTACCTCGGGCCGTCACAACATCGGTCGCATATGCATCACCCGGCAGGCAAATGTAAGCACTACCAAGTCAGAATAATCTCAGGCACAAGGCCAAGTCTCAATGCAAAGTCAGGATGGCTAAAAGCCATGAAATCACAGAATGGCATTTTTGCCATGTGCAGTACTGCTAATTGAACCCTATTGGCATGCCAAACTATCCAAACCAATCTTGTTAGGTATACTAGGGCATTTGAAACTTTTAAATTCTTCAATTTGTGAATTTCAAATTTTTGGTGTCACTATTCATCATTGGTCAACAAAAATGTTGACTTTTAGAATAAAAATGTGTACATTGACTTTGGCACTCCCAACATACCACATTTGGTGTTTAAAACTTGTTGGCATTAAGTGTTAATACCATTCCAAAGTGTAACTCAACACAAACAGAATTTTCAGTTTTGGTGAGTCAATTTCACTGTTCCATTGGATACTGTTACTGTAGGAATTTGAAGAAATGTAAAACATGAAAGTTGTTCCTTATTTTGTCTAGTTGAATTTCCTTTTTTGAATCACTCCATTTGGAGTTTTGTAGCTCTAGATATGGTCCAAAGACCCAAGCTGGCCGAATGTGCATTCTGCAGAAAATTACCATATCTACAGTGCATGAACAGTAACTAGAGTCACTTGGTTGGATGGGTTCTGGCAATAATTTGGGGTAGGTTCCTTCATGAAAGTTGTTTGTCTATGTCTTAACTTGTTGCTGTAAAACTTTCAGGTCAATTGACCAAATCTACAGTGAGTTATGGCCAAATGAACAGTTACTGTTCATTTGGCCAATTCCGCAGAATCAGTTTCAGGGTTCTGGATTGGGGCCAAGTTTTGGTCCTCTTGCTTTGGTTCTTTGGGCATGGTTTCTTCAGCAAAAATGTGCCATTATAAACCTAGTTTCATATCCAATTGGCCAAACACCAATTGGACTAACACAACCAACGTTATGGCTGTATAATTGGACTGAAATTTCAGTCCATTTGCTGCTGTCATAGGGCAGCTCCCACCTTGACTTTGCCACTCCATTTTTAAGTTCAAATTGTGGTCAACATACCTCAAATGGTCAATTATTGACCATTAGAGTGTCCTTTAATAGTTTGGTAAGCCAAGTCAATTTTTCATGCCTCAAAACCCTAATGTCCAATGCAATTTACCCATAAACCTCACTTAGCACCCTAGTTCAACATCTATGTAGATATATAGCTTAAACATAACCTCCAATTCATGCTAAGTCCATTAAAAACATCCAAAACCATCCCTCTATTAGGGCTGCCAAATTCTTTGGTGGAGATACACATTGAATTTGTTTCATTATTTCACAATTTCTAATTCATTACAAGCCTAAATCATGGAATTAATGTATTTTAACTACATATATGCACTAACCTTGTTTGGGCAGAATTTCCAAAGCCCTAAACTCCAATTTCTTTCTCCTTCTTGGCTGCCAAGAGCTTCTCCAAGTGATATGGTCAAGGTTTAATGAAAGGGGTTAGGGTTTAGTGGTGGAAACAAAGGAGAAATGGAGCTTTTGATGGCACATCAATGGAGGGAGAAGAGGAAGAATTTTCGGCTGGTGAAAGGGGAGAGGGATGGCTGCTGCATTTTGTGTTATTTTGGTCTTTATTAGCCTTTTTATTTGTTAGTCAATGGATGGTTAAATTTTGATTGGTCAAACTTTTCTTAATGACATCACCATGATGTCATAATTAAGCTTTTTCTTCATTTTCTTTCCTTTCCTCCACTACTCATTTTCAATTTGATTTCTAGTAATGTTTATTCATATTTTATGTCATATTAATTATTTACTCAACTGGACAAGTCGGTCAAAAATCACCTCGGAAGGCGAAATGACCAAAATGCTCTCCGTTTGGCTTAATGGGTCAAAATCGTTTGTACCGATTGAATAATTTTTCTAGGTATTTTATTAGCATTCTAATGCCATGGGAACCTCAATTACCCTCCTCTGGAGTCCCAAAAATTATTTTATAATTTTTCCCCCGGGTCTAGGGCTCCTCGTTGCGAGAACCGCAACTTCCCTCCGGTTACCCATCGCTTGGGCACCGGCTCGTTTTGCTTGGTTGTATTTTATTTCTAAAATTTTTACTAAGTGTTTCTTATTAATATTTGAGTTAATTATGGTTCCTGACTTTAATTTAAATATTTTTCCGGACGTTCTAGCTGTCCGAACCGACACCGGTCACCGGAACAGTAGGATGTACGGAGTGGTTACTGGGAGGGTGTTACAAAACCACCTCAATCTCCCTTCTCTCAACTTATCCTCAATTGGCACCACTCCTACCTTTTCTCTAATACTCTCATTACGGACTTTATCTAGTCTAGTATGGTCACTCATCCACCTTAACATTCTCATCTCTGCAACTCTTATCTTAAACGCATACGACTCCTTCAATGCCCAACACTCACTACCATATAGCATAGCCGGTCGTATGGCTATACAGTAAAATTTTCCTTTTAACTTATTGGGAATCTTGCGATCACATAAAAATCCCGTGGCACATCTCCACTTCAACCATCCGGCTTTAATCTTATGACTAACATCCTCCTTACATCCCCCATCTACTTGAAGGACTGAGCTGAAATATTTTAAGTGATTACTTTGGGATAATACCACTCCATCCAAACTAACTCCTTCCCTATTATCAGTTTGCCCTTCACTGAACTTGCAATGCATGTATTCTGTCTTCATTCTACTTAACTTAAATCCCTTTGACTCTAGAGTACTTCTTTAAAGCTCTAGCTTTCTATTGACTCCTTCTTGCATCTCATATATCAAAACAATATCATTTGCAAACATCATGCACCAAGGAATACACTCTTGTATATGTTTTGTCGATTCATCTAAAATTAATGTAAAAAGGTAGGGTTTATAGCTGATCCTTGGTGTAATCCAATTGAGATAGAAAAATCTCTAGTTGCTCCTTCATACATATCTTTCAATAATTGTATGTACCCAATAGATTCCCTTTTCTGTTCTAACACACTCCATAAGACATCTCTTAGAACACTATCATAAGCCTTCTCCAAATCAATAAAAACCATGTATAGATCTTTCTTCACATCTCTATATTTCTCCATCAAGCTTCTAATGAGAAAGATTACTTCCATAGTTAAACGACCAGGCATGAAGCCAAATTGATTGAGAGAGATAGAAGTATCATGATGTAGTCGATGCTCCACAACTCTCTCTCACAAATTCATAGTATGGCTCATGAGTTTAATTCCCCTATAGTTTGAGCAATTCTGTATGTAACGATCGGGCTCTAACCACTAGAGGAATTGTCCGCTTTGGCCATGAGCCTCATGGTTTTATCCCATAGGTGGAATGGAGAACTTCCTAGGAGGTCACCCATCCTAGGATTTCTCTCAAGCGAGCACGCTTAACCCTGGAGTTCTTCTAACTCTCCAAGCCATTCCACCAAAAGGTGCCTCTAGTGATTAGTTCCCCTATCTTATATATCATTACTTTTTGAACCCAAGACCATCTTTGTGCTTTGCCGATGTGGGATTTGCCTAAGGGACCTTTCTCCCCCCCCCTTTGGGATTCAGCGTCCTCACTGAGGTTTGCCACACCATCGCTCAAGAGGACACATGAGCAGTTCTGATACCAATTATAACGATCGGGCTCCAACCACTAGAGGAATTGTCTGCTTTGGCCATGAGCCTCACGATTTTATCCCATAGGTGGAATGGAGAACTTCCTAGAAGGTCACCCATCCTAGGATTTCTCTCAAGCGAGCACACTTAACCCTGAAGTTTTTCCAACTCTCCAAGCCATTCCACCAAAAGGCGCCTCTAGTGATTAGTTCCCCTATCTTATATATCATTACTTTTTGAACTCAAGACCATCTCCGTGCTTTGCTGATGTGGGATTTGCCAATCATAACTTACTAATTAGCTAAGGCAAGAGGACCAAAAAGTAAGTTATAGCAATATATCTGCCCTAGATGGAAGTAAAGGTACTACTGTTGATAGATGTCAGTAAGTACCATAATCAAAATAAGTTTAAGATATTAGTGAATTTGAAAGAAATAAGACATAGGGAAGTTTGTTCTATTGGGATGTATCGTAGTAACTATGCAATATTCTTGATGTTTGTGCTGTAAGCTGCAGATTACAGTACTGACTTGAGATTTATTGTGTAGAGCTACGTACTACCCAATAGTACATAAGGATAAGAATAGTTATAAATGACTTTTGCTCTGGTACAAATATACCAGAATAGAGTTTTAGTACTAGAACTGAGTTTGAAAATCCTAATTCGCGATTTAAAACTCTATAATTAGAATATCAAAAGATCATAGTTGCTAGGTAGTGAGAGTTAAAGACTCCATTACCCTAGCATGAATTACAGTACATCAAGAATTATTATGGGACTAGAGATTTTAGCATGGTAAAAATTTAAAAATAAAACCTATAGGGCTAAGTCATCCAGTCTCTGATATGGGGTTTGTAGTTGTTTTAGTATTGCAATGGATCTTTTGCTCAAAGTTTAGTAAGGAACAGTATTCTATTTTTGTAGCAGTAATACACAAAATATAATTTTGTTCCCCTAGAAGAGACAGGATGCTATGGATGACAATTATAACTTATAAAACAGTTAAGAAATGATATTATATTGATAACAGTAATTCGATAGGAACTAGTTGGCCAGGTATTCTTTAGGAAGAGCACAATTTTATTGTGTGGATCATAAGGATTAGATTAGAATTCAAGCAAAACTTTTGAATAGCAAGGGAAACAGGAGAGTCCGGTAGACTTCCTTCTTAAGATTAAAGAATTGTTTATGGTTAAAAAAAAAAAGGGTTAAGCATACTCGCTTGAGAGAAATCCTAGGATGGGTGACCTCCTGGGAAGTTCTCCATTCCACCTATGGGACAAAACCGTGAGGCTTATGGCCAAAGCGGACAATTCCTCTAGTGGTTGGAGCCCGATCGTTACACTGTATGTCTCCCTTATTTTTAAAAATAGGTACTAAAATACTCCTCCTCTATTTATCAGGCATTTTCTTTGAGTTTAGATTCTTATTAAATAATTTAGTTAACCATGCTACTTCCATATCTCCCAAACACTTCAACACTTCAATTGGTATTCCATCGGGTTCACAGGCTTTACCCACTTTCATTCTCTTAAGTGCTTCCTTTACTTCTAAAGATCTAATCCTTCTAGTATAATTCACATTCTTTTCTATTGTTCTATAGTTTATATTCACGCTATTACCATTATGAATATTATTAAAGAGATCATTAAAATAATTTCTCTATCTTTCTTTAATGTCCTTATCTTTCACCAACACTTTTTCTTCTTTATCCTTAATGCACCTAACTTGATTGAGATCTTGACATTTCCTTTCTCTCCTCCTTGCTAATCTATAAATATCTTTCTCCCCTTCTTTAGTTTCAAGTTTCTCATATAACTTTTCAAAGGCCTGTGCTCTTGCTTGACTAACTGCCTTTTTTGCCTATTTCTTTACTATATTGTACTGTTCATATGCCTCATTATTATCACATTTAGGTAATTTCGTATACCATTCCCTTTTTCTCTTCACTGCCTTTTATACTTCCTCATTCCACCACCATCTCTTTTTTGAGGGTGGTCCATGTCCTTTAGACTCTCCAAGTACTTTTCTAGCTACTTCTCTAATCTTTGATGCCATCTGTATCCACATATCATTAGCCTTCATATCCAGCTTCCATGGTTCAGACTCGAGAAGCTCATTTTCGAACTTCACTTGCTTTACTCCTTTGAACTCCCACCACTTTGTTTAAGCTACACTATTTTTTTTTTTTGACCTTATTTGAATTGTTCCTAAACATGACATCCAAAACCACTAACCGATGTTGACTTGTTAAAGCCTCTCCTGAAATGACTTTGTAATCCTTGCATAGAGCTCTATTTGTCTTCCTAGTTAAGAGGAAGTCGATTTGGCTTCTATGTTGCCCACTTTTGAAATTCACTAAATGTGACTCTCTTTTTATAAAGTAGGTATTTGCTAGTATTAGGTCGTATGCCATAGCAAAATCTAGGATACTTTTTCCCTCCTCATTTTGACTCCCAAAACCAAAACCTCCATGAACATTCTCATAAGCTTGCCTATCACTTCCTATATGTCCATTCAAATCTCCACTAATGAAAACATTCTCTTTATTCGGTATGCTTTGCATTAAATCACCCATATCTTCTCAAAACCTTTGTTTACTCTCACTATCTAGTCCTATTTGTGGGGCATAAGCACTAAATACATTTATTGTTTCTCCTTCTAGTACTAGCTTTACTAGTATAATTCTATCTCCTACTCTTTTCATAGATATTACAACGTCTTTCAATGTCCTGTCTATGATTATGCCCACTCCGTTTTTATTTCTCTCCTTTCAGGTAAACCACAGTTTATACCCTGAATTACGCACTTCATTGCTTTTCTCTCCTACCCATTTAATCTCCTAAATGCAAGCAATATTCACCTTTCTCCTTTTCAAGATATCCACAAGCTCCATTAATTTTTTCTGTAAGTGATCCAACATTCCAAGTACCAACCCTGATCCTCCTCCTATCCTGTTCCTTCCTAATTGGTCTCCTTCTATGATATCATCTATTGTTTTATATATCTATCTTGTGTTCTATTCCACTATCTGTTCTACTATCTGTTCTATAGATTAACTTTTTTACCCACACCCGTCCATGATGTGGGAACCCTTGCTCACTTAACACCACACCCGAGAGTCAGTATGGAGTGCCGCTTTCGGTGAATGCCCTACACCCTTGCATATTTCTCACTACACCTGGGCTCCGATGTAGTGCGTCGTAAGTAGAGGATGCCCCAATGTTTATATCATTTGACTCTATATCATAAGGTGTGATGAAATTTTTACACTGGTTGTCACCTACCGTAACCCTCCTCCTTTATCCTGGCTTGGAACCGGCTAAGTGCAAACTACTTAGGCGGAGTTTCCAGTGGCTGAAAAAAGCGTGGGCGAAATTTCTTCAACGCACCGCGTGACTCCTCGTTTTCCCTGTCACACCTTATCCCTCAGTAAGGCATAACATGATCCTGTAGAATACCTAATGAACTACCGAACATCACCTACCGATAACTCATTAAGTACCCTACAAGGGATTTTAAAACCATTTTCTTACTTTTTGGAAGTGGTGAGCATTTTCTTACTTTTAATAGAAGTTTAAAAACTAGTTCAAATTTTTGTCCATTTTATTTTTACGCAAATTTTATAAAAATTTTGGCAGAGTGCCATCTGTATTTTAAGAAAACAATTCTTCAAATACTTGCAAAAACACTTCCAATAATTCTTTTTCATCAAACTCCATCACTACCACAACAAACTCAATATCAATTTTTCCCAAACTCCAAAATTCAAAATAATTCTCATATCAATTGTCTTCAAAATATAACACTAAATAACTTCATTAAAGTAAAATCAAATTACATTCAACATTCAAAATATACATGAGAAAATCCAAACTAATATTATTACAAACTCTATACAACTGCTCATGACTAGTTATTACATGTACATACATTTACATACATCAAACTAAATATTACAATTAGGGTATAAAATATATCCGACAAAACTTCAGGGAAGTGGCTCCAAGGTCCTCAGCAGCTCACTCTGCTGCTCCTCTAGTCTCTATATCTGCGACAGTCATAGCAGCCATCACTAAGTATTATGACTCAGTGGTGCACAACATACTAAAATAACATTTATGCATAATTCAAATCACATTTATTCAAATATATTATTAAAAATGAAAGATAGATATAAAACATGATTTATAAACTTTTAGTCCAAACAATTTCATTTAGGAAATCTCAAAATAATTTCATAAAAACACACAGTTATATCATGCCATTCAAAACATATTCATCTCAATAGCCAGAGGCTTATGAGAAATCATAAGGCTAGCTAGCTCAAATTTATGGGTAACCATTCAATTTCTTCCTCTACTGGTACACACCTCAACACTTCAGCCAGAGAGGGAATTAAAATTTGAAACTATTTCTTCCCACTAATCATGCTAGTGAGGTATTCAAATATATGGTCATGACACTGTGGTTTCAAAACTATCTTAACAATTTACTAAACATTTATTGCCATTTCAAACACATACAAGTAAACTTTCAACAATTTAAATCAAAAGTATAATACACTTTTTTGCAATACTAGTAATTCATTTCATGCACTTTGCAAATGAATTTTAAAGAATATTGATGTTGTGCACAAACCTTATACGAGTCGCCTCTTGGCCTTGACTCGATGCTTTGGGTTCCTTCTCGATATTTTTTTTCATTGAAACACACAATTTTATAGTGTTTCAGTGCCATAAATTATCATAAGTCCAAAAATAATTTCAAATCTAACTTTAATATGCTTAATTTGATGTTCTTTGAAATTTGTATTTTGGGATTACTATTCACGATACTATTGTTAGTAGTATGCTCTAGAGCATATCATTTAGTATGTATCTTGTACATAATTTTATTAATAAAAGGCATTTCCACTTTTCCGTTTACATAATATATTTATGTGTAATAGAAAAGGTCCATTGATATTTTGTTAGAAATATTATTCTTAAGTTGTTAAGAATATGAGTGACAATATTTCTAGCACAAAGTATCATAAATAGGTTCACAATCGAGGATACTTCATAATAAGGACATGACTTATCCAGAAAGATTGTATTCATGTTTGTTCCCAAGTTATTTATATGAGATATAAATAAGATGGAATGGTGAGTCTCATGCCATATAACAAACATGATAGGCACTTATACATGATAAGTAGGCCGAACCAGTGACACTTATGACAAGCACATGGAGTTTACTCTTGTCAATGTTTTGTCATAAATCATATCAGTGCATATAATCTTTAGACCTGAGATAGCACAGTTATCTTGTATATAGGTAGTTTGAGTTTGATACTGCTTTCATACTTGTACTATGTATGAGTATATGGGCATGTGTTGGCTCCTGCTAGTTATATATGGAGGTAGGTGTTGATCAAGATGGAATCTGTTCCTCTAAGTAAATAGAGATAAAATCCTATGTTCATTTAATTGTTCTTGATGTTTCAAGTTCCTGGCCAGACAGATAGATTTATTCAGAAAAGAGTTTCTGATGAGAAAAATCTTTTAATCAAGAACTGGAATTAAAAGAGAACATAATATTCATAGCAAATGGAGTTTGACATAAACCATGACTCCAGCTTGAGTTGGGATTTTGTAACAGAGAGATTCTAGTGCATGGTAACATATGATTATAGGTTCATTTAAGGTAAATCTTATTACTAATTGGGTGGCCATGGCATGCTATGCTAGGTGTTAACCATGGTCTATGAGGTTCATAAAATGATTTAGAGAAATCATTTATGGTAAGAAAGAGTTCTGATGATATTAAGAGTTGATATCATGTCTCATTGCCAATTAGTGATGAGCCTAGTAAGTCACACACATACACAAGTTATCACCTATTTAAATATGATTTAATTAATTAATTAAAGAGTTTAATTGATTAATTAAATAGATTTGGTTTGCAATAAAATTGCAAAGTCCCTAGCATGACTTGAAACCAAATCTAGATTATTGGATGTGTAGTATAAATTAAATTTATATTTAAAGTGTTTAAATATGAATTTAATTGATGAGAAATTAATTAATAGAGATTAATTAATTAATTTATATTTGATATAAATTAATTAGAAGAAGAAAATAATTATTTTGGGTTAAGAACTCAAAATTAAGACACAGGGGCATTTTGGTCATTTTGCAGTGTGACACGTGGCACCATGAGATGGTGACACATGGCATAACACATAAGCTTGCCAAATAATTTTAATCATGTAAGATGATTAAAATCAAGATTAAATATAGGTTTGACACTTGGCACAATGTGATTGGGTCACTTAAACCTAGAGCTAATCAAAAGGTGACATGTGGCTAGGGTTTAATGTGTTAACCTAGCTATTTAAGTGGGGTTATGAAAGAAAACACAACCAGCAGCCTCTCCTCTCATATGTCACGCCACTTTGAGCCTCTCCAGCTATTTCTCTTCATCTCTCATCAATTCAAAGAGATTAGCCATCAATCTCTTGAATTAAGAACACTAGAAATTGTTTCTAGTGTCCTGTTTGCATCTCTAATCTCTTAAAAGGCAGAACTTGAATTTCTAATTAATAGAAAAGGCTTTAGAAGCTGTTCAAGGGCTGCCATAGGTGTTCTTGGTGTGGAAAAGCTAGAGGGACAACATCTGGTGTCCTGAAGACGAATCTCAAAGGCGCAGACACGCTGCAGCACATCAAGAGGTTAGTGTAATCGTTCTTGATTTAATCTAGGGTTCTAAAATTAATCTGATTAATTTTAAAATCTTAAATGGCAAATACAGATCCAAAAACATATTAAAAGAGTTTTAATATGTTGTTTATCATTGAAATCAAATAGATAAAAATAAATCTTGCATGGTGCTTGTGACCCTAGGTGAAAATTTTTGAATTCAATGGTATAATCTTGTGTTTTTCACGCTTCCATTCCTTCAATTGGTATCAGAGCCACTATATTTGCCATTTAGATTGTTGATTATATAATTTAATTGTGTGTTTGATCATGAGATCAAGAGATTCATTGCTGGTTGGATCATGAGGTGTGGCGGCACACATGGTGGAGCCACCATTGGTGGCGGCAACAATGGTTCCATGGGTGGTTCAAGGTTTGGCTTTTAATTCTGCAATTGTTGTATGATCTAAGGCCTATTCTTTGACTAATTAAAGTGTTTAATTAGTTGTTTTAATCACACAATTAAATTATGATTCAAATCAGAATTTTAAAAATTGTTTGAATGTGATTCAAATCTGAATTTTAAAAGTTGTTTGAATGTGATTCAAATCTGAATTTTTAAAGTTGTTTGAATCATATTTAAATCTGATTTTTTAAAATTGATTCAATAAAATTCAGATCTGATTTTTTAAAAAATATTTGAATGTGATTCAAATCTGATTTTTTAAAAAATGTTTGAATGTGATTCAAATATGAATTTTTGAAGTTGTTTGAATGTGATTCAAATCTGAATTTTTAAATTTGTTTGAATGAGATTTAAATCTAAATTTTTAAATTTATTTGAATCATATTCAAATCTGGAATTTTAAGTTGAATATGAGATATTCAATTTAATATAAGTATGTATGTTTTATTTAATTGTTAAATAGTGATATGCATGATGGATGATCATGGACTATAAAAGACCAATGTGATTGGATTTATTTCTTTTATGTTTCTTTGGGATTGTAAATTAATTTATTTTAATTTATTTTGGGCATATATTATTAAGTTTGTAATATTTTTGGGTTGTAATTTCATTTATTTAAGTTCTTATAAATTCGCCTTGGTATGCCAAGGATTACTATGTAATATTGGATTGCAAGAAGTTCAAGGAGGTCAAGAGCATTGGTGGGACCAGTGGGAGGAATTCAAGATCAAGTGTTGATTATGTACTCCTTCAGCAACTCTTGTAAAATGAATGAATGAAATGCACCTAGGAATGCCCTGATTCAATTCTTGGTGGCTCAGAATTGAATCCCTTAGAAAGTCCATGATCATACCATATTTACTGCTTATCCATGAATGCATGAGATGTATGGGAATGTATGCAATTATATGATATATGCATGCTAAATGGATAATGTGCAAAGTGAGACCTTAATAGTAATTAGGATGGCTATAAAATCTTCCAAACAAATGATTAAGTTGGAAATGCTATAATTAAAGTAATTATAACATAAGCCCTCCATTGGGGCAATTATTTTAAGAAATTTTAAATAGTTGCATGAGATGCAATTAATTTAAGAGATTTTCTTAAGAATAATTGTTAAGCATGAGATGTTGTAAATATGTAAATGGTTTGGTGGCCAATATTGGATGTACCTGAGGACATTAAAATTATTTGCATAATTACTGGCTCAATGGGATCAACTTAACTAATGCAAGATAAGTCAATATTGGATGTACATGAGATTTTGAGCATTAGGGGCTAGTAAAAGGATTGAACCTCACATGAGATGTGATGGGCAAGGAGTTGCTCACTTATAGTTTATTGTAATTCCAATAATGGATGTACCTGAGGATGATCAATAGAATTATAAGAATTCAATCACCCACTAGAAATCCATCCAACTAGGATTTCCGTTTTCTACTTTGGAAGTGTAGGATTCGCTAAGTTAGTGGGAGGACCAATTTGATTAAAAGACCATAATCATTTTGGTTAATTACATGATACATTTACTAATTAATCTGGTTATTTTCTGCAGTTAATTTTCTGATAAAAATGAGCACAAAACAACCACCACCATCCAATATCCTTGCAAGCATACTTGATCACAACAGTTGACAGGACCTAATCATGCGATTGGCTAAGAAATTTGAAACTTGTCTGAACCTTGAACATATAGGATATGTTCTATATTCAAATGTTCTGGTCCCTTACCTCCAGAGGCCACACAAGAGGAACATGATACTTTGGACAAGTGGAAGGAGCATGATATGAGAGCTAAGTGTTACATGCTTGCTTCCATGAGTAATGAGTTCTGAAGCAACATGAGAACATGCAGAGTGCTAGTGAGATCCTCCTTCACCTACAAGAGTTGTATGGTGAGCACAAGCAGAATGCTAGGTATGAGATATCTAGACAGTTATTCCGTATGAGGATGTCCGAGGGACGTAATGTTGGGGATCATGTCCACAAGATGATTCGGTGATTGAGCGGTTGGAACATCTTGACTTCAACATGGATTTCCAACTACAAACGGATTTGATCCTTCATCCTTCCCCGAGTCTTTTGGGAATTTTGTGACAAATTTCCATATGACTAAACAGAATGCACCTTAGCTGAATTACTCAACATGCTGGTTATTGCCCAAAAGAATATGCCGTGCAATAAAGAAAAAGAGGTAGCTTTGGTTGCATCTTCTTCTGTGGAAAGTCCAACAAGAAGAAAGGCAATAAGAAAAAGAAACCTCAGATTCTGGTCCTTCCAAGAAAATAGCTAAACAGAAAAGTAAGACTAAAGTCGATGGAGGCAAAGGAAAGTGTTTCCACGCCAAGGAAAGTGTTTCCATTGCCCGAAGAAAGTGTTTCCACGGCAGTGTAGCAATCTAAATGAAAGCAATGCCATGGTGAAAACCAACTCAAGTTCAAAATATACTTGGCACTTAAGGTTAGGTCATGTTGCGTAAGATAGGATTGCAAAATTGGAGAAAATGGGGATTCTATCCTCATTGGGCTCGAGCCTACTCCAACTTGTGAATCTTGCCTTGAGGGCAAAATGACTAGATCACCCTTTGTTGGACAAGGGCTAAGAGTGAAAATATTTTGGAACTAATACATAGTGATGTATGTGGTCCGTTTAAAGAAATGGCTAGAGGGCTTTCATTATTTTATTACCTTTACTGATGATAAATCAAGGTTTGGGTATTTGTATTTGATGAAATACAACATGAATCCTTTGAAAAGTTTAAAGAATTTAAATCTGAAGTAGAAAATCAAACAGGAAAGAGTATTAAAGCTCTTCGATCAGATCGTGGGGGTGACTATTTGAGTCTTGAATTTGATGAATACTTGAGAGAGCATGGCATTGTTTCTCATCGACTCCTCCAGAACGCCACAGCTAAATGGTGTATCTGAAAGGAGAAATCGTACCCTATTGGATATGGTACGTAGTATGATGAGCTATACGGATATGCCAATCTCCTTTTGGGGATTTGCATTAGAATCAGCTTTATATATTCTGAATAGGATTCCATCAAAATCAGTTTCTTCCACACCTTATGAGATATGGCATGGAAGAAAACCAAGTCTTAAGCATGTTAAGATTTGGGGTTGTCCAGCTTATATCAAAAAGTCAAACCGATAAATTGGAGACCAGTTAGAAAAGGTCGATTTGTTGGATATCCAAAAGATAGTTTTGGATATTATTTTTATTTGCCTACTTCACAAAAGGTTGTGATAAGTAGAGATGCCACATTTCTTGAACAACGGTTTGTTCAAGAAGGAGGCAAAGGAAGGCAAATAGAGTTAGAATTGGAGAATTCGACCAACCAATGCATCGATGGATATAGATCCATCTAGTCAACCTATACCCATTGATGAAACATCTACACTGTTCCTCATAGAACAACCAGGTATCTCACCCACCGGTGAGATATGGTTTTCTTCATGAAGAAGAACAAGAGTTGTCTACTCATGAAGAAGTAGATCATGGAGATGATCCACTTACCTATGAAGAAGCTATATCAGATATAGACTCTTTAAAATGGATTGATGCTATGAAATCCGAGATTGATTCCATGTATAAGAATCAAGTTTGGGATCTTGTTGACCCACCTAAAGGTATTGTACCTATAGGGAACAAATGGGTTTTCAAGAAGAAAATTGGTTCTGATGGAAAGGTAGAGACCTATAAGGCAAGGCTAGTAGCGAAAGGGTTTCACAAAGGCAAGGAATAGACTATGAGGAGACTTTCTACTTTGTTGCCATGCTTAAATCAATTAGGATTTTATTAGCAATAGCTGCATACTATGATTATGAGATTTGGCAGATGGATGTCAAAACAGCTTTTCTCAATGGATACATTGAAGAAAACATTTTCATGGAACAACCTAAGGGATTTGAATCCCAAGATGGTTCCAAGGTATGCAAGCTAAAGCGATCCATTTATGGGTTGAAACAAGCTTCGAGGAGTTGGAACATCCGTTTTGATGAAGCCATTAAATCTTTTGGTTTTATCAAAAATGAGGATGAGCCATGTGTATATAAGAAGGTTAGTGACAGTGCTATCACTTTCCTTGTCTTATATGTGGATGACATACTGTTGATGGGTAATGATACAGGTATGTTGATGACTATAAAGGTATGGTTGTCAAATACATTCTCCATGAAAGACTTAGGGGAGGCAACCTATATTCTTGGGATTTGCATCTATAGAGATAGAGCGAAAAGGATAATTGGTTTATCACAAAGTCTATACTTGGAAAAGGTGTTAAAGAGGTTTAACATGCTTGATTCCAAGAGAGGATTGTTACCAGTGAGACATGGTATCCACCTTTCTAAAGAGATGTCTCCAAAGACACCTGAAGAAAGAGATAAGATGGCCAGGATTCCATATGCTTCGGCTATTGGAAGTTTAATGTATGCAATGTTGTGTACTAGGCCGGATATCGCATATGCTGTTAGTTTGACTAGCAAGTATCAATCCAATCCAGGTTTGGAACACTGGATAGCTGTCAAGAATATCCTTAAGTACTTGAGAAGAACTAAGGATTTATTCTTGATTTATGGAGGTGGAGACTTGCAATTGGATGGTTATACTGATTCTGATTTCCAATCAGATATCGATGATAGAAAGTCTACCTCTAGATATGTGTTCATTTGTAATGGAGGTGCGATCGGTTGGAAGAGTTCCAAGCAGAGCACGATTGCAGATTCCACTCATCGAGGTCGAGTATATTCTTTGCATCGAGATCTTTGCAAAGGAAGCTGTTTGGATAAAGAAGTTCGTGAGAACTTACAGTAGTTCCTTCCATTGAGTCGCCAGTTCCACTACCTGTGACAATAATGGAGCGATCATCTGAGCTAAGGAACTAAGGTCTCACCAAAATCCAAACACATAGAAAGGCACTACCACATTATCAGACATATAGTTGGGCAAAGGCGATATAGCCATGCAGAAAAATAACATCAGCTGAAAAATTCAGCTGATCCATTCACTAAGCCTTTGTCACAAGCTCAGTTAGACTGACATCTTGAGAAGATGGGTCTAAGGTATTGTAATGAATGGCTCTAGTGCTAGTGGGAGATTGTTAGTAGTATGCTCTAGAGCATATCATTTAGTATGTATCTTGTACATAATTTTATTAATAAAAGGCATTTCCACTTTTCCGTTTACATAATATATTTATGTGTAATAGAAAAGGTCCATTGATATTTTGTTAGAAATATTATTCTTAAGTTGTTAAGAATATGAGTGACAATATTTCTAGCACAAAGTATCATAAATAGGTTCACAATCGAGGATACTTCATAATAAGGACATGACTTATCGGAAAGATTGTATTCATGTTTGTTCCCAAGTTATTTATATGAGATATAAATAAGATGGAATGGTGAGTCTCATGCCATATAACAAACATGATAGGCACTTATACATGATAAGTAGGTCGAACCGGTGACACTTATGACAAGCACAAGGAGTTTACTCTTGTCAAGGTTTTGTCACAAATCATATCCGTGCATATAATCAATAGACCTCAGATAGCACAGTGATATTGTCTATAGGTAGTTTGAGTTTGATCCTGCTTTCAGACTTGTACTATGTATGAGTATATGGGCATGTGTTGGCTCCTGCTAGTTATATATGGAGGTAGGTGTTGATCAAGATGGAATCTGTTCCTCTAAGTAAATAGAGATAAAATCCTATGTTCATTTAATTGTTCTTGATGTTTCAAGTTCTGGCCAGACAGATAGATTTATTCGAAAAGAGTTTCGATGAGAAAAATCTTTTAATCAAGAACTGGAATTAAAAGAGAACATAATATTCATAGCAAATGGAGTTTGACATAAACCATGACTCCGGCTTGAGTTGGGATTTTGTAACAGAGAGATTCTAGTGCATGGTAACATATGATTATAGGTTCATTTAAGGTAAATCTTATTACTAATTGGGTGGCCATGGCATGCTATGCTAGGTGTTAACCATGGTCTATGAGGTTCATAAAATGATTTAGAGAAAACATTTATGGTAAGAAATAGATATGATCATATTAAGAGTTGATATCATGTCTCATTGCCAATTAGTGATGAGCCTAGTAAGTCACACACATACACAAGTTATCACCTATTTAAATATGATTTAATTAATTAATTAAAGAGTTTAATTGATTAATTAAATAGATTTGGTTTGCAATAAAATTGCAAAGTCCTAGCATGACTTGAAACCAAATCTAGATTATTGGATGTGTAGTATAAATTAAATTTATATTTAAAGTGTTTAAATATGAATTTAATTGATGAGAAATTAATTAATAGAGATTAATTAATTAATTTATATTTGATATAAATTAATTAGAAGAAGAAAATAATTATTTTGGGTTAAGAACTCAAAATTAAGACACGAGGGCATTTTGGTCATTTTGCGGTGTGACACGTGGCACCATGAGATGGTGACACATGGCATAACACATAAGCTTGCCAAATAATTTTAATCATGTAAGATGATTAAAATCAAGATTAAATATAGGTTTGACACTTGGCACAATGTGATTGGGTCACTTAAACCTAGAGCTAATCAAAAGGTGACATGTGGCTAGGGTTTAATGTGTTAACCTAGCTATTTAAGTGGGGTTATGAAAAGAAAACACAACCAGCAGCCTCTCCTCTCATATGTCACGCCACTTTGAGCCTCTCCAGCTATTTCTCTTCATCTCTCATCAATTCAAAGAGATTAGCCATCAATCTCTTGAATTAAGAACACTAGAAATTGTTTCTAGTGTCCTGTTTGCATCTCTAATCTCTTAAAAGGCAGAACTTGAATTTCTAATTAATAGAAAAGGCTTTAGAAGCTGTTCAAGGGCTGCCATAGGTGTTCTTGGTGTGGAAAAGCTAGAGGGACAACATCTGGTGTCCTGAAGACGAATCTCAAAGGCGCAGACACGCTGCAGCACATCAAGAGGTTAGTGTAATCGTTCTTGATTTAATCTAGGGTTCTAAAATTAATCTGATTAATTTTAAAATCTTAAATGGAAAATACAGATCCAAAAACATATTAAAAGAGTTTTAATATGTTGTTTATCATTGAAATCAAATAGATAAAAATAAATCTTGCATGGTGCTTGTGACCCTAGGTGAAAATTTTTGAATTCAATGGTATAATCTTGTGTTTTTCACGCTTCCATTCCTTCAACTATTCAAGTAAATTTGTTGACTTTCTAATGCTTAATAGGTATGGGAATTCTAATTTCACCCACATACTACATTTTGGTTACCTAATTTGTTGGTTTTGGTTATTTTCTCAAACTTCAAGTCTCTTAGGCACAACTTTCAAATTTTCATTTTTGGTGTTCAGTTTGGCACTGTTCCATTAGTCATGTTGCTGTGATAATTTGGCTAAGTTTTCTTCATAGAAGTTGTTCCTTATTGTCTTAACTTTATTTCTCTTTTTGAATCACTCCATTTGGAGTTTTGTAGCCTAAGTTATAGCCATTTGAACATGGCTGGCTGGATTTGGTGTTACCCAGAATTCTGGGCAAATTCTGGATTTTGGCAATTTTTGTGGTTGACTGCAGGTGGATTTTCAAACAGGTTATAGTCAAAATTTGGGTTTATTTTCTTCATTAAAGTTATAGGGATATGTCTCAGCTTTCTACTAGTAAAAATTCATGTCATTTGGACCTTTCTAGACCAAGTTATGGTCAGTTACGTAACTACTGTTCATTTAGTCATTTTTGTACAGATCAGTGTGGCCAATCCGGATTTAACCTAATTGTTCACTAAGTTATGGTCACTTTCTGGGCATGATTCTTGAATGAAAAATGTGCCATTTTGTGTCTAGTTTGATTCCCAATTGGTCTCACACCAATTAGGTTGGTAAATTTTCAGTTTTGGTCTCTAAAATGGACCTAGGTCAAGCTGCCTGCAGATTGACTCTCACCAATCCGAATTTAAACTTATTTCCAACAATTCATACACACCACAAATGGTCACAATTGACCATTTCTCGACTCAAATAAGGTCAATAACATCATTTGGCCAATTCTCAAAATTTTCTTCAATTTTCACATGTTTAAAACCCTAGCTACATCTAAAGTTCCATCTAATGCATTTCAAAGTGTACATGCATGATCTACACACCTAATTCACCTCAAATAACCATTCAAAACCATCAAACTCATTCATGTCAAACCCTAACCCTAGCTGGACGAATTCCATGTTTGGTCCTCCAACAAAAATTTTTGGTTGATTTTAAGTTGATTTCTAGTTTAATTAAGATACAAACACAACAAATAAACTAAGATTTCCAAATTCAATTACTTACCTTAAGTGAGCAGAATTTGTGTCCTCAATTCTTTAATTTTTTTGATCTTTCTTGTTCCCAAACTCTCTATCAAAACCAAATAGAAAGACTTTACTTAAGGGAAATATAAAATTAATGGCTAATTTTAGGGGTAAGGAAGCTTTGAAAGTGAGCTTTAATGGTGGAAGTAGGGAAAAATGAGAGAGAGATGAGAGAGAGAGAGTGTTGATGGGTGAATGGAGAAGAAAGGAAACAATTTTGTTTCTTTTAAATTTTTAACTTTATTAATACATAATTATCCCACAAAATTCAATTTTTAAATATTAGATTTATTGCATCATGCTTATGTCATGCATGATGTAAATAAACTTTTTCTTTTCTTTCTTTTTCTTTTTCATTTATTTTCCATTTACTTCTTTAATTTAATTCTTGATCCTAAAATTTTCTTTTCTCTGATTTTATTAGACAGTTAGGTCAGGAGTCAGCTCTAGGGGTGAATTGACCAAATTGCCCCTCGCCAATTTGATCCAGTTTGCAAGTAATTCAATATTTCTTCCGGATCATTAATCTAATTATTTGACCTGATTAACCATTCTTTTTCATGATTTTCTCTTTTCCACTATGTTTATAATGGTCTTAAGGACTATAGTGTCAAATTTTACTGTTCGAAATTTGAGTTTAAACTGACCTCGCAGTAATTCCCAAGAAGGTCACCCATCGTTGTGACTCCCAGCTCATTTAACTTTTTGTGTTCTGTTTTTCTTATTTATACTTAACTATTTGGCAATTACTAATTATTTGTGTTCAGCGCTTAACTAGGTGTCTTAGATGTAGTTCTAATTCTCTTAATTGTCCGAACCAATACCGGTCACCGGAACAGTCAAATATACCAGGCTATACAAATAGGGGTATTACATCCTGGCCAAAATCCAGCTGATCTGGCTATCGATTTGGACCAAGTCTTGTCCCAAAACCCATCTACACCTCAAGAGCTTTCTATAGACACCAAGAACACAAAAATTCAAAGAGCGGTTTGTCCAATTTTTGCCTAAGAAGTTTTAGCCTATTTTGACTTTTGAGCTAGGTTTCTCACAAACCATGAACCCCAAAAAATATTCGAGGGTACTAGAGTGCTCCCCTCGACGAGAGCTTCGCGGCAATACCTATTTCAAAATTTTCTGACACCATTTTTTAATGAGTCCCATGGAACTTCGTAGTGTTTTTTTGGGCATTAAATGAACTTAATAAATTCCGTAAAAATTATATACTAACCCCGTGTTATGGCTTCACATAGGTACATTCGATTAATGGAAATTCGACTGTCGATCAAGTTAGCATTTTCGGGCTGAACAAATAGGTGGCCGAGGCTACTTCAGAACTGGGCCAAGATTATAGGATATCACACCGTTTTCAGACGTCCTGGATACCTTTTCGATATCAGAATTGGCTAAGGTAAGCCCGAACCCTAAGTTTCCTTAATTATTTAGTTTTGGGTTTAGATTAAAAATCTATAAAATAATTGTGGGCAGTTAAAAAATTATAATTCCTTTTGTATTAGCTTATTAATATTGCTAAGGACCACATGGCAAAATTTTAGAATTTTTAGAGCTCATTGGGGTAGTTTTTACAAAAAGGGTTAAATGTAAGGATTAAATTGTAATTTTTCAAAATCGTGATTGTTGACTGTTTAGATGGGCCCAGGAGAGGCTATGTGATGTGATTGAGATATGGTTGCTTGACTTGAGATATAAAAGTGTATTTTGAACCCTTTTACAGGTTCGATAGGCTCTAGATATAGGAAAAATCCTGTCGGATTTTCAACATGACTTAGGATGTCTTTGGTTCTTTTTAAGCTTGTATTGAGTCAATTATATTAAATAATTATAATGAAATTGTCAGGTGAGCCGGAACAGTCTTCCTCCTCTGCTCAGCCACCACAGTGATCTTGATTTATGTCTGTGAGTAAAATATTGATTTTAATTATAATTTCAATATTATTATATATTCAGGCATGCTCATGCATCACTTATAATATATATCTATTTAAACACTAAGCACATTTTATATTGCATTATTAATTGATGAAATGCTATGGATATTGTTTTATTATAATTTGGAGCAGTGTGCGTGTGATGTGTGGTATTGGATATGGACAGGACAGGTAGATGCGGCTAGAGCTTGACTCTCTGGGACTCGATCCTTTTTGGATAAGTCAGGGTAGGCACAGCTCAAGATGATCTTGCTGGCCCTTGCATTTGGTCTATTAAGTGAAAGTCCTTCTTAAGATGTACTCGCTGGCAGAGGTTGGATTAAGAGAGCTGTATAGGGGATCAGTTCTCATATATATACTGTTTGAATATTATATGGTTGTGTGAGTGCTCCAAATTACCTTTTTGTCATTTATGATGTGATTTGTGTTTGAAAATTATGAAGGTGTTCTATTCCTCTCCTTAAGATGCATTAGCTTTAGATAGCTATAGAAATTGTACTTAAAATCAGTATTTTACTTTCTGAGTCGAACGCTTACTCCAGTTCACCTTATTTTTTCTAGGATACAGGAGATTTGTTATTGAGTTCTAACCTGCCTCTCTCCTTCGCAGGTTATCTATTAATATCTGTTATTTTTATATAATTTTACTAACTTCTAGAACTCTGCATGTGTTAGAAGTATTTTATTTGAATTGACTCTGTAATATAATGTCGTGTTGGATCTGTAAATTTATTAGATGCATGTATGATTGGATTGGATGAGGGAGCTGAGCTTCCATTTGATTTTATGACATGATGAGTTTGTGAAGGGTGAGCTGAGCTCTCCAAATTGATATATATTGTGTTTATAGGTCGGTGAGTCAAAAACTCCCTGTTGGGTGGTCCCTGTTATGGCCAGACTCTGTTTGGTTATTGTTTGCTAGTTTTACAACCACCGCAAGTGCACGGATTGCTAACAAGTAATAAAGTGATGAGCAAAGTATCGTTCCCACGAGAACCGTGTTGAGCACCAAACTATAGTGATTTTAATTATCTAGATGATCGAATTGTAGAGAATTAATAATTATATCTAAATTAAAAGAAATAAAATCTAAATAATTAACTAAACTAAAATACTAATGGACAGGAACATTCTAGAGCTAGGGGTTCACACTTCAATCAATTATAAAATAAATCTGATTCATTCAATAAATAGGAGATTATTACTTTGATGGAAATTAATCCTAAGTTATCTAAAGTCCTCTCTCAAGGCACTCAAGGTGTATTTTAATTAACATAAACCTTACTTTCATGGTGATTAAATTAATTAAAACCCTTTAAGATCTTTGATTAATTTTGGAACTCCACAAAGGTCATCAGCCTATCTCTAGGTCAGATTTTCTAGGTTCAAAATCCTGATTTTCTAATATTAATCTTCACATTCAGTCCTTTAATTAATATCTGTAATCAATACTAAGTGGGCACTAAAACATAGCATGCATTAAGATCACAAGAGATTAAATCAAAGAATTAAATACCCAATCTATTAAATAAAATCAAACCAGATCCATAATGAAATTGAGTGCTACACCCTAACCCTAGAATAAAGAACCTACTCAACCATGGTGAGCTTTACAATCAAGTTTATAAAAAGACAAAGCGAAGACATGAGAAGAAAATAGAGTGAAAGAACCCAAAAGGAGAGTTGTAGCCTTGGACTTTTGGAACTTTAGCTAAAAATCCCTTAGCAATCTTGCAAATCTTGTTTCTCCCTTGCCTCCCTTGAATTTTATGTGCATCCTTGAATGTAAATCGGCTCTCTTGGATGTAAAATCCTGTTCTTGGATGTAAATTCTCTCCTCCACCCTTAATTCCTGACTTGTTCTATTTATACATGGTGTAAAAACCCTAATTTCAGAGTCCTAGAAGCATTAGGAGTCCATCCAGGTCGAGTTGGAGTGAAGAAAAGTCGCATCAGAATTTCTATCAGGGGACTTTACATGGGCCGTGTAGTGATACACGCCTCGTGTAAATTTCTGCCACTTCATTTTTCACATTTTCTTCAGTCCAGAGAGTTACACGGGGTCCAGAGAGTTACATGGGGCAGGTTACACGACCCGTGTACTTTTGTTTCTCCATTGGCTATCCAGCTTTCTTCTGGCAGAAAGTTACACGAGTCTGGGGCTTGGCTTACACGACTCGTGTACTTTGTATCAGCAATAATACTCAGTCCCTTGACTTTTTCAAGCTTCCTTTTGCACTCCTACACTGTGGGGCTTTATCCAAACACCTATTTTGAAGGAAACGATGCTCTGATCAAGACTAATGAATCCATTCATTGGCCCCACCCTCTTGAGGCTAAATTCGATTGTTTTCCAGGGTTTTGAGGTATTTTTTTGTATTCTTCACGTTTTGACCTCCAAATCTCTTCCAAACTCGTCTTTAATTCTAGAACCATATAAAAACACCTGATAAAATATAAAATTCAACGAATTGAGTTGGATTAATATGTTTTCTAAAATAATAATGAAGACACATAAAAATAAACTAAAAAGGATACTAAATGCTAACAAAATGCAATGCATGTTAACCTTAAATATCTATATAATTTGATGCAATCAAATACCCCCAAAATCAAACCTTTGCTTGTCCTCAAGCAAATTAAAACTTTATAAAAACTCATGGGGTACTTAGAAACATAATAAAAAACTTAACTTGCACATAATTAGACACTTTTCAACCTTTATACCAATTCCCACTTTCAAGGCATAGGGACCTCAATAGTTATCCGCTAGAACCTCACCCCCTTCATGGTGTTTTAACTAATTATTCCTCTATACAAGGCTATTAATAAGTTACAAATAACCTGTTTTATTAGGATAGACTTGAGAAATACTTACTCCCCTAAATTTGCCTCTATTGCAAATAATTGTGATGAACTGACTCAATTCCAACTCCATAGGCATATCTCAATTTTCTATCTCCACTAATGTAGCATACACTTTTCAAAAGATCAAAAGGTCTTTAAGAGGGTTGTAATGGGGCTAAAGGGATAAAGACTTGGTTGCCAATGAAAGGTTTTTAGGGAATGCAAATATGAGGATAGCTTGTATGCATAAAATATCAAGTATACTAAGTTTATTTTACTAATTTTGTATGCAGAAAAGGGGCTTTTGATTTTTTATAGTGCCAAGCATGCTTCCATGATACTTATCTTGGGACTTCTTCTTCTTCTTTTCTCTCTTTTTTTTTTTCTTTCTTTTTTTTTTATGTCCCTTTTGTCCTCTCCCCCAAACTCATTGCTTTTGCTGGGTTGGAAAGACAAAATTTTCTTTGATTTCAATTGCACACTTGCACTCTTTCTTGAGTTCTACATCCTCTCTCCATAATTTTTTGTTGCACTTAATATACTTTTTACTTATGCATTTATCTTCCTCAAAAGGGTAGGATAGGTGTTTAGGCTAGGGGCTAGGTAAATAATATGGGTAAGCAATAAATTCTAAGGGATAAATATAGGCTTCAAGTTGGCTACAAAGGATATATTTTAATTGGGGGTGGCTAAGGCTTAGTGAGGTTATATCAAAGAATGCCTTAATCATCTCTTCATCAGGCATATACTAGGATTTCGCCTTGATAGGTCCAAGAGACATGTTCTAGAGTTGGTGAGGCATTTTTAGGTTTGCTTGTATTTCAAAAATTTTCTCCCAATTTTGCTTTTTCAATGTCACAGATTAATGGCTATGAAGGGGTTTAACTAGTTTAACTCCACTTAGGTGATTTAGCTTTTCACAAACAACATATTGAAGCCTTTTTGCCTATCCAGTTACATTCATTCCTCTTTCCTAGAGAGTTCAATCATTAGCGCATCAAGGTTTTAGTTATAATCCTAAGTTAAAATCCTTTTCAAAGAGTTCAAAATTTGCAAAAAGTTTCTGAATTTTTGACACACAAATATAATATAGACATAATAAGGTGATGAAATGCAGTATATGAATGCAATGCATGAAATGCACCCCCAAACTCAAATTTGACATTGTCCTCAATGTCATCAAGATAACACAATAAGGTCAAGAGCAACATCATAATTATAATAACAAGGAAAAACTAATGGATATGGAATACTCCCCCTTGAAGCGTGCCTTCCCTTGAAGATTTGTGAGTTTGATCTCCATTGCTCCTTTCAAGTACTTCTTGAACCTACAAAGTGAACAAACATCAAAATCAAGTTTGGGAGGGTGATAAAACAAAAGAAATAGACAAATGCAAAGATTAAATTTAAAACTTGGGTTGCCTCCCAAGAAGCGCTAGTTTAAGGTCATTAGCTTGACCCCTTTTTAGAATTGCTGATCAAAAAGCGATTTTTGCCCATAGTAGTTGTCATGTAACACCACATATGGGTCTTGATTTGTGGTACCCTTAAGATTGGCAAGATTTGGAACAATATTGCACATAGCACGAACAACACATGGTTTAGAGTTATATGCTTGGGAAGAGGACTGTTTTAGTACATGGAGGATATATGATGATGTAAGAGGTGTCCATGATAGAAAAGGGTCTTCTGGTGGTGTATGTATATTCATCATTAATGAACATAAATTGGTAGTCTCATCAATTTCTTCATCCACCACCTTTATCTCTAATTTGTCTTCATGTAAGCACTCTTCCAATGACCCACCAACAATAAAGGAGTTGCTTTCTTCAACTTCAAGTACAATTTCTTCTTCAAGTAACTCCTGCTCTTGTGGTAACTCTACTGGTAAGTCATCTTCAAAGGAATTTTGTTCTTCAGGCTCAACTTCTTCTATAGGTTCAAATTCCCATGAAGCTTCTTCATTCTCCCCACTTTATTAATTTGTTTCCTCCTCATAGAGTGAGAGCTCATTGTTCATCATAAGATTGTCAAAATTTTCCAATGGAGCTATCTCCTCTTCAAGTCCCACTCCCTTCTCTAATTGCAGCTCAAATGGTTGGTGTGAAATATTATGTTGATAGATGTCTGGAGGGTATTGATGACTCCAACCCTGCAGTGAAGGATCCCAATGCCAATGGTAATCAAAATCTGCCATGTCATTCAATAAGTGAATGGCATCCTCATGGTTTCTTTGAAGAACATGATCACCGGTAGCCCAATCTCCATAATCTACCCAATTCCTTGTCGCTTTATCCAGGCCATTGTAGAAATTGAGAGTGAGTTCATAATTTGAAAGGCTATGATTGGCAAATTGCTTTACCAATTCATTGAATCTTCTCCAAGCATCATGAAAAGGTTCATTGTGTTGTTGAATAAAGCTTGTGAAGACTTGTTGATGAAACATCTCAATGTACCTCATAAGAAAAAACAAGTAAAAACAAAATTAATGAAGAAATAAACTATAAAAGAAATAAGAATGTCCAGAGTAATCAAATCACTAATCATTCAATATGAAGCACCGTTCCCCGGCAATGGCGCCAAAAACTTATTTGCTGATTTTACAACCACCGCAAGTGCACGGATCGCATACAAGTAATAAAGTGATGAGTAGAGTATAGTTCCCACGAGGACCGTGTTGAGTGCCAAACTATAGTGATTTTAATTATCTAAACGATCAAATTGTAGAGAATTAATAATTATATCTAAATTAAAAGAAATAAAATCTAAATAATTAACTAAACTAAAATACTAATGGATGGGAACATTCTAGAGCTAGGGGTTCACACTTTAATTAATTATAGAATCAATCTGATTCATTCAATAAATGGGAGACTATTACTTTGATGGAAATTAATCCTAAGTTATCTAAAGTCCTCTCTCAAGGCACTCAAGGTGTATTTTAATTAACATAAACCCTACTTTCATGGTGATTAAATTAATTAAAACCCTTTAAGATCTTTGATTAATTTTGGAACTCCATAAAGGTCATCAGCCTATCTCTAGGTCAGATTTCCTAGATTCAAAATCCCGATTTTCTAATATTAATCTTCACCTTTTAGTCCTTCAATTAATATTTGTAATCAATACTAAGTGGGCGCCAACACATAGCATGCATTAAGATCACAAGAGATTAAATCAAAGAATAAAATACCCAATCTATTAAATAAAATCAAACCAGATCCATAATGAAATTGAGTGCTACACCCTAATCCTAGAATAAAGAACCTACTCACCCATGGTGAGCTTTACAATCAAGTTTATAAAAAGATAAAGAGAATGTCACACCCCGGCTTAGTGGGCCCCAGCTCAAGCCCCTCTATGGGTGGCCATCTTGCCGGCGTACCCCTCTAAAGGCCGGCGATGCGACTCAAATCGGTACTGTCCGCTTTGGTGGAGTTCAATCCCTTCGCCCTGCAGAGCTAGGATTCGAACCCATATCACCTCACGGGTTTGCTTCGCCTCTTACCAATTGAGCTGTTCAATTTTTCAATTTCAAGTTTTCATGTCACTATTCATTTCATTAGTCAACTAAAATGTTGACTTTTGCATAAACAATAGGTACATTGGTTTTAATACTCCCAACATACCACATTTTGTATTCAAAACTTGTTAGTTTTGGTCACTTTCTCAAAGTTTAGGTCATTTTGGCAAAATTGCTAATGTTTTTTGGTTTTGGTGTCACTATTCACCTCATTGGTCAACAAAAATGTTGACTTTTAGAATAAAAATGTGTACATTGACTTTGGCACTCCCAACATACCACATTTGGTGTTTAAAACTTGTTGGCATTAAGTGTTAATACCATTTCCAAGCATTAAACCAAAGGAGCAGATTTTTCAGTTTTGGTGAGTCAACTTCACTGTTCCATTGGACACTGTTACTGTTGGAATTTGAAGAAATTTAAAACATGAAAGTTGTTCCTTATTTTGTCTAGTTGAATTTCCTTTTTTGAATCACTCCATTTGGAGTTTTGTAGCTCCAGATATGGCTCAAAAACCCAAGCTGTCCGGATATGCATTCTGCAGAAATTTACCATATCTACAGTGCATGAACAGTAACTTGAGTCACTTGGTTGAATGGGTTCTGGCCATAATTTGGGGTAGGTTCCTTCATGAAAGTTGTTTGTCTATGTCTTAACTTGTTTCTGTAAAAAGTTCAGGCCAATTGACCAAATCTACAGTGAGTTATGGCCAAATGAACAGTTACTGTTTATTTGGTCAATTCTGCAGAGGCAGTTTCAGGGTATCCAGATTGGGGCCAAGTATTGGTCCTCTTAATTTGGTCTTTTGGGCATGGTTTCTTCAGCAAAAATGTGCCATTATAAGCCTAGTTTCATGTCCAATTGGCCAAACACCAATTGGACTAGCACAACCCAAGTTATGGCAGTGCAAAGGGACTGAATTTTCAGTCCCTATCTTTCTGTCTAGGGCGATTGCAACCTCACTTTGCAATCTCATTTTTCAGTCCATTTGTTTGTCAATCTACCTAAAATGGTCACTAATTGACCATTAAAATGTTCTCTAATCAATTCATAATCCAAGTCCACACTTTACTCCCAAAACCCTAGCTCAAATTCAAGATTTTGTACAAGTTACCCTAGTTGACTAACTAACTCATTTCCTTATGTTTATATACTTTATTTATGATTTCTAATTCATTCCAAGTCCATTCAAAAACACTCAATCCTATTTCTCCCTAGGGCAGCCGAAATTTATGGAGTACATATACATAAATTTCATCCACTTAATTTACAAATTCTTGCTAAATTCACGTTCCTATGCATGAAATTAAAGAGTTTTTGATATATAGTGCACTAACCTCTTGTAGCTTAAATCCAAGCCAACCCAAAACTTCAATTTCTTCTCCTCTTTTAGCTCCCAAAATATTAAACAAGGTTCTAGGGTAAAATTTAGTGTTGGAAACTCAAGGAAATATGGTGGGAGTTTAGGGTTTCATGAGCTTGCCAAGCTCATCAATGGAGGGAGATGGGAAGAGTCACGTTTTGGGGAAGAAGAAGAAGAAGAATGGCTGCTGTAATTTGTGTTATTTTGGTCTTCATTTATGTCTTTTAATAGTTTAGTCAAATGGTAGCTTATTTGTGATTGGTCACAATTTGTAAATGACATCATCAAGATGTCATAATTGAGCTTTTTCTTCATTTTCTTTCCTTTCCTCCACTAATCATTTTCAATTTGATTTCTAGTAATGTTTATTCATATTTTATGTTATATTAATTATTTACTCAACTGGACAAGTCGGCCAAAAGTCACCTCGGAAAGCGAAATGACCAAAATGCCCTCCGTTTGGCTTAACGGGTCAAAATTGGCTGTACCGATTGAAAA
This sequence comes from Hevea brasiliensis, assembly GCF_030052815.1. Lineage (NCBI taxonomy): Eukaryota > Viridiplantae > Streptophyta > Magnoliopsida > Malpighiales > Euphorbiaceae > Hevea > Hevea brasiliensis. The sequence continues at coordinate 28,680,888 of NC_079503.1, forward strand.
ATTTTTCTAAATATTTTCTTGGCATTCTAATGCCATAGGAACCTCAATAACCCTTCTCTGGAGTCCCAAAAATTATTTTATGATTTTCCCTGGTCTCTGGCTCCTCGTTGCGAGAACCGCAACTTACCTCTGGTTACCCATCGCTTGGGCACCGGCTCTTTTAACTTAACTGTATTTTATTTCTAAAATTTTTACTAAATTTTTCTCATTAATATTTGAGTTAATTATGGTTCCTCACTTAAATTTAATTATTTTTTCGACGTTTCTAGCTGTCCGACCGACACCGTCACCGAATAAAGAGGATGTACGGAATTGCTACCGTGAGGATGTTACAACTCTTCCCCTCTAATTTAAATTTCGTCCTCGAAATTTACTGGATGTTTTTTTGGTTCTAAGATAATTCTTTTACCTTTATATTACTCCATCTGTCTACTTCTTTTGTATACATGGTACCATTTAGTCTTTTCGAATCTATCATTATACACTTAGGCATATCATAAAAGAAATATTTTACGTCAAATTCACATCTGGGGCTTGTTGCTCCTCTCCGGCTTGGGTGACATTTGGAAGTGGTGTTACTATTGTACTTGGTCCTTCCACGGCCTCTGTCTGGGTCCGTGGTATATTCCTCTTAGGACAATCTTTCAGATGATGGTCTATGGCCCCACATCTATAACAGGCTCCAGTCAATCCCCTACATTCACCTTTATGCCACTTGTTACAATGGCCACATTTTCTTGCTAATCCTGGCGCACTCACTATTAGTGTTTCTGGTTGATCTCTCCTGGGTATAGGCTTGGGTCTAGATCTCCTACTTTGATCATATGTCTGACTTAACTGTTCTCTCGGCCTCTTATTACTAGACTGTCGAAATTTCCTCTTTTGCTGATCACCACTCCTCTTCTGTTCCTCTTCATGAACACAGGTAATATATTTCTTTCTGAACTCTATCAGAAAGAATTCCCAAGTTACGTCGGCTGGTGGCACTACCTTGGTTACGACATCCCACCACCGATATGCAGCTTCTTGTAACAAAGAAACTGCACACTCCAAACTCTGTTCTGGTGTGCAATGGAGCTGCTGCATGACTCTTTCAGTCCTTTCTAACCAATACTCAGCCGCTGCAGAATCGTCTTCCTTTCTACCATTGAAATCTACTCCATATTTCCTAATTTTTCCAAGAGGTGATTTCACTGTGAGATAGTGGTGGAATAACCTGATCATCTGTCGAAAGAATCCAACTATCTGCTCAAACAAGGCTGTTGGGGTTGTACAGCACCTCTTGCACCGTGGAGCAGATCTCCCGATTTTCAATATTACTACCAATCGAATACGGCTTACTTCTTCTTCTATCGCTTCTGCGATTCTCAATCCATACGTTAACCTAAAATAATCAAGAAAACAGATTCTGCATTAGTGTCACCTCGACTCTTACAAATGCAATGCATGGTATGGACTCAATCTAGGCCCAGAACGCCAAACCGTGCTCGATACCACTAAATGTGACACCCCTTACCCGACTACAGTGTAGCCGAGCAAGTTATGCCACTCAGTGTGCCGAGCACTCTATTTTTATCTTAATTAATTTTTTTATCATAATTTTGAATATAACTTGTGAAATATAATTCATTTTAAGCCATTTATCGAAATTATTATTTCTTTGAGGTTCCAGAAATTTTAAAGAAAATCCGGCAGAATACCGGCTAAAAATGGAGAAAACAGTTCTTCGGAACCTGTGAAAAACACTTCCTATATTCATTTTCCATCATCTCAACTCCATTTATCAAATTCTCAACAATGTTCAATCTCAGTTCTCATTCATCCATCTCATATGATACCATGCATAATTCATAAATAAACATTCACTTTTCCATTTACAACCACACTTTTCATTATTTACATGAATATCAAAATACATTACATAAGTTTCAAATACATATGAGAAAATAAAATCAATTACAAAATACCAAAATGACATCTAGCGTCCTACCAATGCATCACGACAAGTGAGGTGACACAGACACTATGCAGAACTGTGAACTGCCTTACCGAATCTGTGGTCTACTGGTGCTCTGTCCAATCTTCAGTACCTACGCGTTGCAAAAGCGACGCGCTAAGCATAAAGCTTAGTGGTGCAAATAATAAAATAGAAAGAAATAATATGCAATATAAAAATCATAATTTCTTAGCCATTGTGTTCATAAGAACTGAATAATTACCAACTTAGTGTTTAGTCGAGGGCTAATTACGTTTTATGATATTAACTTCTTCATGCATTTTGTTAATTATTTTCTTCATGATTTTGAGTTTCTTTGTATTCTATCGTAATCATTCCTGATATTTAATTTTTGTATTTTCTTTAACAATCAGTTCATTTACAGTTATACTTTTCCATGCCCAAGTAACCTATACTGAACGATCGGATCGATAACGGGTCGTTGGCACTGGACACCGCGGTGCCTCGGGCCGTTATACCATGGGACGCAGAACGTCAACCACGTATGCAGTCAGTATGGCTAAAAAGCCATGATATCACATAATCGGCATAAAAGCCATGAATACGGGTATAAAAGCCATGGATACGGGCATAAAGCCATGAATACAGGCATAAAAGCCTTTCCTTTTGCAGTACTGCTAAAACAATACCCTATTGGCATGCCAAACTATCCAAACCAATCACATTAGGCCTACTAGGGCATTTTGCATTTTTAAGTTTCACAATTTTTGAATTTCAAGTTTTCATGTCACTATTCATTTCATTAGTCAACTAAAATGTTGACTTTTGCATAAACAATAGGTACATTGGTTTTAATACTCCCAACATACCACATTTTGTATTCAAAACTTGTTAGTTTTGGTCACTTTCTCAAAGTTTAGGTCATTTTGGCAAAATTGCTAATTTTTTTGGTTTTGGTGTCACTATTCACCTCATTGGTCAACAAAAATGTTGACTTTTAGAATAAAAATGTGTACATTGACTTTGGCACTCCCAACATACCACATTTGGTGTTTAAAACTTGTTGGCATTAAGTGTTAATACCATTTCCAAGCATTAAACCAAAGGAGCAGATTTTTCAGTTTTGGTGAGTCAACTTCACTGTTCCATTGGACACTGTTACTGTTGGAATTTGAAGAAATGTAAAACATGAAAGTTGTTCCTTATTTTGTCTAGTTAAATTTCCTTTTTTGAATCACTCCATTTGGAGTTTTGTAGCTCCAGATATGGCTCAAAAACCCAAGCTATCCGGATATGCATTCTGCAGAAATTTACCATATCTACAGTGCATGAACAGTAACTTGAGTCACTTGGTTGAATGGGTTCTGGCCATAATTTGGGGTAGGTTCCTTCATGAAAGTTGTTTTTCTATGTCTTAACTTGTTGCTGTAAAAATTTCAGGCCAATTGACCAAATCTACAGTGAGTTATGGCCAAATGAACAGTTACTATTCATTTAGTCAATTCTGCAGAGGCAGTTTCAGGGTATCCGGATTGGGGCCAAGTTTTGGTCCTCTTGCTTTGGTCTTTTTGTTAGTAGTATGCCCTAGAGCATATCATTTAGTATGTATCTTGTACGTATTTTTATTAATAAAAGGCATTTCCACTTTTCCGTTTACATAATATATTTATGTGTAATAGAAAAGGTCCATTGATATTTTGTTAGAAATATTATTCTTAAGTTGTTAAGAATATGAGTGACAATATTTCTAGCACAAAGTATCATAAATAGGTTCATAATCGAGGATACTTCATAATAAGGACATGACTTATCCAGAAAGATTGTATTCATGTTTGTTCCCAAGTTATTTATATGAGATATAAATAAGATGGAATGGTGAGTCTCATGCCATATAACAAACATGATAGGCACTTATAAATGATAAGTAGGCCGAACCAGTGACACTTATGACAAGCACATGGAGTTTACTCTTGTCAATGTTTTGTCATAAATCATATCAGTGCATATAATCTTTAGACCTGAGATAGCACAATTATCTTGTATATAGGTAGTTTGAGTTTGATACTGCTTTCATACTTGTACTATGTATGGGTATATGGGCATGTGTTGGCTCCTACTAGTTATATATGGAGGTAGGTGTTGATCAAGATGGAATCTGTTCCTCTAAGTAAATAGAGTTAAAATCCTATGTTCATTTAATTGTTCTTGATGTTTCAAGTTCCTGCCAGGACAGATAGATTTATTCGTAAAAGAGTTTCGATGAGAAAAATCTTTTAATCAAGAACTGGAATTAAAAGAGAACATAATATTCATAGCAAATGGAGTTTGACATAAACCATGACTCCAGCTTGAGTTGGGATTTTGTAACAGAGAGATTCTAGTGCATGGTAACATATGATTATAGGTTCATTTAAGGTAAACCTTATTACTAATTGGGTGGCCATGGCATGCTATGCTAGGTGTTAACCATGGTCTATGAGGTTCATAAAATGATTTAGAGAAATCATTTATGGTAAGAAAGAGTTCTGATGATATTAAGAGTTGATATCATGTCTCATTGCCAATTAGTGATGAGCCTAGTAAGTCACACACATACACAAGTTATCACCTATTTAAATATGATTTAATTAATTAATTAAAGAGTTTAATTGATTAATTAAATAGATTTGGTTTGCAATTAAATTGCAAAGTCCCTAGCATGACTTGAAACCAAATCTAGATTATTGGATGTGTAGTATAAATTAAATTTATATTTAAAGTGTTTAAATATGAATTTAATTGATGAGAAATTAATTAATAGAGATTAATTAATTAATTTATATTTGATATAAATTAATTAGAAGAAAAAAATAATTATTTTGGGTTAAGAACTCAAAATTAAGACACAGGGGCATTTTGGTCATTTTGCAGTGTGACACGTGGCACCATGAGATGGTGACACATGGCATAACACATAAGCTTGCCAAATATTTTTAATCATGTAAGATGATTAAAATCAAGATTAAATATAGGTTTGACACTTGGCACAATGTGATTGAGTCACTTAAACCTAGAGCTAATCAAAAGGTGACATGTGGCTAGGGTTTAATGTGTTAACCTAGCTATTTAAGTGGGGTTATGAAAAGAAAACACAACCAGCAGCCTCTCCTCTCATATGTCACGCCACTTTGAGCCTCTCCAGCTATTTCTCTTCATCTCTCATCAATTCAAAGAGATTAGCCATTAATCTCTTGAATTAAGAACACTATAAATTGTTTCTAGTGTCCTGTTTACATCTTTAATCTCTTAAAAGGCAGAACTTGAATTTCTAATTAATAGAAAAGGCTTTAGAAGCTGTTCAAGGGCTGCCATAGGTGTTCTTGGTGTGGACCAGCTAGAGGGACAACATCCGTGTCCTCAAGACGAATCTCAAAGGCGCAGACACTGCAAAGACATCAAGAGGTTAGTGTAATCGTTCTTGATTTAATCTAGGGTTCTAAAATTAATCTGATTAATTTTAAAATCTTAAATGGCAAATACAGATCCAAAAACATATTAAAAGAGTTTTAATATGTTGTTTATCATTGAAATCAAATAGATAAAAATAAATCTTGCATGGTGCTTGTGACCCTAGGTGAAAATTTTTGAATTCAATGGTATAATCTTGTGTTTTTCACGATTCCGTTCCTTCAATTGGTATCAGAGCCACTATATTTGCCATTTAGATTGTTGATTATATAATTTAATTGTGTGTTTGATCATGAGATCAAGAGATTCATTACTGGTTGGATCATGAGATGTGGCGGCACACATGGTGAAGCCACCATTGGTGGCGGCAACAATGGTTCCTTGGGTGGTTCAAGGTTTGGCTTTTAATTCTGCAATTGTTGTATGATCTAAGGCCTATTCTTTGACTAATTAAAGTGTTTAATTAGTTGTTTTAATCACACAATTAAATTATGATTCAAATCAGAATTTTAAAAATTGTTTGAATGTGATTCAAATCTGAATTTTAAAAGTTGTTTGAATGTGATTCAAATCTGAATTTTTAAAGTTGTTTGAATCATATTTAAATCTGATTTTTTTAAAATTGATTCAATAAAATTCAGATCTGATTTTTTAAAAAATATTTGAATGTGATTCAAATCTGATTTTTTAAAAAATGTTTGAATGTGATTCAAATCTGAATTTTTGAAGTTGTTTGAATGTGATTCAAATCTGAATTTTTAAATTTGTTTGAATGAGATTCAAATCTGAATTTTTAAATTTATTTGAATCATATTCAAATCTGGATTTTTAAGTTGAATATGAGATATTCAATTTAATTTAAGTATGTATGTTTTATTTAATTGTTAAATAGTGATATGCATGATGGATGATCATGGACTATAAAAGACCAATGTGATTGGATTTATTTCTTTTATGTTTCTTTGGGATTGTAAATTAATTAATTTATTTTAATTTATTTTGGGCATGTATTATTAAGTTTGTAATAATTTTTGGGTTGTAATTTCATTTATTTAAGTTCTTGTAAATTCGCCTTGGTATGCCAAGGATTACTATGTAATATTGGATTGCAAGAAGTTCAAGGAGGTCAAGAGCATTGGTGGGACCAGTGAGAGGAATTCAATATCAAGTGTTGATTATGTACTCCTTCAGCAACTCTTGTAAAATGAATGAATGAAATGCACCTAGGAATGCCCTGATTCAATTCTTGGTGGCTCAGAATTGAATCCCTTAGAAAGTCCATGATCATACCATATTTACTGCTTATCCATGAATGCATGAGATGTATGGGAATGTATGCAATTATATGATATATGCATGCTAAATGGATAATGTGCAAAGTGAGACCTTAATAGTAAATAGAATGACCATAAAATCTTCCAAACAAATGATTAAGTTGGAAATGCTATAATTAAAGTAATTATAACATAGGCCCTCCATTGGGGCAATTATTTTAAGAAATTTTAAATAGTTGCATAAGATGCAATTAATTTAAGAGATTTTCTTAAGAATAATTGTTAAGCATGAGATGTTGTAAAAATGTAAATGGTTTAGTGGCCAATATTGGATGTACCTGAGGACATTAAAATTATTTGCATAATTACTGGCTCAATGGGATCAACTTAACTAATGCAAGATAAGTCAATAATGGATGTACCTGAGATTTTGAGCATTAGGGGCTAGGTAAAGGATTGAACCTCACATGAGATGTGATGGGCAAAGAGTTGCTCACTTATAGTTTATTGTAATTCCAATAATGGATGTACCTGAGGATGATCAATAGAATTATAAGAATTCAATCACCCACTAGAAATCCATCCAACTAGGATTTCCGTTTTCTACTTTGGAAGTGTAGGATTCGCTAAGTTAGTGGGAGGACCAATTTGATTAAAAGACCATAATCATATTTGGTTAATTACATGATACATTTACTAATTAATCTGGTTATTTCTGCAATTAATTTTCTGATAATAATGAGCACAGAACAACTACCACCATCCAATATCCTTGCAAGCATACTTGATCGCAATAGGTTGACAGGACCTAATCTGTCTGATTGGCTAAGAAATTTGAAACTTATCTTGAACCTTGAACATATAGGATATGTTCTAGATTCAAATGTTCCTGGTCCCTTACCTCCAGAGGCCACACAAGAGGAACATGAAATTTTGGACAAGTGGAAGGAGCATGTTATGAGAGCTAAGTGTTACATGTTTGCTTCCATGAGTAATGAGTTACAGAAGCAACATGAGAACATGCAGAGTGCGAGTGAGATCCTCCTTCACCTACAAGAGTTGTATGGTGAGCACAGCAGGAATGCTAGGTATGAGATATCTAGACAGTTATTCCGTATGAGGATGTCTGAGGGACAGAATGTTGGGGATCATGTCCACAAGATGATTCGGCTAATTGAGCAGTTGGAACATCTTGACTTCAACATGGATTTCCAACTACAGACGGATTTGATCCTTCAGTCCCTTCCTGAGTCTTTTGGGAATTTTGTGACAAACTTCAGTCCCTTCCTGAGTCTTTTGGGAATTTTGTGACAAATTTCCATATGACTAAACAGGAATGCACCTTAGCTGGTTTACTCAACATGCTGGTTATTGCCCAAAAGAATATGCCAGGCAATAAAGGAAAAGAGGTAGCTTTGGTTGCATTTTCTTCTGCTGGAAAGTCCAACAAGAAGAAGGGCAATAAGAAAAAGAAACCTCAGATTCCTGGTCCTTCCAAGAAAATAGCTAAACAGAAAAGGAAGACTAAAGCTGATAAAGGCAAAGGAAAGTGTCTCCACTGCCAACAGGAAAGTGTTTCCATTGCCAATAGGAAAGTGTTTCCATTGCCAGTAAGAAAGTGTTTCCACTGGCCAGAGTATAGCAATCTAAATGAATGCAATGCCATGGTGAAAAACAACTCAAGTTCAAAATATATTTGGCACTTAAGGTTATGTCATGTTGCAGAAGATAGGATTACAAAACTGGAGAAAATGGGGATTCTATCCTCATTAGGCTCTGAGCCTACTCCAACTTGTGAATCTTGCCTTCAGGGCAAAATGACTAGATCACCCTTTGTTGGACAGGGGCTAAGAACTGAAAATATTTTGGAGCTAATACATAGTGATGTATGTGGTCCATTTAAAGAAATGGCTAGAGGGGGTTTTCATTATTTTATTACCTTTACTGATGATAAATCAAGGTTTGGGTATTTGTATTTGATGAAATACAAACATGAATCTTTTGAAAAGTTCAAAGAATTTAAATCTGAAGTAGAAAATCAAACAGGAAAGAATATTAAAGCTCTTTGATTAGATCGTGGAGGTGAATATTTGAGTACTGAATTTGATGAATACTTGAGAGAGCATGGCATTGTTTCTCAGCTGACTCCTCCAGGAACGTCACAACTGAATGGTGTATCTGAAAGGAGAAATCGTACCCTATTGGATATGGTACGTAGTATGATGAGCTATACTGATATGCCAATCTCTTTTTGGGGATTTGCATTAGAATCAGCTTTATATATTCTGAATAGGATTCCATCAAAATCAGTTTCTTCCACACCTTATGAGATATGGCATGGAAGAAAACCAAGTCTTAAGCATGTTAAGATTTGGGGTTGTCCAGCTTATATCAAAAAGCTGAACACTGATAAATTGGAGACCAGATCAGAAAGAGGTCGATTTGTTGGATATCCAAAAGATAATTTTGGATATTGTTTTTATTTGCCTACTTCACAAAAGGTTGTGATAAGTAGAGATGCCACATTTCTTGAACAACAGTTTGTTCAAGAAGGAGGCAAAGGAAGGCAAATAGAGTTAGAATTGGAGAATTCTGACCAACCAATAGATAAGATGGATATAGATCCATCTAGTCAACCTATACCCATTGATGAAACATCTACAGCTGTTCCTCGTAGAACAACCAGGGTATCTCACCCACCAGTGAGATATGGTTTTCTTCATGACGAAGAACAAGAGTTGTCTACTCATGAAGAAGTAGATCATGAAGATGACCCACTTACCTATGAAGAAGCTATATCAGATATAGACTTTTCAAAATGGATTGATGCTATGAAATCCGAGATTGATTCCATGTATAAGAATCAAGTTTGGGATCTTGTTGACCCACCTGAAGGTATTGTACCTATAGGGAACAAATGGGTTTTCAAGAAGAAAATTGGTTCTGATGGAAAGGTAGAGACCTATAAGGCAAGGCTAGTAGCGAAAGGGTTTCGCCAAAGGCAAGGAATAGACTATGAGGAGACTTTCTGCTTTGTTGCCATGCTTAAATCAATTAGGATTTTATTAGCAATAGCTGCATACTATGATTATGAGATTTGGCAGATGGATGTCAAAACAGCTTTTCTCAATGGATACATTGAAGAAAACATTTTCATGGAACAACCTAGGGGATTTGAATCCCAAGATGGTTCCAAAGTATGCAAGCTAAAGCGATCCATTTATGGGTTGAAACAAGCTTCGAGGAGTTGGAACATCCGTTTTGATGAAGCCATTAAATCTTTTGGTTTTATCAAAAATGAGGATGAGCCATGTGTATATAAGAAGGTTAGTGACAGTGCTATCACTTTCCTTGTCTTATATGTGGATGACATACTGTTGATGGGTACTGACACGTATGTTGACGACTATAAAGGTATGGTTGTCAAATACATTCTCCATGAAAGACTTAGGGGAGGCAACCTATATTCTTGGGATTCGCATCTATAGAGATAGAGTGAAAAGAATAATTGGTTTATCCCAAAGTCTATACTTTGAAAAGGTGTTAAAGAGGTTTAACATGCTTGATTCCAAGAGAGGATTGTTACCAGTGAGACATGGTATCCACTTTTCTAAAGAGATGTCTCCAAAGACACCTGAAGAAAGAGATAAGATGGCGAGATTCCATATGCTTCACTATTGGAAGTTTAATGTATGCAATGTTGTGTACTAGGCGGATATCGCATATCTTTGTTAGTTTGACTAGCAGGTATCAATCCAATCCAGGTTTGGAACACTAGATAGCTGTCAAGAATATCCTTAAGTACTTGAGAAGAACTAAGGATTTATTCTTGATTTATGGAGGTGGAGACTTGCAATTGGATGGTTATCCGATTACGATTTCCAATCGGATATCGATGATAGAAAGTCTACCTCTGGATATGTGTTCATTTGTAATGGAGGTGCGATCGGTTGGAAGAGTTCCAAGCGAGCACATTGCAGATTCCACTACGAGGTGAGTATATTCTTTGCATCGGATCTTTGCAAAGGAAGGCTATTTGGATAAAGAAGTTCGTGTGAGAACTTACAGTAGTTCCTTCCATTGAGTCGATGGTTCCACTACCGTGACAACAATGGAGCGATCATCTGAGCTAAGGAACTAAGGTCTCACCCAAAATCCAAACACATAGAAAGGCATTACCACATTATCAGAGATATAGTTGGGCAAGGCAATATAGCCATGCAGAAAATAGCATCAGCTGAAAATCTAGCTGATCCATTCACTAAGCTTTTATCACAAGTTCAGTTAGACCGACATCTTGAGAAGATGGGTTTAAGGTATTGTGATGAATGGCTCTAGTGCTAGTGGGAGATTGTTAGTAGTATGCCCTAGAGCATATCATTTAGTATGTATCTTGTACGTATTTTTATTAATAAAAGGCATTTCCACTTTTCCGTTTACATAATATATTTATGTGTAATAGAAAAGGTCCATTGATATTTTGTTAGAAATATTATTCTTAAGTTGTTAAGAATATGAGTGACAATATTTCTAGCACAAAGTATCATAAATAGGTTCATAATCGAGGATACTTCATAATAAGGACATGACTTATCCAGAAAGATTGTATTCATGTTTGTTCCCAAGTTATTTATATGAGATATAAATAAGATGGAATGGTGAGTCTCATGCCATATAACAAACATGATAGGCACTTATAAATGATAAGTAGGCCGAACCAGTGACACTTATGACAAGCACATGGAGTTTACTCTTGTCAATGTTTTGTCATAAATCATATCGATGCATATAATCTTTAGACACGAGATAGCACGATTATCTTGTATATAGGTAGTTTGAGTTTTATACTGCTTTCATACTTGTACTATGTATGGGTATATGGGCATGTGTTGGCTCCTACTAGTTATATATGGAGGTAGGTGTTGATCAAGATGGAATCTGTTCCTCTAAGTAAATAGAGTTAAAATCCTATGTTCATTTAATTGTTCTTGATGTTTCAAGTTCTGGCCAGACAGATAGATTTATTGAAAAGAGTTTACGATGAGAAAAATCTTTTAATCAAGAACTGGAATTAAAAGAGAACATAATATTCATAGCAAATGGAGTTTGACATAAACCATGACTCCGGCTTGAGTTGGGATTTTGTAATGAGAGATTCTAGTGCATGGTAACATATGATTATAGGTTCATTTAAGGTAAACCTTATTACTAATTGGGTGGCCATGGCATGCTATGCTAGGTGTTAACCATGGTCTATGAGGTTCATAAAATGATTTAGAGAAATCATTTATGGTAAGAAAGAGTTCGATGATATTAAGAGTTGATATCATGTCTCATTGCCAATTAGTGATGAGCCTAGTAAGTCACACACATACACAAGTTATCACCTATTTAAATATGATTTAATTAATTAATTAAAGAGTTTAATTGATTAATTAAATAGATTTGGTTTGCAATTAAATTGCAAAGTCCCTAGCATGACTTGAAACCAAATCTAGATTATTGGATGTGTAGTATAAATTAAATTTATATTTAAAGTGTTTAAATATGAATTTAATTGATGAAAATTAATTAATAGAGATTAATTAATTAATTTATATTTGATATAAATTAATTAGAAGAAAAAATAATTATTTTGGGTTAAGAACTCAAAATTAAGACACGAGGGCATTTTGGTCATTTTGCGGTGTGACACGTGGCACCATGAGATGGTGACACATGGCATAACACATAAGCTTGCCAAATATTTTTAATCATGTAAGATGATTAAAATCAAGATTAAATATAGGTTTGACACTTGGCACAATGTGATTGAGTCACTTAAACCTAGAGCTAATCAAAAGGTGACATGTGGCTAGGGTTTAATGTGTTAACCTAGCTATTTAAGTGGGGTTATGAAAAGAAAACACAACCAGCAGCCTCTCCTCTCATATGTCACGCCACTTTGAGCCTCTCCAGCTATTTCTCTTCATCTCTCATCAATTCAAAGAGATTAGCCATTAATCTCTTGAATTAAGAACACTATAAATTGTTTCTAGTGTCCTGTTTACATCTTTAATCTCTTAAAAGGCAGAACTTGAATTTCTAATTAATAGAAAAGGCTTTAGAAGCTGTTCAAGGGCTGCCATAGGTGTTCTTGGTGTGGACAAGCTAGAGGGACAACATCCGTGTCCTCAAGACGAATCTCAAAGCGCAGACATATGCGGCACATCAAGAGGTTAGTGTAATCGTTCTTGATTTAATCTAGGGTTCTAAAATTAATCTGATTAATTTTAAAATCTTAAATGGCAAATACAGATCCAAAAACATATTAAAAGAGTTTTAATATGTTGTTTATCATTGAAATCAAATAGATAAAAATAAATCTTGCATGGTGCTTGTGACCCTAGGTGAAAATTTTTGAATTCAATGGTATAATCTTGTGTTTTTCACGCTTCCGTTCCTTCACTTTTGGGCATGATTTCTTCAGCAAAAATGTGCCATTATAAGCCTAGTTTCATGTCCAATTGACCAAACACCAATTGGACTAGCACAGCCCAAGTTATGGCAGTGCAAAGGGACTGAATTTTCAGTCCCTATCTTTCTTATCTTAGGGCAGTTTGCAACCTCACTTTGCAATCTCATTTTTCAGTCCATTTGTTGGTCAATCTACCTAAAATGGTCACTAATTGACCATTAAAATGTTCTCTAATCAATTCATAATCCAAGTCCACACTTTACGACCAAAATGCCCTCCGTTTGGCTTAACGGGTCAAAATTAGTTGTACCGATTGAAAAATTTTTCTAAATATTTTCTTGGCATTCTAATGCCATAGGAACCTCAATAACCCTTCTCTGGAGTCCCAAAAATTATTTTATGATTTTTCCCCCGGGTCTACGGCTCCTCGTTGCGAGAACCGCAACTTACCTCTGGTTACCCATCGCTTGGGCACCGGCTCTTTTAACTTAACTGTATTTTATTTCTAAAATTTTTACTAAATTTTTCTCATTAATATTTGAGTTAATTATGGTCCCTCACTTAAATTTAATTATTTTTCCGGACGTTCTAGCTGTCCGGACCGACACCGGTCACCGGAACAGTAGGATGTACGGAATTGCTACCGGGAGGATGTTACAGAGAAGACATGAGAAGAAAATAGAGTGAAAGAACCCAAAAGGAGAGTTGTAGCCTTGGACTTTTGGAACTTCAGTTGAAAATCCATTAGCAATCTTGCAGATCTTGTTTCTCCCTTGCCTCCCTTGAATTTAATGTGCATCCTTGAATGTAAATCGACTCTCTTGGATGTAAAATCCTGTTCTTGGATATAAATTCTCTCCTCCACCCTCAATTCCTGACTTGTTCTATTTATATCTGGTGTAAAAACCCTAATTTCAGAGTCCTAGAAGCATTAGGAGTCCATCCGGGTCGAGTTGGAGTGAAGAAAAGTCGCATCAGAATTGCTGCCAGGGGACTTTACACGGGCCGTGTAGTGATACATGCCCCATGTAAATTTCTGCCACTTCGTTTTTCACATTTTCTTCAGTCCAGAGAGTTACACGGGGTCCAGAGAGTTACACGGGGTCTAGAGAGTTGCACGGCCCGTGTACTTTTATTTCTCCATTGGCTATCCAGCTTTTTTCTGGCAGAAAGTTACACGAGTCTGGGGCTTGGCTTACACAACCCTTGTACTTTGTATCAGCAATAATACTCAGTCCCTTGACTTCTTCAAGCTTCCTTTTGCACTCCTACACTGTGGGGCTCTATCCAAACACCTATTTTGAAGGAAATGATGCTTTGATCAAGACCAATGAATCCATAGGCCCCACCCTCTTAAGGTTAAATTCGATTGTTTTCCAAGGTTTTGAGGTATTTTTCTGTATTCTTCATGTTTTGACCTCTAAGTCTCTTCCAAACTCGTCTTTGATTCTAGAACCATATAAAAACACCTGATAAAATATAAAAAACAACAAATTGAGTTGGATTAATATGTTTTCTAAAATAATAATGAAGACACATAAAAATAAACTTAAAAGGATACTAAATGCTAACAAAATGAAATGCATGTTAACCTTAAATATCTATATAATTTGATGCAATCAGTTATTTTCTTGAAATTGAGCTCAATATGGGCCTTGGGATTGGGTTAAAAAATAACAAGGCTTACTACGGGCCTCAGGGGCTTTAAGCTAGCCTAAGTCCTAGTGTCGGTCTGGCCCATAGTTTGGGTCATGACAAATGTGGTATCAGAGCTTAGGCTCCAGATTCATGGAAAATATATATCTAAAGTTTTGAGAAGAGTCTAGTAGGAGTCACATGTGGAGAATAGGGTCCACATTTGTCCTTGCATTGTCATCCTTGCTTCTCATTTTTGCTTCGTATAATTGTGTGTAAATATGAGTCTATAGAGCTATGTAACATGTTGTTTTGACACTACAAGAAAATATCAAAACAGAAACCGACTTTAGAAATGGATTTATGTCGGTCTATAATTTGAAATGGCTTTTGAAATAGAAATTGAGTAGAACTAATTAAATTTATCAGAAACCGATTAGAAACGGATTTGAAACCGAAATTTGAAACTGAAAAAAATCGATTTCAAAATTGCGAGAAATAATTTGGCAGAAAATTTAGCATTAGTTTAGAAATCGATTAGAAACCGAATTCTGAAACTGACATATGTTCCATTTTTAATTTGAAGGCTCAAAATTAGTTCCACTATATTAGGTCATATTAGAAACTAAATAATGTTGGTTTCTAATTCATTGAATTTAATTTAGAAGCCGATTGAATTCGGTTTCAAAATGAACGCGTTTTCTATTTATATTTAGAAACCGATTTCTATCGGTTTCAAAATTAATATAATTTTGATTCTATTTATTAAATTTTAAAGTCAAAATAGAAACCGATTATTTTCGATTTCTAATTTATTTTAGAAACCGATAACTTTCAGTTTCAAAATTTATCTATTGTATATTTTATTTAATAAATTTTAAAGTTAACTTAGAAATCGATTTGTGTCGGTTTGTATTTCCATAAGGTCTATTTAGAAACCGATTTATGTCTGTTTCAAAATTAATATTATTCCTATTTTGTTTATGAATTTTAATGTCAAAATAGAAACCGATTCCTGTCGGTTTCTAATTTCCTTTTTGAAATTTAGAAATCGATAATTTTTTGTTTCAAAATTTATCTAATTGTGTATTTTATTTAATAAATTTAAAGTCAACTTAGAAATTGATTTTTATCGGTTTTTATTTCCATTGGTAATATTTAGAAACCGATTAGTTTCAGTTTCAAACTAAATCTATCACCAATTTTATCGATTAAATTTAAATTCAAATTAGGAACCAATTCATACCGGTTTCTAATTCTTTTTGTTATTTTTAGAAATTGATTATTTTCAGTTTTAAAAATTAAAGTATTATTTAATTACATTTAGAAACCGATTATTTTCAGTTTCAAACTTAATCAAATTAGAAACTGATTTTTATTGGTTTCTAATTCTTCTATTTATATTTCGAAACCGATTAATTTTGGTTTCAAAGTTAATCTATTATCTATTTTATTTATTAAAATTTAAAGGAAATTAGAAACCAAGTTTTATCGATTTCTAATTTATTTTGTTATAATTAGAAACCAATTTGTTGCGGTTTCAAAAGTTTATGTATAACTATTTATATTTAGAAACTGATTATTTTCGGTTTCAAAATTATTCTTATATTAGAAATCAATTTTAGTCAGTTTCTAATTGCTATTTATTTTTTTAAGAAAAAAAAATTCTCATCTAATATCACTTAGCTGCCCGTGCTTGTTCTCCCAAAAACCCAAATAGCTTTCCTTGCTCTCTAGAACAAATTGCCTCAATTCAGTGGATTAAAGCTCAAGTGGGACCAATTCGGTCATAGGATTGGAATTCAATCGCGAGATTCCCAAATACCCAACTCCAAGAAGTATAATAGGTTTGGCCTAAGGCTGTTTGAGAGGCTCTTAAAGACGCGATAAAGGAGAATCGTTAGGAATCTATTCTTAAGGTTTGCTATTTAATTTGATGGTCATTTTGTTTCTTTGCTTCTGGGTCTTTCACGCTAGCTGGTCCTCTCGGATGCTTAGGGTTTCTTTCGTCTCGCTTTCCTCCAGGAGAGTTGACCAGAGACTTTACTATATGGATTCTTCTTGTCCTTTTTACCTCTATTTTCAAGTCAAGCTCCTGTAATTTTCTATTTCCCCCCCCCCCCTCTCTCTCTCTCTCTCTCTCTCTCTCTCTCTCTCTTTTGCTTATTTGTTTTGTAACACCCTCACTTTAGATAGTCCGTACGTTCTACTATTTTGGTGACCAATGTTTGACCGGACAGTCAGAATGTCTGAAACTTTAATTAGATTAGAGTGAGTTGTCATAAATAATTCAGTTAAGTGTAAGAAAAAAGTTAAGAAAAATTTTTAGAAATCAAATACAACAAAGTTAAATGAGCCGGTGCCCCAATGATGGATGACCCTAATGGGAAGCTGCTGTGAATACAGCTAGTAGCCCTAAACCCAAGGGAAACTTAGTGAAATAATTTTTGGGACTCTAGAGAAGAGTCATTGAGGTTTCGATGGCATTAGAATGCCAAGAAAATGCTTAGAAAAATTTTAAAATCGGTGCAGGCAATTTTATTCTGTTAAGCAAAACGAAGGGCATTTTGGTCATTTTGTGTCGCACTTTACCCCTCTGTAAGGCATAACATTATCCCGTCAAATAACTAATGAACTATCGAACTCTACCTACCAATAACTCATTAAGTATCCTACCAGGGATTTTATAACCATTTTCTGACCTTTTGGAAGTGGTGAGCATTTTGGTAGAAATTAAAAACGTCTAATTGAAGTTTGAAAACCAATAAAAATATTTTGTCCATTTTTATTTTTATGTAATTTTTAGAAAAATTTCAACAGAGTGCCGTCTGTATTTTGAGAAAATAGTTCTTCAAATACCTGAAAAAAACACTTCCAATAATTATTTTCACAACTCCCAATCTAAATCAACTCAAGTCAACACAATTCAATTCAATTCCACAATTCAACAAAACATTTGTCATCTCAAAATGCTTTACAAATTCATTCACGTTGCATATAGTACTTAATTACAAATTCAGATCTAAATTTACAAAAAGAAAATCCAAAATAATATTATTACAATTTACTATAAAACTGATCAACTTTACATTGATACATAGGACATTACAATATTTACATCAAATAACTACAAGGATATAAATAAATACCCGTATAAAAAGATTAGCGAAGTCCTTGCCAATTTAGCAGCTCACTCTGCTGCTTTTTCCTTGCCCTTATCTGCGACAGCAAAATAAACTATCGCTGAGTATAAAAATACTCAATAGTGCACAATAAAATTTGAAATGCAATACATAAAACATTCATTGACAAATCACAATTTAAATATTTCACAATCACATTTCACAAATTATGAAAACTCATTAGAGCACAATTTTGGTCAAATAATTTAATAAACACAGTGTTGCCAATTCATACACAACTTAAGCCATGACACAAAGTTTTCAATCAATGCCGTGTTGTACACCATGACAAAGCGATCTACAACCCCACTAGTCAAAATCAACGAGGGAGGTGGCTAGCTAGCTAATGAGTACTCTTCTGATCTACAACCTCAATTGGTAAACCGGAGAGGGAGGAAAAATAATTGATCTCAACCCTATAAATGGAAGAGGAATAATATGGCATTGTCATGCTAAGTGTGAATCCAAAATCAATTTAAAATAATTGATTGAAATATTGCATGCAAAATTAAATCAATTTCCAAAGTCACATTTTCATTCACAAAGTGGCAACACAAAAGTTCTTAAACTCATAATTAACACGGAAATTTCATAAGGCATACTGAATCAAATTTTCAATGAGAAAAAAGCTTAAATAAGGTTTATTGTGCACAAACCTGAAGTGAGTCGCCTCTAGGCCTTGACTCAGTCTCTTAGACCTTTCGGGTCCTTTTCAGCTGAAACACAAAATGTATAGTATCTCAGTATCTTTGCCTCATAATAATTCCAATAATTAATCCCCATATGCTTAAACTTCATTTTTGAAAATTTTCATGTTGAGGTTACTATTCATGGTACTATTCAAGTCAAAATATTGACTTTCTCATGCTTAAAAGGTATGGGAACTCCAACTATACTCACATGCCACATTTTGGTCACCAATTTTGTTGGTTTTGGTTGTTTTCTCAAAACTTAGGTCTTTTAGGCAAAATTGCAAATTTTCAGTTTTGGTGTCCTGTATTGTACTATTCTATTGGTCATGTTGCTGTTAGAATTTGGCTAATTTTTCTTCATAGAAATTGTTCCTTATTATCTTAACTTTATTTCCCTTTCTGAATCACTCCATTTGGAGTTTTGTAACTCAAGTTATAGCCATTTGAACATGGCTTCCGGATTTGGTCTAACCCATATTTTCTGGGCACTAATTTGGTTTTGGCAGTTTTGAGTCACTAAATTTGGGTGGCTAAATGAATTGGTTAAGCTCATAATTTGGATTTGTGTTCTTCATGAAAGTTGTAGTACTATGTCATACCTTTCTAATGCCACAAAAATCAGGTCATTTAGACTTGCCTAGCTCAAGTTATGGCCAAATGAACAAACACTGTTCATTTGGTCATTTTTGTACAGGGCAGAACACCCATTTCCGGATTTGGTCAATTTGTTCACTAGGTTTTGGTCACTTTCTGGGCATGATCCCTAAATGAAAAATGTGTCATTTTGTGTCTAGTTTCATTCCCAATTGGCCTCACATCAATTGGATTGGTAAATTTTCAGTTTTGGTTCCCTGAAAGGGACCTTGGTCCTGCTGCTTGCAGAATGTCCATAACCAATCCGAATTTCCATTTGATTCCAATACTTCCAACATACCACAATTGGTTAGACATGACCATTTTTTAGCTCAAACAAGGTCAAATACACCATTTGACCAATTCTCAAAATTTTGTCTCCCAAAACCCTAGGTTAAGAACTCTAATTTTCCAAGTGTTTCAATTTATGAAATTCACACATACAATTCACCTATCTATCATCAATTCACCAAGAATTTAAGTTCAATTGAACTAAGCACCATCAAATCCTCCTTACCCCAAGCATAATCGAAATTCCCTAATGGTCCACCATGCTTGATTTTTGTTAAATTTTCCCATAATTTCTAAACTAATTCATGCACATAAACATAATTCTAAAGAGAAATTAAGTGTTTAATTACTAACCTTGGTATAGCTTTTTAATCTTCAATTCCTTCAACATTTTCTTCTTTTTTTCTCCTTTAATCTTCTTTCCAAGGTTTTCTTATAATTTTTCTTCAAGAAAATTAAAGGATTTATAGTGAAATTTGGAGTTTAGAAAGCTTAAGAACAAGCTTTCATGGAGGAATTTTGAGAGAGAGACAAGAGAGAGAGAGAGAGAGGCGTTAAGAATGCAAGAAAAAGACTAAAATGATTTTCTCTTCTTTTTTTTTTTCATTTGTGTATATTTATCCATAATTTTACTTAGTCAATTTAAGTAATTAAATTAAAATGAATTATGAAGTTATAACATGATGTCATCTATGCGATGTCATTAATCTAATTTCCTTTTCTTTTCTTATTAATTTATTTTCCCATACTTTTTTAATTTAATTCTATATTTCAAAATTTTTATTTCTCAGATTTTATTGGACAGTTAGGTCAGGAGTCAGCTCCAGTGGTCAATTGACCAAATTGCCCCTCACCAGTTTGATCCGGTTTGCAAATAATTCAATATTTCTTCCGGATCCCTGACCAAATTATTTGATTGACTTAACAATTCCTTTTCGTGATTTTATCTTTTCCAATGTGTTCGCAATAGTCTTAAGGATTGCGGCGTACATTTTACGGTTTGAAATTCGAGTTTAAATCGACCTTGCAGTCCTTCCCGAGAATGTCACCCATCGCTGTGACTCTCGGCTCATTTAACCTCTTATGTTCTATTTTTCTTATTTATACTTAACTAATTGACAATTACTAATTATTTGTTTTCAGGGCTTATCTAGTTGTCTTAAATATGGTTCTAATTTTCTTAATTATCCGGACTGACGCCGGTCACCGGAATAGTGAAATATACCAGGCTATACAAATAGGGGTGTTACAATTCTCTCCCCCCTTAAAACAAATTTCATCTTGAAATTTTACCTGGTATTAGTCTCTGAACAGCTGTGGGTGCTATCTCCTCATGTCCTTCTCTCTTTCCCAAGTAGCTTCTTGGCCCGAATGATGATTCCGCAGCACTTTCATTAACGGTATCTGCTTGTTCTGTAGCTACTTCACCTCATAAGTCAGAATCTCTATGGGTTCTTCTTCATATGTGAGGTTTGAATTCACTTCAATTTCTTCTACTGATAGTACATGAAATGGGTCTGATCGATACCTCCTCAACATGGACGCATGGAAGACAGTATGTATCTTCTCCAACTCTGGAGGGCAAAACGATATGCCAAAGGACCCACTTTTTTCAGAACCTCATATGGCCCAATAAAATGAGGCTTAGTTTCCCCTTTCTGCAGAATCTTATAATTTTCTTCAAAGGGGAACCTTAAGGAATACTTTCTCACCCACTATATACTCAATATCTCTTCTCTTCAAATCAATATAGGACTTCTGACGGTCTGATGCAGCCTTGAGTCGATCTCTGATTAATCTGATTTTCTCTTCAGTTTGCTGAACAATTTCTGGCTCAATCATCTTTCTTTCACCTACCTCATCCCAACACAGGGGAGTTCTGCATTTTCTGCCATACAAAGCTTCATATGGAGGCATTCTAATGCTTGATTAGTAGCTGTTGTTGTAAGCAAACTCAATCAAAGACAAGTGTATGTCCTAACTACCCTCAAACTCAATCACACAAGCCCGTAGCATGTCCTCCAAGATCTGAATTACCCTATCAGACTGGCCATCTGTCTTTGGGTGGAATGTCATGCTGAAGTTTAATCTAGTTCCTAAGGCTCTTTGAAGACTACCCTAGAATCTAGAAGTGAACCTAGGATCTCTGTCAGATACGATTGATACTGGCACTCCATGCAGTCTTACTATCTCATCAATGTACAACTTAGCCAATCTTTCTAAACTGTAGTCCATCCAGACTAGCAGAAAATGAGCAGACTTGGTCAGTCTGTCAACAATGACCCATACTACATCATGATTCTTCTGTGTCCTCGAAAGTCCCATCACAAAATCCATAGTTATTCTCTCCCATTTCCATTCCAGTACTGGTAATGGATATAACAAACTAGCTGGTACTTGATGCTTTGCCTTCACTTGCTGACAAGTTAGGCATTTGGAAACAAATTCGGCCACTTCTCTTTCATACCCATCTACCAGAAATGCTCCTTTAGCCCTCTATACTCTTTGTGCCATCAAGGTGCATGACAAAAGGAGACTCATGTGCTTCCTTTTAAATGATCTGCTTTAAATCAACATCATTAGGAACACACATTTTACCCTGGTGTAGCAGTAGATCATCATCTCTTATTGAGAATTCTAGCTTTTTGCTCTGCCGGACTTCTTCTAACAGCTTCTGATACTTCTGATCATTCTGAGCAGCCATTCTGATTTGATCAATCAACACTGGCTGTACATGCCATGCAACTGCTGTTTGTCCCTCATCATTAATCTCTAAGCTGGCATGCAATGCTCTTAACTCATGCACCATAGACAAAGGAGTAACCTATAGACTTGCCATAGTCTCGTGACTTAAGGCGTCAGCCACCACATTTGCTTTCCTCGGCTAATAGTCTATCAGACAATCATAGTCTTTTATCAACTCTAACCATCTCCTCTGTCTCAAATTCAACTCCTTCTGAGTACCCAGATACTTCAAACTCTTATGATCTGTGTAGATGTAGCATTTCTCCCCATACAAATAGTGTCTCCAAATCTTAAGAGCAAACACTATAGGTGCAAGTTCCAAGTCGTGTGTCGGATAGTTCCTCTCATGCGGTTTTAGCTGGTGTGATGCATCGGCAATAACATTCCGATCTTGCATCAGTACGTTGCCTAACCCATTATGAGAAGCATCACTATAAACTGTATATTCTTTACCCAGTGTAGGTAAAGTCAGGACTGGAGCCTCAGTTAAACACCTCTTCAATTCATCAAAACTCTACTGGCATTTATTTGTCCATTGAAATTTCACATCTTTTCTATGCAACTTGGTCAATGGAGATGCCAACATGGAGAATCCTTTCACAAATCGACGGTAGTATCTAGCTAAACTTAGAAAACTGCGAATCTCCGTGATATTTCTGGGTGGCCTCCAATTAAGGACAACTTCTATCTTACTTGGATCTACCTTGATGCCTTCTACTGATACTACATGCCCCAAGAGGGATATTTCCTTTAGCCAAAATTCACACTTCAACAATTAGGCGTATAGCTGTTTCTCCCTCAAACTCTGCAGTATAATCCGTAGATGTCTATCATGCTCTTCTGCACTCCTCAAATAAACCAATATATCATCTATAAACACAACTACAAACTGATTAAGGTATGGTCTGAAGATAGTATTCATCAGATCTATAAAAGCAGCTGGAGCATTAGTTAACCCGAATGGCATAACCAAGAACTCATAATGGCCATAGCGGGTTCTAAAGGCAATTTTAGAAATACTATGCTCTTGTACTTTCAACTGATAATAGCCTGATCTCAAGTCAATTTTGGAAAACACAGCTGCACCCCTTAATTGATCAAACAAGTCATCAATGCGGGGCAATGGGTATCTGTTCTTTATTGTCACCTTATTCAACTGTCGATAGTCAATGCATAACCGGAGAGTGCCATCCTTCTTATTTACAAACAACACTAGCGCTCCCCAAGATGACACACTAGGGCGGATAAAGCCCTTATCAAGCATCTCTTGTGACTGCACTTTCAATTCTTTTAGTTCTGCTGGTGCCATTCTATATGGTGTTATGGAGATTGGGTCCACACCAGGCATAACATCAATCTCAAACTGCACCTCTCTTTTCAGAGGTAATCCTGGCAATTCATCAGGGAACATATCCGGAAAGTCACATACTGTGGGGATGTCCCTCAATGCTGGACTACCCACTTGGATATCTATCACATGTGCCAAGTATGCCTCACACCCCTTCCTAATCATTTTTCTAGCTAGTGCAGCTGAAATTATGTTTGATGGCAACAATTGCCTCTCCCTATGTATTACTACATCACCATACTGAGAGAGACCAAAAGTGACTATTTTTAGTCTACAGTCAATCATTGCATGATGCCTGGCTAACTAATCTATGCCCAAGATAATATCATAATCTCTAAAGGGCATTTTAATCAAATCTGACAGAAAAACATGTCCTTGGATCACAAAAGGACAGTCTCTATAGATTTTGTTGACCCTAACCTCCTGACCTAATGGACTAGTTACTAGTGCATCATAGTCTATTTGTACACACTGGATAGCAGTAGAACACATCACACTAGCAGTGATATATGAATGTGTGGAGCCAGGATCAAACAATACATATACATCTTGGTCAAGGATAGAGAAAATACCAGCTACTCCGTCTGATGTTTCAGCCTCCTCCCTTTGACACATTGTATACACTCTGACTGGTGCGCCACTGGGTACTGGCTGGTTAATAGTGCTTTGACTTTCCAGGAGTGTTACCAAGACCCCTACCTCTGCCTCTACCTCTACCAACTGGCTGTGACCCTCTAGGTGTAGAGACTTGGGCTGATCCCTTAGATGTAGCAGGAGGTCTAGATCGGTGCAGACTAGTACAATCCTTAGCGAAATGTTCGCTCCCTCCATAGTTAAAACATGCACCTGTGGCCTTGAAACACACCCAACCGTGTGTTCTACCATAAATCTCACATTGCCGGACTGATAAAGCTCCTCGAGGTGCTTGCTGGGTCTGCTGACCAGACCGGGGTGGTCTTTGGCTAGAGAATCTGCCTCTGCTAGATCTGCGAGAGCTAGATCCCCCAGACTGTTTCCTCTTCCCTGAACCACTTTCAGGTGCTTGACCAGTAGTCTTTTTAGTCTTCTCTTCTCTCATGTACCCTTCTTAACGACCCTTTCTAGTTCTATCCTTTCCAGTCCCTTTGCTTGTGAGATCAACTCAAAGAAATTCTGATGTCAGAAGCCCACAACTTGCATTTTCAGATTCAGCTTTAACCCGGCCTTAAACCGCTTACACCTATTTCTGGGGGTGGAAACTAGACTTCCAACATAGTGGCTCAGTCGAGAGAAGTTTCTCTCATACTCTGCTATGGTTCTGTTCCCCTGTTTCAAACTCAGGAACTCTTGTAACTTCATATCCACATAAGCATTAAGGACCCACTTCTGTCAAAACTCCCTCAAAAAGTTTGACCAGGTCAGCACAGGTGGCTCAACGAGGCTGTGGGGATGGTCTTCCACCATTCATATGCATCCCCTTGCAATAAAGAAACAGAGTACTCGAATTTTAGCTCTTCTACACACTGCAGCTTTCTAAAAACTCGTTCCATTCTCTCTAACCACTGTTCTTCCTCCAGTGGATCCACAGTGCCCTTAAACTCGGTGGCCCCAAATTTCATTAATTTTTCACCGAGCCGAGGGCTGTGGTTGTGTTGCAAGTGCTTGCATCTGAGCTTGAGGTGGCACATTTTCCGCCATTTGTTGGAAAAACGTAGCCATTTACTGTGCAAACTGAGTAGGAAACTGCGGTGTTGAAGTAGGAGCTGGAGTGGCTGACCCACTCACGTTCTGGAGTGGCTGACCCACTCACGTTCTGGAGTGCTGGGGCTTCTCCTTGGAACTGAGCCTTGACAGATTGCTCAACGGAATGATCTCCCTCTTCCATTCCTTTTCCCAAAAATTTCTACTTCCTGAAATTAAACAAAAGGAGGTTAAACTCCGTTAGTGCATATTCATGATGTAAATATATCATATGTATCAATTAAAGACACTTGAGCAGTTGTACTTATCAAAGAAATATTCACATACATAGTCAAAATTTATTGCAAAATCATGCTCTGATTGTAATGCCCTCACCTTAGCTAGTCCGTGCATTCGACTGTTCCGGTGATTAATATCGGTCCGGATAGTCAGAATGTCTGGAACTATATGCAAACTAGAGTGAAAATTCATAAATAATTCTAATAAGTATAAGAAAAATTTAGGAAAATTTTAGAAATAAAATACAACCAAGTTAAATGAGCCGGTGCCCCGGTGATGGGTAACCCAGTGGGAAGTTGCGGTTTTCGCAGCTAGAAGCCCTATACCCAAGGGAAAATTCATGAAATAATTTTTGGGACTCTAGTCATTGAGGTTTCTATGGTATTAGAATGCCAAGAAAATGCTTAGAAAATTTTTTAAATCGGTACAGACAATTTTAGTCTATTAAGCCAAACGGAGGGCATTTTGGTCATTTTGTCTTCAGAGATGATTTTTGACCGACTTGTCTAGGTAAGTAAATGATTATTACGATCTAAAAGATGAATAAATATTGCTGAAAATTGAATTGAAAATAGGTAGTAAAGAAAAGAAAAGAAAATGAAAGAAAATAGAAAATATGACATCACATGATGTCATTAGTTAGGTCTCCACTAATCACAACTCAAGAAGCCAATTAAAAGGCGATAAATTAGAAAAAAATTGACAAACAATCTGCATCTACTCACCATGGGCAGCCGAACCAAAGAGAAAAAAGAGAGGAAGACCACCATTAAAGCTCCAAATGAGCTTGATTCCCTACCCAACTACACCATAAAACCTCACCCTCTCTTCACAAAACATTTCCCTTGCCACTAGAGCAAGACTTGGGCAGCAATTAGAAGAAGAGAAAGTGAAAGAAAGTGAGGTGTGAGGAAGCTTAGAAAATCACCAAAGAGGTTAGTGCCATATTCTTTGCTTTTACATCTTTCTAAACATGAATTTGAGCTAAGTTAAGTTGAAAATTTGATAAAAATTGAATTATATAGAGGATATTCGAATTGATGATATAATTATGATTAGTATGGATAAGATTTTATTGTGAAAATATTGTTTAATTTTCAAGTAGAATAATGAAATGCGCCAAATAGAAGTAAAATAGGGGAAACTCCGCTGGTTTCTCCATAGAGAAATAATTGATATTAAATTAAACAAATTCAAAATTAGTAAAATAATAAAGTAAGATAAGATAGGGTGCTCTGGCACCGAATGTAGCACACTTTGCTCGGCTACACTATAGTCGAGTGAGGGGTGTTACATTTAGTGGTATCAGAGCGCGGTTTAGGCGTTTCTGGACCTAGATAAACTGCATATCATGCATTGCATTCAAAAGAGTCGAGGTGACACTATTGCAGATATGTATTTTCCATTTATTTTAGGTTAAGGTATGGAGTAAGAGAGTGAAGAGACAATGAGATAGCGAATGGAAATGAGAAGATGACTGTATTTAAGATGAAAAAGGATGAGTACATAACTATTTGAGGATAGGATTGAGACTAAGGAGAAAGTGAAGTATGATAACAAGGAAAGGTGTAGAAGTAAGGAGGTAGCAGTTCGTCGATTGCTTACATCAGGTAAATTTCGAGGACAAAATTTTTGTTAGAGGGGAAAAATTGTAACGCCCTCACCTTAGCTAGTTCGTGCATTCGACTGTTCCGGTGATTAATATCGGTCCGGATAGTCGGAATGTCTGGAACTATATGTAAACTAGAGTGAAAAGTCATAAATAAATCTAATAAGTGTAAGAAAAATTTAGGAAAAATTTTAGAAATAAAATAAAACCAAGTTAAATGAGCCGGTGCCCCGGTGATGCGTAACCTAGTGAGAAGTTGCGGTTTTCGCACCTAAAAGCCCTAAACCCAGGGGAAAATTCATGAAATAATTTTTGGGACTCTAGAGAAGAGTCATTGAGGTTTCTATGGTATTAGAATGCCAAAAAAATGCTTAGAAAAATTTTTAAATCAGTATAGACAATTTTAGTCTGTTAAGCCAAAAGGAAGGATTTTGGTCATTTCGTCTTCAGAGATGATTTTTGACCGACTTGTCCAGGTAAGTAAATGATTATTATCATCTAAAATATGAATAAATATTGTTGAAATTGGATTGAAAATGGGTAGTAAAGAAAAGAAAAGAAAATGAAAGAAAATAGAAAATATGACATCACATGATGTCATTAGTTAGGTCTCCACTAATCACAACTCAAGAAGCCAATTAAAAGGAGATAAATTAGAAAAAAATTGACAAACAATCTGCATCTTCTCACCATGTGCAGCCAAACCAAAGAGAAAAAAGAGAGGAAGACCACCATTAAAGCTCCAAATGAGCTTGATTCCCTAGCCAACTACACCATAAAACCTCATCCTCTTTTCACAAAAAATTTCTCTTGCCACTAGAGCAAGACTTGGGCAGCAATTAAAAGAAGAGAAAGTAAAAGAAAGTGAGGTATGAGGAAGCTTAGAAAATCACCAAAGAGGTTAGTGCCATATTCTTTGCTTTTACATCTTTCTAAACATGAATTTGAGCTAAGTTAAGTTGAAAATTTGATAAAAATTGAATTATATAGAGGATATTCAAATTGATGAGATAATTATAATTAGTATGGATAAGATTTTATTGTGAAAATATTGTTGAATTTTCAAGTAGAATAATGAAATGCGCCAAATAGAAGTAAAATAGGGGAAACTCCGCTGGTTTCTCCATGGAGAAATAATTAATATTAAATTAAACATATTCAAAATTAGTAAAATAATAAAGTAAGATAAGATAGGGTGCTCTGGCACCGAATGTAGCACACTTTGCTCGGCTACACTGTAGTCGAGTGAGGGGTGTTACATTTAGTGGTATCAGAGCGCGGTTTAGGCGTTTCTGGACCTAGATAGACTGCATATCATGCATTGCATTCAAAAGAGTCAAGGTGACACTATTGCAGATATGTATTTTCCATTTATTTTAGGTTAAGGTATGGAGTAAGAGAATGAAGAGACAATGAGATAGCGAATGGAAATGAGAAGGTGACTGTATTTAAGATGAAAAAGGATGAGTACATAACTATTTGAGGATAGGATTGAGACTAAGGAGAAAGTGAAGTATGATAACACGGAAAGGTGTAGAAGTAAGGAGGTAGCAGTTCGTCGATTGCTTACATCAGGTAAATTTCGAGGACAAAATTTTTGTTAGAGGGGAAAAATTGTAACGCCCTCACCTTAGCTAGTCCGTGCATTCGACTGTTCCGGTGATTAATATCGGTCCGGATAGTCGGAATGTCTGGAACTATATGTAAACTAGAGTGAAAAGTCATAAATAATTCTAATAAGTGTAAGAAAAATTTAGGAAAAATTTTAGAAATAAAATACAACCAAGTTAAATGAGCCAGTGCCCCGGTGATGCGTAACCTAGTGAGAAGTTGCGGTTTTCGCACCTAAAAGCCCTAAACCCAGGGGAAAATTCATGAAATAATTTTTGGGACTCTAGAGAAGAGTCATTGAGGTTTCTATGGTATTAGAATGCCAAAAAAATGCTTAGAAAAATTTTTAAATCAGTACAGACAATTTTAGTCTGTTAAGCCAAAAGGAGGGCATTTTGGTCATTTCGTCTTTAGAGATGATTTTTGACCGACTTGTCCAGGTAAGTAAATGATTATTATCATCTAAAATATGAATAAATATTGTTGAAATTGGATTGAAAATGGGTAGTAAAGAAAAGAAAAGAAAATGAAAGAAAATAGAAAATATGACATCACATGATGTCATTAGTTAGGTCTCCACTAATCACAACTCAAGAAGCCAATTAAAAGGAGATAAATTAGACAAAAATTGACAAATAATCTACATCTTCTCACCATGGGCAGCCAAACCAAAGAGAAAAAAGAGAGGAAGATCACCATTAAAGCTCCAAATGAGCTTGATTCCCTAGCCAACTACACCATAAAACCTCACCCTCTTTTCACAAAAAATTTCTCTTGCCACTAGAGCAAGACTTGGGCAGCAATTAAAAGAAGAGAAAGTGAAAAAAAGTGAGGTGTGAACAAGCTTAGAAAATCACCAAAGAGGTTAGTGCCATATTCTTTGCTTTTACATCTTTCTAAACATGAATTTGAGCTAAGTTAAGTTGAAATTTTTATAAAAATTGAATTATATAGAGGATATTCGAATTGATGAGATAATTATAATTAGTATGGATAAGATTTTATTGTGAAAATATTATTGAATTTTCAAGCAGATGAATAATGAAATGCGACAAATAGAAATAAAATAGGGGAAACTCCGCTGGTTTCTCCATAGAGAAATAATTGATATTAAATTAAACGAATTCAAAATTACTAAAATAATAAAGTAAGATAAGATAGGGTACTCCAACACAGAATGTAGTACACTTTGCTCGGCTAAACTGTAGTCGGGTAAGGGGTGTTACATGGTGAGGGGTGTTACACTGATAGCACTAAAACATGTCACACCTTACTTCTCTGTAAGGCATAACATGATCCTGTAGAATACCTAATGAACTACCGAACTCCACCTATCGATAACTCATTAAGTATCCTACCAGGGATTTTATAACCATTTTCTGACCTTTTGGAAGTAGTGAGCATTTTGGTAGAAATTAAAAACGTCTAATTGAAGTTTCAAAACCAATAAAAATTTTTTTGTCCATTTTTATTTTTACGTAATTTTTAGAAAAATTTCGGCAGAGTGCCATTTATATTTTGAGAAAACAGTTCTTCAAATACCTGAAAAAAACACTTCCAATAATTATTTTCACAGCTCCCAATCCAAATCAACTCAAGTCAACACAATTCAATTCAATTCCACAATTCAACCAAACATTTGTCATCTTAAAATACTTTACAAATTCATTCACATTGCATATAGTACTTAATAACAAATACAGATCTTAATTTACAAAAAGAAAATCCAAAATAACATTATTACAATTTACTATACAACTGCTCAATTTTACTCAGTGGTGCACAATAAAATTTGAAATGCAGTACATAAAACATTCATTGAAAAATCACAATTTAAATATTTCACAACCACATTTCACAAATTATCAAAACTCATTATAGCACAATTTTGATCAAATAATTTAATAAACACAGTGTTGCCAATTCATACACAACTTAAGCCATGACATAAAATTTCTGGTCAATGCCGTGTTGCACACCACGACAAAGCGATCTACAACCTCACTAATCGAAATCAATGAGGGGGGTGGCTAGCTGGCTAATGAGTACTCATCTGATCTACAACCTCAATTGGTAAACCAGAGAGAGAGGAAAAATAATTGATTTCAACCCTATAAATGGAGGAGGAATAATATGGCACTGTCATGCTAAGTGTGAATCCAAATTCAATTTAAAATAATTGATTGAAATATTGCATGCAAAATCAAATCAATTTCCAAAGTCACATTTTCATTCACAAAGTGGCAACACAAAAGTTCTTAAACTCATAATTAACATGGAAATTTCATAAGGCATACTGAATCAAATTTTCAATGAGAAAATGCATAAATAAGGTTTATTGTGCATAAACCTGACGTGAGTCACCTCTAGGCCTTGACTCAGTCTCTTAGACCTTCTGAGTCTTTTTCAGTTGAAACACAATATTTATAGTGTCTCAGTATCTTTGCCTCATAATAATTCCAATAATTAATCCCCATATGCTTAAACTTCATTCTTGAAAATTTTCATATTGATGTTACTATTCATGATCCTATTCAAGTCAAATTATTGACTTTCTTATGCTTAAAAGGTATGGGAACTCCAACTATACTCACATACCACATTTTGGTTATCAATTTTGTTGGTTTTGGTTGTTTTCTCAAAACTTAGGTCTTTTAGGCAAAATTGTAAATTTTCAGTTTTGGTGTCCTATTTTGTACTAATTAATTGATCATGTTGATGTTAGAATTTGGCTAAGTTTTCTTCATAGAAATTGTTCCTTATTGTCTTAACTTTATTTTTCTTTTTGAATCACTCCATTTGGAGTTTTGTAGCTCAAGTTATAGCCATTTGAACATGGCTTCTGGATTTGGTCTAACCCAGATTTTCTGAGCACTAATTTGGTTCTGGCAGTTTTGAGTAACGAACTTTGGGTGGCTAAATGAATTAGTTAAGGGCATAATTTGGGTTTGTATTCTTCATGAAGGTTGTAGTACTATGTCATACCTTTCTAATGCCACAAAAATCAGGTCATTTGGACCTACCTAGCTCAAGTTATGGCCAAATGAACAAACACTGTTCATTTGGTCATTTTTGTACAGGGCAGAACACCCATTTCCGGATTTGATTAATTTGTTCACTATGTTTCGGTCACTTTCTGGGCATGATCCCTGAATGAAAAATATGTCATTTTGTGTTTAGTTTCATTCCCTATTGGCCTCACATTGATTGGGTTGGTAAAGTTTCAGTTTTGATCCCTGAAAGGGACCTTGGTCACTTGCTGTAACATCCTCCCTATACGGGTTCTATATGTTCTATTGCTCCAGTAGTCAAATAACAGTCCAGGCAAGTCAGGATGTCTAGAACTACACTTCGGTGATAGTGAACAGACATATAATGATGAAATAAATAAAAAGAAAATACAAGAAAAATCAAACAAAAATGAAAGAGAGAAAATGATGCTAAGTTAAGCAATGGCACCACAATGATGGTGATCAGACTTTGGGAAGGCCGTTGCGACCCGAGGACATGAGAGCCCTCTGAATTTAATTTTGAGACATAAATAAAGGTTTATTGAAATGTAATTGACACTATAAATATCAAAGAAAATTAATAGATTAGTACAAAGAAAAATGAAAAATCGAGAAACAGACAAAAATCAGTATTACCGAAAAATCAGGAATATAACCCAAAGTAGGGTATTTTGGTCATTTGACATTTAGTGTTGCCTTTTGACCTCAATCTCCATTAAAAATAAATGATATTACACTTAGAAAATGTCATGAAAAATTAAATTGTGAGACATTATAAGAATTATGAAAGAAATGGGGGATAAAATCCAATTTATGAAACTTTGAATAATTAACATTAAAATCCAAGTTATTGCTCCACTAACTTGGATATTCGGACCCTTATCACAGCCTTGGGACAGCAGATAGCACTCACCATCATCTTCTTCATCATCCCATTTTACTTTGCCGAAATGAATTCCACCATAGAAATCACCATGGCCACCCCACATGCAACCTCCATGGGTGCATGATCAAGCCATCCTTTCCATTTCTTTCCTTCATTAAAGCTTGCCTACTCACCTTGGGGAAGATATTGGCAACAAGAAAAGCAAGATTTGATGAAGTTTTGATAAGCTTCAAAAGTGGTAAGTGTCCCAAACCTCTCCCTTGCTTTAGTAAACCTTGTGTTTAGGTTGAGGTGAGTATTTTGGTGAAGAGAAATGAAAGAAATAGTGAGAAATGGACTTGTCTATTTTTTGAAGCCATGAACCTTTGTTGAGCTTGAGTTATTTTTACTTCTAATGAATGTAAATGAAGGTTGATTAATTTAAATGAAAGTTGTAGTAAGTTTGTATCTAAGTAAATGCATGTAGTGTTTGAATTAAGGGTGTGAAATGGAACTTTGATGCCTTGAGAAAACTGCCATATTTGGCAGCCCCTAATAGCATGAATTTTTGTGTGAACATGTAGTTATTAATGAAATATGCTAAGGTTAAATTGTGGGCAGCAAGTGTAAGTGATATTGAAGTATGATTATGTTGAAGTGTATATTTAATATTGACATTGAGATGTGTTAAATTTTAGTGGAAGTGAATGTTGAATTAATGGTGAATTGTGTGCATTGAGCACTTGAATATTCTGCCCAAAATTGTTGCTGGAATTGTGTACAATATATATATGGAAGTGTTATTGATTGAATATTGAAGAAATGAGGAGGAGAAGGAATATCAAATTGGAAGTGTATGTGCTTTGTGCAGGTTGTGTGTGAAGGCAGTACATAAATTAGGCCATAAGTGCCAAACTATGAACCCAATTGGTATTAGGCCAATAGGGGCTGAAACTAGACACCAAATAGGCCAACTTTCATGTAGAAATGTTGTCAAAATTCTGCCTAGAAACTGACCTTAAAAATGACCAAATCCGGATTAGCAACCTTGCAACCCAGATTTTTGACCATATGAACAGTTGTCCTTTGGATGACCATAACTCACTCAAAACAGGTCCAATTCGCCTGAAATTTTTACCATGGTTAGTTTAGACATAGATCTACAATTTTTATGAAGACACCAAATCCCAGAAATGGCCAGAACTAAGTCAAATGGCTTGCACAAGTTCGGGTACAAAAACTGCCGAACCAAAACTGACCTAAAATTGACCAAATTTTGCACTAAAGGTGCAATCTGTCCAGCTTTGGTAAATTGACCATATC
Organism: Hevea brasiliensis; assembly: GCF_030052815.1. NCBI lineage: Eukaryota > Viridiplantae > Streptophyta > Magnoliopsida > Malpighiales > Euphorbiaceae > Hevea > Hevea brasiliensis. The sequence goes on from NC_079503.1 coordinate 28,714,927, forward strand.
TTGGTCTGTACAACTCAGAATGACCTGAAATTTTGCACCGCAGGCAATAAGACATAGAGCTACAATTTTTCTTCTTTGACCAGAAGCTAAAAACCAAGGGAAATAGGACTTTAAGCTAGACCAATCTAGCACACAAAAATTGAGAATTTGACATTTTGCATACAGTGATGCTTGAAGCATTTTGGCAACGAATGCCGACTTGTAAAAATGGTAAATTGCACTATATTAGCAGCATATTGGGATATAAATTGTGACATATTGATGCTAGAAACAACTTATCTATATTACCTAAAAAGGTCAACATATGCATTGACTTGTGAATTATATAATAGTTAGTAAACTCAAAAAATTGAAGAATTAAACAATTAATTAATAATGTGCCCTAGTTTGCCTAGTTGACTAGTATGGATAGGTTGGCATGCCAATAGGATTCTGACAGTTGTTCTGTAAATGGCTTTATGCCATACTGTGTTTTTACGGCTTATTATGCTGCACTGTGACTTTAATAGCCTACGGCTGTACATATTGTGTATTTATTTTTGGCTTATCACCAAATTGACTATATGGCTTTTTAGCCGTGCTATTTGCACACCGGGAGACACTTTGTGACCGATGGTGTGACGGCCCGAGGTACTAGGTACCTAGTGCCAGTATATCCGTTTATCCAGTCTGGTCAGTATATAGGCTACACGGACAGTAATTCAAGTACTATTAAATTCAAATACCCAAATCCAGTCTACTGACATACAACACCACCAAAAATTTATAAACACTTTATTTACTTTATTTTAGTGTATATTTCTTTATACTTGGCACCACTAAGCCAAATTGCTTAGCGCGTTGCTTTTGTAATGCGTAGGTATTGGAGATACAGCTGGGGAGCCCAGCAGACCTACGACCGGGTGAGACATCAGATTTGCACAGGAGTCCAGAGTCATCTGCACTGCATTGCATGCATGGTAGGACTTAGGATATCTTGTATTTTATACTTTTGTTATATATTTGAAATTCGGCCCTGTATTTTGTAATGTTATGAAAGCTCTAAAGTTTGTAATATTTTGTACATATTAAATAACATGGAGATTTTCTGTATATATATTTAAATTACTATGGACTATATTATGGAACTGTTTAATGACTGTAAAAGTCTATTGACTTTACTGAGAAATAGAGACTGTGAAATATTTGAGATTTTGATATCATCATATTAAACTATTTTCAACAGGTTTGGAAGGACAGTTTGTCCTAAATATAGACGGCACCTTGCCAAACTTTTATTACCAATCTTGAAACACTGATTTTATCAAAGTATGACAATAGTATCAGCATGATATGAATATTACATAAAAGACTTCTTAAAATCAAATTGAGTTCAAGAAATGAAATAATCACAGACTAGGTGTTCCGGCACACCGTGTAGCACGCCTTGCTCGGCTATACTGTAGACGGGTGAGGGGTGTTACATTTAGTGGTATCAGACCACGGTTTAGGTGTTTCTGGACCTAGATAGATTGCACATCATGCATTGCATTGTAAGTGTTAAGATGACTCTAATGCAGATCTTTTGATTTGTTTTGTTATTTTGATCAGAATATGGACTCCACATCGCAGAGAGCGGTCGATGAGGAAGTGGAAAGTCATGCTCCATCTAAAACTGAACCAGGAGACAGGAGGGAACCTGCTCCACCAGTACCAAATGCAGCAGCCACATTTTAGCAAATGGCTGAGTTCTTTAGACAGATGGTAGGAGTTATGCCACCACCACCACCTCCACATCAAAAATCTCATATGGAGAGACTCAGGACGTTTGGAGCAGTGGACTTTCTGGGCAAAATAGAAGATGATTCTATCACAGCTAAAAACTGGTTGGACAGAACTGGAAGAGTCTTGAAACAACTTCATTGTACTCCATAGCAGAATTTGGAAGCTGCTGTATCACTACTACAGGATGATGCATACCAGTGGTGGGATATAGTAACTAGTGAGGTGCCACCAGAACAGATAACTTGGGATTTCTTTCTTACTGAGTTCAGAAAGAAGTATGTGGGCAGTGTATACTTGGAAGAGAAGAGAAGGGAGTTTATTACCCTACGCCAGAGACAGCTGACAGTGGCTGAATATGAAAGAGAATTTGTTAGAGAGAGTCGCTATGGGCGGGAAATAGTCCCTAATGAGGCAAAGAGATGCAAGAGATTTGAGGAAGGACTCAATGATAACATTAAAGTAATGATTATAGCCTTGGGGATTACAGAGTTTTCCAAGTTGGTGGAAGCTGCACTGAAGATTGAAAAAGTTAGAATGAATGAGCAGAATAGAAGGGACAGATAGCAGAAAAGAGGTCAGGGTCAGACGGGTACATCTTTTGACCCTAGTAAGAAATTCAGAGGTTTGCATACTCAGAGTTTTAGTAGAGCACCAAGTCAGGGTCAGTCACTGAGGCCCAAATCTCAGTTTACACCAAGGAGAGGCCAGTCCACCCCTTCAATGGCTAGCTCTCCAGGAACAGGGCATAGGGGACCAGCCCCAACAGTATCTGTTGCTTGCCCACATTGCCAAAAATGGCATAAGGGTGAATGTTGGAGGATGATAGGTGCTTGTTTACGGTGTGGATCTACAGACCACCTAGTCCGAGATTGTCCACGCAGAACTGTTACATCCACTCCGGTATCAACTGATAGGCCTGCCCCTCCAGCTCCAAGGGGTAGAAGGCCGGGTAAGGCTGAGGTAGCCGGTACTTCACAGAAACCTGTGTCAGAGTCTATGGAGAGAGTAGAAGGCAGAAAACCAGCCAAAGCCTATGCTATAAGAGCACAGGAGGAACATGATGCTCCAAATGTTATCAAGGGTATGTTCCTCCTTTATAATACTTCTGTGCATGCATTAGTGGATCCTGGATCTACTCATTCATATATTTGTATCAAGCTGCCCATAGAAAAAGGGAATACCAGTGGAGGAAAGCGACCAAGACATCCATGTCACAAATCCACTAGGCCACAGTGCGGTAGTAAATAAGGTGTATAAGGGCTGTCCATTGAAGATTCAAGGGAAAGAGTTCTCAGCAGACTTAATCGAATTGCCTTTCCATGAGTTTGATGTGATTTTGGGAATGGACTGGTTATCCCATCATTAGGCAATAGTAGATTATAAATTAAAGAGAATCTCTCTGAAAACTGCTGAGAACGAAGAAATAATAGTAGTGGGTGAAAGGACAGATTTCTTATCCAATGTCATCTCAGTTATAGTTGCAAGGAGATGGCTGAGAAAAGGGTGTGAAGCCTATCTGGCACACGTGGTTGACACTAGGCAGGGTAAACTTGACTTGTCTGACATACCCACAGTAAGGGATTTCTCTGAGCTATTTCTTGAGGAATTGCCTAGTTTGCCACCAGAAAGGGAAGTTGAATTTGCTATTGAGATTATGCCGGGTACAGCTCCAATTTCAATTGCTCCGTATAGGATGGCACCTGCTGAATTGAAAGAGTAAAAAATCCAGCTGCAAGAATTACTAGACAAGGGGTTCATACACCTCAGTGTGTCACCTTGGAGAGCTCTAGTACTATTTGTAAAGAAGAAAGATGGGACACTGAGGTTATGTGTTGACTACCGGCAGTTAAACAGAGTAACAATGAAGAAAAAGTATCCATTGCCTAGAATTGACGATCTGTTTGATCAGTTGAAAAGAGCCGGTGTGTTTTCTAAGATTGATCTCAGATCAGGGTATCATCAGCTAAGGGTTAAGGATGCAGATGTGCCTAAGACTGCATTTAGAACCCGGTATGGGCATTATGAATTCTTGATGATGCCATTTAGGTTAACAAACGCTCCAGCAGCATTCATGGACCTTATGAACCGTATCTTCCATTCATACTTAGATCGGTTCGTAGTGGTCTTCATTGATGACATCCTGGTGTATTACAAGGATAAAGCAAAACATGATGAGCATTTGAGAATTGTTCTGCAGACTCTAAAAGAGAAGAAATTGTATGCTAAATTGTCCAAGTGTGAGTTCTAGTTGAATGAGATTGCATTCCTTGGACATGTAGTATCAGCTGAAGGGATTAGAGTGGATCCCAAGAAGATTGAAGCAGTGATGGAATGGAAGCCTCCCAGAAATACAACTGAGATTAGAAGTTTCTTGGGGTTAGCTGGATATTATTGAAGATTTGGAAAGGGATTTTCCCTGATAACTGCTCTAATGACCAAATTACTACACAAGAATATGAAATTTGACTGGAATGACAAGTGTCAAGCCAGTTTTGAGAGGCTGAAGGCTATGTTGATAGAGGCACCAGTGTTAACACAACCAATGTCTGGAAAAGACTTTATAGCCTACAGTGATGCCTCATACAATGGGTTAGGGTGTGTACTCATGCAAGAAGGGAAAGTGGTCGCATATGCTTCCAGGCAGTTAAGGCCACATGAAAAGAATTACCCTACTAATGATTTAGAGTTAGCAACAATTATCTTCGCATTGAAGATATGGAGGCATTATTTGTATGGAGAAAAATGCTACATATACATAGACCATAAGAGTCTGAAGCATCTACCAACCCAGAAGGAACTTAATTTGAGACAGAGGCGATGGATTGAATTCCTGAAAGATTATGATTGTGTGATTGACTATCACCCTAGGAAGGCAAATGTAGTCGCCGATGCTTTAAGCAGAAAATATATTGTAGCATTAAGATCTCTGAATGCCCAACTATCCTTAACTCATGATGGAGTTATTTTGGCTGAGTTGCAAGTGAAGCCGAATCTGTTACAACAGATACAGGATGGGCAGAAGACAGATGGGAAATTAATGGCTGTTATGGGCAAAATCACTTAGGGGAAGGAAACAGAATATGAAGTGAAAGAAAATGGGTGCCTGTACTATAAAGAAAGAGTGTGTGTTCCAGATGATAAAGAATTGAAAACCAGTATTCTGAAAGAAGCACATAACAGTGTGTATGCTATGCACCTAGGAAGCACAAAAATGTACCATGACCTGAAACTCCGATACTGGTGGCCAGGTATGAAGAAGGACATAGTTGACTGTGAAACTAGATGCTTGACATGTCAGCAAGTCAAAGCAGAACATCAAGTTCCATCAGGTTTGTTACAGCCCATAAACATACTTGAATGGAAATGGGACCGAGTCACTATGGACTTTGTCAGTGGTCTACCTCTCACTCAGAAGAAGCATGATGCAGTATGGGTGATTATGGACAGGTTAACCAAATCAGCACATTTTCTGCCAGTTAAAACTGACTACTCACTGGAAAAGCTAGCAGAATTGTACATCAGTGATATAGTTAGACTACATGGAATTCCAATTTCCATTATATCTGATAGAGACCCGAGGTTTACATCTAGATTTTGGAAGAAATTACAAGAATCCTTGGGCACACAACTCCATTTTAGTACGGCTTTTCATCCTCAGACGGATGGACAGTCAGAAAGAATAATCCAGGTCCTCGAGGATATGTTGAGAAGTTGTGTTATTGAGTTTGAAGGAAGTTGGGACAGATACCTTCCATTGGCAGAATTTGCATACAATAATAGCTATCATGCTAGCATACAAATGGCACCCTATGAAGCATTGTATGGGAGAAAATGCAGAACACCTATATGTTGGACTGAGTTGGGTGAAGATAAGCTAGTGGGGCCAGACCTGATAAAACAGACAGAGGAAAAGGTGAAACTGATAAAGGCCAATTTGAAAGTTGCCTCAGACCGACAGAAATCTTATGCTGACTTGAAAAGAAAGGACATTGAGTATGAAGTTGGTGAGAAAGTATTTCTCAGAGTATCACCGTGGAAGAAAGTGTTGAGATTCGAGAAAAAGGGAAAATTAAGCCCTAGGTTTATTGGCCCATATGAAGTTATTGAACGTGTGGGACCAGTAGCCTACAGATTAGCCTTACCACCTGAGCTGGACAAGATACATAATGTGTTCCATGTCTCGATGCTCAGAAGATACAGATCAGATCCTTCACATGTCATCTCAGCAGAAGAAATTGTAGTACAACCTGATCTGACATATGAAGAAGAACCAATTAAAATCTTGGCACGAGAGGTAAAAAGCTCAAAAACAAGACAATTCCACTAGTGAAAATCCTATGGAGACACCACAACACTGAAGAAGCAACATGGGAGAGAGAGGAAACAATGAGACAACAGTTCCCTCAGCTCTTCACATCTGGTAAATTTTGAGGACGAAATTTTTATTTAGAGGGGAAGAGTTGTAACATCCTCCCTATACGTGTTCTATACGTTTTATTGCTCCAGTAGTCAAATAACAGTCCAGGCAAGTCAGGATGTCTAGAACTACACTTCGGTGATAGTGAACAGACATATAATGATGAAATAAATAAAAAGAAAATACAAGAAAAATCAAACAAAAATGAAAGAGAGAAAATGATGCTAAGTTAAACGAGCCGGCACCGCAGCGATGGGTGATTGCATTGGGAAGGCCGTTGCCGACCCCAGGACCGCGGGGAACACTCTGAATTTAATTTTAAGACATAAATAAAGGTTTATTGAAATGTAATTGACACTAGAAATATCAAAGAAAATTAATAGATTAGTACAAAGAAAAATGAAAAATTGAGAAACAGACAAAAATCGGTGTTACAGAAAAATCAGGAATATAACCTGAAGTGGGGTATTTTGGTCATTTGACACATAGTGTTGCCTTTTTACCTCAATCTCCATTAAAAATAAATGATATTACACTTAGAAAATGTCATGAAAAATTAAATTGTGATACATTATAAGAATAGTGAAAGAAATGGGGGATAAAATCCAATTTATGAAACTTTGAATAATTAACATTAAAATCCAAGTTAGTGCTCCACTAACTTGGATATTGGGACCTTTATCACAGCCTTGGGACAGCAGATAGCACTCACCATCATCTTCTTCATCATCCCATTTTACTTTGCCAAAATGAATTCCACCATGGAAATCACCATGGCCACCCCACATGCAACCTCCATGGGTGCATGATCAAGCCATCCTTTCCACTTCTTTCCTTCATTAAAGCTTGCCTACTCACCTTGGAGAAGATATTTGCAACAAGAAAAGCAAGATTTGATGAAGTTTTGATAAGCTTCAAAAGTGGTAAGTGTCCAAAACCTCTCCCTTGCTTTAGTGAACCTTGTGTTTAGGTTGAGGTGAGTATTTTGGTGAAGAGAAATGAAAGAAATAGTGAGAAATGGACTTGTCCATTTTTGGCAGCCATGAACCTTTGTTGAGCTTGAGTTATTTTTACTTCTAATGAATGTAAATGAAGGTTGATTAATTTAAATAAAACTTGTAGTAAGTTTGTATCTAAGTATATGCATGTAGTGTTTGAATTAAGGGTGTGAAATGGAACTTTGATGCCTTGAGCAAACTGCCATATTTGGCAGCCCCTAATAGCATGAATTTGTGTGTGAACATGTAGTTATTAATGAAATATGCTAAGGTTAAATTGTGGGCAGCAAGTGTAAGTGATATTGAAGTATGATTATGTTGAAGTGTATGTGTAATATTGACATTGAGATGTGTTAAATTTTGGTGGAAGTGAATGTTGAATTAGTAGTGAATTGTGTGCATTGAGCACTTGAATATTCTACCCAAAATTGTTGTTGGAATTGTGTACAATATATATATGGAAGTGTTATTGATTGAATATTGAAGAAATGAGGAGGAGAAGGAATATCAAATTGGAAGTGTATGTGCTTTGTGCAGGTTGTGTGTGAAGGCAGTACATAAATTAGGCCATAAGTGCCAAACTATGAACCCAATTGGTATTACACCAATAGGGGGTGAAACTAGACACCAAATAGGCCAACTTTCATGTAGAAATGTTGCCAAAAGTCTGCCTAAAAACTGACCTTAAAAATGACAAAATCCGGATTAGCAACCTTGCAACCCAGATTTCTGACCTTATGAACAGTAGTCCTTTGGATGATCATAACTCACTCAAAACAGGTCCAATTGACCTGAAATTTTTACCATGGTTATTTTAGACATAGATCTACAATTCTTATGAGACACCAAAGCCAATAAATGGCCAGAAACAAGTCAAATGGCTTGCACAAGTCCGGGTATAAAAACTGCCGAACCAAAACTGACCTAAAATTGACCAAATTTTGCACTAAAGGTGCAATCTGTCCAGCTTTAGTAAATTAACCATATCTTGGCCTATAAAACTCAGAATGACCTGAAATTTTGCCCTGCAGGCAATAAGACATAGAGCTACAATTTTTCTTCTTTGACCAGAAGCTAAAAACCAAGGGAAATAGGACTTTAAGCTAAACTAATCTAGCACACAAAAATTGAGAATTTGACATTTTGCATACAATGATGCTTGAAGTATTTTGGCAACGAATGCCGACTTGTAAAAATGGTACATTGCACTATATTGGCAGCATATTGAGATATAAATTGTGACATATTGATACTAGAAACAACTTATCCATATTACCTCAAAAGGTTAACATATGCATTGACTTGTGAATTATATAAAAGTTAGTAAACTCCAAAAATTGAAGAATTAAACAATTAATTAATAATGTGCCCTAGTTTGCCTAGTTGACTAATATGGGTAGGTTGGCATGCCAATAGGATTCTGATAGCTGTTCTGTAAATGGCTTTATGCCATACTGTGTTTTTACAGCTTATTATGCCGCACTGTGACTTTAATAGCCTACGGCTATACATATTGTGTATTTATTTTTGGCTTATCGCCAAATTGACTATATGGCTTTTTAGACGCGCTATTTGCACACCGGGAGACACTTTGTGACCGATGGTGTGACGGCCCGAGGTACTAGGTACCCAGTGCCAATATATTCGTTTATCTAGTCTGGTCAGTATATAGGTTACACTGGCAGTAATTCAAGTACTATTAAATTCAAATACCCAAATCCAGTCTACTGACATACAGCACCACAAAAATTTGTAAACACTTTATTTACTTTATTTTAGTGTATATTTCTTTATATTTGGCACCACTAAGCCAAATTGCTTAGCGCGTTGCTTTTGTAACGCGTAGGTATTGGAGATACAGTTGGGGAGCCCAGCAGACCTACGACCGGGTGAGACATCAGATCTGCACAGGAGTCCAGAGTCATCTGCATTGCATTGCATACATGGTAGGACTTAGGATATCTTGTATTTTGTACTTTTGTTATATATTTGAAATTCGACCCTGTATTTTGTAATGTTATGAAAGCTCTAAAGTTTGTAATATTTTGTACATATTAAATAACATGGAGATTTTCAGTATATATATTTAAATTATTATGGACTGTATTATGGAACTGTTTAATGACTGTAAAAGTCTATTGACTTTACTGAGAAATAGAGACTGTGAAATATTTGAGATTTTGATATCATCATATTTGTTAGTAGTATGCCCTAGAGCATATCATTTAGTATGTATCTTGTACATATTTTTAATAATAAAAGGCATTTCCACTTTTCCGTTTACATAATATATTTATGTGTAATAGAAAAGGTCCATTGATATTTTGTTAGAAATATTATTCTTAAGTTGTTAAGAATATGAGTGACAATATTTCTAGCACAAAGTATCATAAATAGGTTCACAATCGAGGATACTTCATAATAAGGACATGACTTATCCAGAAAGATTGTATTCATGTTTGTTCCCAAGTTATTTATATGAGATATAAATAAGATGGAATGGTGAGTCTCATGCCATATAACAAACATGATAGGCACTTATAAATGATAAGTAGGCCGAACCAGTGACACTTATGACAAGCACATGGAGTTTACTCTTGTCAATGTTTTGTCATAAATCATATTAGTGCATATAATCTTTAGACTGAGATAGCACGCTTATCTTGTATATAGGTAGTTTGAGTTTGATATCGCTTTCATACTTGTACTATGTATGGGTATATGGGCATGTGTTGGCTCTCGCTAGTTATATATGAAGGTAGGTGTTGATCAAGATGGAATCTGTTCCTCTAAGTAAATAGAGTTAAAATCCTATGTTCATTTAATTGTTCTTGATGTTTCAAGTTCCTGGCCAGACAGATAGATTTATTGTAAAAGAGTTTCGATGAGAAAATCTTTTAATCAAGAATTGGAATTAAAAGAGAACATAATATTCATAGCAAATGGAGTTTGACATAAACCATGACTCCAGATTGAGTTGGGATTTTGTAACAGAGAGATTCTAGTGCATGGTAACATATGATTATAGGTTCATTTAAGGTAAATCTTATTACTAATTGGGTGGCCATGGCATGCTATGCTAGGTGTTAACCATGGTCTATGAGGTTCATAAAATGATTTAGAGAAATCATTTATGGTAAGAAAGAGTTCTGATGATATTAAGAGTTGATATCATGTCTCATTGCCAATTAGTGATGAGCCTTGTAAGTCACACACATACACAAGTTATCACCTATTTAAATATGATTTAATTAATTAATTAAATAGTTTAATTGATTAATTAAATAGATTTGGTTTGCAATTAAATTGCAAAGTCCCTAGCATGACTTGAAACCAAATCTAGATTATTGGATGTGTAGATAAATTAAATTTATATTTACAGTGTTTAAATATGAATTTAATTGATGAGAAATTAATTAATAGAGATTAATTAATTAATTTATATTTGATATAAATTAATTAGAAGAAGAAAATAATTATTTTGGGTTAAGAACTCAAAATTAAGACACAGGGGCATTTTGGTCATTTCACGATTGTGACACGTGGCACCATGATATTGTGACACATGTCATACAACATAATCTTGCCAAATGTTTTTTAATCATGTAAGATGATTAAAATCAAGATTAAATAGAGGTTTGACACTTGGCACAATGTGATTGGGTCACTTAAACCTAGAGCTAATCAAAAGGTGACATGTGGCTAGGGTTTAATGTGTTAACCTAGCTATTTAAGTGTGGTTATGAAAAGAAAACATAACCAGCAGCCTCTCCTCTCAATTGTCACGCCACTTTGAGCCTCTCCAGCTATTTCTCTTCATCTCTCATCAATTCAAAGAGATTAGCCATCAATCTCTTGAATTAAGAACACTAGAAATTGTTTCTAGTGTCCTGTTTACATCTCTAATCTCTTAAAAGGAAGAACTTGAATTTCTAATTAATAGAAAAGGCTTTAGAAGCTGTTCAAGGGCTGACATAGCTGTTCTAGGTGTGGACAAGCTAGAGGACAACATCTGGTGTCCCAAGACGAATCTCAAAGCGCAGACACTGCAAAGACATCAAGAGGTTAGTGTAATCGTTCTTGATTTAATCTAGGGTTCTAAAATTAATCTGATTAATTTTAAAATCTTAAATGGCAAATACAGATCCAAAAACATATTAAAAGAGTTTTAATATGTTGTTTATCATTGATATCAAATAGATAAAAATAAATCTTGCATGGTGCATGTGACCCTAGGTGAAAATTTTTGAATTCAATGGTATAATCTTGTGTTTTTCACGCTTCTGTTCCTTCAATTGGTATCAGAGCCACTATATTTGCCATTTAGATTGTTGATTATATAATTTAATTGTGTGTTTGATCATGAGATCAAGAGATTCATTGCTGGTTGGATCATGAGATGTGGCGTCACACATGGTGAAGCCACCATTGGTGGCAACAATGGTTCCATGGGTGGTTCAAGGTTTGGCTTTTAATTCTGCAATTGTTGTATGATCTAAGGCCTATTCTTTGACTAATTAAAGTGTTTAATTAGTTGTTTTAATCACACAATTAAATTATGATTCAAATCAGAATTTTAAAAATTGTTTGAATGTGATTCAAATCTGAATTTTAAAAGTTGTTTGAATGTGATTCAAATCTGAATTTTTAAAGTTGTTTGAATCATATTTAAATCTGATTTTTTAAAATTGATTCAATAAAATTCAGATCTGATTTTTAAAAAAATATTTGAATGTGATTCAAATCTGATTTTTTAAAAAATGTTTGAATGTGATTCAAATCTGAATTTTTAAAGTTGTTTGAATGTGATTCAAATCTGAATTTTTAAATTTGTTTTAATGAGATTCAAATCTGAATTTTTAAATTTATTTGAATCATATTCAAATCTGGATTTTTAAGTTGAATATGAGATATTCAATTTAATTTAAGTATGTATGTTTTTTTTAATTGTTAAATAGTGATATGCATGATGGATGATCATGGACTATAAAAGACCAATGTAATTGGATTTATTTCTTTTATGTTTCTTTGGGATTGTAAATTAATTAATTTATTTTAATTTATTTTGGGCATGTATTATTAAGTTTATAATATTTTTGGGTTGTAATTTCATTTATTTAAGTTCTTGTAAATTCGCCTTGGTATGCCAAGGATTACTATGTAATATTGGATTGCAAGAAGTTCAAGGAGGTCAAGAGCATTGGTGGGACTAGTGGGAGGAATTCAATATCGAGTGTTGATTATGTACTCCTTCAGCAACTCTTGTAAAATGAATGAATGAAATGCACCTAGGAATGCCCTGATTCAATTCTTGGTGGCTCAGAATTGAATCCCTTAGAAAGTCCATGATCATACCATATTTACTGCTTATCCATGAATGCATGAGATGTATGGGAATGTATGCAATTATATGATATATGCATGCTAAATGGATAATGTTCAAAGTGAGACCTTAATTGTAATTAGGATGGCTATAAAATCTTCCAAACAAATGATTAAGTTGGAAATGCTATAATTAAAGTAATTATAACATAAGCCCTCCATTGGGACAATTATTTTAAGAAATTTTAAATAGTTGCATGAGATGCAATTAATTTAAGAGATTTTCTTAAGAATAATTGTTAAGCATGAGATGTTGTAAATATGTAAATGGTTTGGTGGCCAATATTGGATGTACCTGAGGACATTAAAATTATTTGCATACTTAACTAATGCAAGATAAGTCAATAATGGATGTACCTGAGATTTTGAGCATTAGGGGCTAGGTAAAGGATTGAACCTCACATGAGATGTGATGGGCAAGGAGTTGCTCACTTATAGTTTATTGTAATTCCAATAATGGATGTACCTGAGGATGATCAATAGAATTATAAGAATTCAATCACCCACTAGAAATCCATCCAACTAGGATTTCCGTTTTCTACTTTGGAAGTGTAGGATTCGCTAAGTTAGTGGGAGGACCAATTTGATTAAAAGACCATAATCATTTTGGTTAATTACATGATACATTTACTAATTAATCTGGTTATTTTCTGCAATTAATTTTCTGATAAAAATGAGCACAAAACAACCACCACCATCCAATATCCTTGCAAGCATACTTGATCACAACAGGTTGACAGGACCTAATCTGTCTGATTGGCTAAGAAATTTGAAACTTATCCTGAACCTTGAACATATAGGATATGTTCTAGATTCAAATGTTCCTGGTCCCTTACCTCCAGAGGCCACACAAGAGGAACATGATACTTTGGACAAGTGGAAGGAGCATGATATGAGAGCTAAGTGTTACATGCTTGCTTCTATGAGTAATGAGTTACAGAAGCAACATGAGAACATGCAGAGTGCGAGTGAGATCCTCCTTCACCTACAAGAGTTGTATGGTGAGCACAGCAGGAATGCTAGGTATGAGATATCTAGACAGCTATTCCGTATGAGGATGTCTAAGGGACAGAATGTTGGGGATCATGTCCACAAGATGATTCGACTGATTGAGCAGTTGGAACATCTTAACTTCAACATGGATTTCCAATTACAAACGGATTTGATCCTTCAGTCCCTTCCTGAGTCTTTTCGGAATTTTGTGACAAATTTCCATATGACTAAACAGGAATGCACCTTAGCTGAATTACTCAACATGCTGGTTATTGCCCAAAAGAATATGCCAGGCAATAAAGGAAAAGAGGTAGCTTTGGTTGCATCTTCTTTTGCTTGAAAGTCCAACAAGAAGAAGGGCAATAAGAAAAAGAAACCTCAGATTCCTGGTCCTTCCAAGAAAATAGCTAAACAGAAAAGGAAGACCAAAGCTGACAAAGGCAAAGGAAAGTGTTTCCACTGCCAACAGGAAAGTATTTCCATTGCCAGTAAGAAAGTGTTTCCACTGGCCAGAGTATAGCAATCTAAATGAATGCAATGCCATGGTGAAAACCAACTCAAGTTCAAAATATATTTGGCACTTAAGGTTATATCATGTTGCAGAAGACAGGATTGCAAAATTGGAGAAAATGGGGATTCTATCCTCATTGGGCTCTGAGCCTACTCCAACTTGTGAATCTTGCCTTCAGGGCAAAATGACTAGATCACCCTTTGTTGGACAAGGGCTAAGAGCTGAAAATATTTTGGAGCTAATACATAGTAATGTATGTGGTCCGTTTAAAGAAATGGCTAGAGGGGGTTTTCATTATTTTATTACCTTTACTGATGATAAATCAAGGTTTGGGTATTTGTATTTGATGAAATACAAACATGAATCCTTTGAAAATTTTAAGGAATTTAAATCTGAAGTAGAAAATCAAACAGGAAAAGTATTAAAGTTCTTCGATCAGATCGTGGAGGTGAATATTTGAGTACTGAATTTGATGAATACTTGAGAGAGCATGGCATTGTTTCTCAGCTGACTCCTCCAGGAACGCCACAGCTGAATGGTGTTTCTGAAAGGAGAAATCGTACCCTATTGGATAGGGTACATAGTATGATGAGCTATACTGATATGCCAATCTCCTTTTGGGGATTTGCATTAGAATCAGCTTTATATATTCTGAATAGGATTCCATCAAAATCAGTTTCTTCCACACCTTATGAGATATGGCATGGAAGAAAACCAAGTCTTAAGCATGTTAAGATTTGGGGTTGTCCAGCTTATATCAAAAAGCTGAACACTGATAAATTGGAGACCAGATCAGAAAAAGGTCGATTTGTTGGATATCCAAAAGATAATTTTGGATATTATTTTTATTTGCCTACTTCACAAAAGGTTGTGATAAGTAGAGATGCTATATTTCTTGAACAACAGTTTGTTCAAGAAGGAGGCAAAGGAAGGCAAATAGAGTTAGAATTGGAGAATTCTGACCAACCAACAGATCAGATGGATATAGATCCATCTAGTCAACCTATACCCATTGATGAAACATCTACACCTGTTCCTCGTAGAACAACCAGGGTATCTCACCCACCAGTGAGATATGGTTTTCTTCATGAAGAAGAACAAGAGTTGTCTACTCATGAAGAAGTAGATCATGGAGATGATCCACTTACCTATGAAGAAGCTGTATCAGATGTAGACTCTTCAAAATGGATTGATGCTATGAAATCCGAGATTGATTCCATGTATAAGAATCAAGTTTGGGATCTTGTTGACCCACCTGAAGGTATTGTACCTATAGGGAACAAATGGGTTTTCAAGAAGAAAATTGGTTCTGATGGAAAGGTAGAGATCTATAAGGCAAGGCTAGTAGCGAAAGGGTTTCGCCAAAGGCAAGGAATAGACTATGAGGAGACTTTCTCGCCTGTTGCCAAGCTTAAATCAATTAGGATTTTATTAGCAATAGCTGCATACTATGATTATGAGATTTGGCAGATGGATGTCAAAACAGCTTTTCTCAATGGATACATTGAAGAAAACATTTTCATGGAACAACCTAAGGGATTTGAATCCCAAGATGGTTCCAAGGTATGCAAGCTAAAGCGATCTATTTATGGGTTGAAACAGGCTTCGAGGAGTTAGAACATCCGTTTTGATGAAGCCATTAAATCCTTTGGTTTTATAAAAAATGAGGATGAGCCATGTGTATATAAGAAGGTTAGTGACAGTGCTATCACTTTCCTTGTCTTATATGTGGATGACATACTGTTGATGGGTAATGATACAGGTATGTTGACGACTATAAAGGTATGGTTGTCAAATACATTCTCCATGAAAGACTTAGGGGAGGCAACCTATATTCTTGGGATTCGCATCTATAGAGATAGAGCGAAAAGAATAATTGGTTTATCCCAAAGTCTATACTTGGAAAAGGTGTTAAAGAGGTTTAACATGCTTGATTCCAAGAGAGGATTGTTACCAGTGAGACATGGTATCCATCTTTCTAAAGAGATGTCTCCAAAGACACCTGAAGAAAGAGATAAGATGGCCAGGATTCCATATGCTTCGGCTATTGGAAGTTTAATGTATGCAATGTTGTGTACTAGGCCGGATATCGCATATGCTGTTAGATTGACTAGCAGGTATCAATCCAATCCAGGTTTGGAACACTGGATAGCTGTTAAGAATATCCTTAAGTACTTGAGAAGAACTAAGGATTTATTCTTGATTTATGGAGGTGGAGACTTGCAATTGGATGGTTATACTGATTCTGATTTCCAATCAGATATCGATGATAGAAAGTCTACCTCTGGATATGTGTTCATTTGTAATGGAGGTGCAGTCAGTTGGTATCATCATATTTGTTAGTAGTATGCCCTAGAGCATATCATTTAGTATGTATCTTGTATATATTTTTAATAATAAAAGGCATTTCCACTTTTCCGTTTACATAATATATTTATGTGTAATAGAAAAGGTCCATTGATATTTTGTTAGAAATATTATTCTTAAGTTGTTAAGAATATGAGTGACAATATTTCTAGCACAAAGTATCATAAATAGGTTCACAATCGAGGATACTTCATAATAAGGACATGACTTATCCAGAAAGATTGTATTCATGTTTGTTCCCAAGTTATTTATATGAGATATAAATAAGATGGAATGGTGAGTCTCATGCCATATAACAAACATGATAGGCACTTATAAATGATAAGTAGGCCGAACCAGTGACACTTATGACAAGCACATGGAGTTTACTCTTGTCAATGTTTTGTCATAAATCATATTAGTGCATATAATCTTTAGACCTGAGATAGCACGGTTATCTTGTATATAGGTAGTTTGAGTTTGATACTGCTTTCATACTTGTACTATGTATGGGTATATGGGCATGTGTTGGCTCCTGCTAGTTATATATGGAGGTAGGTGTTGTTCAAGATGGAATCTGCCTCTAAGTAAATAGAGTTAAAATCCTATGTTCATTTAATTGTTCTTGATGTTTCAAGTTCTGGCCAGACAGATAGATTTATTCGTAAAAGAGTTTCGATGAGAAAATCTTTTAATCAAGAATTGGAATTAAAAGAGAACATAATATTCATAGCAAATGGAGTTTGACATAAACCATGACTCAAATTGAGTTGGGATTTTGTAACAGAGAGATTCTAGTGCATGGTAACATATGATTATAGGTTCATTTAAGGTAAATCTTATTACTAATTGGGTGGCCATGGCATGCTATGCTAGGTGTTAACCATGGTCTATGAGGTTCATAAAATGATTTAGAGAAATCATTTATGGTAATAAAGAGTTCTGATGATATTAAGAGTTGATATCATGTCTCATTGCCAATTAGTGATGAGCCTAGTAAGTCACACACATACACAAGTTATCACCTATTTAAATATGATTTAATTAATTAATTAAATAGTTTAATTGATTAATTAAATAGATTTGGTTTGCAATTAAATTGCAAAGTCCCTAGCATGACTTGAAACCAAATCTAGATTATTGGATGTGCAGTATAAATTAAATTTATATTTAAAGTGTTTAAATATGAATTTAATTGATGAGAAATTAATTAATAGAGATTAATTAATTAATTTATATTTGATATAAATTAATTAGAAGAAGAAAATAATTATTTTGGGTTAAGAACTCAAAATTAAGACACATGGGCATTTTGGTCATTTCACAGTGTGACACGTGGCACCATGAGATGGTGACACATGGCATAACACATAAGCTTGCCAAATGTTTTTTAATCATATAAGATGATTAAAATCAAGATTAAATATAGGTTTGACACTTGGCACAATGTGATTGGGTCACTTAAACCTAGAGCTAATCAAAAGGTGACATGTGGCTAGGGTTTAATGTGTTAACCTAGCTATTTAAGTGTGGTTATGAAAAGAAAACATAACCAGCAGCCTCTCCTCTCAATTGTCACGCCACTTTGAGCCTCTCCAGCTATTTCTCTTCATCTCTCATCAATTCAAAGAGATGAGCCATCAATCTCTTGAATTAAGAACACTAGAAATTGCTTCTAGTGTCCTGTTTACATCTCTAATCTCTTAAAAGCGTAACTTGAATTTCTAATTAATAGAAAAGGCTTTAGAAGCTGTTCAAGGGCTGCCATAGGTGTTCTTGGTGTGGACAAGCTAGAGGGACAACATCCGTGTCCTCAAGACGAATCTCAAAGCGCGAACGACATTGCGGCACATCAAGAGGTTAGTGTAATCGTTCTTGATTTAATCTAGGGTTCTAAAATTAATCTGATTAATTTTAAAATCTTAAATGGCAAATACAGATCCAAAAACATATTAAAAGAGTTTTAATATGTTGTTTATCATTGAAATCAAATAGATAAAAATAAATCTTGCATGGTGCATGTGACCCTAGGTGAAAATTTTTGAATTCAATGGTATAATCTTGTGTTTTTCACGCTTCCGTTCCTTCAATATTAAACTGTTTTCAATAGGTTTGGAAGGACAGTTTGTCCTAAATATAGACAGCACCTTGCCAAACTTTTATTACCAATCTTGAAACACTGATTTTATCAAAGTATGACAATAGTATCAGCATGATATGAATATTACATAAAAGACTTCTTAAAATAAAATTGAGTTCAAGAAATGAAATAATCACAGGCTAGGTGTTCCGGCACGCCGTGTAGCACGCCTTGCTCTGTTATACTGTAGACGGGTGAGGGGTGTTACACTTGCAACATATCACAATTGGTCATACATGATCATTTTTCAGCTCAAACAAGGTCAAACACACTATTTGATCATTTCTCAAAATTTTTTCTCCCAAAACCCTAGGTCAAGAACTCTAATTTTTCAAGTGTTTCAATTTATGAAATTCACACATACAATTCACCTATCTATCATCAATTCACCAAGAATTTAAGTTCAATTGAACTAAGCACCATCAAATCCTCCTTATCCCAAGCATAACCGAAATTCCCTAATGGTCCACCATGCTTGATTTTTGTTAAAATTTCCCATAATTTCTAAACTAATTCATACACATAAACATAATTTTAAAGAGAAATTAAGTGTTTAATTACTAACCTTGGTATAGCTTTTCAATCTTCAATTCCTTCAACTTTTTCTTCTTTCTTGATTTTTGTTAAAATTTCCCATAATTTCTAAACTAATTCATACACATAAACATAATTCTAAAGAGAAATTAAGTGTTTAATTACTAACCTTGGTATAGCTTTTCAATCTTCAATTCCTTCAACTTTTTCTTCTTTCTTTCTCCTTTAATCTTCTTTTCAAGGTTTGCTTATAATTTTTCTTCAAGAAAATTAAAGGATTTATAGTGAAATTTGGTGTTTAGAAAGCTTAAGAATAAGC
Organism: Hevea brasiliensis; assembly: GCF_030052815.1. Taxonomy (NCBI): domain Eukaryota; kingdom Viridiplantae; phylum Streptophyta; class Magnoliopsida; order Malpighiales; family Euphorbiaceae; genus Hevea; species Hevea brasiliensis. Next base: position 28,734,331 of record NC_079503.1, read on the forward strand.
TTTCATGGAGGAATTTTGAGAAAGAGACAAGAGAGAGAGAGAGAGAGAGAGAGAGAGAGAGGCGGCAAGAATGGAAGAAGAAGACAAAAATGATTTTCTCTTTTTTTTTTTCTTTTCATTTGTGTATATTTATCCATAATTTGACTTAGTCAATTTAAGTAATTAAATTAAAATGAATTATGAAGTCATGCATGATGTCATATATGTGATGTCATTAATCTAATTTCCTTTTCTTTTCTTATTCATTTATTTTTCCCATACTTCTTTAATTTAATTCTATATTTCAAAATTTTTATTTCTCAGATTTTATTGGACAGTTAGGTCAGGAGTCAGCTCCAGGGGTCAATTGATCAAATTTCCCCTCACCAGTTTGATCCGGTTTGTAAGTAATTCAATATTTCTTTCAGATCTCTGACCTAATTATTTGACTGACTTAACAATTCTTTTTCATAATTTTCTCTTTTCTACTATTTTCGCAATAGTCCTAAGGACCGCAACGTCACATTTTACGATTCAAAATTCGAGTTTAAATCGACCTCGCAATCCTTCTCGAGAAGGTCACCCATCGCTGTGACTATTGGCCCATTTAACCTCTTATGTTCTGTTTTTCTTATTTATACTTAACTAATTGACAATTATTAATTAATTGGTATCAGAGCCACTATATTTGCCATTTAGATTGATGTTTATATGATTTAATTGTGTGTTTGATCATGAGATCAAAAGTTTATTGCTGGTTGCAAAGTCAAGGTGGCGGCACAAATGATGAACACCATGGTGCGCATGGTTGATGCATCACAATGGTGTGCAAAGGTAAATGGATGGTGAATGTGCAATTGTTGTATGATCTAAGATCCATTTTATGTCTAATTAAATTGTTTAATTAGAATTTTAATCACACAATTAAATTATGATTCAAATCAGATTTTTAAAAATTGTTTGAATGTGATTCAAACCTGAATTTTAAAAGTTGTTTGAATGTGATTCAAATCTGAATTTTTAAAGTTGTTTGAATCATATTTAAATCTGATTTTTTAAAATTGATTGAATAAAATTTGTTTTCAGGGCTTATCTAGTTATCTTAAATGTGGTTCTAATTTTCTTAATTGTCTGGACCGACACCGATCATCGGAACATTGAAATATACCAGGCTATACAAATAGGGGTGTTACATTTTACCTTCAGAGATAATTTTTTATCAACTTTTCCAGTTAATTAAATAAATTATATGAAATAAAATATGAATAAAAAGTGATAAAAATTAAATTAAAAATGAGTAGAAAAGAAAAGAAAAGAAAATGAATAAAATGGGACTTATGACATCATTATGATGTCATTTAGAAATCTCCATCCAATCATCATTTGACAAGAATTTTAAAAGGATAAAAACTAAATAAATAAGGCTAAAAATTAAAAAGAAATCATACCTTCTTCTTCTTGTTTTTGGCAGCCTCTCTTTCTCTTCAACATTGAAGTGCTTTCCTCTCTCTCTATTGCCAAACCTCACATTTTCACCATAAAACCCTAACCTTTCTTCGTTAAAACTTCTCCTCACATCTTAGATCACCTCTAGGAAGCAGTTTGAAGAGGAAATTAAGAAGATTTAAGAAGTTTTGTATAGCTCAAGTAGAGGTTAGTGCCTATTTCTTCTATTTTTCTTCAGATTTTGTGCTAGTAACATTATTTATGTTAGGAAATTAAGAAAATTGAACAAATATGTGCATGTTTGGTCCTTTATAAATTTTGGCAGCTTTATGGGGGGAAGTAGTTTCGATTATTTTAATGGATTAAGGTGGATTAGAGGTGGTGTTTGAAGTGTATATGTAGAGTAATAATGAATTAGTATGTTTAATTGATGTATGTGTATGAATGGACATTTGAGAATTAGGGTTTAAGGCATGAAGTTAGGGTTTTGTTCATGTGTTGGTGAATGGAAGTCCTAATGGTCAATTAGCAACCATTTGGCTATATTTAATGAGGAATTAAAGTGATTTAGGCCAATGGAATTGAGGTTAGATATGTTGCCTTAGGTGACCTGTAGGGCTGGATGTGAGTCCAGCAAGTTTGGGCAGCTGTAACTTGAGTGGTGTAGGTTCAATTGGTGCAAAGCCAATTGGAAATGAAACTAGATACATAATGGCACAACTTTGATGAAGAAATTTTGCCCAGAAAATAAACCTTGAGTACCCTAAAAATTGACCAAATTCGGGTAACCAATTCTGGACCTAGTAAAAGTGATCAAATGAATAGTATTTGTTCATTTGGCCATAACTCAGTGTATAAATATCCAATTGACCTGAATTTTATATCAATGGAAAGCTTAAACAATTTAGAACAACATTTATATAGAATATAAACTCAAATTCTATACTTAACCTAATGGAATTATCCACCAAATTCAGGACACCAAATCTAGCAAAACCAATTATGCCTAGAATTCTGGGTACAGGTCAATCCAACTAGTTATGGTAAAATGGATATAACTTGAGCTACAAAACTACAAATAGAGCAATTCAAAAAGAGAATTAAAGAAGACATATAAAGGAACAACTTTGATTGAGAACATTTGGCCAAATTCTCACTGTAGAATTGCCTAATAGAACAGTGAACTCTAGCACCCAAAACTAAAACTTTTGATTTTTTTCCTATTGGTTTGAAGTATTGATTGACAACCAATGCCAACACTTTGGTGAACCAAAATGTGGTAATCTCTGGTGGTTAGAACTCACATAACTATTATGTATGATAAAGTCAACAAATTGAGTGAATAGTAATTTGTGAATAGTAATCCCAAAAATATAATGAATAATAAAAGGAATTAAAGAAGCCATTATGAGTACTAATATATATAGTATAATTAGTAAATTAAAAATTCTTGAACTTTAGTGATTCGAGGACATAAAGGAATAATCCATATGGAGGGCCTTAGGAAAACATTTTAATGTACAAATAGTACACGAAAATTGATCGAAGTGAATCGCAATTATCATGAATGAAATAATGAATGTATAAATTACGAGAAATGCATGAATTATGTGTAATTGTGATTTAGGAATTTATGTTTTCACTAGAAATAGAATAAAATTTTATCAATTGTAATTACACCTTATAATGAAATAATGACATAATAATACATATTAATGCTTAATGGTACTAATGTGCCCATGTATTGCCTAGACACGTGTGTCAGATTGGATAGATTGGCATGCCAATAAGGTATTGTTTTAGCAGTATTGCGTAAGGCTTTATGCCTGTAGTCATGGCTTTATATCCAATTACTTGTTATCATGGCTTTTAGCCATACTGACTGCAAACGTGGTTGACGTACTGAGCTTACACGTCCCATGCTATGATGGCCCAAGGCACCGCGGTGTCCAGTGCCAACGACCCATTATCCAGTTTACTCAGCCTGTCATAGGTTACTTGGGTAGTGAAATTTATTGAAATAAGTTAAGAATATTAGTAATTAAAAATATTAGAAATTAAATAAATGAGTAAGATGACCTAAAATAAATTAGAATAGTTATTTAGTAGAAAGAATTGAAATGAACTGGACTGATGTTAACAATTTATCTATTATTGAATGACACTGAGAACTTTAATTATTATGAAATAATCTAAGATAACCTAGAAAGTATTGAATTAAATGATACAAAAGATTAGTAATAGAAATATAACTTAAATAAATGTCACAATGAATTATGTTTTATTTCCATCTGTATTTTGTATATTATTTTCTTTGTTATATTATTGCACCACTAAGCAGCAATGCTTAGCGCGATAGATTTGTTTCCTCACGTAAGTACTGAAGATAAAACCCAGTGGACATTTGACTGGGATTTTTGGAGTCCAGAATTGTAGAAGTGTCAGAAGTGTTTAAGGGTGTCACCTCCTCAGCAATGCATGTAGATAGGGCTCACATTAGTCATATTATGTATTTTGTGTAATATAATTATTTCATATGTTGTAATACAATTAAGGAAATTGTATTTATTATGTATGGGATGTAAATTAATAGATTAGCTCTTTCATCTGAAATTAATTTATATATTATGTAAATTAATGAAAATATGAGAATTTCCATATATAAATCATTCATAGATGAATGAATGGATTTGTACAAATGAGTATGTGAATTGCAAGAATTGAATGTGAGATGACTATGATGAGTATGAATGATATTTTCATTGTAAAATATTATTGAATTTTCAAGTAGGTGAATAGTGAAATATGCCAACTGGAGATAAAATAGGGGAAACTTCGCTGGTTTCTTCTTAGAAAAAAAAATAATTAATATTAAAATATAACGAGAACAAATTATTAAAGGAATAAAGTAAGATAAGATAGGGGTGCTCTAGCACCGAGTGTGACATGCCTTGCTCGGCTACACTGTAGACGGGTGAGGGGTGTCACATTTAGTGGTATCAGAGCACGGTTTAGGCATTTCTAGGCATAAATAGATAGAATAAGATAGTGTGCGTAACATGCATTGCATTCATATGAGTAGAGGTAACACTAATGCAGATCTAATTTCTTTGGTTATTTTAGGTTACGGTATGGACTTAGAATCGCAAAGGGCAATAGAGGAGGAAGTAGTAAGCCGTACCCCGACTGTGATTAATGTTAGAATAGGGGAGGTCTTGCTTCACCAGTAATAGAGGGGTCTGTACAACCCCAATAAGCTTTATTAGAGCAGATGACCGAGTATTTTAGATAGATTGCTGAGTCTATTCCACCACCACAACCCCAATAAAAGTCACCTTTGGGAAAAATTAGGAAGTATGGAGCTGTAGATTTCAATGGTGGAAAGGAAGACGATTCTTCAACTGCTGCAGAGTATTGGTTAGAAAGGACTGAAAGAGTCCTGCAGTAGCTCCATTGTACCCCAGAACATAGTTTAGAGTGTGCAGTTTCACTGCTACAAGAAGCTGCATATCGGTGGTGGGATGTCGTAACCAAGGTAATGCCACCAGCCGACGTAGCTTGGGATTTCTTCCTGATAGAGTTCAGAAAGAAATATATTAGCTGTGTTCATGAAGAGGAACAAAAGAGGAGTGGTTATTAGCAAAAGAGGGAATTTGGACAGTCTAGTAATAAGAGGCTGAGAGAATAGTTAAGTCAGACATCTGATCAAAGTAGGAGACCTAGACCCAAGCCTATACCCAGAAGAGGTCAATCAGAGACACTAGAAGTGAGTGCACCAGGACTAGCAAGAAAATGTGGCCATTGTAACAAGTGGCATAAAGATGAATGTAGGGGATTGACTGGAGCCTGTTATAGATGTGGGCCCATGGACCATCGTCTGGAAGATTGTCCTAAGAGGAATTTACCACGGACACATACATAGGTCGTGGAAGGATCAGGTGCAACAGTAACACCACTTGCAAATTGTTAGTAGTATGCCCTAGAGCATATTATTTAGTATGTATCTTGTACATATTTTATTAATAAAAAAGCAATTTCACTTTTCTGTTTACATAATACATTTATATGTAATAGAAAAGGTCCATTGATATTTTGTTAGAAATTCTATTCTTAAGTTGTTAAGAATATGAGTGACAGTATTTGTAGCACAAAGTATCATAAATTGGTTCACAATCGAGAATACTTCACACAGGACATGACTTATCCATAAAGATTATATTCATGTTTGTTCCCAACGTATTTATATAAGATATAATTAAGATGGAATAGTGAGTCTCATGCCATATAACAAACATGATAGGCACTTATATATGATAAGTAGGCCGACCCAGAGGCACTTATGACAAGCATGTGGAGTTTACTCTTGTCAATGCATTGTCATAAATCATATCAGTGCATATAATCTTTAGACCTAAAATAACAATGTTATCTTGTATATAGGTGGTTTGAGTTTGATACTGCTTTCATACTTGTACTATGTATAGGTATATGGGCATGTGTTGTCTCCTACTAGTTATATATAGAGGTAGGTGTTGATTAAGATGGAATCTGTTACCCTAAGTAAATAGGGATAAAATCCTATGTTCATTTAATTGTTCTTGATGTTTCAAGTTCCCAACCAGAACAGACAGATTTAATCAGAAAAGAGTTTCTGATGAGAAAATCTTTTTAATCAAGAATTAGAATTAAAAGAAAACATAATATTCATAGCAAATGGGGTTTGACATAAACCATGACTCCAGCTCGAATTGGGATTTTGTAACAGAGAGCTTCTAGTGCATGGTAACATATGATTAAAGGTTCATTTAAGGTATTCCTTATTGCTGATTGGGTGGCCATGGCATGCTATGCTAGGTGTTAATCATGGTCTATGAGATGCCTAAAATGATTTGGAGAAATAATTTATGGTAAGAAAGAGTTCTGATGATATTAAGAGTTAATATCATATCTCATTGCCAATTAGTGATGAGCCTAGTGAGTCACACACATACACAAGTAATCACCAAGTTAAATATGATTTAATTAATTAGTTAAAGAGTTTAATTGATTAATTAAATAGGTTTGGTTTGCAATTAGATTGCAAAGTCCCTAGCATGGCTTGAAACCAAATCTAGGTTATTGGATCTATAGTATAAGTTAAATTTATATTTAAAGTGTTTAAATATGAATTTAATTATGAGAAATTAATTAATAGAGATTAATTAATTAATTTATATTTGGTATAAATTGATTAGAAGAGGAGAAATAATTATTTTTGGTTGAGAACTCAAAATTACAACACAAGGGTAATTTGGTCATTTCACAGGGTGACATGTGCAGCATGAGATAGTGACACATGGCATCATGGTTTGTCATTTGTCATCCTATCATGCATGATGATCAAAGTCAAGATTAAACCTAGCTTTCACACTTGGCTTAATATGATTAGGTCAATTAAAATTAAGATGCAATCAGAAGATGACATATGGCAAATGTTTTAAGTGATGACCTAATTATATAATGTGATGTTATGAAATAATAAAAACAATATGATTTTTCTCTCAAAGGTGTTGCCACCCAAGAGGCTCTCTTCCTCTCTTCTTCTTCATCTCTCATCAATTCAAAGAGAATTGCCCATATTCTCTTGAATTTAAATTGCTAGAAATTATTTCTAGTGTCCTATATACATCTACAACCTCTTTAAAGGCAAATCCCTAATTTCTAATTGGTTGGCAAGGCTTTAGAAGCTATTCAAGGGGCTGCCATTGGTGATCTTGGTGTGGACAAACTAGAGGGACAACATTTGGGGTCCTAGGTGCTTCCCAAAGGTACCAATCACATCTACAGTGCATCAAAAGGTTAGTGTACATGTTCTTGTATTAATCTAGGGTTCTAATGAATTAATCTATTAATTTAAAAATCTTAAATGACAAATGTAGATCCTAATACACATTAAAAGGGTTTTAATATGCAATTGAACATTGAAATCAATTAGGTATATAATGAATCCTGCATGATGCATGAGACCCTAGAAAAAAATTTTTGAATTAAATGTTCTAATCTAATAATTTTCATGCTTATGCTCCTTCAATTAGTATCAGAGCCACTATATTTGCCATTTAGATTGTTTAATATATGATTTAATTGTGTGATTTGATCATAAGATGATTGATTCATTGCTGGTTGCAAAGACAAAAGTGGCGGTTTGGTTATCACCATGATGGTGCGCATGGTTTGGCCATGTTTGATGGGTCTAAGCATGCGCATGATGTTTGGGCTTGATTGTGGGCTTGGTTTCAAGGCCCATAATTAGGCTCATGACTAATTAAAATGTTTAATTGGGAGTTTTAATCACACAATTAAATTTTGATTCAAATATGAATTTTTAAATTTATTTGAATGTGATTCAAATATGAAATTTTAAATTTGTTTGAATGTGATTCAAATCTCAATTTTTAAATTTTGTTTGAATGTGATTCAAATATGAATTTTTAAATTTGTTTGAATCATATTTAAATATGGATTTTTTAGTTGAATATGAGATATTCAATTTAATTTTAGAATGTATGTTGGTGGGTGTCGAATTCACCAGAAATTAAATAATTGAAATCACCAATTATGAAATATTTTATGCAGTAAGTGGTAAATCCAGGTCGAACCCTAGAGACTAAATTATTAAATTTCGTGAACTTGTGTAATGGAAAAAGAAATAAAGGTTGGGGAGGAATTAATTTGCAATCCAAAGAAGAAATCAAAAATGTAAAATTAAGTTCTAAAATTAAATATGAAACTCTTAAATTAAACAAACTTCAGTCCATGGTAATTCTCATTTCAATGCATTGATTTGATCATTGACAAAAGAAATATAATTATCTCTTACTAAATACTTAGCGTAGATTTATTAAACAGTGAGGTAAACCCCTCACTTCCCTATACTCATCAATTCGAGCCCAACACTCTTATTGACTCTAATTATTAACTGAGTTGGTATTAAGCAATCCTCATCAAATTAATAACTGCTTTAAGAAAAGGAAGTAGTTAACCTGAACAACAATTTATGAAGCATAAATCATTTAATACACCCTATTGTTTTCTTAGGTTATTATCGAAAACTTGGATCATAATCAATAAAACCTAATTGCTACTCATGTTCAATCTTACACAACAATTACAGATTATGAAAATGAACTAGCAATTGATCAAATCAAATAATTAACTAATAGGCCTTTTTAGAAAATCATTCAACAGATCAAGAACAATTAAATCAGAAAACAATAGATATTCAAAAAGACATAAATTAAATTAAGAACCTGATTTCACAAATCACACATAAGAACTTAAATCCCTTAAACTGAATTAAAAACTTAGCCACTCATGTTCATGGCTTACAGAAAAAAAAAAAAAAGAAGAAATCTAAAAAAAAAGAATGGAAAATGAAGGTGTTCTATGGAGAACGAAGGTCTGAATTGGGATGCTCTTAGCTGCTGCCTAAAGACGTATTTTTAATCAAAAACCTGATCCCGAAGATAGGAAGCAAACTAGGAAAAGTTTTGAAATTTAAAAGACAGATTTTCAGCCTGTATTCATGTCTCTGGAATCAAGGCCAATTTTCAGTGACTTTCTTTCTGAATCTGCCTCTGCCCTCTTCAGGAAAGTTGTAGCCTTATTTTTTAGCTTTCCAACGGGTACTCATTTTCCCAAGTCCGAGGTCTACAGCACAAGTTATGGCCCCAAAAACTGGGACTGGTTTAGACAGACGGTCCAGCCCATAGTGACGACTTCATTGCTATTTTTAACAATTAAAATGGCCTCATCTCGCGTCCAACCCTTCATAGAAGTTATAAAGGTGGCTCTTAAGGTTCAATTGGGCTTAGGCTTGCTTCATTTGGACATCTGAAACTCTAGATACAAAATAAATACCAAAATTGATCGTGACACATCAAGTCTGGGCTTTTGCAATAGATCCATAGCTCATTTTGTCAACCTTGGAGACTGATTTGGGCTTTGGTTCCTCTTTATCTTTTGAAGTGCTCTATCTTAGCTTTTCAATGGATTAAACAGAACTCAATTTGGAGACCCATAACTTTAGAAACACCTAAAAAATACAGCAAAGGTCAAATGCTGAAAATTTCTCCATTTAACACAATTATTCCATAACTATCTAAAAATATGTCTAAATGATAAATATATTTTAACCAACTGAATTAAACATAAAAACACACTAAAAAGACTAAATGTGATGGGAGTAAAATTAATAAATTATGCACTTATCATATGTTTTATTTAATTATTAAATGGTGATGTGCATGATGGATGATCATGAACAATAAAAGACCAATGTGATTGGATTTATTTGTTTTATGTTTCGTTGGGTTATAAATTAATTAATTTATTTTAGTGGCATGTATTATAAAGGTTGTAATATTTTTTTATTGTAATTTCATTTATTTGGTTTTTGTAAATTCACCTTGGTATGCCAAGGATTACTATGTAATTGGATTGCAAGAAGATCAAGGAGGTCAATAGCATTGGTGGGACCAGTGAGAGGAATTCAAGATCAAGTATTGATTATGTACTCCTTCAACAACTCTTGTAATGTGAATGAATGAAATGCACCTAGAAATGCCCTGATTCAATTCTTGGTGGCTCAAAATTGAATCCCTTAGAAAGTCCATGATCATACCATATTTACTGTTTATCCATGTATGCATGAGATGTATGGGAATGTATGCAAGTATATGATATATGCATGCTAAATGGATAATGTGCAAAGTGAGACCATAATAGTAATTAGGATAACCACAAAATCTTCCAAACAAATGATTGAGTTGGAAATGGTATAATTAAAGGTAATTATATCATGGGCCCTCCATTGAGGCAATTATTTTAAGAAATTTTAAATACTTGCATATGATGCAATTAATTTAAGAGATTTTCTTAAGAATAATTGTTAAGCATGAGATGTTGTAAATATGTAAATGGTTTGGTGGCTAATAATGGATGTGCCTGAGCACATTAGAATTATTTACATGTTTACTGGCTCAATGGGATCAACTTAACTAATGCAAGATAAGTTAATAATGGATGTGCTTGAGATTTTGAGCATTAGGGGCTAGGTAAATGATTGAACCTCAAATGAGATGTGATGGGCAAGGAGATGCTCACTTACAGTTTATTGTAATTCCAATAATGGATGTGCCTGAGGATGATCAATAAGACTATAAGAATTCAATCACCCACTAGAAATCCATCCAACTAGGATTTCTGTTTTCTACTTTGGAAGTGTAGGATTCGCTAAGTTAGTGGGAGGACCAATTTGATTAAAAGACCATAATCATTTTGGTTAAATACATGATACATTTACTAATTAATCTGATTATTTTTTGCAGTTAATTTTCTGATAATAATGAGCGCACCACAACCACCACCATCCAATATCCTTGCGAGCATACTTGATCACAACAGTTTGACAAGACTTAATCTTTCTTATTGGCTAAGAAATTTGAAACTTGTCCTGAACCTTGAACATATAAGATATGTTCTAGACTCACAAGTTCCTGGTCTCTTACCTCCAGAGGCCACTCAAGTGTCACACCTTACCCCTCTGTAAGGCATAACATGATCCCTAGAATACCTAATGAACTACCAAAGTTCACCTATCGATATTCATTAAGTACCTTATAAGGGATTTTAAAACCATTTTCTTACTTTTTGGAAGTAGTGAGCATTTTCTTTCATTTAATAGAAGTTTAAAAACTAATTCAAATTTTTATCCATTTTATTTTTACGCAAAATTTAGAAAAATTTCGGCAGAGTGCCATCTGTATTTTAAGAAAATAGTTCTTCAAAAACCTGTATAAACACTTCCAATATCTCATTTTATTAATTACTACCTCAACACAGTTCGACATCATTTCTCAACTCAATTGTCATAAAAAATAATACTCAATAATCTCATTCATTTTTTATTAAAGTAAAAATAATTTACATTCAACAACAAAACTTTACATTAGCAAAACCAAAATAATATTATTACAAACTCTATACAACTGCTCATGACCAGTTATTACATGTACATACATTTACATACATTAAACTAAATATTACAATCAGAGTATAAAATAGACCCGACAAAACTTCTGGGATGTGGCTCCAAGATCCTCAGCAGCTCACTTTGCTGCTCTTCTAGTCTCTATATCTGTGATAGCAATAACAGCCATCGTTGAGTACTATGACTCAGTAGTGCACAACATACTAAAATAACATTTATGCATAATTTAAATCACATTTATTCAAATATTGAACTGAACATGAAAAACAGATATAAAACATGATTTATAAATTTTTAGTCCAACAATTTTATTTAGGAAGTCTCAAAACGAATTTCATAAAAACACACAGTTATATCATGCCATTCGAAACAATATTCATCTTAATAGCCAGAGGCTTATGAGAAATCACAAGGCTAGCTAGCTCAATCTATGGGTACCCATTCAAATTTCTTCTTCTACTGGCACACACCTCAACACTTCAGCCAGACAAGAAATCAAAATTCAAAACTAATTCCCCCCACTAGTCATGATAGTGAGGCATTCAAATATATGGTCATGACACTGTAATTTCAAAACTGTCTTAGTAATTTACTAAACATTTATTGCTATTTCAAACACATACAAGTAAACATTCAACAATGTAATTCAAAAGCATAATAAACATTTCAATACAATTAAGTCACAATTTAATATCACAATTCATTCAAAACAATTTGCAGAAGAAAATTTACAGAAATTTTTATGTTGTGCACAAACCTTATACGAGTCGCCTCTTGGCCTTGACTCGATGCTTCGAGTTTTTTTTCGGTATTCTTTTCAACTGAAACACACAGTTTCATAGTGTTTCAGTATCATAATTTATCATAAGTCCAAAAATAAATTCAAATATATTTATATTTAACTTAAATATGCTTAACTTGAAGTTCTTTAAAATTTGTATTTCGGTGTTACTATTCATGACACTATTCAAGTCAATTTGTTGACTTTCTAATGCTTAATAGGGATGGGAATTCTAATTTTACCCATATACCATATTTTGGTTACCTAATTTTTTTGTTTTGGTTGTTTTCTCAAACTTTAAGTTTCTTAGGTGAAATTTCCAAATTTTCAGATTTAGTGCCCTGTTTTGCACTGTTCCATTAATCATGTTGCTATGGTAATTTGGCTAAGTTTTTGTCATAGAAGTTGTTCCTTATTGTCTTAACTTTATTTCCCTTTTTGAATCATTCCATTGGGAGTTTTGTAGCTCTAGTTATGGCCATTTGAACATGGCTGGCTGGATTTCGTGTTACCCAAATTTTTGTGCAAATTCTGGATTTTGGTAATTTTTGTGGGGTGAGTGCAAGTGGTTTTTCAAACAAGTTATGGTCAAAATATGAGTTTATTTTCTCCATAAAAGTTGTAGGTCTATGTCTTAGCTTTCTATCGGTATAAAATTCAGGTCATTTGGATCTTCCTAGACCAAGTTATAGTCATTTATGTAACTGCTGTTCATTTGGTCATTTTTGTACAGGTCAGTGTGTCCAATTCCGGATTTGACCTAATTGTTCACTAAGTTATGGTCACTTTCTGGATATGATTCCTAAATGGAAAATGTGCCATTTTGTGTCTAGTTTCATTCCCAATTGGCCTCATACCAATTGGGTTAGTAAATTTTCAATTTTGGTCCCTGAAAGGTACCTAGGTCAAGCTGCCTACAAATTGACCCTAACCAATCCGAATTGGAACTTGGTTCCAACAATTCCTACATACCACAAGTGGTCACAATTGACCATTACTCAACTCAAATAACGTCAACTACATCAAATGATCAATTCTCAACCTTTTTCTCTAATTTTCACATGCTCAAACCCTAGTTACACTTTTGCATAATTCAATACCATCAAAGTGTACATCTAATGTCTATATACCTCATTCACCTCAAATAATCATTCAAATCCATCAAATTTATCCATTTCAAACCTTAACCCTAGCTGGCCAAATTTCTTGTTTAGTCCCTCAACAATTGTTCTTGTTTGATTTTACACAATTTCTAAGTTAATTAAACTAGAACATAAACATTTAACTACAAATTTCCAAGTTTAGATTACTAACCTTGTTTAGACAAAATTTCCTCTTCTCAAACCTTTGATTCCCTTCTTCATTTTACTCCTAAGTTGATTAGAAAGGTCCAAAGACAAGATTTAATAGAGGAGTTTATGGATTTAGATGCTTAGATTTAGGCTTTCTCAAGCTCAAAGTGGGCTTCAATGGAGTTTTTGAGAGAGAGAAGTGAGAGAGGTGGGGCAGTTGATATGAGGAAGAAGAAACCAATTTTTTTTTCTTTTTATTTTTGTCTTTTAATTATTAGGATTTATCCCCAAAATTTTAATTTTTTAAATATTAGATTTATTGCATCATGCTTATGTCATGCATGATGTAAATAAACCTTTTTTTTTTCTTTTGCATTTATTTTTCCATTAGTTCTTTAATTTAATTCTTATTTCTGAAATTTTTTTTTCTCCAATTTTATTAAACAATTAGGTCAGGTGTCAGCTCTAGGGGTGAAGTGACCAAATTGTCCCTCGCTGGCTCAATCCGGTTTATAAATTATTCGATATTTCTTTCGGATCCCTAACCTAAGTATTTGACCTGCTTAAGAATTCTTTTCTATGATTTTCTCTTTTCCACTGTGTTTGTAATGGTCCTAAGGATAGCAGTGTCATATTTTACGATTCGAAATTTGAGTTTAGACTGACCTCGTAGTCATTCCCGAGAAGGTCACTCATCGTTGTGACTCCCGGCTCATTTAACTTTTTATGTTCTATTTTTCTTATTTATACTTAACTATTTGGCAATTATTAATTATTTACGTTCAGGGCTTAACTAGGTGTCTTAGAAGTGATTCTAATTCTCTTAATTGTCCGGACTGATACCAGTCATTGGAACAGTAAAATGTACCAGGCTATGCCAATAGGGGTGTTACAATTCTCCCCCCCTAAAAATAAATTTCTTCTCGAAATTTTTACCTAGTAATCTCTCTCTAAACAGCTGTGGGTGCTGTCTCCTCATGTCTTCCTCTCATTCCCAAGTAGCCTCTTGACCCGAATGATGGTTCCACAGCACTTTCACTAACGATATCTGCTTATTTCGTAGCTGCTTCACCTCATAAGCCAGAATCTCTATGGGTTCTTCCTCATATGTGAGGTCTGGATTCACCTCAATCTCTTCTACTGGTAGTATAAGAGATGGGTTTGATTGATACCTCCTCAACATCGATACATGGAAGACGTTATGTATCTTCTCTAACTCTGGAGGTAGTGCCAAACGATATGCCAAAGGACCCACTCTCTCCAAAACCTCATTTGGCCCATTGAAACGAGGACTCAGTTTCCCCTTTCTGCCGAATCTCATAATTCTCTTCCAAGGGAAAACCTTTAGGAATACTTTCTCACCCACTACATATTCAATATCCCTTCTCTTCAGATCAATATAGGACTTCTGACGGTTTGATGTAGCTTTGAGTTGATCTCTAACCAATCTGATTTTCTCTTCAGTTTGCTGAACAATTTCTGACCCAATCAACTTTCTTTCACCTACCTCATCCCAACATAATGGGGTTCTACATTTTATGCCATACAAAGCTTCATATGGAGGCATCCCAATGCTTGATTGGTAGCTATTATTGTAAGCAAACTCAATTAAGGCAAGTGTGTGTCCCAACTGCCCTCAAACTCAATCACACAAGCCTGTAGCATGTCCTCCAAGATCTGAATTACTCTCTCAGACTGGCCATCTGTCTGTGGGTGGAATACTGTGCTGAAGTTCAATCTAGTTCCTAGGGCTTTCTAAAGACTACCCCAGAATCTAGAAATGAACCTAGGATCTCTGTCTGATACGATTGATACTGGCACTCCATGCAGTCTCACTATCTCATCAATGTATAACTTGGCCAATCTTTCTAAATTGTAGTCTATTTGGACAGGCAGAAAATGAGCAAACTTGGTTAGTCTATCAACTATAACCCATACTGCATCATGGCTCTTATGTGTCCTCGGAAGTCCCATAACAAAATCCATCGTTAATCTCTTCTATTTCCATTCCGGTACTAGTAGTGGATGTAACAAACTAGCTGGTACTTAATGCTCTGCCTTCACTTGCTAACAAGTTAGGCATTTGGAAACAAATTCTGCTACATTTCTTTTCATACCCATCCACCAGTAGTGCTCTTTCAGCCCTCTATACATTTTTGTGCCACCAGGGTGCATAGCAAAAGGAGACTCATGTGCTTCCTTCAAAATGATCTGTCTCAAGTCAACGTCATTAGGAACACACATTCTACCCTGGTGAAGTAGTAGGCCATCATCTCTCACTGAGAACTCAGGTTTCTTGCCCTGTCTGACTTCTTCTAACAACTTCTGATACTTTTGATTATTCTGAGCAACCATTCTGATCTGATCAATCAACACTAGCTGTACATGCCATGCAACTGCTGTTTGCCCCTCATCATTAATCTCTAAGCTGGCATGCAATACTCTCAACTCATGTACCATAGACAAAGGAGAAACCCGTAGACTTGCCATAGTCTTACGACTTAAGGCATCAGCCACCACATTAGCTTTCCCTGGCTAATAATTTATCAGACAATCATAGTCTTTTATCAATTCTAACCATCTCCTCTGTCTCAAATTCAACTCCTTGTGAGTGCCTAAACACTTCAAACTCTTATGATCTATGTAGATGTAGCACTTTTCCCTATAAAATAGTGTCTCTAGATCTTAAGAGCGAACACAATAGCTGCTAGCTCCAAGTCATGTGTCGGATAATTCCTCTCATGCGGTCTTAGCTAGCGTGATGCATAGGCAATGACATTCTGCTCTTGCATCAATACACAGCCTAACCCATTGTTAGAAGCATCGCTATAAACTATGTATTCTTTACCAGGTGAAGGTAAAGTCAGGACTGGAGCCTCAGTCAAACATCTCTTCAACTCGTTAAAACTCTGTTAGCATTTATCCATCCACTAAAATTTTACATCTTTTCGAAGTAACTTAGTTAATGGAGATGCCAACATGGAGAACCCTTTCACAAATCGGCGGTAGTATCCAGCTAAACCAAGAAAACTAGGAATCTCAATGATATTTCTGGGTCATCTCCAATTAAGGACAACTTCTATCTTACTTGGATCTACCTTAATGCCATCTACCGATACTACGTGCCCCAAGAAGGACATTTCTTTTAGCCAAAATTCACACTTCGACAATTTGGCGTATAGCTGTTTCTCCCTCAAAGTCTATAGTACAATCCGCAAATGTATATCATGCTCTTCTGCACTCCTCGAATAAACCAATATATCATCTATGAATACCACAAAAAATTGGTTGAGGTATGGTCTGAAGATAGTGTTCATTAGATCCATAAAAGCTGCCGGATCATTAGTTAACCCAAGTTGTAACACCCCTATGTTCGGTAATGCGTTCTACTGCTCCGGTGACCAGTGTCTGTCCGGACAGCTAGGATGCCTAGAACTACACTTAAATATTGGTGTGGAGACATAAAATAATGAAATACAATAGAGGAAAATACAAGAAAAACAAAAAAAATAGCAATGAAATGTAACCAAGTTAAACGAGCCGAAAACCATAGTGATGGGTGACCGCACCGAAAAGTTACGGCGTGGACCGTTGACTAGCCCTGGATGGCGGGGAACCCTAGAAAATATTTTTAAGACTTAAATAAATATCTATTGAAGTATAAATTTCATTAGAAATATCAAAGAAAAATTAAGTAATTAGTACAAAGAAAAACGAAAAATTGAGAAAATGATAAAACTTGGCTTTACCAAAAAATCGAGAATGCAACCCGAATAGGGGCATTGTGGTCATTTGACATCCCAAGTTGCTTTTTGACCTAAATGTCCATTAAAAATAAATGATATTACACTTGGAAAATGTCATGAAAGATTAAAATGGTGGTACATAGTCTAAATAGCAAAAGATAAGAGGAAAATGTGGGAAATTGGAAATTTTGGATTAAACAAATCATAAACTCACCTTAGTGCTCCACTAACATCACCTAAATGGACTTGTAATCAGCCTTTGGATAGAAAATTTTGTCATCTTCAACCTTGTGACATCCAGCCGAAATCAACATTGAGAGAAAACTCCATGGCCGTCAAAGGTGAGAGCTCCATGCAAGCATGTTCTAGCCACTTTTTCCACTAGATTCCTTCATTAACTTTGCTCCTCACCTTGCAAGAAAGAGTTTAATAGTAATTTTAAGAAGTTTAGTGAGGTTTTGATCAAGCTTCAAAAGTGGTAAGTGTGTATTTTCAATCCTTGTTTCATTAAAAGTGTAACCAAGGTTGTGGGTAATTGATTTATGAAAGAATTTTTGATGTTTGATGAATTAATGGAGATGTACATTTTGGCAGCCATGAACTTCAGTATGAACAGCTTGTTCTTGCATATAAATAATGATTTGGATGATGAATTAAATGTTTAATTGTATTGAAGTTGAATTCCATGTGTAAGGTTTAATTTGTAAGCTTGAAAAGTGAAAATGGAAATTGATGGGTATGTGTAAACTTGTGGTAGCCTCATAAAGAAGATTGAAGTGTTTGAGTTCATGAAATATTGTTGAATTATATTGCCTATGGTGGTAGCATGTGTATATGAATAATTGTTTGAATTTGGACTTGTAAATGAGGTATGTTCATGTGATTAAATTGTTGTAATTGGATTTTGAAAATTCTGAGTTATAATGTGTAGGTTGAGATTGGTTATAAGCTACCAAAATGACCAAAAATATGATGTAAAGTGTGTTAATGTTATGGTACAAACCAGAATTGGCATGGAAGAGTTAACTTGGTAAGTATAGGATGTGTAATTGGTAAGGGATGAATAATGTGTAACAGGGCAGTGTATAGTTTGGCTTAGAACCTTAAGTGTGTGACTCCAATCGGTATAAGACCAATTGGAGGTGAAACTAGGCACAAAATGTGCCAACTTTCATGGAGGAAGCTTACTAAAATTCTGCCTAGAAGGTAACTTGAAAAATGACCAAATCTGGATTAGTGACTTGAAAGCCTAAAAATTGACCATTTGGGCAGTAGTTGGTACTTTGACCATAACTTACTCAAAACAGGTCCAATTGACCTGAGCTTTTTACCATGAATAGTTTAGATATAGATCTACAAATCTTATGTAGACACCAACTCAGAAATGGCCAGAACCAAGCCAAATAGCTTGCACAAGTTCAGGTACAAAAACTGGCCGAACCAAAAGGGACCTAAAAATGACCTAAGCCTACCATTTTGGTACATTCTGTCCAGCATTGATAAATTAACCATAACTTGGTCTACACAACTCAGAATGACTTGAAATTTTTCCCCTCGTGCAACAAGATATAGACCTACAAGTTTGTAATTTAGATCGAAACCCGAAAACAAATTGAACTAGGTCATCCGGCTAGGTTAAATTAGTATACCGAAATTTGGCAAATTACAATAAAATGTAATATACTTGGAAATGAATTTGGTAATATGTACCAACACTAAAAGGCTATAAAATGTGATATATTGGTAACATTAAAACTTATTCCCTATAGTGCATTAAAGATCAACATTAAAGGTTGACTACTGAAGACAATAGAATTAAATAAATTAATTATTGAACCTTATTGTTAGAAACAGTATAAATGAGTACTGAAACACTTTAAATTGTGTGTTTCAGTTAGCAAAGACTCAGGGAAGGGGAAGGAAATACTGAGTCAGGGCCAAGAAACATTTATCAGAGGTTTGTGCAAACAATTATTTCTTTTGACTTTTGAATTGAAATAAAGTATGAAAATTTTGTATGTTATTATTTTAAATTGTAGAAACTTGTTTGAATGATATTGATGGATACTTGTTGCTTGAAAAATATTGCAAATGGTTTGAAACCATAGCTATCATGTATATTGATTGAATTCCTCGCTAGCTTGTCTAGTGGGATGAATTGGTTTTGAATTCCCTCTCTGGCTAAAGTGTTGAGGTGTGTTCTTGTTGAGGACGAATAGGATGAGCACTCATTTATTTTCTAGCTAGCTATGTTATTCCTTACTAGCCATCCACTTTTGGGATGAATTGAACTTTGGAACATGATTATGTTGTGTGTGTGATTTATTGATATTTATTGTGATATTGTGAAATGGAGTTTAAATTCTTTATAACATTCACTGTCTTTAAATTTAACTATGGTTTTAAGTATCCACTATTTATACGACTTATGATTTGTGATTTAAAGTTGCATTTTGTTAATGTTGTGCACCATTGAGACATTGGCTTAGCGATAGCTTTTCATTGCTGTCGCAGGTTGACAGACTGACAGGGCAGCAGACTAGGCTGCTAGTGCTACATTGAGAGTTCATCGGGTATATTGAGTATACCATGTCTTGCATTTTGTATTGTAATGTATGTTCACTGTATGTACATATTGTTCTTGGTTTTGAGCAATTGTAAATTAAAATTGTACATTAAAATTGTAAACTAAATTTGTAAATTATTTTGGCTTGTAAATATTGTGATATATTTCTTTCATCTCAGCTTTTAAAAACACTTGAAAATTATTGTGGATTTGAGTTAGCAAATGTTGAGAAACTTATTGTGTTGATTGGATATTGGAGTTTGGGGATTGAACAAAATATTGGAAGTGCTTTTTACAGGTTTTTGAAGAACTATTTTTTTTAAAATACAAATGGCACTCTGCCAAAATTTTTATAGAAATTATTGATACTCAAATGTGTTATCTAGTTTCACTTCAGTAAAAAGGGTTTTTAACACCTGTAAATAGTGCTCACCACTGTAAAAAGAAGTAAGAAAAGGTTTAAAATCCCTTGTAGTGTATTTAATGGGTTATCAGTAGGCGAAGTTTTGTAATTCATTAGGTATACTACGGGATCATGTTATGCCTCACAGAGCGGTAGGGTGTGACATGTTTCAGTGGTATCAGAGCTAGTTTTTAAATTCTGTTTTCACCTGTAATTTGAATATTCTTTCTTCATAGTATAACTGCTCAATATCATTGTTTGATACATACAGTACATTACATTATAAATGTGCACTAATAGGAGGAAATCTCATTGTGTTATTTGTTCAGGAGGTCTAAAATCCTCGAATTGACTATGGAAGAGGGTGATCGTTTAGTTGATCAATCAATAGAGGCTGAGGTACAAGGGGATGCCCTAGCCCTTAACAATGTGAGCGGATCCGCTGCACCGGTTCCCTCAGTACTGCAGTTTCCTGCTTAGTTCTAGTAACATGCCTACTCAAGTCCCACTACAGACACTAGTGGTACAACCACAGTCTTCAGCTAAGCAGTATGACAAGCTAATTAAATATGGGGCTACTGAGTTCAAGGGGACAGTGGATCCTCTAGAGGCAGAACAATGGTTAGAGAGAATGGATAGGGTGTTCAAGAAGCTATATTGTACAGAGGAGCTCAGATTTGAATGTTTAGTGTCTCTGCTATAGGGGGATGCATAGGACTGGTGGAAAACCATTCCCCATAGTTTGGTAGAACCTTCAGTGCTAACATGGAATCATTTCCTACGGGAGTTCAGACAAAAATATGTCCCTGATGCTTATGTGGACCAGAAGCTGCAAGAGTTCCTAAGTCTGAAACAAAGGAGTAGATCAGTGTCTGAATATCAAAGGGAATTTTCCCGCTTGAGCCATTATGCAGTAAGTCTACTTTTTATCAGCAGGGAAAGATGTAAGAGATTTGAAACCGGCTTGAAGCCTAGTATCAGATTATAAGTGGTCGGATTCAAACATAACAACTTCTCTGAGCTTATTTCTCTAGTACTAGAATTAGAAAGAATTGAGTCAGAAGTGGCCCTAGAGAAAAAGAAACAGAGAAGACAGAGAAAGAGAAAGAGGGAAAGTCAGTAGATCAGAGTTCCAGTGGTCCTACTGGAAAGAGGAAGAACCATGGGGGACACAGCAGGGGTGGTAAGAACTCTGGTAGGGGAAGATTTTCGAGACAGAAACGTCCTCTATCTGGTCACCAGAGTAACAGAAGTTCCTCCCCTCCATGCCAATGTGAAACTTGTGGAAGAACTCATGGTGGGGTGTGCTACAAGGCCATAGGAGCCTGTTATAACTGTGGAGGCACAGGGCAATTTGCTAAAGACTGCACCAGTACTTGTAGAGTTGGGCCACCTCCTATACTGCTGAAGGGTCAGTTTAGAATCCTGTCACCAGAGGTTCACAACTACCTAGCAGAGGTAGAGGCAAGGGTAGAGGTAGTCCAGCAGGCAGCCAAGGCACAATGAATCAGTTAGAGCAAGGTAGTGCTCCAGTTAGAATCTACGCAATGAGACAGAGAGAAGAGGCTGAGACATCTTGTAACACCCCTTACCCGGTCTATAGTGTAGCCGAGCAAAGTGTGCTACATTCGGTGCCGGAGCATCCTATTCTGTCTTGTCATGTATAATATTAATTCAATTATATTATATTATGTGTATAATTTTTTTTTATCCCATTCTGTCACATCATTTCTCATGTTAATTGTTCATGTACCATATCATAACATTACTCATAAAATCTTCAAATAAAATAAACTTGCATTTTATTCATATAACATTACTCACAATAATATACAATTTTATATACAATCCAAAATTTAGTTACATCACTTAATTACATACAATACCAAAATGCAAAGTTTAATATGTACATGAGCCCTACCAAAACAACTGATGAGGTGATGACCACTCTTTAGCATATCTGATCAAGGTCCTGTCTAAGCTCTACTGTTGCTGCTGCTGTGGCTCTCCTGTACCTACGCGTGGTAAGAACCAACGCGCTAAGCATAATGCTTAGAGGTGCATATATTGAAATAAAAATAAACAAATAACTAAAATAATTATTCTACGTGTATTCTTATAAGAAAATATAAAAGTTTATGAATTTCTAGGTCTTTTACCTGTTTATAGAAATTTGGACAAAATAAATTAATCGGAATCTTTTTATCATGCATCTTATGTCTAATTCAATGAAATTCACCTTAACAATCTTCTCATGTATTTATTTTAATTAAAAATTTCTACTCATTTCTGTGCCCAAGTAACTTATGACAGACTATAAAGATTGGATACACGGGAGTATACAAGTTAGACAGCCGTATGTCTATCAAGTATACAACGGTCATATCAGGCACAAGGCCAGCGGGCAGGCATAAGCCAGTAATAATAAAAATTGGCACTATGGCCATCGGGCAGGCATAAAGCCAGTAGAATAATCATCTTAGACATATGTTGTCTGTTAATGATTATCTCTGTGGGTAGTACTGCAATATGTAGTCCCTAATTGGTATACCAATCGATCCAAGCTATATAAATGAGTCTAGGTGTACTTTGGGCAGAATAATATTATTAAGTAATTATAATTTCATTAATTCATGTTATTTTTATGCTTAAAAATTTATTCTAATTCATTTCATGTCATATGCCTAATTGTTTTATGGACTTTTCTTTACGTCCAGATTTGGTGCACTGTCTTTACATAGCAGATTGACTAGGATGTGGCCACTGTTTGGCCACACTCCCTTCATAGAATTTGTTTCTCTATGTCTTATAGTCACTCAGAAATTTTTATTACAAATTTTCAAGTTCTGTAGAATTAATTATGGCCAAATCACTGGCCTAGACTCATGTACCTTGTTCTACCAGGACTCATGGTTAGATCAGAAACTTTGACTCCCATTTCGGGGTTCTTATGTTCATAATTTGAGGACCAAGTCTAAAAAAAAGTTGGAGCCCTGTTTCTTAGGGTTCCAGATCTGTATGGTCCAACGTAATTGGAGTTTTCTTGTAGGAGATATAGCTAAATGTGTGTTCTGAGGTCAAATGATTCTTTTGAAAATTTCCAGAATTTATATGTTAACTTAACCTAGTCAATTGACCTAGTTCCCTAGGTTTCTGGGTTTTGTTTAAAAGATCAATATTGTATATCTATGTCTTATAAAACTTTTTCCATTGGTTTCATTGCATTTGGATTTTTATAGACCAAGTTATGACCATTTTGCCAAAACTGGTCGGGTGAGCTTTAGTCCAGAAAATTCTGTGCAAAATAGTGCAGGTCAGTTTGGTGTCCCGAATTGAGTCAACAATATCATTTGGTTAGAGGCATTTCTGGGCTTGGTGTTCTCAATGAAAGTTGTAGTCCTAGGTCTAATCTTTCTACTGGTTAAAATTCAGATCATTTAGACTTGTCTAGAAGAAGTTATGGCCAAATGAACATGTACTGTTCATTTGGTCAATTTTCTGGGTTCAAGGTCTGGACATCCGAATTGGGACAGTAAATTGGTCAACTTATGGACAGAATTTGGGCATGGTTTCTTCATGAAAAATGGGGCATTTTGTCCTAGGTTTCATCTCCAATTGGCGTCACACCAATTGGAGCAACACAATTCCAGTTATAACTCAAACAATGCACTGGACTCAAAGGTTCGATTTTCCTGCATAAAAATCAACACTCCCAAACTCAATTCTTCCAACTCCACAAACTTCATTTAACATATATAGCACTTATAATGGTCATTAAATCATCTCAACATCATCCATTTCAAGACACACATCAATTTCCTCAAAGTTAGGTCAAAAACCCTAACTCACAATTCTTCAATTCATGTAAACACATGCCAATCAATTTGCTCATCACAATTACTCATCAATATCACTAATAAACACAAATACTTTCCTCAAAACCATCAAACCACAACTCATATAATGGCTGCTGAAATTTAGAAATTTTCTATCCCTACAAATTTCTTTTAATTTTATATCAATCTAACTCAATTTAGCAAGCTTGTCATACTTAGAAAAGAAATAGAAATAAATTAGTGCACTAACCTCTTTAGTGACTTAATAAACTTCACTTCTACCTCTTCTTATGACTATCAATAACTTCCTTATGATGTGGTGAGAAATTTTTGTGAAGACAAATTAAGGTTCAGAGGTGAAAAAGCTAAGAAAAAAAAGAGCTTGAAAAAAAATGAGAATGGTGGAGCTTGGGATGGGGTTTCTCGGCCATGGGAATGAAAGGAAGAAGATAATGGCCAATTTAATTTTTTTTTTGTCCTCTTTTAAGCCTTCTTATCCCTTCTTGTAAATTTGTTAATTTTCTATTGGTTCAAAATTTTTAAATGATGTCATATGACATCATAAATAAGATAATTACTTTATTTCTTTTCTTTTCTTTTCTTTTCTTTTCTTATTTTATTATTATTATTATTATTATTATTATTATTATTATTTATAAATTTATAATTTAAATTTATTTTTGGTATTTTTAATCTATTTTATTTTAAGTGACATTTAGGTCAAAATTCAACTATGGGGTTGAAATGACCAAAATGCCCTTCGTTATGCTTGTCGGGTTATTTTTGTCTGTACCGATAAATAAATTTTCCTAGATTTTATTTGATATTTTTAATGTCATTTATACCTCATTAACCCTTAAATTTAGTCTCAAAAATTATCTCTTGAGATTCCTCACGTGTCTGGGGTCAGTAATTGTCTTTACCGATACTTCCCCGTATGGTTACCCATCGCTGTGACCCTGGCTCGTTTAACCGAGTTGCACTTCGTTTCTTTTACTTTTCTTTAATTTTTCTTAGTCTATATTCAGTAAATTTATGTTTCCTCACTCTAGTTTGAGTGTAGTTCCAGACATTTAAACTGTCCGAATAGAAAATTAGTCGTCGGAACAGTAGAATGCACGGACTACCCAAAGTGAGAGCGTTACACATATGATGTTGTGGCTGGTACCTTTTCAAATTTTAATCAAGATGTATTTGTGTTATTTGATCCGGGTTCTACCCATTCCTATGTGAGTACTAGCATCATTGATTGCATTGCTATTCCGTGTGTGAAAATGGACTTTGAAGTGCTAGTAAGAAGTCCCCTAGGACAGGAGGTCAAGGTTAATAAAATGTATAGGGATTGTCCTTTGGTGATCCAAGGACACACTTTTCTGTCTGATCTCATTGAAATGCCCTTCAAAGATTATGATATCATCTTGGGCATGGATTGGTTAGCCAGGCATCACTCCATGATTGACTGTAGACTGAAGACAGTCACTTTTGATGTACCTCAATACAGTGATGTGGTAATACATGGGGAGAGGAAGTTATTGCCATCAAACATCATTTCGGCTGCACTTGCCAAAAAAATGATCAGAAAGGGGTGTGAAGCATACTTGGCAGATGTAGTAGACACCCAAGTGGGGAGTTTAGCATTGAGGATCATCCCTACAGTACATGACTTTCCAGATGTGTTTCCTGATGAATTGCCAGGATTACCTCCAGAAAGAGAGGTGCAGTTTGAAATTAATGTTATGCCTGGTGTGGATCCAGTCTCCATAACACCATACAAAATGGCACTAGCAGAGTTGAAGGAGTTGAAGGTACAATTGCAAGAACTACTTGAAAAGGGCTTCATCCGCCCTAGTGTGTCGCCTTGGGGAGCGCCAGTATTGTTTGTTAAGAAGAAAGATGGCACTCTTCACTTATGTATTGACTACCGGCAGTTGAATAAGGTGACAATAAAGAATAGATATCCATTGCCTCGCATTAATGATCTATTTGATCAGTTGATGGGTGCAGCTGTATTCTCCAAAATTGATTTGCGATCTGGTTATTATTAGTTGAAGGTGCAAGAGCAGAGTATTTCAAAAACTACTTTCAAAACTCGATATGGCCACTATGAGTTTCTAGTAATGCCATTCGGGTTAACTAATGCTCCAGCTACTTTTATGGATCTAATGAACACTATCTTCAGACCATATCTCGAACAATTTGTGGTGGTGTTCATTGATGACATTTTGATATATTCAAGGAATGTAGAGGAGCATGATAGACATCTGCGGATTGAACTGCAGACTTTGAGGGAGAAATAACTATATGCTAAATTATTGAAATGTGAATTTTGGCCGAAAGAAATCTCTTTCTTAGGACATGTTGTGTCAGCTGAAGGGATCAAGGTTGATTCCAGCAAGGTAGAAGCTATCCTTAATTGGAAGCCACCCAGGAATATCACTGAAATTCATAGTTTTCTGGGTTTAGCTGGATATTACCGTCGATTTGTGAAAGGGTTTTCTATGTTAGATTCTCCACTGACCAAGCTGCTTCGGAAAGATGTAAAATTTCAGTGGACAGATAAATGCCAGCAGAGTTTTGATGAGTTGAAGAGGTGTTTGACTGAAGCTCCAGTTCTTACTTTACCTACACCGGGTAAAGAATACACAGTTTATAGTGATGCTTCTCACAATGGGTTAGGCTGTGTACTGATGCAAGATTGGAATGTCATTGCTTATGCATCACGCCAATTGAAACCGCATGAGAGGAACTACCCAATACATGACTTGGAGCTTGCATCTATTGTTTTTGCTCTGAAGATTTGGAGACACTATTTGTATGGGGAGAAATGCTACATTTACACAGATCATAAGAGCTTGAAGTACTTAGGCACCCAGAAGGAATTGAATTTGAGGCAGAGGAGATGGTTAGAACTGATCAAAGACTATGATTGTCTAATAGACTATCAGCTAAGAAAAGCGAATGTGGTGGCTGACGCCTTAAGTCGCAAAACTATAGCAAGACTCAGAGTTTCTCCTTTGTCCATGGTACACGAATTGAAAGCACAGCATGCCAATTTACAGATTGATGATGAGGGACAGGCAGTAATTGCATGGCATATACAGCCAGTGTTAATTGATCATATCAGAATGGCTGCTAAGAGTGATGAAAAATATCAAAAGCTACTGAAAGAAGTCCAGCAGGGCAAGAAACCTGAATTCCTTGCAAGAGATGATGGTTTATTGCTACATCAAGGCAGAATGTGTGTTCCTAATGATGTGGAATTGAGATAGATCATTATGAAGGAAGCACATGAGTCTCCTTTTGCTATGCATCCTGGTGGAACTAAAATGTACAGAGGGCTGAAAGAGCATTACTAGTGGATGGCTATGAAAAGGGATATCGCTGAATTTTTTTCCAAATGCCTAAATTGTCAGCAAATGAAGGCAGAACATCAAGTACCAGTAGGGTTGTTACATCCATTGCCAGTACCAGAGTGGAAATGGGAACGGATAACTATGGATTTTGTTATGGGACTTCTGAGGACACAGAATAGTCATGATGTAGTATGGGTTATAGTTGACAGACTGACCAAGTTTACTCACTTTTTGCCAGTTCGGATGGACTATAGCCTAGAAAGATTGGCCAGATTATACATATATGAGATTGTAAATTTGCATGGAGTGTCAGTATCGATTGTATCTGACAGAAATCCTAGGTTCATTTCTAGATTCTGGAGTAGTCTGTAGAGAGCCCTAGGAACTAGATTGAACTTTAGTACAGCATTCCACCCACAAACAGATGGTCAGTCTGAGAGGATAATTCAGATATTGGAGGATATGCTGCGTGTTTGTGTGATTGAGTTTGAAGGTAATTGGGATACACACTTGCCTTTGATTGAGTTTGCTTATAACAACAGCTACCAATCAAGCATTGGGATGCCTCCATATGAAGCTTTGTATGGCAGGAAGTGCAGAACTCCCCTATGTTGGGATGAAGTTGGTGAAAGGAAGATGATTGGGCTAGAAATTATTCAGCAGACAGAGGAAAAGATCAGATTGATCAGAGATCGACTCAAGGCTGCATCAGATTGTCAGAAGTCCTATGTTGATTTGAAGAGAAGAGATATTGAATATGCAGTGAGTGATAAAGTATTCCTCAAAGTTTCTCCTTGGAAGAGGATTATGAGATTTGGTAGAAAAGGGAAACTGAGTCCTCGTTTCATCGAACCATATGAAGTTCTGGAAAGAGTGGGTCCTTTGGAATATCAGTTGGCATTACCTCCAGAGCTAGAAAGGATACACAGTGTCTTCTATGTGTCCATCTTAAGGAGGTACAGATACGACCCATCTCATGTTCTATCAGTTGAAGATATTGAGGTAAATCCAGACCTCTCATATGAGGAAGAACCCATAGAAATTCTGGCATATGAGGTGAAGTAGCTAAGGAACAAGCAGATACACCTGGTTAAAGTGCTGGGGAACCATCATTCAGGCCAGGAAGCTACTTGGGAATGAGAAAAGGATATGAGGAGACAACACCCATAGCTATTCAGAGACTGATGCCAGGTAAAATTTCGAGATGAAATTTATTTTAAGGGGGGAGAATTGTAACACCCCTATGTTCGGTAGTGCGTTCTACTGCTCCGATGACCAGTGTCTGTCCGGACAGCTAGGATGCCTAGAACTACACTTAAATATTGGTGAGGAGACATAAAATAATGAAATACAATAGAGGAAAATACAAGAAAAACAAAGGAAAATAATAGCAATGAAATGTAACCAAGTTAAACGAGCCGAAAACCATAGCGATGGGTGACCGCACCGGAAAGTTGCGGCATGGACTGTTGACTAGCTCTGAACCGCGGGGAACCCCAACAAATATTTTTAAGACTTAAATAAATATCTATTGAGGTATAAATGTCATTATAAATATCAAAGAAAAATTAAGTAATTAGTACAAAGACAAACGAGAAATCGAGAAAATGACAAAACTTGGTGTTACCGAAAAATTGGGAATGCAACCCGAATAGGGGCATTGTGGTCATTTGACATCCCAAGTTGCCTTTTGACCTAAATTTCCATTAAAAATAAATGATATTACACTTGGAAAATATCATGAAAAATTAAAATGGTGGTACATAATCTAAATAGCAAAAGATAGGAGGAAAATGTGGGAAATTGGAAATTTTGGATTAAACAAATCATAAACTCACCTTAGTGCTCCACTAACATCATCTAAGTGGACTTGTAATCAGCCTTTGGATAGAAAATTCTACCATTTTCAACCTTGGGACATCCAGCTGAAATCAATATTGAGAGAAAACTCCATGGTCGTCCATGGTGAGAGCTCTATGCAAGCATGTTCTAGCCACTTTTTCCACTAGGTTCCTTCATTAACTTTGCTCCTCACCTTTCAAGGAAGAGTTTAATAGCAATTTTAAGAAGTTTAGTGAGATTTTGATCAAGCTTCAAAAGTGGTAAGTATGTATTTTCAATCCTTGTTTCATTAAAAGTGTAACCAAGGTTGTGGGTAGTTGATTTATGGAAATATTTTTGATGTTTGACGAATTAATGGAGATGTACATTTTGGCAGCCATGAAGTTCAGTATGAATAGCTTGTTCTTGCATGTAAATAGTGGTTTGGATGATGATTTAAATGTTTAATTGCATTGAAGTTGAATTCCATGTGTAAGGTTTGATTTGTAAGCTTGAAATGTGAAAATGGAAATTGATGGGTATGTGTAAACTTGTGGCAGCCTCATGAAGAAGATTGAAGTGTTTGAGTTCATGAAATATTGTTGAATTATGTTGCTTATGGTGGCAGTATGTGTATATGAATAATAGTTTGAATTTGGACATGTAAATGAGGTATGTTCATGTGGTTATATTGTTGTAATTGGATTTTGAAAATTCTGAGTTATAATATGTAGGTTGAGAGTGGTTACAAGCTACCAAAATGACCAAAAATATGATGTAAAGTGTGTTAATGTTATGGTATAAACCAGAATTGCCATGGAAGAGTTAACTTGGTAAGTATAGGATGTGTAATTGGTAAGGGATGAATAATGTGTAATATGGCAGTGTATATTTTGGCCTAGAACCTTAAGTGTGCAACTCCAATCGGCATAAGACCAATTGGAGGTGAAACTAGGCACAAAATGTGCCAACTTTCATGGAGGAAGCTTACTAAAATTCTGCCTAGAAGGTAACTTGAAAAATGACCAAATCCGAATTAGTGACTTGGAAGCCTAAAAATTGACCATTTGGGCAGTAGTTGGTACTTCGACCATAACTTACTCAAAATAGGTCCAATTGACCTGAGGTTTTTACATAGATCTACAAATCTTATGCAGACACCAAAGCCCAGAAATGGCCAGAACCAAGGCAAATAGCTTGCACAAATTCTGGTACCAAAACTGGCCGAACCAAAAGTGACCTAAAAATGACCTAAGCCTACCATTTTGGTACATTTTGTCCAGCATTGGTAAATTGACCATAGCTTTATCTACACAACTCAGAATGACTTGAAATTTTGCCCCACGTGCAATAAGACATAGACCTACAAGTTTGTAGTTTAGACCGAAACCCGAAAACAAAGGGAACTAGGTCATCCGGTTAGGTCAAATTAGTATACCGAAATCTGGCAAATTGCAATAAAATGTAATATACTTGGAAATGAATTTGGTAACATATACCAATACTAAAAGGTTATAAAATGTGACATATTGGTAACATTAAAACTTATTCCCTTAGAGTGCGTTAAAGATCAACATTAAAGGTTGACTACTAAAGACAATAGAATTAAATAAATTTATTATTGAACCTTATTGTTAGAAACAGTATAAATGAGTACAAAACACTTTAAATTGTGTGTTTCAGTTAGCAAAGACTCAGGGAAGGGGAAGGAAATACTGAGTCAGGGCCAAGAGACATTTATCAGAGGTTTTTTTTTGCACAACAGTTATTTCTTTTGACTTTTCAATTGAAATAAAGTATGAAAATTTTGTATGTTATTATTTTAAATTGTGAACAATTATTTGAATGATATTGATGGATATTATTGCTTGAAAAATATTGCAAATGGTTTGAAACTACAGCTATCATGTAAATTGATTGAATTTCTCACTAGCTTGTCTAGTGGGATGAATTGGTTTTGAATTCCCTCTCTCGCTGAAGTGTTGAGCTGTGTGCTTATTGAGGACGAATAGGATGAGTACTCATTTATTTGCTAGCTAGCTATGTTATTCCTCACTAGCCATCCGCTTTTGGGATGAATTCAACTTTGGAACATGATTAAGCTATGTGTGTGATTTATTGACATTTATTGTGATATTGTGAAATGGAGTTTAAATTCTTTATGACATTCACTGTCTTTAAATTTAACTATGGTTTTAAGTATCCACTATTTATATGACTTATGATTTGTGATTTAAAGTTGCATTTTGTTAATGTTGTGCACCATTGAGACATTGACTTAGCGATAGCTTTTCATTGCTGTCGTAGGTAGACAGACTGACAACGCAGCAGACTAGGCTGCTAGTGCTACATTGAGAGTTCATCGGGTATATTGAGTATACCATGTCTTGCATTTTGTATTATAATGTATGTTCACTGTATATACATATTGTTCTTAGTTTTGAGCAATTGTAAATTAAAATTATACATTAAAATTGTAAACTAAATTTGTAAATTATTTTGGCTTGTAAATATTGTGATATATTTCTTTCATCTCAGCTTTTGAAAACACTGGAAAATTATTGTGGATTTGAGTTAGCAAATGTTGAGAAACTTATTGTGTTGATTGGATATTGGAGTTTGGGGATTGAACAAAATATTGGAAGTGTTTTTACAGGTTTTTGAAGATCTGTTTTATTCAAAATACAAATGGCACTTTGCCAAAATTTTTACAGAAATTATTGATACTCAAATGTGTTATCTAGTTTCACTTCAGTAAAAAGGGTTTTTAACACCTATAAATAGTGCTCACCACTGTAAAAAGAAGTAAGAAAAGGTTTAAAATCCCTTGTAGTGTATTTAATGGGTTATCAGTAGGCGAAGTTTGGTAATTCATTAAGTATACTACGGGATCATGTTATGCCTTACAGAGGGGCATGGTGTGACACGAATGGCATGACCAAGAACTCATAATGGCCATAGTGAGTTCTAAAGGTAGTTTTAGGAATACTCTGCTCTTGTACTTTCAGCTGATAATAACCCGATCTCAAGTCAATTTTGGAGAACACAGCTGCACCCCTCAATTGACCAAACAAGTCATCAATGTGGGGCAATGGGTATCTATTCTTTATTGTCACTTTATTCAATTGCTGATAGTCAATACATCAGCAAAGAGTGCCATCCTTCTTCTTAACAAACAACACTGGTGCTCCCCAAGGTGACATACTAGGGCGGATAGAGCCCTTGTCAAGCAGCTCTTGCAACTACACTTTCAATTCTTTCAGTTTTGCTGGTGCCATTCTATATGGTGTTATGGAGATTGGATCCACACTAGGCATGACATCAATTTCAAACTGCACTTCTTTTTCTAGAGGTAATCTTGGTAATTCATCAGGAAACACATCCGGAAAGCCACGTACTGTAAGGATGTCCCTCAATGCTGGACTCCCCACTTGGGTGTTTATCACATGTGCCAAGTATGCTTCACACCCCTTTCTGATCATCCTTCTAGCTAGTGCAGCCGAAATGATGTTTGATGGCAGTAACTGCCTCTCCCCATATATTACCACTTCACCATACAGAGGGAGACCAAAAGTGACTGTTTTCAGTCTACATTCAATCATGGCGTGATGCCTGGCTAACCAATCCATGCCCCAGATGATATGATCTCTAAAGGGCATTTCAATCAAATATGACAGAAAAACATGTCTTTGGATCACCAAAGGACAGTCTCTATACATTCTATTGACCCAGACTTCTTGTCTTAATGGACTAGTTGCTAACACTTCAAAATCCATTTTGGCACATAAAACTACAAGAGAACTAACTATGCTAGCACTAACATATGAGTGGGTTGAACCCGTATCAAATAGTATAAATACATCTTGATCAGAGATAGAGAATGTACCGGCCACAATGTCAGAAGTTTTAGCTTCTTCTCGTTGTCTCATAGTGTAGACTCTGGCTGGAGCACTCCCTTGTGCTGACTGGCTAATAGTACCCTGACTGCCAGAAGCATTGCCTCTACCTCTGCCTCTTCCTCTGCTAACAGGTTGTGAACCTCTGGTAGTAGAACTCTGAATGGAACCTTCTGTAGTAGTAGGAGCTGGATCAAATCTAGGGGCACTAGTGCAGTCCTTAGCAGGATGGCCTTTGCCTCCATAGTTAAAGTAAGCTCCTGTTGCCCAGTAACATTCTCCCCCATGAGTCTTGCCACAGGTCTCATAGGGTCAGGGAGGATATGAACCCCTGGTTGACTGCTGACCAGACCTAGGGGGTCTCTATCCAGAGAATCTGCCCCTTCCAAACCTTCCACCTCTTTCACTGCTTGGTCCCCCAAATTTTTTTTTCTTTCCATATGTACCACTGGGACTTTGCTCTACTGACTTTTCCCTTTTATCTTTTTCTGATTTCTCAGTCTTTTCTGATTTCTCTTTCACTGGTGCCACTTTTAATTCAATCCTTTCTAGCTCAAGTGCCTGAGAGATGAGCTCAGAGAAATTACTGTCTGAATCCCACTACTTGCATCCTCAGACTGGGCTTCAAACTAGTCTCAAATCTCTTGCACCTTTCTTTGCTAGTAGACAGGAGACTCCTAGCATAGTGGCTTAAGCGGGAGAACTCCCTCTCATACTCTGCTACTGATTTATTCCCTTGCTTCAGACTTAAAAATTCTTGTAGTTTCTAATCTACATATACATTGGGATATATTTCTGTCTGAACTCTCTGACGAAGTCGTCCCAAGTCAATACCGATGGTTCTGCCAAACTGTGGGGGATGGTCTTTCACCAGTCATATGCATCCCCTTACAATAAAAACACTGCATACTCGAATTTTAGTTCATTCGGGCAGTGCAGTTTCTTGAACACTTGGTCCATCCTCTCTAGCCACTGCTCTGCCTCTAAAGGATCTACTGTACCCTTGAATTCTGTCGCCCCATACTTTCACAGCTTGTCATATTGTCTGACTGAAGTTTGAGGTTGCACCACAGAAGTCTGAGGTGGAGCTTGAGCAGGCATACCCCTAGCCATCTGTTGGAACATCGCAGCCATTTACTAGGTGAATTGTGCCAGAAATTGTGGCATTTGTGGGGCTGGTGCCACTGATCCACTGACATTTTGGAGAGTTAGGGCTTCCCCTTGGGCCTCAGCCTCTACTGATTGCTCAATAAAGAGATCCCCTTCTTCCATTTCAAATCGGAGTTAAGATATCTCCTGAACAAATAAAACAAGGAGATTTCCCTCCGTTAGTTCATATTTATGATGTAATGCACTGTATGTAACAAATAAGGACATTGAGCAGTTGTACTTATTAAAGAAAATACACAAATTTACATGTCAAAACATACTTCAAAAATTTTGCTCTGATACCACTAAAACATGTCACACCTTACCCCTTTGTAAGGCATAACATGATCCTGTAGAATACCTAATGAACTACCGAACTTCACCTACTGATAACTCATTAAGTACCCTACAAGGGATTTTAAAACCATTTTCTTACTTTTGGGAAGTGGTGAGCATTTTCTTACATTTAATAGAAGTTTAAAAACTAGTTCAAATTTTTATCCATTTTATTTTTATGCAAATTTTAGAAAAATTTCGGCAAAGTGCCGTCTGTATTTTAAGAAAACAGTTTTTCAAAAACCTGTAAAAACACTTCCAATATCTCATTTTATCAAATTCATTACTACTTTAACACAATTCGATATCATTTCTCAACTCAATTGTCATAAAAAATAATACTCAATAATCTCATTCATTTTTCATTAAAGTAAAAACAATTTACATTCATCAACAAAACTTTACATTAGCAAAACCAAAATAATATTATTACAAACTCTATACAACTGCTCATGACTAGTTATTACATGTACATACATTTACATACATCAAACTAAATATTATAATCAGGGTATAAAATATACCCAACAAAACTTCTAGGCTCCAAGATCCTCAGCAGCTCACTCTGCTGCTCTTCTAGTCTCTATATCTGTGACAGCAATAATAGCCATCACTAAGTACTATGACTCAGTGGTGCAGAACATACTAAAATAACATTTATGCATAATTCAAATGACATTTACTCAAATATTGAACAGAACTTGAAAAACAGATAAAAAACATGATTTAAAATTTGTAGTCCAACAATTTCATTTAGGAAGTCTCAAAACGAATTTCATAAAAACACAGTTATATCATGCCATTCGAAATAATATTCATCTCAATAGCCAGAGGCTTATGAGAAATCACAAGGCTAGCAAGCTTAATCTATGGGTACCTATTCAAATTTCTTCTTCTACTGGTACACACCTCAACACTTCAGCCAGAGAAGGAATCAAAATTCAAAACTAATTCCCACCACTAGTCATGCTAGTAAGGAATTCAAATATATGGTCATTACACTGTGGTTTCAAAACTGTCTTAGCAATTTACTAAACATTTATAGCCATTTCGAACACATACAAGTAATCTTTCAACAATTTCAGTCAAAAGCATAATAAACATTTCAATACAATTAAGTCACAATTTCATATCACAATTCATTCAAAACAATTTGCAGAAGAAAATTTACAGAAATTTCTATGTTGTGCACAAACCTTATATGAGTCGCCTCTTGGCCTTGACTCGATGCTTCGAGTTTTTTCCTGGTATTCTTTTCAACTAAAACACACAGTTTCACAGTGTTTCAGTATCATAATTTATCATAAGTCCAAAAATAAATTCAAATCTATTTATATCTAACTTAAATATGCTTAACTTGAAGTTCTTTAAAATTTGTATTTCGGTGTTACTATTTATGATACTATTCAAGTCAATTTGTTGACTTTCTAATGCTTAATAGGTATGGGAATTCGAATTTTACCCACATACCACATTTTGGTTACCTAATTTGTTGGTTTTGGTTTTTTTCTCAAACTTTAAGTTTCTTAGGTGAAATTTCCAAATTTTCAGATTTGGTGCCATGTATTGCACTGTTCCATTGGTCATGTTGTTGCAGTAATTTGGTTAAGTTTTCTTCATAGAAGTTGTTTCTTATTGTCTTAACTTTATTTCCCTTTTTGAATAATTCCATTTGGAGTTTTTTAGCCCTAATTATGGCCATTTGAACATCTGGCCGGATTTGGTGTTACCCAGAATTCTGTGCAAATTCTAGATTTTGGCAATTTTTATGGGGTGATTGCAGGTGGTTTTTCAAACAGGTTACGGTTAAAATTTGGGTTTGTTTTCTTCATGAAAGTTTTAGGGCTATGTCTCAGCTTTCTATCGGCATAAAATTCATGTCATTTGGTCCTTTCTGGACCAAGTTATGGTTATTTATGTAACTACTATTTATTTGGTCATTTTTGTACAGGTCAGTGTGCCCAATTCCGAATTTGGCCTAATTGTTCACTAAGTTATGGTCACTTTCTGGCCATGATTCCTAAATGAAAAATGTGACATTTTGTGTCTAGTTTCATTCCCAATTGTCCTCACACCAATTGGGTTGGTAAATTTTCAGTTTTGGTCTCTGAAATGTACCTAGGTCAAGCTGCCTATAGATTGACCCTAACAAATTTGAATTGGAACTTGGTTCCAACAATTCATACATACCACAAAAGGTCACAATTGACCATTACTCAACTCAAATAAGGTCAACTACATCAAATGATCAAATCTCAAACTTTTTCTCCAATTTTCACATGCTCAAACCCTAGTTACACATTTGCATAATTCAATACCATCAAAGTGTAAATCTAATGTCTATATACCTCATTCACCTCAAATAATCATTCAAATCCACCAAATTTATTCATTTTAAACCTTAACCCTAGCTGGCCAAATTTCTTGTTCAGTCCCTCAACAATTTTTTTTGTTTGATTTTACACAATTTCTAAGTTAATTAAACTAGAACATAAACATTTAACTACAAATTTCCAAGTTTAGATTACTAACCTTGTTTAGACAAAATTTCCACTTCTCAAACCTTTGATTCCCTTCTTCTTTTTGCTCCTAAGTTGATTAGCAAGGTCCAAAGACAAGATTTAATGGAGGAGTTTATGGATTTTGGTGCTTGGATTTAGGCTTTCTCAAGCTTAAAGTGGGCTTCAATGGAGTTTTTGAGAGAGAGAAGTGAGAGAGGTGGGGCAGCTGATATGAGGAAGAAGAAACCAATTTTTTTTTCTTTTAATTATTAGGATCTATCCCCAAAATTTCAAAATTTTAAATATTAGATTTATTGCATCATGCTTATGTCATGCATGATGTAAATAAACCTTTTTCTTTTTTTTTTCTTTTGCATTTATTTTTCCATTAGTTCTTTAATTTAATTCTTGATTTTGAAAATTTTTCCCCCAATTTTACTAGACAGTTATGTCAAGTGTCAACTATAGGGGTGAATTGACCAAATTGCCCCTCGCTGGTTCAATCCGGTTTGCAAGTTATTTGATATTTCTTTCAGATCCCTGAGCTAATTATTTAACCTGCTTAACAATTCTTTTCTATGATTTTCTCTTTT
Source organism: Hevea brasiliensis (assembly GCF_030052815.1). Taxonomy (NCBI): domain Eukaryota; kingdom Viridiplantae; phylum Streptophyta; class Magnoliopsida; order Malpighiales; family Euphorbiaceae; genus Hevea; species Hevea brasiliensis. The sequence continues at coordinate 28,772,059 of NC_079503.1, forward strand.
CCACTGTGTTCATAGTGGTCCTAAGGACCGCAGCGTCACATTTTATGGTTTTAAATTTGAGTTTAGACTGACCTCGCAGTCATTCCTGAGAAGGTCACCCATTGCTGTGACTCCCGACGTATTTAACTTTTTGTATTCTGTTTTTCTTTTTTATACTTAACTATTTGGAAATTACTAATTATTTATGTTCACGGCTTAACTAGGTGTCTTAGACGTGATTCTAATTCTCTTAGTTGTCCGAACCGTTACCGATCACTGGAACAGTAAAATGTACCAAGCTATGCCAATAGGGGTGTTACATCAAGAGGAACATGAAACTTTGGACAAGTGGAAGGAGCATGATATGAGAGCCAAGTGTTACATGTTTGCTTCTATGAGTAATGAGTTACAGAAATAGACTGAAAACATGCAATATGCAAGTGAGATCCTCCTTCATCTACAAGAGTTATATGGTGAACACAACATGAATGCTAGGTATGAGATATCTAGACAGCTATTTCGCATGAGGATATCTGAGGGACAGAATGTTGGGGATCATGTCCACAAGATGATTCGGCTGATTGAGCTGTTGGAACATCTTGACTTTCACATGGTTTTTCAACTTTAGACTGATTTGATCCTTCAATCCCTTCCTGAGTCATTTGGAAATTTTGTGACAAATTTCCATATGACTAAGCAGGAATATACCTTAGCTAGTTTACTTAACATGCTGGTTATTACCCAAAAGAATATGCCGGGTAATAAAGGAAAAGAGATAGCTTTGATTGCATCTTCTTCTGCTGGAAAGTCCAACAAGAAGAAGGGCAATAAGAAAAAGTAAACTCAAATTCCTGATCCATCCAAGAAGATAGCTAAACAGAAAGGGAAGACCAAAGCTGATGGAGGCAAAGGAAAGTGTTTCCACTGCTAGCAAGATGGGCACTGGAAAAGGAACTACCCAGGATATCTTGCTTCTCTGAAGGATAAGAAGGATGCACCTTCGGAAGGTATGTCCATATCTTGTTATTTAGATTCTGATGATACTCATAGTTTATCTAAAGCTTGGGTTTTAGATACTGGTGCTAGTTCTCACATTTCCTATGATATGCAGGAACTAGCAAACAGTAGCAGCTTGCGTTCTTGAGATGTTAGACTCCTGATTGGCGATTGCTCAACTGTTAAAGCTTTAGCCATAGGATCTAAATTTTTTTACATGTCTGGACATGTTTTGTGTTTGAATAATATCTTATATGTACCTGATGCTTTTAAGAACATCATTTCTATATCTAGTTTGACTAGAAATGGCTATGAATTCAATTTATAGATGATGTTTGCAATATTTATTTTGGAAAAAAATATGTTGGCTCGGGTTATATACATGATGGTTTTTATTATTTGGATAATAATGACAAAAACAAAATGAATGCAAGCAATCTAAAAGAATGCAATGCCTTGATGAAATTCAATTCAAGTTCAAAATATATTTGGCACTTAATGTTAGGTTATCTTGCAGAAGATAAGATTGCAAAACTGGAGAAAATGGGGATTCTATCCTCATTGGGTTCTGAACCTACTCTAACTTGTGAATCATGCCTTCAAGGCAAAATGACTATATCACCCTTTGTAGGACAAGGATTAAAAGCTGAAAATATTTTGGAGCTAATACATAGTGATGTATATGGTCCATTTAAAGAAATGGCTAGAAGCGGTTTTCATTACTTTAATACCTTTACTAATGATAAATCAAGGTTTGGGTATTTGTATTTGATGAAATACAAACATGAATCCTTTGAAAAGTTCAAAGAATTTAAATCTGAAGTAGAAAATCAAACAGGTAAAAGTATTAAAGCTCTTCGATCAGATCATGGAGGTGAATACTTGAGTACTGAATTTGATGAATACTTGAAAGTGTTAGTAGTATGCCCTAGAGCATATCATTTAGTATGTATCTTATATATCTTTTATTAAAAAAAAGGCATTTTCACTTTTTCGGTTACATAATATATTTATGTGTAATAGAAAAGGTCCATTGATATTTTGTTAGAAATATTATTCTTAAGTTGTTAAGAATATGAGTGACAGTATTTCTAGCACAAAGTATAATAAATAGGTTCACAATCGAGGATACTTCATAATAAGGACATGACTTATCAAGAAAGATTGTACTCATATTTGTTCCCAAGTTATTTATATGAGATGTAAATAAGATGGAATGGTGAGTCTCATGCCATATAACAAACATGATAGACACTTATAAATGACAAGTAGGCCGAACCAGTGACACTGATGACAAGCACATGGAGTTAACTCTTGTCAATATTTTGTCATAAATCATATTAGTGCATATAATCTTTAGACCTAAGATAGCATAGTTATCTTGTATATAGGTAGTTTGAGTTTGATACTGCTTTCATACTTGTACTGTGTATGGGTATATGGGCATGTGTTGGCTCCTACTAGTTATATATGGAGGTAGGTGCTGATCAAGATGGAATCTGTTCCTCTAAGTAAATAGAGATAAAATCCTATGTTCATTTAATTGTTCTCGATATTTCAAGTTTCTGGCCAGGACAGATAGATTTATTTAGAAAAGAGTTTCTAATGAGAAAATCTTTTTAATCAAAAACTGGAATTAAAAGAGAACATAATATTCATAGCAAATAGAGTTTGACATAAACCATGACTCTAGTTTTAGTTGGGATTTTGTAACAGAGAGATTCTAGTGCATGGTAACATATGATTATAGGTTCTTTTAAGGTAAACCTTATTACTAATTGGGTGGCCATGGCATGCTATGCTAGGTATTAACCATGGTCTATGAGGTGCATAAAATGATTTAGAGAAATCATTTATTGTAAGAAAGAGTTCTGATGATATTAAGAGTTGATATCATATCTCATTGCCAATTAGTGATGAGCGCAGTAAGTCACACACACACACAAGTTATCACCTAATTAAATATGATTTAATTAATTAAAGAGTTTAATTGATTAATTAAATATGTTTGGTTTGCAATTAGACTGCAAAGTCCCTAGCATGACTTGAAACCAAATCTAAATTATTGGATGTATAGTATAAGTTAAATTTATATTTGAAGTATTTAAATGTGAATTTAATTAATGAAAAATTAATTAATAGAGATTAATTAATTAATTTATATTTGATATAAATTGATTAGAAGAAGAGAAATAATTATTTTCGGTTGAGAACTCAAAATTAAGACACAGGGGCATTTTGGTCATTTCATAGGGTGACATGTGGCACCATGTGATGGTGACACATGGAATTACATATAAGCTTGCCAAATGTCTTTCAATCATGTAAGATGATTGAAATTAAGATTGAATATAGGTTTGACACTTGGCACAATGTGATTGGGTCACTTAAACCTAGAGACAATCAGAGGGTGACATGTGGCAAGAGTTTAAAGTGTTAACCTAGCTATATAAGTGTTGTTATGAAGAGAAAAAATACAACCAGTAGCTACTCCTCCTTTGTCAGGCCATTTTGAAGCTCTCCCTCTCTTATTCTTCATCTCTCATCAATTCAAAGAGATAGTCATCAATCTCTTGAATTAAAAATGCTAGAAATTGTTTCTAGTGTCCTGTTTACATCTTTAATCTCTTAAAAGGCAGAACTTGATTTTCTAAATAACAGAAGAAGCTTTAGAAGCTATTCAAGGGCTGCCATAGGTGTTCTTGGTGTGGACAAGCTAGAGGGACAACATCTGGTGTCCTGAAGATGCATCTGAAAGGCACAAACACACTGCAGTGCATCAAGAGGTTAGTGTGTTTGTTCTTGATTTAATCTATAGTTCTAAAAATTAATCTGATTAATTTTAAAATCTTAAATGAAAAATATAGATCCAAAAACATATTAAAATAGTTTTAATATGTTGTTTATCATTGAAATCAAATAGATAAAAATAAATCTTGCATGATGCATGTGACCCTAGGTGAAAATTTTGAATTCAATGGTATAATATTGTGTTTTTCACTCTTCCGTTCCTTTAATTGGTATCAGAGCCACTATATTTGCCATTTAGATTGTTGATTATATGATTTAATTGTGTGTTTTGATCATGAGATGATTTATCCATTGCTGGTTGCAATTGATGTGTGGCGGCATGCTTGAAGAACACCATGGTGCTCATGGTTGATGCACCATAATGGTGCGCAAAGGTAAATGGATGGTGAATGTGCGATTGTTGTATGATCTAAGATCCATTTTATGTCTAATTAAATTGTTTAATTAGAGTTTTAATCACACAATTAAATTTTGATTCAAATCTGAATTTTAAAAGTTATTTGAATGTGATTCAAATATGAATTTTTAAAGTTGTTTGAATCATATTCAAATCTGAATTTTTAAAGTTGTTTGAATAATATTCAGATCTGATTTTTTAAAAAATGTTTGAATGTGATTCAAATCTAAATTTTTTAAATTTGTTTGAATGAGATTCAAATCTGAATTTTTAAATTTATTTGAATCGTATTCAAATCTGGATTTTTAAGTTGAATATGAGATATTCAATTTAATTTAAGTATATATATTTTATTTAATTGTTAAATAGTGATATGCATGATGGATGATCATGGACTATAAAAGACTAATGTGATTGGATTTATTTCTTTTATGTTTCTTTGGGTTTGTAAATTAATTAATTTACTTTAATTTATTTTGGCCATGTATTATTAAGTTTGTAATAATTTTTGGGTTGTAATTTCATTTATTTAAGTTCTTGTAAATTTTCCTTGGTATGCCAAGGATTACTATGTAAATGGATTGCAAGAAGTTCAAGGAGGTCAAGAGCATTAGTGGGACCAGTGAGAGGAATTCAAGATCAAGTGTTGATTATGTACTCCTTAAGCAACTCTTGTAAAATGAATGAATGAAATGCACCTAGGAATGCCCTGATTTAATTCTTAGTGGCTCAGAATTGAATCCCTTAGAAAGTCCATGATCATACCATATTTACTGCTTATCCATGAATGCATGAGATGTATGGGAATGTATGCAATTATATGATATATGCATGCTAAAAGGATAATGTTCAAAGTGAGACCTTAATAGTAATTAGGATGGCCATAAAATCTTCTAAACAAATGATTAAGTTGAAAATGCTATAATTAAAGTAATTATAACATGGGCCCTCCATTGGGGCAATTATTTTAAGAAATTTTAAAAGGTTGCATAAGATGCAATTAATTTAAGAGATTTTCTTAAGAATAATTGTTAAGCATAAGATGTTATAAATATGTAAATGGTTTGGTGGCCAATATTGGATGTACCTGAGGACATTAAAATTATTTGCATAATTACTGGCTCAATGGGATCAGCTTAACTAATGCAAGATAAGTCAATAATGGATATACCTGAGATTTTGAGCATTAGGGGCTAGGTAAAGGATTGAACCTCACATGAGATGTGATGGGCAAGAAGTTGCTCACTTATAGTTTATTGTAATTCCAATAATGGATGTACCTGAAAATGATCAATAGAATTATAAGAATTCAATCACCCACTAGAAATCTATCTAACTAGGATTTCTGTTTTCTACTTTGGAAGTGTAGGATTTGCTAAGTTAGTGGGAGGGCCAATTTGATTAAAAGACCATAATCATTTTGGTTAAATACATGATATATTTACTAATTAATCTGGTCATTTTATGCAGTTAATTTTCTGATAATAATGAGCACAGAATAACCACCACCATCCAATATCCTTGCAAGCATACTTGATCGCAATAGGTTGACAGGTCCTAACCTCTCTGATTGGCTAAGAAATTTGAAACTTGTACTGAACCTTGAACATATAGGATATGTTCTAGACTCAAATGTTCCTGGTCCCTTACCTCCAGAGGCCACACAAGAGGAACATGAAACTTTGGACGAGTGGAAGGAGCATGATATGAGAGCTAAGTGTTACATGCTTGCTTTCATGAGTAATGAGTTACAAAAGCAACATAAGAACATGCAGAGTGCGAGTGAGATCCTCCTTCACCTACAAGAGTTGTATGGTGAGCACAGCAAGAATGCTAGGTATGAGATATCAAGGCAGCTATTTCGCATGAGGTTGTCTTAGGGATAGAATGTTAGGGATCATGTCCATAAGATGATTCGGCTGATTGAGCAGTTGGAACATCTTGACTTCAACATGGATTTCCAACTACAGACGGATTTTATCCTTTAGTCCCTTCCTGAGTCTTTTCGAGAATTTTGTAACAAATTTCCATATGACTAAACAAGAATACACCTTAGCTGGTTTACTCAATATACTAGTTATTGCCCAAAAGAATATGCCGGGCAACAAAGGAAAAGAGGTTGCTTTGATTACATCTTCTTCTGCTGGAAAGTCCAATAAGAATAAGGGCAATAAGAAAAAGAAACCTCAGATTCCCGGTCCTTCTAAGAAAATAGCTAAACAGAAAGGGAAGACTAAAGCTGATGGAGGCAAAGGAAAGTGTTTCCACTGCCAGAAAGATGGGCACTGGAAAGGAACTGCCTAGAGTATAGCAATCTAAAAGAATGCAATACCATGGTGAAAACCCACTCAAGTTCAAAATATATTTGGCACTTAAGGTTATGTCATGTTGCAGAAGATAGGATTGCAAAATTGGAGAAAATGGGGATTCTATCCTCATTGGGCTCTGAGCCTACTCCAACTTGTGAATCTTGCCTTCAGGGCAAAATGACTAGATCACCCTTTATTGGACAAGGACTAAGGACTAAAAATATTTTGGAGCTAATACATAGTGATGTATGTGGTCCATTTAAAAAAATGGCTAGAGGCAATTTTCATTACTTTATTACATTTACTGATGATAAATCAAGGTTTGGGTATTTGTATTTGATGAAATACAAACATGAATCCTTTGAAAAGTTCAAAGAGTTTAAATCTGAAGTAGAAAATCAAACAGGAAAGAGTATTAAAGCTCTTTGATCAGATCGTAGAGGTGAATATTTGAGTACTGAATTTGATGAATACTTGAGAGAGCACGACATTGTATCCTAGCTGACTCCTCCAGGAACGCCACAACTGAATGATGCACCTGAAAGGAGAAATCGTACCCTATTGGATATGGTACGTAGTATGATGAGCTATACTGATATGCCAATCTCCTTTTGGGGATTTGCATTAGAATCAGCTTTGTATATTCTGAATATGATTATATCAAAATCAGTTTCTTCCACGCTTTATGAGATATGGCATGGAAGGAAACCAAGTCTTAAGCATGTTAAGATATAGGGTTGTCTAGCTTATGTCAAAAAGCTGAACAATGATAAATTAGAAACCAGATCAGAAAAAGGTCGATTTGTTAGATATCTAAAAGATAGTTTTGGATATTATTTTTATTTGCCTACATCACAAAAAGTTATAATAAGTAGAGATGCCACATTTCTTGAACAACAGTTTGTTCAAGAAGGAGGCAAAGCAGGGCTAATAGAGTTAGAATCGGAGAATTCTGACCAACAAACGGATCAGATGGATATAGATCCATCTAGTCAACCTACACCCGTTGATGAAACATCTACAGCTGTTCCTCGTAGAACAACCAGGGTATCTCACCCACCAGTGAGATATGGTTTCCTTCATGAAGAAGAATAAAAGTTGTCTACTCATGAAGAAGTAGATCATGGAGATGATGCACTTACCTATAAAGAAGCTATATCAGATATAGACTCTTCAAAATGGATTGATGCTATGAAATCCGAAATTGATTCCATGTATAAGAATCAAGTTTGGGATCTTGTTGACCAACCTGAAAGTATTGTACCTATAGGGAACAAATGGGTTTTCAAGAAGAAAATTGGTTCTGATGGAGAGGTAGAGACCTATAAGGCAAGGCCAATAGCGAAAGGGTTTCGCCAAAGGCAAGGAATTGACTATGAGGAGACTTTCTCCCCTGTTGCCATGCTTAAATCAATTAGGATTCTATTAGCAATAGCTGCATACTATGATTATGAGATTTGGCAAATGGATGTCAAAACAGCTTTTCTCAATGGATATATTGAAGAAAACATTTTCATGGCACAACCTAGGGGTTTTGAATCCCAAGATGGTTCCAAGGTATGCAAGCTAAAGCGATCCATTTATGGATTGAAACAAGCTTCGAGGAGTTGGAACATCCGTTTTGATGAAGCCATTAAATCCTTTGGTTATATCAAAAATGACGATGAGCCATGTGTATATAAGAAGGTTAGTGACAGTGCTATCACTTTCCTTATCTTATATGTGGATGACATACTGTTGATGGGTAATGACACAGGCATGTTGACAACTATAAAGGTATGGTTGTCAAATACATTCTCCATGAAAGACTTAGGGGAGGCAACCTACATTCTTGGGATTCGCATCAATAGAGATAGAGCGAAAAGAATAATTGGTTTATCCCAAAGTCTATACTTGGAAAAGGTGTTAAAGGGGTTTAACATGCTTGATTCCAAGAGAGGATTGTTACCAGTGAGACATGGTATCCATCTTTCTAAAGAGATGTCTCCAAAGACACCTGAAAAAAGAGATAAGACGGCCAGGATTCCATATGCTTTGGCTATTAGAAGTTTAATGTATGCAATGTTGTGTACTAGGCCGGATATCGCATATGCTGTTAGTTTGACTAGCAGGTATCAATCCAATCTAGGTTTGGAACATTGGATAGCTGTCAAAAATATCCTTAAGTACATAAGAAGAACTAAGGATTTATTCTTGATATATGGAGGTGGAGACTTACAATTGGATGGTTATACTGATTCTAATTTCCAATCAGATATCGATGATAGAAAGTCTACCTCTGGTTATGTGTTCACTTGTAATGGAGGTGCAGTCAGTTGGAAGAGTTCCAAACAGAGCATGACTGCAAATTCCACTACCGAGGCTGAGTATATTGCTACATTAGATGCTGCAAAGGAAGCTGTTTGGATAAAGAAGTTCGTGACAGAACTTACAGTAGTTTCTTCCATTGAGTCAGCAGTTCCACTACACTGTGACAACAATGGAGTAGTCATACAGGCTAAGGAACAAAGGTCTCACTAAAAATCCAAACACATAGAAAGGCTCTACCACATTATCAGAGAAATAGTTGGGCGAGGCGATGTAGCCATGCAGAAAATAGCATCAGCTGAAAATCTAGTTGATCCATCCACTAAGCCTATGTCACAGACTCAGCTAAACCGTCATCTTGAGAAAATGGGTCTAAGATATTGTAATGGATGGCTCTAGTGCTAGTGAGAGATTGTTAACAGTATGCCCTAGAGCATATCATTTAGTATGCATCTTATATATCTTTTATTAATAAAAAGGCATTTTCACTTTTCCGTTTACATAATATATTTATGTGTAATAGAAAAGGTCCATTGATATTTTGTTAGAAATATTATTCTTAAGTTGTTAAGAATATGAGTGACAGTATTTCCAGCACAAAGTGTCATAAATAGGTTCACAATCGAGGATACTTCATAATAAGGACATGACTTATCCAGAAAGATTGTATTCATGTTTGTTCCCAAGTTATTTATATGAGATACAAATAAGATGGAATGGTGAGTCTCATGCCATATAACAAATATGATAGGCACTTATAAATGATAAGTAGGCCAAACGAGTGACACTTATGATAAGCACATGGAGTTAACTCTTGTCAATGTTTTGTCATAAAACATATCAGTGTATATAATCTTTAGACCTGAGATAGCACAGTTATCTTATATATAGGTAGTTTGAGTTTGATACTACTTTCATGCTTGTACTGTGTATGGGTATATGGACATGCGTTGGGTCCTACTAGTTATATATGGAGGTAGGTGTTAATCAAGATGGAATCTGTTCCTCTAAGTAAATAGAGATAAAATCCTATGTTCTTTTAATTGTTCTTGATGTTTCAAGTTCCTGGCCAAGATAGATAGATTTATTCAGAAAAGAGTTTCTGATGAGAAAATCTTTTTAATCAAGAATTGGAATTAAAAGAGAACATAATATTCATAGCAAATGGAGTTTGACATAAACCATGACTCCAGCTTGAGTTGGGATTTTGTAATAGAGAGATTCTAGTGGATGGTAACATATGATTATAGGTTCATTTAAAGTAAACCTTATTACTAATTGGGTGGCCATGGCATGCTATGCTAGGTGTTAACCATGGTCTATGAGGTGCATAAAATGATTTGGAGAAATCATTTATTGTAAGAAAGAGTTTTGATGATATTAATGTTAGTAGTATGCCCTAGAGCATATCATTTAGTATGTATCTTGTACATATTTTATTAATAAATGGCATTTCTACTTTTCCGTTTACATAATATATTTATGTGTAATAGAAAAGGTCCATTGATATTTTGTTAGAAATATTATTCTTAAGTTGTTAAGAATATGAGTGACAATATTTCTAGCACAAAGTATCATAAATAGGTTCACAATCGAGGATACTTCATAATAAGGACATGACTTATCCAGAAAGATTGTATTCATGTTTGTTCCCAAGTTATTTATATGAGATATAAATAAGATGGAACGGTGAGTCTCATGCCATATAACAAACTTGATAGGCACTTATAAATGATAAGTAGGCCGAACCAGTGACACTTATGACAAGCACATGGAGTTTACTCTTGTCAATGTTTTGTCATAAATCATATCAGTGCATATAATCTTTAGACCTGAGATAGCACAGTTATCTTGTATATAGGTAGTTTGAGTTTGATACTGCTTTCATACTTGTACTATGTATGGGTATATGGGCATCTGTTGGCTCCTACTAGTTATATATGGAGGTAGGTGCTGATCAAGATGGAATCTGTTCCTCTAAGTAAATAGAGATAAAATCCTATGTTCATTTAATTGTTCTTGATGTTTCAAGTTCCTGGCCAGGACAGATAGATTTATTCAGAAAAGAGTGTCTGATGAGAAAAATCTTTTAATCAAGAACTGGAATTAAAAGAGAACATAATATTCATAGCAAATGGAGTTTGACATAAACCATGACTCCAGCTTGAGTTGGGATTTTGTAACAAAGAGATTCTAGTGCATGGTAACATATGATTATAGGTTCATTTAAGGTAAATCTTATTACTAATTGGGTGGCCATGGCATGCTATGCTAGGTGTTAACCATGGTCTATGAGGTTCATAAAATGATTTAGAGAAATCATTTATGGTAAGAAAGAGTTCTGATGATATTAAGAGTTGATATCATGTCTCATTGCCAATTAGTGATGAGCCTAGTAAGTCACACACATATACAAGTTATCACCTATTTAAATATGATTTAATTAATTAATTAAAGAGTTTAATTGATTAATTAAATAGATTTGGTTTGCAATTAAATTGCAAAGTTCCTAGCATGACTTGAAACCAAATCTAGATTATTGGATGTGTAGTATAAATTAAATTTATATTTAAAGTGTTTAAATATGAATTTAATTGATGAGAAATTAATTAATAGAGATTAATTAATTAATTTATATTTGATATAAATTAATTAGAAGAAGAAAATAATTATTTTGGGTTAAGAACTCAAAATTAAGACACAGGGGCATTTTGGTCATTTTGCGATTGTGACACGTGGCACCATGAGATGGTGACACATGGCATAACACATAAGCTTGCCAAATATTTTTAATCATGTAAGATGATTAAAATCAAGATTAAATATAGGTTTGACACTTGGCACAATGTGATTGGGTCACTTAAACCTAGAGCTAATCAAAAGGTGACATGTGGCTAGGGTTTAATGTGTTAACCTAGCTATTTAAGTGTGGTTATGAAAAGAAAACATAACCAGCAGCCTCTCCTCTCATATGTCATGCCACTTTGAGCCTCTCTAGCTATTTCTCTTCATCTCTCATCAATTCAAAGAGATTAGCCATCAATCTCTTGAATTAAGAACACTAGAAATTGTTTCTAGTGTCCTGTTTGCATCTCTAATCTCTTAAAAGGCAGAACTTGAATTTCTAATTAATAGAAAAGGCTTTAGAAGCTGTTCAAGGGCTGCCATAGGTGTTCTTGGTGTGGACAAGCTAGAGGGACAACATCCGTGTCATGAAGACGAATCTCAAAGGCGCAGACACGCTGCAGCACATCAAGAGGTTAGTGTAATCGTTCTTGATTTAATATAGGGTTCTAAAATTAATCTGATTAATTTTAAAATCTTAAATGGCAAATACAGATCCAAAAACATATTAAAAGAGTTTTAATATGTTGTTTATCATTGAAATCAAATAGATAAAAATAAATCTTGCATGGTGCATGTGACCCTAGGTGAAAATTTTTGAATTCAATGGTATAATATTGTGTTTTTCACGCTTCCGTTCCTTCAATTGGTATCAGAGCCACTATATTTGCCATTTAGATTATTGATTATATAATTTAATTGTGTGTTTGATCATGAGATCAAGAGATTCATTGCTGGTTGGATCATGAGATGTGGCGTCACACATGGAGAAGCCACCATTGGTGGCGGCAACAATGGTTCCATGGGTGATTCAAGGTTTGGCTTTTAATTCTGCAATTGTTGTATGATCTAAGGCCTATTCTTTGACTAATTAAAGTGTTTAATTAGTTGTTTTAATCACACAATTAAATTATGATTCAAATCAGAATTTTAAAAAAATGTTTGAATGTGATTCAAATCTGAATTTTAAAAGTTGTTTGAATGAGATTCAAATCTGAATTTTTAAAGTTGTTTGAATCATATTTAAATCTGATTTTTTAAATTTGATTCAATAAAATTCATATCTGATTTTTTAAAAAATATTTGAATGTGATTCAAATCTGATTTTTTAAAAAATGTTTGAATGTGATTCAAATCTGAATTTTTGAAGTTGTTTGAATGTGATTCAAATCTGAATTTTTAAATTTGTTTGAATGAGATTCAAATCTGAATTTTTAAATTTATTTGAATCATATTCAAATCTGGAATTTTAAGTTGAATATGAGATATTCAATTTAATTTAAGAATGTATGTTTTATTTAATTGTTAAATAGTGATATGCATGATGGATGATCATGGACTATAAAAGACCAATGTGATTGGATTTATTTCTTTTATGTTTCTTTGGGATTGTAAATTAATTAATTTATTTTAATTTATTTTGGGCATGTATTATTAAGTTTGTAATATTTTTGGGTTGTAATTTCATTTATTTAAGTTCTTGTAAATTCGCCTTGGTATGCCAAGGATTACTATGTAATATTGGATTGCAAGAAGTTCAAGGAGGTCAAGAGCATTGGTGGGACCAGTGGGAGAAATTCAATATCAAGTGTTGATTATGTACTCCTTCAGCAACTCTTGTAAAATGAATGAATGAAATGCACCTAGGAATGCCCAGATTCAATTCTTGGTGGCTCAGAAGTGAATCCCTTAGAAAGTCCATGATCATACCATATTTACTGCTTATCCATGAATGCATGAGATGTATGGGAATGTATGCAATTATATGATATATGCATGCTAAATGGATAATGTGCAAAGTGAGACCTTAATAGTAATTAGGATGGCTATAAAATCTTCCAAACAAATGATTAAGTTGGAAATGCTATAATTAAAGTAATTATAACATAAGCCCTCCATTGGGCAATTATTTTAAGAAATTTTAAATAGTTGCATGAGATGCAATTAATTTAAGAGATTTTCTTAAGAATAATTGTTAAGCATGAGATGTTGTAAATATGTAAATGGTTTAGTGGCCAATATTGGATGTACCTGAGGACATTAAAATTATTTGCATAATTACTGGCTCAATGGGATCAACTTAACTAATGCAAGATAAGTCAATATTGGATGTACCTGAGATTTTGAGCATTAGGGGCTAGTAAAAGGATTGAACCTCACATGAGATGTGATGGGCAAGGAGTTGCTCACTTATAGTTTATTGTAATTCCAATAATGGATGTACCTGAGGATGATCAATAGAATTATAAGAATTCAATCACCCACTAGAAATCCATCCAACTAGGATTTCCGTTTTCTACTTTGGAAGTGTAGGATTCGCTAAGTTAGTGGGAGGACCAATTTGATTAAAAGACCATAATCATATTTGGTTAATTACATGATACATTTACTAATTAATCTGGTTATTTTCTGCAGTTAATTTTTACGATAAAAATGAGCACAAAAACCACCACCATCCAATATCCTTGCAAGCATACTTGATCACAATAGATTGACAGACCTAATCATGCGATTGGCTAAGAAATTTGAAACTTGTCCTGAACCTTGAACATATAGGATATGTTCTAGATTCAAATGTTCCTGGTCCCTTACCTCCAGAGGCCACACAAGAGGAACATGATACTTTGGACAAGTGGAAGGAGCATGATATGAGAGCTAAGTGTTACATGCTTGCTTCCATGAGTAATGAGTTACAGAAGCAACATGAGAACATGCAGAGTGCTAGTGAGATCCTCCTTCACCTACAAGAGTTGTATGGTGAGCACAACAGGAATGCTAGGTATGAGATATCTAAAAGCTTATTCCGTATGAGGATGTCCGAGGGACGTAATGTTGGGGATCATGTCCACAAGATGATTCGGTGATTGAGTAGTTGGAACATCTTGACTTCAACATGGATTTCCAACTACAAACGGATTTGATCCTTGATCCTTCCCGAGTCTTTTGGGAATTTTGTGACAAATTTCCATATGACTAAACAGGAATGCACCTTAGCTGAATTACTCAACATGCTGGTTATTGCCCAAAAGAATATGCCAGGCAATAAAGAAAAAGAGGTAGCTTTGGTTGCATCTTCTTCTGCTGGAAAGTCCAACAAGAAGAAAGGCAATAAGAAAAAGAAACCTCAGATTCCTGGTCCTTCCAAGAAAATAGCTAAACAGAAAAGTAAGACTAAAGCTGATGGAGGCAAAGGAAAGTGTTTCCACTGCCAACAGGAAAGTGTTTCCATTGCCAGTAAGAAAGTGTTTCCACTGGCCAGAGTGTAGCAATCTAAATGAAAGCAATGCCATGGTGAAAACCAACTCAAGTTCAAAATATACTTGGCACTTAAGGTTAGGTCATGTTGCAGAAGATAGGATTGCAAAATTGGAGAAAATGGGGATTCTATCCTCATTGGGCTCTGAGCCTACTCCAACTTGTGAATCTTGCCTTCAGGGCAAAATGACTAGATCACCCTTTGTTGGACAAGGGCTAAGAGCTGAAAATATTTTGGAGCTAATACATAGTGATGTATGTGGTCCATTTAAAGAAATGGCTAGAGGGGGCTTTCATTATTTTATTACCTTTACTGATGATAAATCAAGGTTTGGGTATTTGTATTTGATGAAATACAAACATGAATCCTTTGAAAAGTTTAAGGAATTTAAATCTGAAGTAGTAAATCAAACAGAAAAATATTAAAGCTCTTCGATCGATCGTGGAGGTGAATATTTGAGTCTCGAATTTGATGAATACTTGAGAGAGCATGGCATTGTTTCTCAGCTGACTCCTCCAGGAACGCCACAACTGAATGGTGTATCTGAAAGGAGAAATCGTACCCTATTGGATATGGTACGTAGTATGATGAGCTATACTGATATGCCAATCTCCTTTGGGGATTTGCATTAGAATCAGCTTTGTATATTCTGAATAGGATTCCATCAAAATCGCTTTCTTCCACACCTTATGAGATATGGCATGGAAGAAAACCAAGTCTTAAGCATGTTAAGATTTGGGGTTGTCCAAATTATATCAAAAAGTCAACACTGATAAATTAGAGACCAGATCAGAAAGAGGTCGATTTGTTGGATATCCAAAAGATAGTTTTGGATATTATTTTTATTTGCCTATTTCACAAAAGGTTGTGATAAGTAGAGATGCCACATTTCTTGAACAACTTTGTTCAAGAAGGAGGCAAAGGAAGGCAAATAGAGTTAGAATTAGAGAATTCGACCAACCAGCATCGGATGGATATAGATCCATCTAGTCAACCAATACCCGTTGATGAAACATCTACAGCTGTTCCTCGTAGAACAACCAGGGTATCTCACCCACCAGTGAGATATGGTTTTCTTCATGAAGAAGAACAAGAGTTGTCTACTCATGAAGAAGTAGATCATGGAGATGATCCACTTACCTATGAAGAAGCTATATCAGATATAGACTCTTCAAAATGGATTGATGCTATGAAATCCGAGATTGATTCCATGTATAAGAATCAAGTTTGGGATCTTGTTGACCCACCAAGGTATTATACCTATAGGGAACAAATGGGTTTTCAAGAAGAAAATTGGTTCTGATGGAAAGGTAGAGACCTATAAGGCAAGGCTAGTAGCGAAAGGGTTTCGCCAAAGGCAAGGAATAGACTATGAGGAGACTTTCTCGCCTGTTGCCATGCTTAAATCAATTAGGATTTTACTAGCAACAGTTGCATACTATGATTATGAGATTTGGCAGATGGATGTCAAAACAGCTTTTCTCAATGGATACATTGAAGAAAACATTTTCATGGAACAACCTAAGGGATTTGAATCCCAAGATGGTTCCAAGGTATGCAAGCTAAAGCGATCCATTTATGGGTTGAAACAAGCTTCGAGGAGTTGGAACATTCGTTTTGATGAAGCCATTAAATCTTTTGGTTTTATCAAAAATGAGGATGAGCCATGTGAATATAAGAAGGTTAGTGACAGTGCTATCACTTTCCTTGTCTTATATGTGGATGACAAAATGTAGATGGGTCATGACACAGGTATGTTTACGACTATAAAGGTCTGGTTGTCAAATACATTCTCCATGAAAGACTTAGGAGGCAACCTATATTCTTGGGATTCGCATCTATAGAGATAGAGCGAAAAGAATAATTGGTTTATCCCAAAGTCTATACTTGGAAAAGGTGTTAAAGAGGTTTAACATGCTTGATTCCAAGAGAGGATTGTTACCAGTGAGACATGGTATCCATCTTTCTAAAGAGATGTCTCCAAAGACACATGAAGAAAGAGATAAGATGGCCAGGATTCCATGTGCTATTGGAAGTTTAATGTATGCAATGTTGTGTACTAGGTCGGATATCGCATATGCCGTTAGTTTGACTAGCGGTATCAATCCAATCCGTGTTTGGAACATCGATAGTCGTCAAGAATATTCTTAAGTACTTGAGAAGAACTAAGGATTTATTCTTGATTTATGGAGGTGGAGACTTGCAATTAGATGGTTATACCGATTACGATTTCCAATCGATATCGATGATAGAAAGTCTACCTCTGGATATGTGTTCATTTGTAATGGAGGTGCGATCTTGGAAGAGTTCCAAACAAAGCACGATCGCAGATTCCACTCATCGAGGTCGAGTATATTCTGCATCGATGTCGCAAAAGAAGTCGCTTTTGGATAAAGAAGTTCGTGATGAACTTACAAGAGTTCCTTCCATTGAGTCGCCAGCCCATTACACCGTGACAACAATGGAGCAATCATACAAAGCAAGGAACTAAGGTCTCACCCAAAATCCAAACACATAGAAAGGCACTACCACATTATCGTGAGATATAGTTGGGCAAGGCAATATAGCCATGCGGAAAATAGCATCACCAAAATCCGGTGATCTATTCACTAAGCCTATGTCACAGACTCGCTTAGACCGACATCTTGAGAAGATAGGTCTAAGATATTGTAATGAATGGCTCTAGTGCTAGTGGGAGATTGTTAGTAGTATGCCCTAGAGCATATCATTTAGTATGTATCTTGTACATATTTTATTAATAAATGGCATTTCCACTTTTCCGCTTACATAATATATTTATGTGTAATAGAAAAGGTCCATTGATATTTTGTTAGAAATATTATTCTTAAGTTGTTAAGAATATGAGTGACAATATTTCTAGCACAAAGTATCATAAATAGGTTCACAATCGAGGATACTTCATAATAAGGACATGACTTATCCGTAAAGATTGTATTCATGTTTGTTCCCAAGTTATTTATATGAGATATAAATAAGATGGAATGGTGAGTCTCATGCCATATAACAAACTTGATAGGCACTTATAAATGATAAGTAGGTCGAACGGTGACACTTATGACAAGCACATGGAGTTTACTCTTGTCAATGTTTTGTCATAAATCATATCAAGGCATATAATCTTTAGACTGAGATAGCACAGATTAACTTGTATATAGGTAGTTTGAGTTTGATACAGCTTTCATACTTGTACTGTGTATGGGTATATGCGCATCTGTTGGCTCCTACTAGTTATAAATGGAGGTAGGTCTTGATCAAGATGGAATCTGTTCCTCTAAGTAAATAGAGATAAAATCCTATGTTCATTTAATTGTTCTTGATGTTTCAAGTTCCTGCCAGACAGATAGATTTATTCAGAAAAGAGTTTCTGATGAGAAAAATCTTTTAATCAAGAACTGGAATTAAAAGAGAACATAATATTCATAGCAAATGGAGTTTGACATAAACCATGACTCCAGCTTGAGTTGGGATTTTGTAACAAAGAGATTCTAGTGCATGGTAACATATGATTATAGGTTCATTTAAGGTAAATCTTATTACTAATTGGGTGGCCATGGCATGCTATGCTAGGTGTTAACCATGGTCTATGAGGTTCATAAAATGATTTAGAGAAATCATTTATGGTAAGAAAGAGTTCTGATGATATTAAGAGTTGATATCATGTCTCATTGCCAATTAGTGATGAGCCTAGTAAGTCACACACATATACAAGTTATCACCTATTTAAATATGATTTAATTAATTAATTAAAGAGTTTAATTGATTAATTAAATAGATTTGATTTGCAATTAAATTGCAAAGTTCCTAGCATGACTTGAAACCAAATCTAGATTATTGGATGTGTAGTATAAATTAAATTTATATTTAAAGTGTTTAAATATGAATTTAATTGATGAGAAATTAATTAATAGAGATTAATTAATTAATTTATATTTGATATAAATTAATTAGAAGAAGAAAATAATTATTTTGGGTTAAGAACTCAAAATTAAGACACAGGGGCATTTTGGTCATTTTGCAGTGTGACACGTGGCACCATGAGATGGTGACACATGGCATAACACATAAGCTTGCCAAATATTTTTAATCATGTAAGATGATTAAAATCAAGATTAAATATAGGTTTGACACTTGGCACAATGTGATTGGGTCACTTAAACCTAGAGCTAATCAAAAGGTGACATGTGGCTAGGGTTTAATGTGTTAACCTAGCTATTTAAGTGTGGTTATGAAAAGAAAACATAACCAGCAGCCTCTCCTCTCATATGTCACGCCACTTTGAGCCTCTCCAGCTATTTCTCTTCATCTCTCATCAATTCAAAGAGATTAGCCATCAATCTCTTGAATTAAGAACACTAGAAATTGTTTCTAGTGTCCTGTTTGCATCTCTAATCTCTTAAAAGGCAGAACTTGAATTTCTAATTAATAGAAAAGGCTTTAGAAGCTGTTCAAGGGCTGCCATAGGTGTTCTTGGTGTGGACAAGCTAGAGGGACAACATCTGGTGTCCTGAAGACGAATCTCAAAGGCGCAGACACGCAAAGACATCAAGAGGTTAGTGTAATCGTTCTTGATTTAATCTAGGGTTCTAAAATTAATCTGATTAATTTTAAAATCTTAAATGGCAAATACAAATCCAAAAACATATTAAAAGAGTTTTAATATGTTGTTTATCATTGAAATCAAATAGATAAAAATAAATCTTGCATGGTGCATGTGACCCTAGGTGAAAATTTTTTAATTCAATGGTATAATATTGTGTTTTTCACGCTTCCGTTCCTTCAATTAAGAGTTGATATCATATCTCATTGCCAATTAGTGATGAGCCTAGTAAGTCACACACACACACAAGTTATCACCTAATTAAATATGATTTAATAAATTAATTAAAGAGTTTAATTGATTAATTAAATAGGTTTGGTTTGCAATTAGATTACAAAGTCCCTAGCATGACTTGAAACCAAATCTAGATTAGTGGATGTATAGTATAAGTTAAATTTATATTTAAAGTGTTTAAATACGAATTTAATTAATGAGAAATTAATTAATAGAGATTAATTAATTAATTTGTATTTGATATAAATTGATTAGAAGAAGAGAAATATTTATTTTGGGTTGAGAACTCAAAATTAAGACACAGGGGCATTTTTGTCATTTCACAGGATGACATGTGGCACCATGTGATGGTGACACATGGCATTACACATAAGCTTGCCAAATGTCTTTTAATCATGTAAGATGATTAAAATTAAGATTAAATATAGATTTGACCCTTGGCACAATGTGATTGGGTCACTTAAACCTAGAGACAATCAGAGGGTGACATGTGGCAAGGGTTTAATGTGTTAACCTAGCTATATATGTGTTGTTATGAAGAGAAAAAATACAACCAATAGCTACTCCTCCTTTATCATGCCATTTTAAATCTCTCCCTCTCTTCTTCTTCATCTCTCATCCATTCAAAGAGATTAGCCATCAATCTCTTGAATTAAAAATGCTAGAAATTGTTTCTAGTGTCCTGTTTACATCTTTAATCTCTTAAATGGCAGAACTTGATCTTCTAAATAATAGAAAAAGCTTTAAGCTATTCAAGGGCTGCCATAGGTGTTCTTGGTGTGGACAAGCTAGAGAGACAACATCTGGTGTCCTGAAGATGCATCTGAAAGGTACAAACACACTGCAGTGCATCAAGAGGTTAGTGTGTTTATTCTTGATTTAATCTATGATTCTAAAAATTAATCTGATTAATTTTTAAATCTTAAATGGCAAATACAGATCCAAAAACATATTAAAAGAGTTTTAATATATTGTTTATTGTTGAAATCAAATAGATAAAAATAAATCTTGCATGATGCATGTGACTTTAGGTGAAAATTTTAAATTCAATGGTATAATCTTGTGTTTTTCACGCTTCCGTTCCTTTAGAAAGAGCATGGCATTATTTCCTAGCTGACTCCTCCAGGAACACCTCAGCTGAATGATGTATCTGAAAGGAGAAATCGTACCCTATTGGATATGGTACATAGTATGATGAGCTATACTGATATGCCAATCTCCTTTTGGGGATTTGCATTAGAATCAACTTTGCATATTCTGAATAGGATTTCATCAAAATCAATATCTTCCAAACCTTATGAGATATGGCATGAAAGAAAACCAAGTCTTAAGCATGTTAAGATTTGGGGTTGTCCAGCTTATATCAAAAAGCTAAACACTGATAAATTGGAAACCAGATCAGAAAAAAGGTCGATTTGTTGGATATCCAAAAGAGAGTTTTAGATATTATTTTTATTTGCCTAAATCACATAAGGTTGTGGTAAGTAGAGATGCTACATTTTTTGTGTTAGTAGTATATCCTAGAGCATATCATTTAGTATGTATCTTGTACATGTTTTAATTAATAAAAGGCATTTTCACTTTTTCGTTTACATAATATATTTATGTGTAATAGAAAAGGTCCATTGATATTTTGTTAGAAATTCTATTCTTAAGTTGTTAAGAATATGAGTGACAGTATTTCTAGCACAAAGTATCATAAATAGGTTCATAATCGTGGATACTTCACAATAAGGACATGACTTATCCAGAAAGATTGTATTCATGTTTGTTCCCAAGGTATTTGTATGAGATATAAATAAGATGGAATGGTGAGTCTCATACCATATAACAAACATGATAGGGACTTATACATGATAAGTAGGTCGAACCAGTGACACTTATGACAAGCACATGGAGTTTACTCTTGTCAATGTATATTCATAAATCATATTAGTGCATATAATCTTTAGATCTGAGATAGTATATTTATCTTGTATATAAGTGGTTTGAGTTTGATACTGCTTTCATACTTGTACTGTGTATGGGTATATAGGCATGTGTTGGCTCCTACTAGTTATATATGGAGGTAGGTGTTGGTCAAGATGGAATCTGTTGCCCTAAGTAAATAGGGATAAAATCCTATGTTCATTTAATTATTCTTAATGTTTCAAGTTCTTGGCCAGGACAGATAAATTTATTCAGAAAAGAGTTTCTGATGAGAAAATCTTTTTAATCAAGTACTGGAATTAAAAGAGAACATAATATTCATATCAAATGGGGTTTGATATAAACCATGACTCCAGCTCGAATTGGGATTTTGTAACAGAGAGATTCTAGTGCATGGTAACATATGATTATAGGTTCATTTAAAGTAAACCTTATTACTAATTAGGTGGCCATGGCATGTTATGCTAGGTGTTAACCATGGTCTATGAGGTGCATAAAATGATTTAGAGAAATCATTTATGGTAAGAAAGAGTTTTGATGATATTAAGAGTTGATATCATGTCTCATTGCCAATTAGTGATGAGCCTCGTAAGCCACACACATACACAAGTAATCACCAAATTAGATATGATTTAATTAATTAATAAAAGAGTTTAATTGATTAATTAAACAAGTTTGGTTTGCAATTAGATTGCAAAGTCCCTAGCTTGGGTTGAAACCAAATCTAAGTTATTGGATGTATAATATAAGTTAAATTTATATTTAAAGTGTTTAAATATGAATTTAATTATGAGAAATTAATTAATAGAGATTAATTAATTAATTTATATTTGATATGAATTGATTAGAAGAAGAGAAATAATTATTTTGGGTTGAGAACTCAAAATTAAGATTCAGGGGTATTTTGGTCATTTCACAGGGTGACATGTGGCACCATGAGATGGTGACACATGGCCCTACACATAAGCTTGCCATATGTCTTTAAATCATGTAAGATGATCAAAGTTAAGATTAAATATAGGTTTGACACGTGGCATAATGTGATTGGGTCAATTAAACCATAAAGCCAATCAGAAGGTGACATGTCGCTAGGGTTTTAAGTGGTGACCTAGCTATATAAGGGAAAGGATGAAAAGAAAAAATATAATTTGCTAATTGCTTCATTGGTGCCGCCACCCATAGCTCCTCTCCCTTCTCTTCCTCTTCATCTCTCATCAATTCAAAGAGATTAGCGAACAATCTCTTGAATTAAAAAATACTAGAAATTGTTTCTAGTGTCCTGTTTATATCTGTAATCTCTCAAAAGGCAAAACTTGATTTTCTAATTGATTAGAAAAGCTTTAGAAGTTGTTTAAGGGGCTGCCATTGGTAATCTTAGTCTGGACAAGCTAGAGGGACAACATCTGGTGTCCTAGGCGCATCCCAAAGGTTCCAAATACACTGTAGTGCATCAAAAAGATTAGTGTACTTATTCTTGATCTAATCTAGGGTTCTAATGAATTAATCTATTAATTCTAAAATCTTAAATGGCAAATGTAGATCCAAAAATATATTAAAAGAGTTTTAATATACTGTTCATCATTGAAATCAAATAGATAAAAATGAATCTTGCATGATGCATGTGACCCTAGATGAAAAGTTTTGAATTTAATGATCTAAACTTGTGTTTTTCATGCTTTCACTCCTTCATTTTAAACAACAATTTATTCAAGAAGGAGGAAAAGGAAGGCAAATAGAGTTAGAATTGGAGAATTCTGACTAACCAATAGATCAGATAGATATAGATCCATCTAGTTAACCTACACCTTTTGATGAAACATCTATAGCTGTTCCTTGTATATCAACTAGGATATCTCACCCACTAGTGAGATATGGTTTTCTTCATGAAGAAGAACAAGAGTTATTTACTTATAAAGAAGTAGATTTTGGAGATGATCCACTTACCTATGAAGAAGCTATATCAGATATAGACTCTTTAAAATGGATTAATGCTATAAAATCCGAGATTGATTCCATGTATAAGAAACAAGTTTGGGATCTTGTTGACCCACCTGAAGGTATTGTACCTATAGGGAACAAATGGGTTTTCAAGAAGAAAATTGGTTCTGATGGAAAAGTAGAGACCTACAAAGCAAGGCTAGTAAAGAAAGGGTTTCGCCAAAGGCAAGCAATCTACTATGAGGAGACTTTCTCGCCTGTTGCCATGCTTAGATCAATTAGGATTCTATTAGCAGTAGCTGCATACTATGATTATGAGATTTGGCAGATGGATGTCAAAATAGTTTTCTCAATGGATACATTGAAGAAAACATTTTCATGGAACAACCTAGGGGTTTTGAATCCCAATATGGTTACAAAGTATGTAAGCTAAAGCGATTCATTTATGGGTTGAAACAAGCTTCGAGGAGTTGGAATATCTGTTTTGATGAAGCCATTAAGTCTTTTGGTTTTATCAAAAATGAGGATGAACCATGTTTATATAAGAAGGTTAGTGATAGTACTGTCACTTTCCTTATCTTATGTGGATGACATTTTATTAATGGGTAATGACACAGGTATGTTGACAGCTGTAAAGGTATGGTTGTCAAATATATTCTCCATGAAAGACTTAGGGAAGGCAACCTATATTCTTGGGATTTGCATCCACAGAGATAGAGCGAAAAGAATAATTGTTTTATCCCAAAGTCTATACTTGGAAAAGGTGTTAAAGGGGTTTAACATGCTTGATTCCAAGAGAGGATTGTTACCAGTGAGACATGGTATCCACCTTTCTAAAGAGATGTCTCTAAAGACACCTGAAGAAAGAGATAAAATGGCAAGGATTCCATATGCTTTGGCTATTGGAAGTTTGATGTATGCAATATTGTGTACTAGGCCGGATATTGCATATGCTGCTAGTTTGACTAGCAGGTTTCAATCCAATCCTGGTTTAGAACACTAGATAGCTGTCAAGAATATCCTTAAGTACTTAAGAAAAACTAAGGACTTATTATTGATATATAGAGGTAGTGACTTACAATTGGATGCTTATACTAATTCTGATTTCCAATTAGATATTGATGATAGAAAGTCTACCTCTAGGTATGTGTTCATTTGTAATGGAGGTGCAGTCAGTTGGAAGAGTTTCAAATAGAGTACGACTGTAGATTCCACTACAAAGGCTGAGTATATTACTGGATCAGATGCTGTAAAGGAAGCTGTTTGGATAAAGAAGTTCATGACAGAACTTGCAGTAGTTCCTTCCATTGAGTTAGCAGTTCCACTCTACTATGAAAACATGGAACAGTCATACAGGCTAAGGAACCCTGGTCTCACCAGAAATCCAAATACATAGAAAGGCGCTACCATATTATTTGAGAGATAGTTGGGAGAGGCGATGTAGCCATGCAGAAAATAGCATCAGCTGAAAATATAGCTGATCCATTCACTAAGCCTATGTTACAAGCTCAGTTAGACTGATATCTTGAGAAGATGGGTCTAAGGTATTATAATGAATGGCTCTAGTGCTAATGGGAGATTGTTAGTAGTATGCCCTAGAGCATATCATTTAGTATGTATCTTGTACATGTTTTATTAATAAAAAGGCAATTTCACTTTTTCATTTACATAATATATTTATATGTAATAGAAAAGGTTCATTGATATTTTGTTAGAAATTCTATTCTTAAGTTGTTAAGAATATGAGTGACAATATTTCTAGCACAAAGTATCATAAATTGGTTCACAATCATGGATACTTCACACAGGATATGACTTATCTAGAAAGATTGTGCTCATGTTTGTTCCCAAGATAATTGTATGAGATATAAATAAGATGGAATGGTGAGTCTCATGCGAAATAACAAACATGATTGGCACTTATACATGATAAGTAGGCCGAACCAGTGACACTTATGATAAGCACGTAGAGTTTACTCTTGTCAATGCATTGTCATAAATCATATCAGTGCATATAATCTTTAGACCTGAGATAACATAGTTATCTCGTATATAGGTGGTTTGAGTTTGATACTACTTTAATACTTGTACTGTGTATGGGTATATGGACATGTGTTGGCTCCTACTAGTTATATATGGAGGCAGGTGTTGATCAAGATGTAATCTGTTACCCTAAGTAAATAGGGATAAAATCTTATGTTCATTTAATTATTCTTGATGTTTCAAGTTCCTGGCTATGACAAACAGATTTAATCAGAAAAGGGTTTCTAATGAGAAAATTTTAATTAAGAATTAGAATTAAAAGAGAACATAATATTCATAGCAAATGGGGTTTGACATAAACCATAACTCCAGCTCGAATTGGGATTTTGTAATAGAGAGATTCTAGTGTAACACCCCTCACCCGGCTACAGTGTAACAGAGCGAGGTGTGCTACATTCGGTGCTTGAGCACCCTATCTTATCTTATTTTATTCTTTTAACAATTTAATCTTGTTACATTTTAATATCAATTATTTTTAGACAGAGAAACCAGCAGAGTTTTCCCTATTTTATTTCACATTGGTGTATTTTACTATTCACCTGCTTGGAATTCAACATTATTTTCAAAATAAAATCTCATCAATTATTCTCATAACCATCTCGTAATTCACATCTCATTCATATATCTCAATTTCATATTTATTTCTATGCATTTCCATTCATGCATAATTTATATATATAAATTCTAAACTTTCATTAATTTACATGATTTACAGACTGATTACATAAATTCATAACTTACATGATCTACAAATTAATTATAGTTCCACAATCTATATTTCAACATACAATTTATAATTTACATTACAAATAATAACTAATTATAATGTATAAAATATATAATAAATGTATATGGGCCTTATCTACATGCATTGCTGAGGAGGTGACAACCTTTGACACTCGGCAGATCTGGACTCCAAAATCTCTATTTAGTATTTGCTGGGCTTTAACTTTAGTACCTGCACGAGGAAACAAATCCATCGCGCTAAGCATTGCTGCTTAGTGGTACAATAATACAGCAAGGAAGTAATATACAGACAAAGGTAGAAATAAACCATAGTTCAAATAATTTAGATTTATAATTAATTTAGTTTCTAATATTAACTGTCCTCTATCCTGCCATGTTCTTCTTTGGAGGTGCTCAGTTCAGAAATTTGCATTAATAATGTACCAGATACAAATAATCTAAAATTTAAACTTATATTTATATTCTTATGTAAGTCACATTTATATTGTTATTTAAGTAATAATTCTTCTACTAGTCTTTTTATCACTTCCTTAATACTTTCTAAGTTGTTTACAATCATTTCGTAATATTTAAATTTTTTTTTTAGAACTAATTTAATTTACTTTAGACCATTCTAAGAAATAAATTTTTAGAGCTAATCTAATTTATTTCAGAGCTTCTTACTCATTTATTTGCTTTCTAGCATTTTTAATTGCTAATATTCGTAACTTATTTTAATAAATTAGACTGCCCAAGTAACCTATGACAGGCTGACTAAACTAGATAACGGGTTGTTGGCACTGCACACCGCAGTGCCTTGGGCCATCATACCATGGGACACAGAACGTCAACCACGTATGCAGTCAGTATAGCTAAAAAGTCATGACATCACATAATCGGGCATAAAAGCCATGAGTACGGGTATAAAGCCATGAATATGGGCATAAAGCCATGAATACAGGCATAAAGCCTTTCGCAGTACTACTAAAACAATATACTATTGGCATGCCAATCTACCCAATCTGACACATGTGTCTAGGTAATACAAGGGCACATAATATCATTAAATATTAATATATTGTGTTTTGTGATTTCATTATTTCATGACAAATTCCATAATTTATATATTCATCATAATATTCATACTAATTTCAATTCACATTCATTTGGTTTCACGTACCATTTACATTCATCATCTTTCCTTTCTCTCTTGATGGGAACCTAAATCCCAAATGACACTTTTATCTCATTTATACATTCAATAATCTATTCATGTGAAGTACATTTCATACTTCAAGTTGTATTGCTAATACATTATGAATTCCACTAGTGTTGGGCATATAAATCTCAATTAACTATTCCAAGTAATCCATGAATATTTCATGGATTCCAAATTTCATACCTTAATTTCTTTTACCAATTTAGTTCTTACACTTTGTATCTTTGCATTTCTAGTCACATTACTATTCACTCAAATTATTGACTTTTTAATACATAATAAATTTATTGAACCTAAGTTCACTAAGATACCACATTTTACATTCTAAAGTTGTTCGTATTGGTTGCCAATGCCATTTCAAAGCTTAGTATTGGTTACTTTAAAATTTTTAGATTTTAAGCACTAAGTTTACTATTTCATTGGTCATTTGTACAGTAGGAATTTGGCAACATTGTCTTCATAAAAGTTGTTCCTTACTGTGTCTAGTTATATTTCTTTTTTTGAATCACTCCATTTGGAGTTTTGTAGCTCAAGTTATGGCCTAAACACCATAACTGGCCGGATTGCAATTTTCCAGATTTTCTGGGTAGAACCAATCCTACCCTTTTTTTGTACACTGATTGTAGGTCAGTTTTTGGACATGTTATGGTCAAACCTTGGTTTTGTTTTCCCCATGAAAGTTGTAGGTCTATATCTCAGCTTTCTACTTATAAAATTTTAGATCAATTGAACTTTCCTACACTGAGTTATGACCATTTGAACAAACACTGTTCATTTGGTCATTTTCCAAGGACAGCCTGTTGGTGACCCGAATTAGGGTAATTTTTAGGTCAATTTCGTTTGGTTTTCTGGGCAGGGTTTCTTCACTAAAGTTGTGCCATTATGTGTCTAGTTTCATTTTCAATTGGCCTTTCACCAATTGAACCTATACAACTCCATTTACAACTGCCCCAACCTACTAGACTCACACCTAGTCCTACAGGGCCACCAAGGGCAGCATGCCTAAACTCAAATCCATTATCCTTACTCACTTCAATTCCTCCTCACACACATTCAAATGGTCACTAATTGACCATTACAAGGTTAATATACCATTTCATAAGCAAAACTCCAATTTTTTTACAAACCCTAATTTCCAAGTGCCCATTTCATGCTTTTTATGTCATCTAACACATCTAACACACATAGTTCAACATCTAACTCAAGTTATCTCATCACAAACCACGTCTAAAAAATTCAAATCATACAAATCAACAAATCTCATCCTTCTCTCATGGCTGCCAATTTTCATACATACTTCAATATAATTTTTTTGTTCAATCTTACAACAAATTCACATTTAATTTGTTTTCCTAACAAGGATTAAAAAGATAGGGTGAGTATAGGTACTAACCCTTTTTGAGCAGAATTCTCTGAACCTTAAACTTCACTTTCTTGGCTTTTCTTGGCTACCAAACACTCTCCCAAGAGGTAAAATCAAGTTTCTGTAAAGGAGGGTAGGGGTTTATGGTGAAAAGGTGAGGTTTGGCAAGAGAGAGAGAGGAAAGCTCTTCAATGGTGAAGAGAAAAGCGGCTGCCGAGAACAAGAAGAAGAAGAACATAATTTGTGTTTAATTTTTATCTTATTTTATGTATATTTATCCCCTTTTAGAGTGCTTGTTGAAATTTGATTGGTGGAGGGCATTTTAATGACATCATGGTGATGTCATAAGTCCCATTTAATTCATTTTCTTTTTCTTTTCTTTTCTACTCATTTTCAATTTAATTTTTAGCAATATTTATTTATATTTTATATCATAATAATTATTTACTTAACTGGACAAGTTGGCCAAAAATCATCTCTGAAGATGAAATGACCAAAATACCCTCCGTTTGGCTTATTTAGCCAAAATCATTTGTACCTATCAAAAAGTTTTTCTAAGCCTTTTCTTGGCATTCTAATTCCATATAAATCTCAAGGACTCTTCTCTGGAGTCTCAAAAATTATTTCATAAATTTTCTCACTGGTCTGGGGTCGATAACTGTCCTTACCGGTACTTCCCCGTACGGTCACCCATCGCTAGGACACCGGCTCATTTAACTTGGTTGTATTTTTTTTCTAAATTTTTTTTTTTCTAAATTTTTCTTACTATTATTTGAGTTATTTATGACTTCTCACTCTAGTCTAAATATTTTTCCAAACGTTCTAGCTATCCAAACCAACATCGGTCACCGAAACAATAGAATGTACGGACTAGCTAAAGTGAGGGTGTTACATCTAGTGCATGGTAACATATGATTAAAGGTTCATTTAAGGTATTCCTTATTTCTAATTGGGTGGCCTTAGCATGCTATGCTAGGTGTTAACCATAGTCTACGAGATGCCTAAAATGACTTAGAGAAATCATTTATGGTAGGAAAGAGTTTTGATGATATTAAGAGTTAATATCATATCTCATTCCCAATTAGTGATGAGCCTAGTGAGTCACACACATACATAAGTAATCACCAAGTTAAATGTGATTTAATAAATTAGTTAAAGAGTTTAATTGATTAATTAAATAGGTTTGGTTTCCAATTAGATTGCAAAGTCCATAGCATGACCTGAAACCAAATCTAGGTTATTGGATGTATAGTATAAGTTAAATATGAATTTAATTATGAGAAATTAATTAATAAAGATTAATTAATTAATTTATATTTGATATAAATTGATTAGAAGAGGAGAAATAATTATTTTGGGTTGAGAACTCAAAATTACAATACTAGGGTAATTTGGTCATTTCATAGGGTAACATGTGGCACTATGAGATGGTGACACATGGCATCATAGTTTTTCATTTGTCTTCCTATCATGTATGATGATCAAAGTCATGATTAAACCTAGCTTTGACACTTGGGTTAATGTGATTAGGTCAATAAAAATTAAGATGCAATAAGAAGATGATATGTGGCAAGGGTTTTAAGTGATGACCTAATTATATAATGTGATGTTATGAAAGAATAAAAACAATTTGATTTTTCTCTCAAAGGTGCCACCACCCAAGAGGCTCTCTTCCTCTCTTCTTCTTTATCTCTCATCAATTCAAAGAGAAATGCCCATATTCTATTGAATTAAAATTGCTAGAACTTATTTCTAGTGTCCTATATACATCTACAACCTTTTCAAAGGCAAATCCCTAATTTTTAATTGGTTGGCAAGGCTTTAGAAGATGTTCAAGGGGCTGCCATTGGTGATCTTAGTGTGGACAAACTAGAGGGACAACATTTGGGTTCCTAGGTGCTTCCCAAAGGTACCAATCATATCTACAATGCATTAAAAGGTTAGTGCACATGTTCTTGTATTAATCTAGGGTTCTAATGAATTAATCTGTTAATTCAAAAATCTTAAAGGGCAAATGTAGATCCTAATACATATTAAAAGGGTTTTAATATGCAATTGAACATTGAAATCAATTACGTATATAATGAATCTTGAATGATGCATGAGACTCTAGAAGAAAATTTTTGAATTCAATGTTCTAATGTAATAATTTTCATGCTTCCGCTCCTTCACAAATATCACCCAAATAGGAGAGGAGCAAGAAGCTCCAGATGTGAATTTGAGGTAAAGTATCCTTCCTTTATGATATGCCTAAGTGTATAGTGATAGATTCGAAAAGAATAAATAATACTATATATATAAAAGGAATAGACAGAGGGAATAATGGGAAAGGTGAAGAAATTACTTTAGATACCTAAATCTGGCAAATTTCAAGGATGAAATTTTTGTTAGAGGGAAAGAATTGTAACACCCTCACTTTAGATAGTCCATACATTCTACTATTCCTGTTACCATTGTCTGACCGGATAGCCAGAATGTCTAGAACTATAATTAGATTAGAGTAAGGAGTCATAAATAATTCAATTAAGTGTAAGAAAAAAATTAAGGAAAATTTTTAGAAATGAAATATAACAAAGTTAAATGAGCCGGTGCCCCGGTGATGGGTAACCCTAATGGGATGTTGTTGTGAAGATAGCTAGTAGTCCTAAACTCGAGGGAAACCTAGTGAAATAATTTTTGGGATTCCAGAGAAGAGTCATTGAGGTTTCGATGCCATTAGAATGCTAAGAAAATGCTTAGAAAAATTTTTAAATCGGTGCAGACAATTTTAGTCTGTTAAGCAAAATGAAGGGCATTTTGGTCATTTTGCCTTCAGAGATTATTTTTGACCAACTTGTTCGGTTAAGTAAATAAATTATATGACATAAAATATGAATAAAAAGTGATAAAAATTAAATTGAAAATGAGTAGAAAAGAAAAGAAAAGAAAATAAATAAAATGGGACTTATGACATCATTATGATGTCATTTAGAAAGCTTCATCCAATCATCATTTGACAAGCATTTTAGAAGGATAAAAAATAAATAAATAAGGCTAAAAATTAAAAAGAAATCAAACCTTCTTCTTCTTGTTTTTGGCAGCCCTTCTTTCTCTTCACCATTGAAGAGCTTTCCTCTCTCTCTCTCTTGCCAAACCTCACCTTTTCACCATAAAACCCTAACCTTTCTTCATTAAAACTTCTCCTCACACCTTAGATCACCTCTAAGCAACAATTTGAAGGGAAAATTAAGAAGATTTAACAAGTTTGGGATGGCTCAAGTTGAGGTTAGTGCCTATTTCTTCTTTTTTTTCTTTAGATTTTGTGCTAGTAACATTATTTACGTTAGGAAATTGAGAAAATTGAACAAATATGTGCATGTTTAGCCCTCTATAAATTTTAGCACCTTTTATGGGGGAAAGTAGTTCTAATTATTTTGATGGATTAAAGTGGATTAGCGGTGGTGTTTGAAGTGTATATGTAGAGTGATAATGAATTAGTATGTTTAATTGGTGTATGTGCATGAATGGACATTTGAGAATTAGGGTTTGAGGCATGAAGTTAGGATTTTGTTCATTTGTTGGTGAATGGAAGTCCTAATGGTCAATTAGTAACCATTTGGCTATATTTGATGAGGAATTGAAGTGATTTATGCAAATGGAATTGAGGTTAGATATGCTGCCTTAGGTGACCTGCAGGGCTGGATGTGAGTCTAGCAAGTTTGGACAGTTGTAACTTAAGTGGTGTAGGTTCAATTGGTGCAAGGCTAATTGGACATGAAACTAGACACATAATGGCACAACTTTGATAAAGAAACCTTTCCCAGAAAACAAACCTAGAATGCCCTAAAAATGGACCAAATCCGGATAACCAATTCTGGACCTTGTAAAAGTGACCAAATGAACAGTATTTGTTCATTTGGCCATAACATAGTGTAGAAATATCTAATTAACCTGAATTTTATATAAATGGAAAGCTTAGACAATTTATAACAACTTTCATGTAGAACACAAACTCAAATTCTGGACTTAACCTAATGGAATTGTCCACGAAAATCTAGATACAAAATCTGGCATAACCAATTCTGGCCAGAATTCTGGGTACAAGTAAAATGGCCATAACTTGAGCTACAAAAGTCCAAATGGAGTGATTCAAGAAAGGAATTAAAGAAGACACATAAAGGAACAACTTTGATTTAGAACATTTGACCAAATTCTCACTGTAGAATTGCCTAATGGAACAGTGAACTCTAGCACCCAAAACTGAAACTTTTGATTTATTTCCTATTGGTTTGAAGTATTGATTGGCAACCAATGCCAACACTTTGGTGAACCAAAATGTGGTAATCTTAGGTGGTTGGAACTCACGTAACTATTATGTATGAAAAAGTCAACAAATTGAGTGAATAGTAACCCCAAAAACATAAGGAATAATAAAAGGAATTAAAGAAGCCATTATGAGTACTAATATATATATTATAATTAGTGAATTAAAAATTTTTGAACTTTAGTGATTCTAGGACATAAAGGAATAATCCATATGGAGGGCCTTAGGAAAACATTTTTATGTACAAATAGTACACGAAAATTGATCGATGTGAATCGCAATTATCATGAATGGAATAATGAATGTATAAATTATGAGAAATGCATGAATTATGTGTAATTGTGATTTAGGAATGTATGTTTTCATTAGAAATAGAATAAAATTTTATCAATTGTAATTGAGCCTTATAATGAAATAATGACATAATAATACATATTAATGCTTAATGGTACTAATGTGCCTATGTATTGCCTAGACACGTGTGTCAGATTAGATAGATTGGAATGCCAATAGGGTATTGTTTTAGTAGTACTGCGTAAGGCTTTATGCCTGTATTCATGGCTTTATGTTAGCACTCATGGCTTTTATGCCCGATTACTTGTTATCATGGCTTTTTAGCCATACTGACTACATACATGGTTAACATACTAAGCTTACACGTTCCATGGTATGACGCCCCGCGGCACTGTGATGTCCAGTGCTAACGACCCGTTATCTAGTTTACTCAGCCTATCATAGGTTACTTGGGCAGTGAAATTTATTAAAATAAGTTAAAAATATTAGTAATTAAAAATATTAGAAATTAAATAAAAAAGTAAGACGACCTAAAATAAATTAGAATAGTTATTTAGTAGAAAGAATTGAAATGAACTGGACTGATGTTAAAAATTTATCTATTATTGAATGACACTGAGAACTGTAATTATTATGAAATAATCTAAGATAACCTAGAAAGTATTGAATTAAACGATACACAAGATTAGTAATAGAAATATAATTTAAATAAATGTTACAATGAACTATGTTTTATTTCCATCTGTATTTTGTATATTATTTTCTTTGTTATATTATTACACCACTAAGCAGTAATGCTTAGCGCGATGGATTTGTTTCCTCGCGCAGGTACTGAAGATAAAACCCAGTGAACATTTGACTGGGATTTTTGGAGTCCAGATCTATAGAAGTGTCAGAAGTGTTTAAGGGTGTCACCTCCTTAGCAATGTATGTAGATAGGGCTCACATTAGTCATATTATGTATTTTGTGTAATATAATTATTTCATATGTTGTAATGTAATTGAGGAAATTGTATATATTACGTATGGGATATAAATTAATAGATTAGCTCTTTCATCTGAAATTAATTTGTATATTATGTAAATTAATGAAAATATGAGAATTTCTATATATAAATCATGCATTAATGAATATGTGTGGAAATGAATGGATTTGTACAAATGAGTATGTGAATTGCAAGAATTGAATGTGAGATGACTATGATGAGTATGAATGATATTTTCATTATAAAATATTATTGAATTTTCAAGTAATGAACAGTGAAATATGCCAACTGGAGATAAAATAGGGGAAACTCCGCTAGTTTCTCCTTAGAAAAAAAAATTAATATTATAATATAATGAGAACAAATTATTAAAGGAATAAAGTAAGATAAGATAGGGTGCTTCGGCACCGAGTGTGACATGTCTTGCTCAGCTACACTATAGACAGGTGAAGGGTGTCACATGTTTTTCTGTTATTCCTTCTTTCTGTGTTTACTCTTTTATTTTCTCCTATACTCTATGCGGACCACTGTTATCATATTGTAGTTAGGGGCTTTTCTTTGAATTGCTAGAGTTATACTTGCTTATTCTATTTCAAGTTCATTGACCATCGATTTGCTGGGAGATTTGTTCTTTTGGTACAATGGTTATAAAGGGAGATTTGGGTTTAGTTGCTTCTTTATGTATTAATTTAGACCTTTAGATTTGAGGTGTTTTTCTAGAAAATTGCAGGTTGAAATTTTGGACTGAAGTCAAAAGTTCTTTGCTTATTGAATATCTGCTGTAGAATTTGCTTTTGTTGCCTTTTATGGTGGGATTTTATTTTCTGTTAGTTTTTTGGAACTTAATTCTACAGTTTTAGTGTTAATTTGAAGCTTTCTTGGTGGTACTTCAATATGGTATAATATCTAGTTTATTCAAGTTGAATGTGGAGACAATTATTTTTGCATAATCACATCTAAAATGTTAATGTCCCCTGTTCTTGGATTTTGTCCTTTTCCTTTTTCTTTCTTATTTTTTCAAGATTTATATCAGTGATTAGTTGCCAATTAGTGATTTCCAGCAATTCTAGACCCAAGAAATAAGGAGAAAACCCATTTGTTTTGATCAAACTAGATAAGGTGTAAATGTTAGGAGGACTCCCTGAAAATGGCATAGTTTGTAACCCATACAAAAAGAAGGCAAAGCCATACAGTCCCAAATAACGAAAATACAAGGAGGTTAGAATGCAAAGCCAAATAAGTGTACAAGAATAATATTATAAAGAGCAAATTATAACTCCCATCCCACAATTAACACTAAAACAATCTCGAGACTTTGAAGACAGAAAATGAAAATACTAACCTCTAAAGAAAATATATTACAATGGGAATAGATAAGAGCAGGGGAAGACTATATAAAATGGTGTTACATTAGGGGTTTGGAAATATGGCCTTACTCTTCTTAGGCTCCGTGCAGCAACAAGTAGCTGCCTTGTTTGGTGTTGCGCAATGAACCAAGGATTCAAACACCTTGGTCTTCACTAGCTTCTTCTTTGCAGGGAAAACACTTCCAAGCTTTGTTTTGAAGTATGGATCATTTGGAGCCTTGGATGAGTTGGGTCCCTCTTCTTTTTGCTTCATCTCCATCTCTCTCTCTCTCTCTCTCTCTCTCTTTGGTCTTTCAATATGTTAATGTTTTATGATTGTCACATTTCATGTAGTGTGTGCAAATAAATACACCATTTGTGAGAGGAAACTTGTGGGTTAAGCATTCTTGGTTACTAATTTTTCTTGGTTACAAAGAAGAATATATATTTTTTTATTACAAGATCATGACGTAGATTGGGTGACAATAAAATGACATCAAAAGTTACCATATGGAGAAATAATTTAATTGGATGATAAATATTATTGCAACAATTAATGTTTAATCATAAATTATTCAATATTCATATACTCTTTGAGGGAATCATAATTATTACAGAAATTAAAGTTACACTGTATAGCATTATCTAAAACCTTTAGCCTTTTGGAAAATGAATTTCGAGAAAATTAGAAATTTTCTTTTGCTTTTCACTGCCAATTAGTGATGAGCCTAGTGAGTCACACACATACACAAGTAATCACCAAGTTAAATGTTATTTAATTAATTAGTTAAAGAGTTTAATTGATTAATTAAATAGGTTTGGTTTGCAATTAGATTGCAAAGTCCCTAGCATGGCTTGAAACCAAATCTAGGTTATTGGATGTATAGTATAAGTTAAATTTATATTTGAAGTGTTTAAATATGAATTTAATTATGAGAAATTAATTAATAGAGATTAATTAATTAATTATATTTGATATAAATTGATTAGAAGAGGAGAAATAATTATTTTGGGTTGAGAACTCAAAATTACAACACAAGGGTAGTTTGGTCATTTCACAGGGTGAAATGTGCCAAAATGAGATGGTGACACATGGCACCATATAAGCTTTCCATTTGT
This sequence comes from Hevea brasiliensis, assembly GCF_030052815.1. Taxonomy (NCBI): domain Eukaryota; kingdom Viridiplantae; phylum Streptophyta; class Magnoliopsida; order Malpighiales; family Euphorbiaceae; genus Hevea; species Hevea brasiliensis. Next base: position 28,809,076 of record NC_079503.1, read on the forward strand.
CTTCCAATCATGTAAGATGATCAAAGTCAATATTAAACCTAGCTTTGACACTTGGCTTAATGTGATTAGGTCAAATTAAAATTCTGAGCAAATCAGAAGATGACATGTGGCAAGGGTTTTAAGTGATGATCTAATTATATAATGTGTTGTTATGAAAGAATGAAAAATAATCTAATTATTCTCTTAAGGTGCTACCACCCAAATAGGCTCTCCTCTCTCTTTTTCTTCTTCTTTCATCAACTCAAAGAGAATTGCCCATATTCTCTTCAATTAAAATTGCTAGAAATCGTTTCTAGTGTCCTGTATACATCTATAACCTCTCTAAAGGCAAATCCCAATTTTCTAATTGGTTGGAAAGGCTTTAGAAGCTATTTAAGGGGTTGCCATTGTTGATCTTGGTGTGGACAATCTAGAGGGACAACATTTGGGATCCTAGGTGCTTTTCAAAGGTATTAACACACATCTACAGTGCATCAAAAGGTTAGTGCACATATTCTTGAATTAATATAGGGTTCTAATGAATTAATATGTTAATTCTAAAATCTTAAATGGAAAATGTAGATCCAAATACATATTAAAAGTGTTTTAATATGCTATTGAATATTGAAATCAATAGATAAATAATGAATATTGCATGATGCATGAGACCCTAGAAGAAAAATTTTGAATTCAATGTTCTAATCTGATAATTTTCATGCTTCCGCTCCTTCAATTGGTATCAGATCTACTATATTTGCCATTTAGATTGTTTAATATATGATTTAATTATGTGTTTTGATAATAAGATGATTGATTCATTGCTGGTTGTAAAGAAATATGTGGCGGCATGCTTGTTTGGAGTCACCATGGTAGCGGCTTGCATGGTTGTGCAAACCTAGGGTGTGCATGACTTGGGCTAGACTGTGGGCTTGTTTTCAAGGCTAATAATTAGGCCCATGACTAATTAAAACGTTTAATTAGGATTTTTAATCACACAATTAAATTTTGATTCAAATATGAATTTTTAATTTTATTTGAATGTGATTTAAATCTGAATTTTTAAATTTGATTGAATGTGATTCAAATCTGAATTTTTAAATTTGTTTGAATTATATTTAAATCTGGATTTTTAAGTTGAATATGAGATATTCAATTTAATTTTAGTATGTATGTTTTATTTAATTGTTAAATAGTGATATGCATGATGGATGATCATGGACAATAAAAGACTAATGTGATTGGATTTATTTCTTTTATGTTTCTTCTTTGGGTTGTAATTTAATTAATTTATTTTAGTGGCATGTATTATAAAGGTTGTAATATTTTTGGGTTGTAATTTTATTTAATTGGTTATTGTAAATTCGCTTTGGTATGCCAAGGATTACTATGTAGTTGGATTGCAAGAAGATCAAGGAGGTCAAGAGCATTGGTGGGACCAATGGGAGGAATTCAAGATCAAGTGTTGATTATGTACTCCTTCAGCAACTCTTGTAATATGAATGAATGAAATGCACTTAGGAATGCCCTGATTCAATTCTTGGTAGCTCAGAATTGAATCCCTTAGAAAGTCCATGATCATACCATATTTATATTTTTATCCATGAATGCATGAGATGTATGGGAATGTATGCAAGTATATGGTATATGCATGCTAATTGGATAATGTGCAAAGTGAGACCATAATAGTAATTAGGCCAACCACAAAATCTTCCAAACAAATGATTAAGTTGGAAATGGTATAATTAAAGGTAATTATATCATGGGCCCTTCATTAAGGCAATTATTTTATGAAATTTTAAATACTTGCATATGATGTAATTAATTTAAGAGATTTTCTTAAGAAAAATTGTTAAGCATGAGATGTTGTAAATATGTAAATGGTTTAGTGGCCGATAATGGATGTGCCTGAGGACATTAAAATTATTTGCATGTTTACAAGCTCAATGGGATCAACTTAACTAATGCAAGAAAAGTCAATAATGGATGTGTCTGAGATTTTGAGCATTAGGGGCTAGGTAAAGAATTGAATCTCACATGAGATGTGATGGGCAAGGAGTTGCTCACTTATAGTTTATTTTAATTCCAATAATGGATGTGCCTGAGGATGATTAATAAGATTATAGGAATTCAATCATCCATTAAAAATCCATCCAACTAGGATTTCTGTTTTCTACTTTGGAAGTGTAGGATTTGCTAAGTTAGTGGGAGCACCAATTTGATTAAAAGACCATAATAATTTTTGGTTAAATATATGATACATTTACTAATTAATCTGGTTATTTTCTATAGTTAGTTTTCTGATAATAATGAGCACACCCAACCACCATCATCCAATATCCTTGCGAGCATACTTGATCACAATAGGTTGACAGGACTTAATCTTTCTGATTGGCTAAGAAATTTGAAACTTGTGCTGAACCTTGAACATATAGGATATGTTCTCAACTCACAAGTTCCTAGTCCCTTACCTCAAGAGGCCACTCAAGAGGAACATGAAATTTTGGACAAGTGGAAGGAGCATGATATGAGAGCCAAGTGTTACATGCTTGCTTCTATGAGTAATGAGTTATAGAAGTAACATGAGAACATGCAATATGCAAGTGAGATCCTCCTTCACCTACAAAAGTTGTATGGTGAACTTAGCATGAATGCCAGGTATTAGATATCTAGACAGCTATTTCACATGAGGATGTCTGAGGGACAAAATATTGGGGATCATGTCCACAAGATGATTCAGCTTATTGAGCAGCTGGAACATCTTGACTTTAACATGGATTTCCAACTACAGACAGATTTAATCCTTCAGTCCCTTCATGAGTCATTTGGAAATTTTGTGACAAATTTCCATATGACTAAGCAGAAATACACCTTGGCTAGTCTACTTAACATGCTGGTTATTGCCCAAAAGAATATACCGGGCAATAAAGGAAAAGAGGTAGCTTTAATTGCATCTTCTTCTTCTGGAAAGTCCAACAAGAAGAAGGGCAATAAGAAAAAGAAACCTCAAATTCCTGGTCCTTCTAATAAGATAGCTAAACAAAAAGGGAAGACCAAAGCTGATGGAGGCAAAGGAAAGTGTTTCCACTGCCAGAAAGATGGGCATTGGAAAATAAACTGGCCAGAGTATCTTGCTTCTCTGAAGAACAAGAAGGATACACCTTCAAAAGGTATGTCTATATCTTATTATTTAGATGTTGATGATGCTCATAGTTCATCTACAACTTGGGTTTTAGATACTGGTGCCAGTTTTCACATTTCTTATGATATGCAAGAACTAGCAAATAGTAGCAGCTTGCATTCTTGAGATGTTAGACTCCGGATTGGCAATGGCTCAACTGTTGAAGCTTTAGCCATAGAATCTAAATCTTTTTACATGTCTGGACATGTTTTGTGTTTGAATAATATTTTATATGTACCTGATGCTTTTATAAACATCATTTTTATATCTAGTTTAACTAGAAATGGCTATGAATTTCAGTTCAAAGATGATGTTTACAATATTTATTTTGAAAATAAATATGTTGGCTTAGGTTATATGCATGATGGTCTTTGTTATTTGGATAATAATGACAAACACAAATTGAATGCAAGTGATCTAAATGAATGCAATGCCATGGTGAAAATCAACTCAAGTTCAAAATATATTTGGCACTTAAGATTGGGTCATGTTGCAGACGATAGGATTGCTATAAGGAACCCCGATCTCACTAGAAATCCAAACACATAGAAAGGCGTTACCACATTATCAGAAAGATAGTTGGGCAAGGCGATGTAGCCATGCAAAAAATAGCATCAGCTGAAAATCCAGTTGATCCATTCACTAAGCCTATGTCAAAAGCTCAGTTAGACCGACATCTTGAGAAGATGGGTCTAAGGTATTGTAATGAATGGCTCTAGTGCAAGTGGGAGATTATTAGTAGTATGCCCTAGAGCATATCATTTGGAATGTATCTTGTACATGTTTTATGAATAAAAAGGCATTTTCATTTTTCTGTTTACATAATATATTTATGTGTAATAGAAAAGGTCCATTTATATTTTGTTAGAAATTCTATTCTTAAGTTGTTAAGAATATGAGTGACAGTATTTCTAGCACAAAGTATCATAAATTGGTTCACAATCGAGGATGCTTCACAATAAGGACATGACTTATCAAGAAAGATTGTAATCGTGTTTGTTCCCAAGTTATTTATATGAGATGTAAATAAGATGGAATGGTGAGTCTCATGGCATATAACAAACATGATAGGCACTTATGCATGATAAGTAGGCCGAACCAGTGACATTTAAGACAAGTACGTGGAGTTTACTCTTGTCAATGCATTGTCATAAATCATATCAGTGTATATAATCTTTAGACCTGAGATAGCACAGTTATCTTATATATAGGTGGTTTGAGTTTGATACTGCTTTCATACTTGTACTCTGTATGGGTATATGGGCATGTGCTGGCACCTACTAGTTATATATGGAGGTAGGTGTTGATTAAGATGGAATCTGTTACCTTGTAACACCCTCATTGTAACCATTTCGTACATTCTACTATTCCGGTGACCGGTGTCAGTCCAGACAGCTAGAACATCTGAAAAATATTTAAACTAAAGTGAGGAACCATAATTAACTCAAATATTAATAAGAAAAATTTAGGAAAAATTTTAGAAATAAAATACAACCAAGTTAAACGAGCCGGTGCCCTAGCGATGGGTAACCTAGTAGGAAGTTGCGGTTCTCGCAACTAGGAGCCCTAGACCCTGGAGAAAATTCATAAAATAATTTTTGAGACTCAAAAGAAGAGTCATTGGGTTTTCTAAGGTATTAGAATGCCAAGAAAATGCTTAGAAAAATTTTTCAATTAGTACAGACAATTTTAGTCTGTTAAGCCAATCGGAGAGCATTTTGGTCATTTTGTCTTCAGAGATGATTTTTGGCCAACTTGTTCAATTAAGTAAATAATTATTATGACATAAAATGCGAATAAATATTGCTAAAAAATTAAATTGAAAATGAGTAGAGAAGAAAAGAAAAGAAAATGAGAAAAATGTCAATTATGACATTACTATGAGGTCATTAAAAGTGGTCCCACCAATCACATTTGAACAAGCTATTAAAAACCAATTAGAAAGAGGTAAAATGAGGTAAAAATTAACAAAAGCAATTTGTTTCTTCTTCCCCAACCAAACTAGCCGAAAACCCATTTCCCACCCCAACCTCCATGGAAGCTTCATGTAAGCTTGAAACTAGCCATGAAATCACCTTGAAACCACAACCTTGCTTCACAAAAAAGTGATCTTGCATCTTGAACAACCTCTATCCAACAAAAAGAAGAAGGAAGAAGGAAGTTTTGGAGACTTGGAAGAGTGAGCAAAAGAGGTTAGTGTCCAAACTCTTACTACTTTTACTTAATCCATGCTTATGCCATGAGATAAGTATAAAATGTAAGAAAAACAAAATAAAAATTATGTGTAATCATTCCCTATAGTTTTAGTAGCTTAGGGTTAATTAGGGTTGATGAATTTGCTTGAAGTACAGTGGTTCATGAGCTGCCCTTAGTATTAGATGAGTGATTAAATATGTTTGTGTAAGTGAAATGCAAGTATAGTGCATGAATGAACTTGAAAACTTGGACATTTGAACAACATTATGGTTTGCTCATGTAATAGTATATTAACACTGTAATGGTCAATTAGTGACCAATTAAATGTGTGTGAGGTAGAATTAAAGTGAATAAGGATAACCAAGTTGACCTCAGGCATGCTGCTCTTGGTGACCTGCAGGACTGGGTGTGAGTCCAGCAGGTTTGGGCAGCTATAAATGGAGTTGTATAGGTTCAATTGGTGCAAATCTAATTGGACATGAAACTAGACACATAATGGCACAACTTTGGTGAAGAAACCCTACCCAGAAAACCAAACCAAATTGACCTAAAAACTGCCCTAATCCGGGTGACTTACATTCTGCCTGGGCAAAATGACTAAATAAACAGTGTTTATTCATTTTATCATAACTCAGTGTGAAAAAGTTCAATTGTTCTGAATTTTTACCAGAAGAACGCTGAGACATAGACCTACAACTTTCATGAAGAAAACAAACCCAAATTTTGATCATAACATGTTCAAAAACGGACTTGCAGTTAGTGTACAAAACATTGTAGATTTGGTTCTGTCTAGAAAATCTGAAAAATTTGCAATCCGGTCATTTATGGTATTTAGGCCATAACTTGAGTTACAAAACTCCAAATGGAGTGATTAAAAAAAAGAAATGTAACTAGACACAATAAGGAACAACTTTCATGAAGACAATTTTACAAAATTCCTACTGTACAAATGACCAATTGAATAGTAAACTTAGTACTTGAAATCTGAAAATTGTGAATAACTAACACTAAGCTTTGAAATGGTATTGGCAACCAATACCAACAACTTTAAAATGAAAAATGTGGTATGTTATAGATATTGGAACCAATATATCTATTGTCTATGAAAAAGTCAACATTTTAATTGACTAATGAAATGAATAGTAACCATACAAATATTTAAGAAATGACTTTGTAATATGCCCTAGTAGGCCTAATATGATTGGTTTGAATAGGTTGGCATGCCAATAGGGTTTTGATAGCAGTACCGCATATGATGTATGGCTTCATGCCATTCTGTGATATGATAGCCTATAGCTATACTGATTATGATGTTGTACTTAGCTTTATGCCTTATTGCTTTTATGGCTTATTAGTCATTCTGTTTGCACACCGGGAGACACTTTGTGACAGATGGTGTGACGGCCTGAGGTACCTGGTACCCAGTGCCAGTTTACCCGTTTATCCAGTCTGGTCAATTTGTATAGGTTACTTGGGCATGGAAAAGTTTAACTCCAATTGAACTGATTATTAAAGAAAATAAGGAAATAAAATATCAAGATAAAGATCAAGAATGATTATAATAAAATAAAGAAGCTCAAAATCATCAAGAAAACAATTAACAAAATGCATGAAGAAGTTAATATCATAAAATGTAATTAGTCATTGACTAAATAATAAGTTAGTAATTATTCATTTCTTATGAATACAATAACTAGGAAATTATTATTTTTATTTGCATATTATATTTTCTTGTATTATTGGCACCACTAAGCTTTATGCTTAGCGTGTCACTTTTGCAATGCGTAGGTACTGAAAATTTTGATAAAGAGCCCTGTAGACCATAGACTGGGAAAGGCCGTTCACAGTTTTGCATAGTATCCATGTCACCTCACAAACTACAGTGCATTGGTAGGACACTAGGTCCCATTTTGTATTTTGTGATTTTTGTAAGTTTTGTAATTAAACTCTTATTTTATGATGTGTATTTGAAACAAATGTAATATAATTTTGTATTAATGTAAGTATTTATAACTTGTGATTATAAATAACATATGAGAATTTATTTATGATTTGAGCATAATGATGATGTGAAATGAATGAATGAAAAATGGAGGAATTGTTAAGAAATTGTTGTAAATTGATGTGATACAAATGGAGTTTGAGAATGATTGGAAACCATTGGAAGTGTTTTTCATAGGTTCTGAAGAACTATTTTATCCATTTTTAGCCGGTACTCCGTTGAATTTTTTTTAAAATTTTGGAACCTCAAATAAATTTATAATTTCAATAAATGACTCAAATGAGGTAAATTTAACAAATTGCACTTCATAACCATGAAGAAATAAATTAAGCAAGAATAAAAATAATTGAGATAAAATATGGTGTTTCGGTACACTGTGTGGTATATCTTACTTGGCTACACTGTAGACGGGTAAGGAGTGCCACATACCCTAAGTAAATAGGGATAAAATCCTATGTTCATTTAATTGTTCTTGATGTTTCAAGATCTTGGCCAGGACAGATAGATTTAATCAGAAAAGAGTTTCTGATGAGAAAATATTTATAATCAATAATTAGAATTAAAAGAGAACATAATATCCATAGCAAATAAAGTTTGACATAAACCATGACTCCAGCTCGAATTGGGATTTTGTAACAAAGAGATTCTAGTGCATGGTAACATATGATAAAAGGTTCATTTAAGGTATTTCTTATTACTAATTGGGGCCATGGCATGCTATGCTAGGTGTTAACTATGGTCTATGGGGTGCATAAAATGATTTAGAGAAATCATTTATGGTAAGAAAGAGTTCTAATGATATTAAGAGTTAATATCATATCTCATTGCTAATTAGTGATGAGCCTAGTGAGTCACACACATACACAAGTAATCACCATGTAACACCCTCACTTTAGCTAGTTTGTGCATTCAACTATTCCGGTGATTAATGTCGATCTGAACAGTCAGAATGTCTAGAACTATACGTAAACTAGAGAGAGAAGTCATAAATAATTGAAATAATGGTAAGAAAAATTAAGAAAAAATTTTAGAAATAAAATACAACCAAGTTAAATGAGCTGGTGCCCTAGCAATGAGTAACCTAGTGGGAAGTTGTGGTCTTCGCAACTAAAAGCCCTAAACCCAGGAGAAAATTCATGAAATAATTTTTAAGACTCCAAAGAAGAGTCATTGACGTTTCTATGGCATTAGAATGCCAAGAAAGGGCTTAAAAAAATTTTCAATCTGTATAGATAATTTTAGTCTGTTAAGCCAAACGGAGGGCATTTGGGTCATTTCGTCTTCAGAGATGATTTTTGGCCGACTTGTCCATTTAAGTAAATAAATAATTATTATGATCTAAAATGTGAATAAATATTGCTAAAAATTAAATTGAAAATGAGTAGAGAAGAAAAGCAATGAAAATGAAAGAAAATACCTAATTATGACATCATATGATGTCATTAAAAACCTATCCACCAATCACCATTCAACAAGCTTACATAAAACTAATAAAAAGAGATAAATTGGGACAAAAAATAAAGAAACAAATCTGTCTTCTTCTCCCTTAAACCAGCCGAACTCCATGGGAGAATGGCTTTCACCATTTTCTTGTAATTTTGCTTCAATTCCTCATGCTTCTCACCCTAAAAGCCCTAACCACCTTCACTAAAAATTACACCCACACCAAGAGAAGTTTTTGGCTGCCAAGAAATTTGAAGAAAGTGAAAAAATTTTTTTTAAGGTTTCAACAAGCCAATAGAGTGGTTAAAGAGGTTAGTGCACTAACTATACCCTTTTTCTTTCTTAAGCATGAAAAGCATGCTTGATCAAGTTGAAATAGCATGAAAAGAAAAGAAAACTTGGAATATGCTGAAGTTTCAATTTGTGGCAGCCCTAGGAAGTAAATAAATTTGATGATTTTGATTTAGTTAGTGAAGTTGATTAATTAAGTTTAAGGAATTAGAAATCATATTGCATGGTTGTATGATTGAGATTGAAATTATAAGTTAGGGTTTTGACCTAACTTTGGGTTTTTGTATTATTGCTTGGACTTTGATGATGTTGAGATGATTTAATAACCATTAGAAGTGCCAAATATGTCAAATGAAGTTTGTGGAGTTGGGAGAATTGAATTTGGGAGTGTTGATTCTTATGCAGGAAATTTAGACCTTTGAGTCCAATGTATTGTTTGAGCTATAACTGGAGTTGTGTTACTCCAATTTGTGTGAGGCTAATTGGAGATGAAACCTATGAAAAAATACCCCATTTTTCATGAAGAAACCATGCCCAAATTCTGTCTAAATCTTGACTAATTTACTGTCCCAATCAGAAAATCCAAACACTAAACCCAGAAAATTGACTATATCAACAGTGCATGTTCATTTGGCCATAACTTCCTCTAGACAGGTCCAAATGACCTAATCTTTATGTCATTGAAAAGCTTAGACCTAGGACTACAACTTTCATTGAGAACACCAAGCCTAGAAAAGCTTCTAACCAAACGAAAATTACTGGCCCAAGTGAGGTCACCAAACTGACCAAATCCGAATAGCACCATTTCTGCCTGGGCAAAATGACCAAATGAACAGTATTCATTCATTTGGTTACAACTCACTGTAGAAATATTCACAACTAACTCTTTTGTTATTTTTCAAAGTGGCCACAATTATATTAATACAAAGGACCCAATTTTGTGGGATAAATTAAGTGTACAAAATTTAGTTATTGAATTTATTTATTAGAAATGAATTGAATAGATATTGAAACACTCTAGTTATGTGTTTTAGTGGGAAAGGAGCCCTCCAAGGAAGGAGGAGGAATGGAACCAAGACAAGTCTAGATAAGAGGTTTGTACACAACTAACTCTTTTGTTATTTTTCACTCCCAAATTGATTTGAATAAATTTATTGCATGATTTATAATTTTTTTTGTGTTGAGAATTTTAACTTGTTAAATGAAATTGTATAAATTAAATGTAGATTTTCTTATTCATTTAAGGATTTATTGCATGGGTTTGAGGATTGTAAATTTTAAGTTTGATGTGTTGCCAACCTTGAGCAAGAATTTATAATGATTAAATATGTTAATGGTCTGTAAACACTTATGTAAATAGAAATTGTTTTGAATATGATTTGAAACCATAGTAGACATGGCAATATATTTTGAATTCTCATTAGCTTGTCTAGTGAGATATCTCCTCCACTAGATGGGGTGAGTTCCTTCCTCTCTGGCTTGCCAGTTGGGAAAGAGTTTGGATGAGTACTCATATATACTAGCTAGCATTTGTTCCTCCCTTTTAGCCTCAGTTATTGGGAGAGTTTGAAATGTCGTGGTTACAGCACGACATCTATTATGAATTTTGGATCATGGGTTCAACTGTGTGAATTGTTGGCAACGCCCTTTAAATTATGCATAGTTTGATAAATTGTGGTTGAAATAAATAATTTGTCAGTGATTTCAAATTTCTTTTTTGTATTATTTCAGGATTTAAAAGAAATGTTGATAAATAGTTACGATTTGATTAAAATATTGATTTCTGAATGTCATGAATTTTGAAGAATTTAGAAATTTTAAATTTTTATTTGTTATGAATTATCAAGCATAACTTGTATTAAGTTTTAAATTATTAGTTTGTGCACCACTGAGTTCACCACTCAGCGATAGCTTTGTATGCTGTCGTAGGTGAAAGAAAATATAGAGCAGCTGAGCAAGGTTACTGAAAGACACAGTGAGACTATCTTCGGGTATGTCATAGGTATACCCTTGTACATTAGATTTTGATGTAATTCTGTAATTATATGTATGTAATTTCATTTGAGCAGTTGCATCAACTTTTTTTGTAATATATTTTTTTACTGTAATCAAATACAAATTATTGTAATATTATCTTGAGATTTTATATACTTATAAAGTTTTGTACTACTAAATTTTTGATGCTCCCATGAGTGTAAACATTAATTTTATTACCTTAATGAGATATTTCAGTGTTTGATTTAATTTAAACTGTGTATTTAGTTGCTTGTGCTGATTTGTGAAATGAAATTGATTAATGGAGTTGTGATTGAGAAATATATTGGGAGTACCTTTAGTTTTAAGTTTTGAAGAACTATTTTCTCAAAATACAGACGGCACTCTATCGAAATTTTTGTAAAAATTGCGAAGATTTTAAATATCTAAAAATTTGATTTATGTTTGGACTTTAAATAAAGGTTTTTAATATCTGAAAAAAATTTTACCCACCAATTTAAAAATGAACGAAATTTGTTTTAAAATCCCTTATAGTATATTTAATAGGTTACCGGTAGGCGAAGTACGGTAATTCATTAGGTATACTATGGGAGCATGTCACATCTTACAATGAGTCGGGTGTGACATGTTTTAGTGGTATCAGAGCTAGTTTTTAAAGTAAATTTTAAACTGTGAATTTGAAATATTTTTCAATAAGTACAACTGCTCAAATGTTTGATACATATAGTACATTTACATCATAAATATGAACTTACAGGGAGAAATCTTCTTGTGTTGGTTGTATAGGAAATAGAAAAAAAAAAAAACCCTGTGAATAGATATGGACAAGGGGGATAAAACGGTAGAGTAGTCTGATAAAGCTGACGTACAAGGAGAGGCTCCAGTTCCACAGAGCGTTGGAGGTCCAGCTGCACCAGTCCCTCCTATACAAATTACTGCATAAATGGCCTAGCAGATGGCCATGTTCTTTTGGCAAATGGTTGATAATCTATCAGCCCAGGCCCAAGTACAAACCCAACCCCCTCAAGAGCAGCATGAAAAAGAGAAAAGTGGGAAACCTATCGGTCAAAGTTCGAGTAGTAATTTAGGAAAGAGAAAAGATTTTGAGGGACCCGAGCTCCTCAATATGATAGAGGCAGATCTTTAAGGCTGAAGCAATCAAGAACCATTCATCAAAGAACTAGAAGTTCCTACCCTGTCCGTATCTGTGACATTTGTGGAAAATTACACGGGGGTATTTGCTATAAGGTTACCTGAGCATACTTTAATTATGGTGGAATTGGACATTATGCCTAAGATTGTACTAGCGTACGTCGATTTATGCCACATACTACACCAGAGGAATCAGTCCAAGGTTCTGATTTTAAAGGCTCATTAATAGTTAGTAGGGGCAGAGGTAGAAGTAGAGACAGCACTTCGGGTAATTCTAGCACAATGGACCAACCCGAGGAGAGGAATACACTAGAAAGAGGGAACGCCATGCATCATGGGGAAGAAGTAGAGACTTCAGATGTAGTTGCCGGTATGTTCTTAACTTGTGAAAGGAATAATTATGTACTATTTGATTCCGGCTCTACTTGTTTATATGCTAATGCTAAAATTATATATTCTACTGCTATTCCCTTACATGGAGATAAATTTTGATGTGTTACTGATTAGTCTTTTAGGATAAGAATTACGATAATAAGCGTGATTAGAATTAATTTTGGAAAAGTTTCTAGTGAGAGACATCTCCTAGACTACGATAAGTTATAAAGTTAATTAGTAAGCCTAATTAGGTATGGCAAGAGGACCTAAAAGTATGTTATAGTAATATAGCTACCTTAGATACAGGTAAGGGTATTACTGCTAATAGATGTCAATAGATACCATAATCAAAATAAGTTTAAGATATTAGTGGATTTGAAAGAAATAAGATATAGAGAAGTTTGATCTATTGGGATGTATTGTAGGAACTATGTAATGGTCTTGATGTTTGTGCTGTAAGCTACAGATTACAGTACTGACTTGGGATTTATTATGTAGAGCTATGTACCACCCAATAGTACACAAGGATAAGAATAGTTACAAATGGCTTTCTCTCTGGTACAAATATACTAGAATAGAGTTTTATTACTAGAACTGAGTTTGAAAATCCTAATTCGGGATTTAAAACTCTACAATTAGAATATCAAAATATTATGGTTGCAAGGTAGTGAGAGTTAACGACTTCGTTACCCTAGCATGAATTACAGTACATCAGGAATTGTTATGGGACTAGAGATTTTGGTATGGTCAAAATTAAAAAAAAAATTGATAATGATCGCAAACCAGCGAAAAATAAGCTATAGAATATCGGTAGATAAAAGAAAATATAGAAGTAAAAATTAGAATAGTTGGTGCAAATGTAATAAAGAAACGTTATGAATATTAGTTAAAGTATTGACTAAAATAGTCAGAGGACCAAATCAAAGTAATATTAAAGTATAGTGGATTTATTACGGACGATTAGAGGTGCTAAATTACAACTCGCTAGTCAAGGAAGAAGATAAGATTGCGGAATAAAATAATTAAAGTTAAGTTATGGAATGAAAAAAAAAAAGAAACAAATAAAACAATAAGAAATGAGAAAAACACTAGATGAGGAATTGCCACCAGGGCAAACAACTTACTTAAGACACGTAACGATATCCTAAACTATTTTATCAAGAAGGAAATAAGTTAAACCAAAGCAAACAAGATAGTGCAAAATAGCACATAGGCCTTGGTCATAAATGGAGATGGTAAGATAATGGTTATGAACCTATGGGCAATAAAGAGATAAGCAATTCATATATGACCAACAAGGTCATTTTAAAAAAAAAAAAAAAAAGAAAGAGAAGACTACAAAGGAAAATAATTGCTAAAACAATAGCAAGAAAAGATTAAAATATTCTAAACTAAACTGAAGATTGCATCAAATGATCAAGAGATTTGATAAGAAAAGAGTAAAACTAAGTTCTCACCTTTAGGATCATACAAGGTCCTAGAAAAAGTGGATCCACTAGCACATAGATTTGCTTCCCTCTAAAATTGAAATGAATTTGAATCTAACTTATGACAGAAGCTCATAAGAAACTTGGCACATGAGGTGAGTAATCGATGAGTAAATAGTATTGGTTAAAGTGCTAAGGAACCATCATTCAGGACAGGAAGCTACTTGGGAGCATGAATAGGATATAAGGAGATAGCACCCACAACTATTCAGAGACTGATAGCAAGTAAAATTTCGAGGACGAAATTATTTTAAGGGGGTGAGAATTGTAACACTCCTATTTGCATAGCCTGGTATATGTTACTGTTCTAGTGACCGGTATCGGTCCGAACAAGTAAGAGGATTAGAACTATATTTAAGACACCTAGAAAAGCCCTGGTAAAAAATAGATAGTGATTACCAAATAGAAAAATAAAAATAAGAAAAACAAAACATAAAAGGTTAAATGAGTTGGGAGTCACAATAATGGGTGACCGTCCTAGGAAGTGACTGCGAGGTCAGTCTAAACCCAAATTTCTAACTATAAAATATGACGCCGCGGTCCTTAGGACTATTTCGAACACAGTGGAAAAGAGAAAATCACAGAAAAGAATTATTAAGTAGGTTAAATAATTAGGTCAGGGATTCGGAAGAAATATCGAATAATTTGCAAACCGGATTGAACCGGCGATGGGCGATTTGGTCAATTCACCCCTAGAGCTGACTCCTAACCTAACTGTCCAATAAAATCGGAGAAAAGAAAATTTCAAAATTAGGAATTAAATTAAAGAAACAAAAAAAAAATAAAGGAAAAAGAAAAAGAAAATAATAAAATGACATCATCATGCATGACATAATGCTTGACATAATAAAACTATAATTTTAAATTTGAAAAATGGGATAATCATCTACTAAAGTGACCAATTAAAATAAAAAAAAAAACAATTTTTAGTCTTCTTCTTCTTCGCTTTGCCGCCACACTTCACCCATCTCTCTCTCTCACAAATTTCTCTTAATTTCCACTGTGGAAGCTTATGGTTAAGCTTCCTAAACCCTAATTTCAACCCTAAATCCCCTACTTTCCTTAAAGAAAACAAGTAATTGAGCCTTGAAAAGAAGATTGAAGAAAGAAAAATTTAAGAAGAAGGTGGAAAAATTAAAGAGGGAGAAGCTACATAAAGAGGTTAGTTCAAATCATCTAATCTCTTCTTATATTCATGAATATATACTTCGATTAACTTAGAAAATTGAGAAAAATGAAATAAAATCAAGCATGTTAGAACCCTAATGAAATTCGGCTGCCATGGTGGTAGTGTGAATTGATGTGTTTTGGTTTGATAAAATATGTATACAAGTACAATTAAGTGTGTAGAGAATGTTTAGATACCTTAATTGCATAAATTGAAATACTTGGAAAAATTAAGGTTCTTGGCACTTAGGATTTGGGAGAAAAATTATAGAAAATGGTCAATGTATGTAAATGACCTTATTTGACTTGGGAAATGGTCAATTGTGACCATTTTGAGGTGTGTATGAATTGTCAGAAAAAAGTTACAATTTGGATTGGTTAGGGTTAATATGCAGACAGCTTGACCTAGGTTACTTTCAGGGATCAAAATTGAAATTTACCAACCCAATTGGTGTGAGGCCAATTGGGAATGAAACTACACACAAAATGGCACATTTTTCATTTAGGAATCATGCCCAGAAAGTAACCATAACTTAGTGAACAATTAGGTTAAATCCGGATTGGGCACACTGACTTGTACAAAAATGACCAAATGAATAGTAGTTACATAAATGACCATAACTTGGTCTAGGAAGGTCCAAATGACCTGAAATTTTACCATTAGAAAGCTGAGACATAGCCCTAAACCTTGCATGAAGAAAACAAACCCAAAATTTAACTATAACTTGTTTGAAAATCCACCTGTACTCAACACACCAAAACTACCAAAACCAAGAAAGTGCCCAGAATTCTGGGTTTGAACTTATCCGGGCAGCCTTAGGAAAATGGCCATATCTTGGGATACAAAACTCCAAATGGAGTGATTCAAAAAGAGAATTAAATTTAAGATAGTAAGGAATAACTTTGATGAAGGAAAGTTGGCCAAATTCCCACTGTAGACAGCTCAATGGAACAGTACAAACAAGTAACCCAAAACTAAAATTTTGAGATTTAATCCTAATAGGCTTTGAATTGAATTTGGCAATCAATGCCAACAAAAATATAACTCAAAATGTGGTATGTGGGTATAATTAGAATTAGCATATCTAATTAGTATGAAAAGTCAATATTTTAACCAAATGGTCAAATGAATAGTAGCCACAATTATACTAAATACAAAGGACTCAATTTTGTGGGATAAATTAAGTGTACAAAATTTAGTTATTGAATTTATTTATTAGAAATGAATTAAATAGATATTGAAATACTCTAGTTATGTGTTTTAGTGGGAAAGGAGCCCTCCAAGGAAGGAGGAAGAATGGAACCAAGACAAGTCTAGATAAGAGGTTTGTGCACAACTAACACTTTTGTTATTTTTCACTCCCAAATTGATTTGAATAAATTTATTATATGATTTATGATTTTTGTTGTGTTGAGAATTTTAACTTGTTGAATGAAATTGTATAAATTAAATGTAAATTTTCTTATTCATTTAAGGATTTATTGCATGGGTTTGAGGATTGTAAATTTTAAGTTTGATGTGTTGCCAACCTTGAGCATGAATTTATAATGATTAAATATGTTAATGGTTTGTAAACACTTTTGTAAATAGAAATTTTTTTGAATATGATTTGAAACCACAGTTGATATGGCAATATGTTTTGAATTCTCATTAGCTTGTCTAGTGAGATATCTCCTCCACTAGATGGGGTGAGTTCCTTCCTCTCTGGCTTGCCAGTTGGGGAAGAGTTTGGATGAGTACTCATATATACTAGCTAGTCTTTGTTCCTCCCTTTTAGCCTCAGTTATTGGGAGAGTTTGAAATGTCATGGTGTATAACACGGCATCTATTATGAATTTTGGGTCATGGGTTCAACTGTGTGAATTGTTGACAACGCACTTTAAATTATGCATAGTTTGATAAATTGTGGTTGAAATAAATAATTTGTTAGTGATTTCAAATTTCTTTTTTGTATTATTTCAGGATTTAAAAGAAATGTAGATAAATAGTTACGACTTGATTAAAATATTATTCAAATGAATAATTTACATGAATGAAAATATTAATTTCTAAATGTCATGAATTTTGAAAAATTTAGAAATTTTAAATTTTTATTTGTTATGAATTGTCAAGCATAACTTGTATTGAGTTTTAAATTATTAGTTTGTGCACCACTGAGTTCAGCACTCAGCGATAGCTTTTTTATGCTGTCGCAGGTGAAAGAAAATATAGAGCAGCTAAGCGAGGTTACTGAAAGACACAGTGAGACTATCTTCGGGTATATCATAGGTATACCCTTGTACATTATATTTTGATGTAATTCTATAATTATATGTATGTAATTTCATTTGAGTAGTTGTATAAACTCTTTTGTAATATATTTTTGGACTGTAATCAAATACAAATTATTGTAATATTATCTTGAGATTTTATGTACTTATAAAGTTCTGTACTACTAAATTTTTAATGCTCCCATGAATGTAAACATTAATTTTGTTACCTTAATGAGATATTTTAATATTTGATTTAATTTAAACTGTGCATTGAGTTGCTTGTGCTGATTTGTGAAATGAAATTGATTAATGGAGTTGTGATTGAGAAATATATTGGGAGTGTCTTTAGTTTCAGGTTTTGAAAAACTGTTTTCTCAAAATACAGACGGCACTCTGCCGAAATTTTTGTAAAAATTGCTGAGATTTTAAATATCTAAAAATTTGATTTATGTTTGGACTTTAAATAAAGGTTTTTAATATCTGAAAAAAATTTTACCCACTAATTTAAAAATGAACGAAAATTATTTTAAAATCCGTTGTAGTACATTTAATGGGTTACCGGTAGGCGAAGTATGGTAATTCATTAGGTGTACTACGAAAGCATGTTACATCTTATGAGGAGTAGGGTGTGACATTTTTATTTTAAAATATTATTGAAATTTTCAAATCGGTGAATAGTAAAACACGTCAAATGATAATAAAATAAGGGAAACTCCATTAGTTTCTCCGTAAAAAAATAATCGATATTAAATATAATGAGAACAAAATTTTTAAAGAAATAAAGTAAGATAAGTGAGGGTGCTCCGGCATGAAATGTAGCACGCCTTGCTTGGCTACACTGTAGTCGGGTGAGGGGTGTTACATTTATTGGTATCAGAGTGCGGTTTAGGCGTTTCTAGACCTAGATAGACTACATAACATGCATTGCATTCATAAGAGTCGAGGTGACACTATTGCAGATCTGTATTTCCCGTTTACTTTAGGTTAAGGTATGGAATAATAGAGTGAAGAGACAATGAAATAGCAAATGGAGATGAGAAAAAGACTGTATTTAAGATGAAACAGGATGAGTACAAAACTGTTTGAGGATAGGATTAAGGCTAAGGACAAAGTGAAGTATGATAACACGGAAAGGTGTAGAAGTAAGGAGGTAGCAGTTCATCAACTGCTTATGTTAGGTAAATTTCGAGGACGAAATTTTTGTTAGAGGGGAAGAATTGTAACACCCTCACTTTAGCTAGTTCATGCATTCGACTGTTCTGGTGATTAATGTCGATCCGGACAGTCGGAATGTCTGGACCTATATGTAAACTAGAGTGAGGAGTCATAAATAATTGAAATAATGGTAAGAAAAATTAAGGAAAAATTTTATAAATAAAATACAACCAAGTTAAATGAGCCGGTGCCCTAGCGATCAGTAACCTAGTGGGAAGTTGCGGTCTTCGCAACTAGAAGCCCTAAACCTAGGAGAAAATTCATGAAATAATTTTTGAGACCCATAGAAAAGTTATTCAGGTTTCTATGGCATTAGAGTGTCAAGAAAAGGCTTAGAAAATTTTTTCAATGAGTACAGACAATTTTAGTCTGTTAAGCCAAACAAAGGGCATTTTGGTCATTTAGTATTCAAAGATGATTTTGGGCCGACTTGTCCAGTTAAGTAAATAATTATTATGATTTAAAATGTGAATAAATATTGCTAAAAATTAAATTGAAAATGAGTAGAGAAGAAAAGCAATGAAAATGAAAGAAAATACCTAATTATGACATCATATGATGTCATTAAAAACCTATCCACCAATCACCATTCAACAAGCTTACATAAAACTAATAAAAAGAGATAAATTGGGACAAAAATAAAGAAACAAATCTATCTTCTTCTCCCTTAAACCGGCTGAACTCCATGGGAGAATGGCTTTCACCATTTTCTTGCAATTTAGCTTCAATTCCTCATGCTTCTCACCCTAAAAGCCCTAACCATCTTCACTAAAAATTACACCCACACCAAGGAGAAGTGTTTGGCTAGCAAGAAATTTAAAGAAAGTGAAAAAAAAAATTCTAAGGTTTCAACAAGCCAAGAGAGTGGTTAAAGAGGTTAGTGCATTAACTATACCCTTTTTCTTTCCTAAGCATGAAAAGCATGCTTGATTAAGTTGAAATGGCATGAAAAGAAAAGAGAACTTGGAATATGTTGAAGTTTCAATTTGTGACAGCCCTAGAAAGTAAATGAATTTGATGATTTTGATTTAGTTAGTGAAGTTGATTAATGAAGTTTAAGGAGTTAGAAATCATATTGCATTGATGTATGATTGAGATTGAAATTATAAGTTAGGGTTTTGACCTAACTTTGGGCTTTTGTATTATTGCTTGGACTTTGATGATGTTGAGATGATTTAATGACCATTAGAAGTGCCAAATATGTCAAATGAAGTTTGTGGAGTTGGGAGAATTGAATTCGGGAGTGTTGATTCTTATGCAGGAAATTCAGACCTTTCAGTCCAATGTATTGTTTGAGCTATAACTGGAGTTGTGTTGCTCCAATTGGTGTGAGGGCAATTGGAGATGAAACTGTTAGTAATATGCCATAGTGCATATCATTTAGTATGTATCTTATATATCTTTTATTAATAAAAGACATTTACACTTTTTCGTTTACATAATATATTTATGTGTAATATAAAAGGTCCATTGATATTTTATTAGAAATTTTATTCTTAAGTTCTTAAGAATATGAGTGACAGTATCTCTAGCAGAAAGTATCATAAATAGGTTCACAATCGAGGATACTTCACAATAAGGAAATGACTTATCCAGAAAGATTGTATTCATGTTTGTTCCCAAGTTATTTATATGAGATATAAATAAGATGAAATGGTGAGTTTCATGCCATATGACAAATATGATAGGCACTTATACATGATAAAAAGGCCGAACCAGTGATGTTTATGACAAGCACATGGAGTTTACTCTTGTCAATGCATTGTCATAAATCATATCAATGCATATAATCTTTAAACCTGAAATAGCACAATTATCTTATATATAGGTGGTTTGAGTTTGATACTGCTTTCATAGTTGTACTATGTATGGGTATATGGCCATGTGTTGGCTCCTACTAGTTATATGTGGAGGTTGGTGTTGATCAAGATGGAATCTGCTCCTCTAAGTAAATAGGGATAAAATCCCATGTTCATTTAATTGCTCTTGATGTTTCAAGTTCCTGGCCAGGATAGATAGATTTATTCAGAAAAGAGTTTCTGATGAGAAAAATCTTTTAATCAAGAACTGGAATTAAAAGAGAACATAATATTCATAGCAAATGGGGTTTGACATAAACCATGACTCCAGATCGAATTGGGATTTTGTAACAGAGAGATTCTAGTGCATGGTAACATATGATTATAGGTTCATTTAAGGTAAATCTTATTACTGATTAGGTGGCCATGGCATGCTATGCTAGATGTTAACCATGGTCTATGAGGTGCATAAAATGATTTAGAGAAATCATTTATGGTAAGAAAGAGTTCTGATGATATTAAGAGTTGATATTATGTCTCATTGTCAATTAGTGATGAGCCTAGTAAGTCACACACATACACAAGTAATCACCAAATTAAATATGATTTAATTAATTAATTAAAGAGTTTAATTGATTAATTAAATAGGTTTGGTTTGCAATTAGATTGCAAAGTCCCTAGCATGACTTGAAACCAAATCTAGGTTATAGGATGTATAGTATAAGTTAAATTTATATTTAAAGTGTTTAAATATGAATTTAATTGATGAGAAATTAATTAATAGAGATTAATTAATTAATTTATATTTGATATAAATTGATTAGAAGAAGAGAAATAATTATTTTGGGTTAAGAACTCAAAATTAAGACATAGGGGTATTTTGGTCATTTCACAGTGTGACATGTGGCATCATGAGATGTTGATACATGGCATTACACATAAGCTTGCCAAATGTCTTTTAATCATGTAAGATGATTAAAATTAATATTAAATATAGGATTGACACTTGGCACAATATGATTGGGTCAATTAAACCTAGAACCAATCAGAGGGTGACATGTGGCAAGGGTTTAAGTGGTGACCTAGCTATATAAGTGATGTTATGAAAAGAAAAATAACAAAAGTTGCTGCTCCTCTTTGTGCCGCCACCCAAAAGGTTCCTCTCCCTTGTAACATCCTCCCGGTAGCAACTCTGTACATTCTACTGTTCCGGTGACCGGTGTCGGTCCGGACAGCTAGAACGTCCGGAAAAATATTTAAACTAAAGTGAGGAACCATAATTAACTCAAATATTAATGAGAAAAATTCAGTAAAAATTTTAGAAATAAAATACAGTTAAGTCAAATGAGCCGGTGCCCAAGCGATGGGTAACCCAGAGGGAAGTTGCGGTTCTCGGAACGAGGAGCCCTAGACCCGAAAAAAAATTCATAAAATAATTTTTGGGACTCCAGAGAAGGGTCATTGAGGTTCCTATGGCATTAGAATGCCAAGAAAATATTTAGAAAAAATTTTCAATCGGTACAGACAATTTTGACCTGTTAAGCCAAATGGAGGGCATTTCGGTCATTTTGCCTTCAGAGGTGATTTTTGGTTGACTTGTCCAGTTAAGTAAATAATTATTATGACTCAAAATATGAATAAATATTGCTAAAAATTAAATTGAAATGTGGTAGAAAAGAAAAGAAAAGAAAAATAAAAAATTAAGCAAATTATGACATATTATGATGTCACTCACTTACTTCCAACCAATCACAATTAAACAACCTATTAATTAATAAATAAAAAGAGATAAATATGGCCAAAAACAAAAGAAATCAGCAGCCCTTCTTCTCCTTAGAAAAACGTTTTACACCCCCTCCCCTCTTCCTCCATTGAATCTCAACCAAAGCTCCATTTTCATCCTTATTTCATCACAAACTCTCTTAAGTCCTTTCACTAAAAACTTGTCTATACCTCTTGGGAAGTGTTTGGCAGTCAAGAAGAAGAAAGAAAGTGAAGATTGAGACTTAGAAAAATCTGCCTACAAGAGGTTAAAGTGAGGTTAGTGCACATATGTATTTAAAACTCCTTAATTCTATGTTAGAGATGTGTAATGGGTAAGAAATTGTGAAATAAATGAACTAAACTCATGTGTATGAAGCCCATGGATTTTGGCTGCCCCTAAGGAAGGAACAAGATTGAGTGTTTGGATGGACTTTGAGTGCACTAGAGATTATGTTTAAAGTGTATGAACATAAGGATAATGAAGTAGTTGGTTAATTAAGGTAAATTGTGTAAATTTTGAATTTAAGCTAGGGTTTTGGGAGTGAAAATTTGATTTGGCTTATGGAATGATTAGTGGACATTCTAATGGTCAATTAGTGACCATTTAAGGCAAGTAAATCATAATTTGAAGTGAGCTAATGCATGGTAAACTGAAATGGGGAGGCTGCCAAGAGACAGCAGAAATGAGGCTGTGAGTCCAGCATGTTTGGACTGCCATATCCTTGGCTGTGTAGGTCCAATTGGTGTTTGGCCAATTGGACATGAAACTAGGCTTATAATGACACATTTTTGCTGAAGAAACCATGCCCAAAAGACCAAAGCAAGAGGATAAAAACTTGGCCCCAATCTGGACACCCTGCAACAGCCCCTGCAGAATTGACCAAATGAACAGTAACTGTTCATTTGGCCATAACTCACTGTAGATTTGGTTAATTGACCTGAAATTTTTACAGCAACAAGATAAGATATAGAAAAAAAACTTTCATGAAGAAACATACCCCAAATAATGCCATTAACCCATTCAAATGATTGGGCAAAGTTAAGTTATCAAACCTGCAACTCTGCAGATTTACATTTGAACAATAATGTTTGGATGACTATAACTCCCTCTAGAAAACTCGGATTTAGGCGATTCTTGAACCGATGGAAACCTAAGGTATGGTAGAACATTTCATATGAAGAAAGTTAGGCCAAATTATGAACTTAACTTGATCAAATTACTGACCAAAGTTGGACCAAAATCTGCCAAAACCCAAAAGTGCAGTATGAACAGTGCACGTGAACAGTAAACTTATTTTGGCCATAACTTGAGCTACAAAACTCCAAATGGAGTGATTCAAAAAGGAAATTCAACTAGACAGAATAAGGAACAACTTTCATGTTTACCATTTCCTCAAATTCCCACTGTAAAAATAACAAATGGAACAGTAAAGATGAAGCACCAAATCTGAAAATTTTGTTCAATTAGCATTAAGCTTAGAAATGGTATTGGCAACCAATACCAACAAGTTTTAAATACAAAATGTGGTATGTTTGGGGTGTTAAAACCAATACACCTATTTTCTATCCAAAAGTCAACATTTTTGTTGACCAATGAGGTGAATAGTGACACCAAAACCAAAAATTGGCAATTTTGCCAAAATGACCTAAACTTTGAGAAAGTGACCAAAACCAACAAGTTTTGAATACAAAATGTGGTATGTTGGGAGTACTAAAACCAATGTACCTATTGTTTATGCAAAAGTCAACATTTTAGTTGACTAATGAAATGAATAGTGACATGAAAACTTGAAATTTAAAAATTGTGAAACTTAAAAGTGCAAAATGCCCTAGTAGGCCTAATGTGATTGGTTTGGATAGGTTGGCATGCCAATAGGGTATTGTTTTAGCAGTACTGCGAAAGGCTTTATGCCTGTATTCACGGCTTTATGCCCGTATTCATGGCTTTATGCCCGTATTCATGGCTTTTATGCCCGATTATGTGATATCATGGCTTTTTAGCCATACTGACTGCATACGTGGTTGACGTTCTGCGTCCCATGGTATGACGGCCCGAGGCACCGCGGTGTCCAGTGCCAACGACCCGTTATCCAGTCCAGTCATCCAGTATAGGTTACTTGGGCATGGAAAAGTATAACTGTGATTGAACTGATTATTAAAGAAAATACAAAAATTAAGTATCAGGAATGATTACAAAAATACAAAGAAGCTCAATATCATGAAGAAAATAATTAACGAAATGCATGAAGAAGTTAATATCATGAAACATGATTAGCCTCGACTACACAATAAGTTAGTAATTATTCATTTCTTATGAACACAATAGCAAGGAAATTATTATTTTTATTTGCATATTGTATTTTCTTGTATTATTGGCACCACTAAGCTTTATGCTTAGCGCGTCGCTTTTGCAATGCGTAGGTACTGAAGATTTGGACAGAGGGCCCAGTAGACCACAGATTGGGTAAGGCCGTTCACAGTTCTGCATAGTGTCCGTGTCACCTCAACTTCTGCAGTGCATTGGTAGGACACTAGGTGTCATTTTGGCATTCTGTAATAAATTTTGATTTTCTCATATGTAATGAAACTTATGTAATGTATTTTGATTTTCATGTAAATAATGCAAATTTGTGTTTGTAAATGGAAAAGTGAATATTGATCTGTGATTGTTACATGACTATCAAATGAGATGAATGATTGAAAATTGAAATTGAGAAATGAATGGTTGACAAATGTTGAGATGATGATTATTGGAGTTTGAGAGTAATTGAATACGAATATATGAATATTGGAAGTGTTTTTCACAGGTTCCGAAGAACTGTTTTCTCCATTTTTAGCCGGTACTCCGCCGGATTTTCTTTAAAATTTTCGGAACCTTAAATAAATTATAATTTCGATAAATGGCTTAAATAAATTATATTTCACAAGTTATATTCAAAAGGAAGAATAAAAATGAATTAAGATAAAATAGAGTGCTCGGCACACTGAGTGGCATAACTTGCTCGGCTACACTGTAGTCGGGTAAGGGGTGTCACATCCCTTCTCTTCTTCTTCATCTCTCATCTATTCCAAGAGAGTAGCAAACAATCTATTGAATTAAAAATACTAGAAATCGTTTCTAGCGTTCTGTTTACATCTTTAATCTCTTAAAAGGCAAAAATTAATTTTCTAATTAATAGAGAAAGCTTTAGAAGCTGTTCAAGGGCTGCCATAGGTGAACTTATTATACACAAGCTAGAGGGACAACATTTGGTGTCCTAAAGATGCATCCCAAAGGTGTAAATACGCTGCAGTGCGTCAAGAGGTTAGTGTATTTGTTCTTGATCTAATCTAGGATTCTAAAATTAATCTGATTAATTTTAAAATCTTAAATGGCAAATGTAGATCCAAAAAAATATTAAAAGAGTTTTAATATGTTGTTTGTCATTGAAATCAATTAGATAAAAATGAATCTTGCATGATGCATGTGACCCTAAATGAAAAAATTTGAATTTCAATGATCTAAACTTGTGTTTTTCATGCTTCTGCTCCTTTAGAAACCTAGGACAAAATACCCCATTTTTCATGAAGAAACCATGCCCAAAGTCTGTCCAAATTTTGATTAATTTATTGTCCCAATCCGGAAATCCAAACACTGAACCCTGAAAGTTGACCAAATGAACAGTAGATATAACTTCCTCTTGATAGGTCCAAATGACCTGATTTTTATGTCATTCAAAAGCTTAGACCTAGGACTATAACTTTTATTAAGAACACCGAGCCTAGAAATGCTTCTAACCAAATGAAATTGCTGGCCAAATGAGGTCACCAAACTTACCAAATCTGGGTAGCACCATTTCTGCCTGGGCAAAATGACCAAATGAGCAGTGTTCATTCATTTGGTCATAACTCACTGTAGAAATATCTAATTGACCTGAATTTTATATAAATGGAAAGCTTAGACAATTTAAAACAACTTTGGTGAAGAAACCTTTCTCAGGAAACCAAACCAAATTGATCTAAAAAGTACCCTAATCCCAATGACCAATAGGTTATCCCTGGAAAATAACCAAATGAATAGTATTTGGATGGTCATAACTCAGCGTGGGCAAGTTCAATTGATCTGAAATTTTACCAGTAGAAAGCTGAGACATAGGCCTACAACTTTCATGAGGAAAACAAACCCAAATTTTGACCATAAAATGACCAAAAACTAACCTGTATTCAATGTACAAAAAGGGCAAAATTGATTCTACCAAGAAAATCTGGAAAATTGCAATCCAGCCAGTTATGGTGTTTAGGCCATAACTTGAGCTATAAAACTCTAAATGGAGTGATTCAAAAAAAAAGAAATGTAACTAGACACAATAAGGAACAACTTTCATGAAGACAATTTTGCCAAATTCCTACTGTACAAATGACCAATGGAACAGTAAACTTAGTGCTTGAAATCTGAAAATTGTGAATAACTAACACTAAGCTTTGAAATGGTATTGGCAACTAATACCAACAACTTTAGAATGTAAAATTTGATATCTTGGTGAACTTAGGTTTAATAAATTTATTATGTATTAAAAAGTCAACAATTTGAGTGAATAGTAATATAAAGATATAAAGTGTAAGAACTAAATTGATAGAAAAAATTAAGGCATGAAATTTAGAATCCATGAAATATTCATGGATTACTTGGAATAGGTAATTGAGATTTATACTCCCAACACTAGTGAAATTCATAATGTATTAGCAATAAAACTTGAAGTATGAAATGTACTTCACATGAATAAATTGTTGAATGCATAAATGAGATAAAAGTGTCATTTGGGATTTAGGTTCCCATCAAGAGAGAAACGAAAGATGATGAATATAAATGGTACGTGAAACCAAATGAATGTGAATTAAAATTAGTATGAATATTGTGATGAATGTATAAATTATGAAATTTGTTATGAAATAATGAAATCATAAAACACAATATATTAATATTTAATGATATTATGTGCCTTGTATTGCCTAGACATGTGTGTCAAATTGGATAGATTGGCATGCCAATAGGGTATTATTGTAGCAGTACTGCGAAAGGCTTTATGCCTGTATTCATCACTTTATGCCCGTATTCATAGCTTTTATGCCCGTATTCATGGCTTTTATGATCGATTATGTGTTATCATGGCTTTTTAGCCATTCTAACTGCGTACGTGGCTGACGTTCTGCGTCCCATGGTATGATGGCCTGAGGCACCGTGGTGTCCAGTGCCAACGACTGGTTATCCAATTTAGTCAGCCTGTCATAGGTTACTTGGGCAGTCTAATTTATTAAAGCAAGTTACTAATATTAGTAATTAAAAATGCTAGAAAGCAAATAAATGAGTAAGAAGTTCTGAAATAAATTAGATTATGTCCAAAAATTTGTTTCTTGGAATGGTCTGAAGTAAATAAAATTAGTTAAAAAAAAGAAATTTTTAATATTACGAAATGATTGTAAATAACTTAGAAAGTATCAAGGAAGTGATAAAAAGACTAGTAGAAGAATTACAACTTAAATAACATTACAAATAAGACATATATAAGAATGTAAGTATAAGTTTAAATTTTAGATTATTCGTATCTGGTACATTATTAATGCAAATTTCTGGACTGAGCAACTCCAAAGAAGAACATGGCAGGATAGAGGACGGTTAATATTAGAAGCTAAATTAATTATGAATCTAAATTATTCGAACTATGGTTTATTTCTACCTTTGTTTGTATATTATTTTCTTGCTATATTATTGTACCGCTAAGCAGCAATGCTTAACGCGATGGATTTGTTTCCTCACGTAGGTACTGAAGTTAAAGCCCAGCGAATACTAAACATAGATTTTGGAGTCCAGATCTGCAGAGTGTCAAAGGTTGTCACCTCCTCAGCAATGCATGTAGATAGGGCCCTTATAGATTATATTATGTGTTTTGTACATTATAATTAGTTATTATTTGTAACGTAAACTATGAATTATATGTTGAAATATAGATTATGGAACTGTAATTAATTTGTAGATCATATAAATTATAAATTTATGTAATCAGTCTGTAAATCATGTAAATTAATAAAACTTGAGAATTTATATATATAAATTGTGCATGAATGGAAATGCATGGAAATGAATATGAAATTGAGATATATGAATGAGATGTGAATTATGAGATGATTATGAGAATAATTGATGAGATTTTTATTTTAAAATATTATTGAATTTTTCAAACAGATGAATAGTAAAACACATCAAATGATAATAAAATAGGAAAAACTCTGTTAGTTTCTCCGTCGAAAAATAATCAATATTAAATATAACGAGAACAAAATTTTTAAAGAAATAAAGTAAGATAAGTTAGGGTGCTCTGGCACCGAATGTAGTAGGCCTTGCTCGGCTACACTATAGTCGGGTGAGGGTTGTTACACACCAAGTTAAATGTGATTTAATTAATTAGTTAAAGAGTTTAATTGATTAATTAAATATGTTTGGTTTCCAATTAGATTGCAAAGTCTCTAGCATGGCTTGAAACCAAATCTAGGTTACTGGATGTATAGTATAAGTTAAATTTATATTTAAAGTATTTAAATATGAATTTAATTATGAGAAATTAATTAATAGAGATTAATTAATTAATTTATATTTGATATAAATTGATTAGAAGAGGAAAAACAATTATTTTGGGTTGCGAACTCAAAATCACAACACAAGGGTAATTTGGTCATTTCACAGGGTGACATGTGGCACCATGAGATGGTGACACATGGCACCATATAAGCTTGCCATTTTTCTTCCAATCATGTAAGATGATCAAAGTCACGATTAAACTTAGCTTTGACACTTGGCTTAATGTGATTAGGTCAATTAAAATTAATGTGCAATCAGAAGATGACATATGTTAAGGGTTTTAAGTGATGACTTAATTATATAAAGTGATGTTATAAAAGAATAAAAAAACATTCTGATTTTATCAAAGTGGTGCCGCCACCCTTGAAGTCTTCTTCCTCTCTTCTTCTTCATCTCTCACCAATTTAAAGAGAATTGCCCATATTCTCTTGAATTAAAATGGCTAGAAATTGTTTCTAGTGTCCAATATACATCTATAACTTCCCTAAAGGCAAATCCCTATTTTCTAATTGGTTGGCAAGGCTTTAGAAGTTGTTCAAGGGGCTACCATTGGTGATCTTGGTGTGGACAAGCTAGAGAGAGAACATCTGGGGTCCTAAGTGCTTCACAAAGGTACCAAACACATCTACAGTGCATCAAAAGGTTAGTGCACATGTTCTTGAATTAATTTGGGGTTCTAATGAATTAATTTTTTAATTCTAAAATCTTAAATAGCAAATGTAGATCCAAATATATATTAAAAGTGTTTTAAAATGCAATTGAACATTGAAATTAATAGGTAAAAATTGAATCTTGCATGATGCATGAGACCCTAGAAGAAAATTTTTTGAATTCAATGTTTTAATCCAATAATTTTCATGCTTCTGCTCCTTCAATTGCAAAATTGGAGAAAATGGGGATTCTATCCTCATTGGGTTCTTAACCTACTCCAACTTATGAATCCTGCCTTCAGGGCAAAATCATCGGATCACCCTTTGTTGGACAAGGGCTAAGAGCTGAAAATATTTTGGAGCTAATACATAATGATGTATGTAGCCCATTTAGAGAAATGACTAGAGGCAGTTTTCATTATTTTATTACTTTTACTGATGATAAATCAAGGTTTGGGTATTTGTATTTGATGAAATACAAACATGAATCCTTTGAAAAGTTCAAAGAATTTAAATCTGAAGTAGAAAATCAAATAGGAAAAAGTATTAAAGCTCTTTGATCAGATCGTGGAGGTGAATACTTGAGTACTGAATTTGATGAATACTTGAAAGAGCATGGTATTGTTTCCCAGCTAACTCCTCCAGGAACACCACAGCTGAATGGTGTATCTGAAAGGAGAAATCGTACCCTATTAGATATGGCACGTAGCATGATGAGCTATACTAATATGCTAATCTCCTTTTGGGGATTTGCATTAGAATCAGATTTGCATATTCTGCATAGGATTCCATCAAAATTAGTATCTTCCACACCTTATGAGATATGGTATGGAAGAAAACCAAGTCTTAAGCATATTAAGATTTGGGGTTGTCCAGCTTATATCAAAAAGCTAAACACTGATAAATTAGAAACCAGATCAGAAAAGGGTCGATTTGTTGGATATCCAAAAGAGAGTTTTGGATATTATTTTTATTTGCCTACATCACAAAAAGTTGTGGTAAGTAGAGATGCCACATTTCTTGAACAATAGTTTGTTCAAGAAAGAGGCAATGTAAGGCCAATAGAGTTAGAATTGAAGAATTCTGACCAACCAACAGATCAGATGGATATGGATCCATCTAGTCAATCTACACCTATTGATGAAACATCTACAGCTATTCCTCACAGATCAACCAGGATATCTCACCCACCAGTGAGATATGGTTTTCTTCATGAAGAAGAACAAGAGTTGTCTCATGAAGAAGTAGATCATGGAGATGATCCACTTACCTATGAATAAGCTATATTAGATATAGGCTCTTCAAAATGGATTGATACTATGAAATCCGAGATTAATTCCATATATAAGAATCAAGTTTGGGATCTTGTTGACCCACCTGAAGGTATTGTACTTATAAGGAACAAATGGGATTACAAGAAGAAAATTGGTTCAGATGGAAAGGTAGAGACCTATAAAGCAAGGCTAGTAGCGAAAGGGTTTCGCCAAAGGCAAAGAATCGACTATGAGGAGACTTTCTCACCTGTTGCCATGCTTAAATCAATTAGGATTCTATTAGCAATAGCTGCATACTATGATTATGAGATTTGGCAGATGGATGTCAAAACAGCTTTTCTCAATGGGTACATTGAAGAAAACATTTTCATGGAACAACCTAGGGGTTTTAAATCCGAAGATAGTTCCATAGTATGCAAGCTAAATCAATCCATTTATGGGTTGAAACAAGCTTCGAGCAGTTGGAACATTCGTTTTGATTAAACCATTAAGTCATTTGATTTTATCAAAAATGAGGATGAGCCATTTGTATATAAGAAGGTTAGTGATAGTGCTATCACTTTCCTTGTCTTATATGTGGATGACATTTTGTTGATGGGTAATAACACAAGTATGTTGACAACTGTTAAGGTATGGTTGTCAAATACATTCTCCATGAAAGACTTAGGGGATGCAACTTATATTCTTGGGATTCACATATATAGAGATAGAGCGAAAAGAATAATTGATTTATCCCAAAGTCTATACTTAGAAAAGGTGTTAAAGAGGTTTAACATGCTTGATTCCAAGAGAGGATTGTTACCAGTGAGACATGGTATTCACCTTTCTAAAGAAATGTCTCTAAAGACACCTAAAGAAAGAGATAAAATGGCTAGGATTCCATATGCTTCAGCTATTGGAAGTTTGATGTATGCAATATTGTGTACTAGGCCAGATATCGCATATGCTGTTAGTTTGACTAGCAAGTTTCAATCCAATCTAGGTTTGGAACACTAGATAACTGTCAAGAGTATCCTTAAGTACTTGAGAAGAACTAAGGATTTATTCTTGATATATGGAGGTAGTGACTTACAATTGGATGGTTATACTAATTCTGATTTCTAATCAGATATCGATGATAAAAAGTCTACCTCTGGGTATGTGTTCATTTGTAATGGAGGTGCAGTTAGTTGGAAGAGTTTCAAACAGAGTACCTCTGGGTATATCGCTGCATCAGATGTTGTAAAGGAAGCTATTTGGATAAAGAAGTTCCTTCCACTGAGTAGTAGTTCCACTCCACTATGACAACAATGGAGCAGTCATACAGCCTAAGGTACCCTCGTCTCACCAAAAATCCAAACACATAGAAAGACGCTACCATATTATCAGAGAGATAGTTGGGCGAGGCGATGTAGCCATGCAGACAATTGCATTAGCTGAAAATCTAGTTGATCCATTCATTAAGCCGATGTCACAAGCTCAGTTAGACCGACATCTTGAGAAGATTAGTCTAAGTTATTGTAATGAATGGCTCTAGTGCTAGTGGGAGATTGTTAGTAGTATGCCCTAGAGCATATCATTTAGTATGTATCTTGTACATGTTTTATTAATAAAAAGGGATTTTCACTTTTCTATTTACATAATATATTTAGGTGTAATAGAAAAGGTCCATTGATATTTTGTTAGAAATTCTATTCTTAAGTTGTTAAGAATATGAGTGACAGTATTTCTAGCACAAAGTATCATAAATTGGTTCATAATCGAGGATACTTCACAATAAGGACATGACTTATCTAGAAAGATTGTAATCATATTTATTCCCAAGTTATTTATATGAGATGTAAATAAAATGGAATGGTGAGTCTCATGTGTTTCGCTGGTTTTACAACCTCGCAAGTGAACGGATCGCTAACAAGAAATAAAGTGATGAGTATAGTATCATTCTCACGAGGAATTTGATTAGCAAGTATCAATCTACACAGTAATTTTGACTGTCTAGGCTATCAAATACTTAGGGAATGAAGTTTGTTAACCTTAAACACTAGAATGGTAAACTTAAAATGAAATGATTTATTTGAAACAATTCTGGAATTAAGATTTCACACTTGAATCTTACTAGGGATGTTATCTCGTTTATTTACTGAATTAAGGATCATTTTCATTGATGGAAATCAGTCCTAAGTTATCCTAAATCCTCTTTTAAGGCACCTAGGATGTATTCTAATTAACTCAAACCTGATTTTCATCATGATCAAATTAATTAAAATCCTTTAAGATCTTTGAGCAATTTTGAAGTTGCACAAAGGTATCAGCTCTAGGTCAGAATTCTTAGGTTCAAGATCTTGATTTTCTAATATTAATCTTCATATTTCAGTCCTTTAATTAATATCTATAATCATGGCTAAGTGGGTACTAGCACATAGCATGCATTAAGATCACAAGAAATTAAATCAAGGAATGAATCTCAAATCCAATAAATAAAACTTAGTGTTCATCCATAATAATAATTACAAGCATTACTCTTTCAAATCCAGAATAAGAAAACTACTAACTCATGGTGAGTTCAGCAAATATCATGATAAAAGGTAAAAACAATAAAACGAAAATCATGTAGAAGAAATGCAACAATAAAAATTTGTCTAGGGAGATGAAATGAAGGAACCGAAAAGAGTTTATAGCTTTGATCTTGTGGAGCTTCAGCTAGAAAACTCCTTTTGGTAGTGATGTTTCTCTCCTCAAGACAGCTGGAGAGAGTACAGAGTGTAGATTTCTCTCCTTCAAAACTCCTCAAAAGTGCTATCAAAAGATAAAAGAGAGCCCCTCTTTTTTTGATGTTTTCTCTTCTATTTATAATGGTTACTCTAGGGTTACGTCATTTTGAGTCCAAAAGGCTTTAGGAGTCTCATTTGAATCAGAAAACAAGAGCAGGAATTCGAGTTGTAAAACTGGCTACTACATAGTACATGGGCCATGTGTCATTACATGGCCCAGGGCCGTGTAACTTGCTGGAGTGGAACTGTGGAGTCTTGCATTGGCACAGAGAGTTACATGGGTCTGCGCCAACTACACGGGCTGTGTACTATTGTTCCCATAAGGTTCTTCATGTTTGTGCCCGGCAGAGACTTACACGGGTCCCTACAGATTACACGGGTCTTATTACACGACCCGTGTAATTTTGTTTCTCCATTGGCTATCTGGCTTTCTTCTGGCAGAAGGTTACACGTCTCTGGGGCTTGGCCTACACGACCCATGTACTTTGTATCAGCAGCAATACTCAGTCTCTTGACCTCTCCAAGCTTCCTTTTGCACTTCTATACTGTGGGCTTCACCCAAACACCTGAAATGATGCAGAAAACATAGAATCAAGGGCTTGACAATATAAATTATGAAAACTAATAAAATTAACTACTATGTATAAAAATACTTGTCTAAATGCTATAAGATAGTATACAAATGTGCTTAAAAACATCTATATAATTCAAGTGTATCAAATACCCACAAACTCAAACTTTTTCTTGTCCTCAAGGAAAGCAAAACTTTGTTTTAAAACACATTTCAGGGGATACTTAGAAATATAACCAACAATTTAATAAGCATAGAATTGAACTCCTCCAACGTTCATACCAATTTCCCTCTTTCAAGGCATAAGGGTTCTATTAGCTACCTGTTTGGAACTTCACCTCATTTCATGGTGTTTCAACTAATTATTTCTCTATACAAGACCATTAATAAGCCACAAATAACCTGTTTTATCAGGATAGATTTGAGAAACACTAACTCCCCCAAATTTGCCCCTATTGTGAGTAATTGTGATGAAGAGACTCAATTCTAACTCCATAGGCATATCTCAATTTTCTATTTCCACTAATATAGCATGTACTTTTAAAAGATCAAATGGTGTTTGAAAAGGGTTGTAAAGGGGCTAAGGGGATAATGACTTGGTTGCCAATGAAAGGTTTTTAGGGAATGCAAATATGAGGATAGCATGTATGCATAAAATACCAAGTATACTAAGTTCATTTCTACATATTTTGTATGGAGAAGAGGGGCTTTTGGTTTTTTATAGTGCCAAGCATGCTTCCATGATACTTTTCTTGGGACTTTGTCTCTTTTTTTTTTCTTTTTTTTAGTCCCTTTTGTCCTCTCCCCCAAACTCATTGCTTTTGCTGGGTTAGAAAGGTAAATTTTTCTTTGATTTTAATTTCACACTTGCACTCTTTCCTGAGTTCTACATTTTCTCTTCATTTTGTTTTTCACTTAATATATTTTTTACTTATGCATTTAGCTTCCTCAAAAGGATATGGTAGGTGTTTAGGCTAGGGGCTAGGTAAATAACATGGGTAAGCAATAAATTCTAAGAGATAAACATAGGCTTCAAGTTGGGTACAAGGGATATACATTTTAATTAGGTGTGGCTAATGCTTAGTGAGGCATTTTTTAGGTTTGCTTGTATTTCAAAAATTGTTCTCCTAATTTTACAAGTTCAATGTGGTAAATTAATAGTTATGAAGAGATTTAACTAGTCTAGTTCCATTAAAGAGATTAGTTTCTTCACAAACATGTTAGAATCCCTTTTTGCCTATCTAGATACGTTCATTCCTCTATCCCGTGGAGTCCAATTATTAGCTTACTAGAATTTGGTTATAGTGCTAAGTTTCACAATTTAAAGTCCAAAATTTTCCGAAAATTTTCAAAAATTTTGATACACAAGAATAATGTAACTGAATTTAAACAATGTAATGATGTGCATGTAATGATAAACAATGTAATGATATGCACTGCACTTGTATTCCCAAAAAAAAAAAAAAAAAAACTCAAACCAGACATTATCCTCAATGTTAAAATAATATGCAAAATTAGAGAAAATGTACAAAGATTATAAGAAAGCATATTATTTATTAGGTATTGAAAAGTTTAGACATTAAGCATATAAAAGAGACCTATGATTGCAACTTAGGACTAAGGCATGTAAGATATTACAATAAATATACTATTCTATAGTCCTAGCTCTAAAAGGTCTCTGATGGTGATGATGGCGATGCTGGCTCCTCCTCCTCATCATTTAGCTTCTCCATTAGCATGTCAAATTTGTTGTGGGCTTCCTAGAGGCTGTCCTCAATTGCTCCCATTCTGCTGTATATTGTGGTCTCCATGCGTTGTAGGTATGCGAGGACCGGATCTATTGATGGTGGTGTGTATGGAGGTGAAATTCAATCCTACCCCTATCCTCCCTGTCGGAAGGCCATAAGGTGGCCTTAAAACTGCCCAAGAACTCCAGTGTGGTGTCCTTGTATGCTAGAAACTGGAGTTGGGTGAACCTTGTCCACCCGAAACTATCGAGTAGCCCATTGATTTCATTCTGTAGCCTGATTTGCTCCAGTAGCGGAAAATCCATGTATTTGGTGGAGCTTATTTTCTGGTGTGAAGCTGGGTGCACATTGCCTTGTGGGCATCATCACGGAATCCCTAAGGAATGGAGATTTTGGGTTGTGGTTGGGGTTGCAGTGTTGGATGGGCTGGTTGAGATGGTTGGGGAGAGGCTACCCTTGTTCTTGGGCATTGGAGTGGTAGCGGAGGTGGAGAAGATGAGGATTCTCCTCTTTGCCTTGAGGAAGAGCCGATTCTTCTCACAGATCACTTTGTAGGAGCCATTGATGAGTTTTTAGGAAAGAGAAGAGTAGGGTTTGGTGAAGGGAGATGAGATTTCAGGGGTTTTTATAGGCTAGGAGGGGTAGAGATGAAGAGTTTTGCCTTTATGAATGGTTTTAATGCTAGGGATGCATTTAAAGAGCCATTAGGACTCTTTGTTTCACCCGTTTCGTGCCCCAAGAGTCGCGTCTGCGACATGTTACACGGGTCCCGACATGTAGGGCCGTGTAAATTTCTGCCTGAAAATATCAAAATTTATCATAGTACACGGTCCATGTAAATGAGCTCTAGGAGCCACGTAACTTTCTATCTCTCGAGTTGCTTTACTGGATATGTTACATGGCCTGTGTCATATACAAGGAGGCTCGTGTAACTCCCTGGCTTTAAGTTATTCTGCTAGAGACATTACATGGTCCATGTAAACTGGGCTATGGACCCGTGTAACTTTCTGTCTCCCTCAGAGTTGAAAATGCAAGAAATTTATGGACTTTCAGAAAGTTACACTGGGTGTGTAAAACCAGTACACAACCCATGTAATTTTCTGATTTTCCAAATTTTTATCAAATGAAAAAATTTTATCATCACAACACATGAAATAGATGTAAAGTTTAGCAATAGAGCTGCTTCCCTAGTTTTGTCCAATTTTCCCTTTTGTGGTTTTGACTTGGTGATTCCTTTCCTCTTTTGTTCTCTACTTCCCTTTCCAAAAAATCCTACAAAATGAAATGCTAATGAGTATGAAACAAAAATTAATATGAAAAAGGAGAAAAAATAAAAGTTCAGAAAAAATTTTTTGGGTTGCCTTCTAAAAAGCGCTTGTTTATAGTCTTTAGCTTGACTTTGCTTGTTTATGGTCTGTCAGTAGGATGGTCAAGGGTGTAATTGACTCCCATTTCTATGGGTTCTACCTGAAAGTAAGGCTTCAGCCTCTACCCATTGACCTTAAATGCACTTGAGGTTTCGCTCCACACTTCTACTGCTCCATGTGGGAAGACTTGGGTGACCTTGAAAGGTCCAGACCATCTTGATTTTAGCTTCCCTGGAAAGAGCTTCAATCTAGAGTTGAATAAGAGGCCAAGATCTCCTTCTTTTATTTCTTTTCTTGCTATGCACCTGTCATGCCATCTTTTGGTTTTATCCTTCAAAATTTTGGCGTTTTCATATGCATCCTATCGGATTTCTTCCAACTCATTCAATTATAAGAGTCTTTTCTCACCAGCAGCTTTGAGGTCGAAGTTTAGGATCTGAATTGCTCAGTAAGCTTTATGCTTAAGTTTAATAGGGAGATGGCATAATTTTCCATAAACTAGTCAGAAGGGTGTTGTGCCAATTGGGGTTTTATATGCAGTGCAGTATGCCCATAGTGCATCATCTAGCTTCATGCACTAGTTCTTCCTGGATCTATTTATAGTTTTCTCCAGAATTTGCTTCAGTTCCCTGTTTGAGATTTCTACTTGATTGCTGGTTTGAGGATGATAAGGTGTGGCCACCTTGTGAGTCTCTCCATACTTTTTCAGTAGTGTTTCGAATTGTTAGTTGTAGAAGTGACTTCCTCCATCGCTGATTATTGCTCGTGGTGTGCCAAATCTTGTGAAGATGTTCTTCTTAAGGAACCTTGTGACCACTCTAGCATCATTGGTTGGTGTTGCAATTGCTTCTACCCATTTTGACACATAATCAACTCCAACCAGAATACACTTGTTTCCATAGGAAGAGGGAAATGGGCCCATGAAGTATTTTCCCCATACATCAAACAATTCTATCTTAAGTATACCATGCAGCGGTATTTCATTCTTTCTTGAACTGTTACCTGTTCTTTGGCATTGATCACAAGCTAGCACAAAGGATATTACATCCTTAAACAAATATGACCAGTAAAACCTTGATTGCAAAATCTTGGATACAGTTTTTGAGGTGCCGAAGTGTCCTCCATATAGTGATGAATGGCAATGATGAATGATACTTTCCATATCTTCCTAGGGTATGCATCATCTTATCAGCCCATCATTACATCTCTTGTACAATAGAGGTTCCTCCCATATGTAATATCTCACATCATGTAGGAATTTCTTCCTTTGCTGATAAGTCATGTTTGGAGGCAGTACCTTGCATACAAAAAAATTAACAAAGTCAGCGTACCATGGAGCCTTAGAGAATGCAAGTAATTGCTCATCAGGGAATGAATCATCAATTGGCAAATCTTTAAAGTCTCCTGTGTACTCCAATTTTAGTTGGATAGATGGTCAGCTACTACATTTTCAGATCTTTTTTTATCCTTGATTTCAAGGTCAAATTCTTGCAGGAGTAGAATTCATCGAATCAGCCTTGGTTTTGCTTCCTTCTTATTCAAAAGGTATCGGATTACAGCATGATCTGTGAATACAATGACTTTTGACCCAATGAGGTAAGATCTAAACTTGTCCATTGCAAACAACACTACTAGGAATTCCTTCTTTGTGGTGGCATGATTGATTTGCTCATCATTGAGTTTCTTACTAGTATAATAAATAGCATGGAACTTTTCATCTTTTCTTTGCCCGAGCATTGCTCTAACTGCAAAGTCACTCTCGTCGTACATCACCTCGAATGGTAGCTCCCAATTTGGTGGCTACATTATTGGTGCTGAAATCAAGGCTTCTTTGATCTTGTTAAAAGAGACAAGGCAATTTTCATCAAAATCAAAGGGAACATCTTGACTTAACAAGTTGGTAAGTGGCTTAGCTATTTTGGAAAAGTCCTTGACGAATCTTCTGTAGAATCCTGCATGTCCCAAAAAGCTTCGCACTCCCTTGATTGATGTTGGGAGTGGCATGTTTTCAATGATCTCAATTTTTGCCTTATCAACTTCAATTCCTCTTTCTGATATCAAATGTCCCAGAACTATGCCTTCCCTTACCATGAAGTGGCATTTTTCCCAATTTAGGACCAGATTTGATCCTTCACATCTTTGCAATAGCTTAGATAAATTAGGTAGGCAATCATCAAAAGTAGCTTCATAGACAAAAAATCATCCATAAAAATTTCCATGATATCTTCAATATAATCAATATAATCAGAAACGATAGCCATCATGCATCTTTGAAAGGTAGCAGGGGCATTACAAAGACGAAAAGGCATTCTCCTATATGCAAATGTTCCATAGGGACAGTGAATGTTGTCTTTTCTTGATCTTCTGGGTGAATAGGAATTTGAAAGTATCCTAAATACCCATCTAGATAACAGAAATAACAGTGTTTCGCTAACCTTTCTAACATTTGATCAATGAAGGGGAGAGGAAAATGGTATTTTCTAGTAGCACTGCTCAATTTCCTATAATCTATGCACATTCGCCAACCAGTGACTACTCTAGCAGGGATTAGTTCATTGTTTGCATTTTGGATAATAGTTGTCCCACTTTTCTTAGGAACTACATGTACTGGACTAACCCATTTACTTTCAGAAATTGGGAATATGATACCTGCATCTACTAGTTCTAAAATTTCTTTCTTGACTACTTCTTTCATGTTTGGG
The DNA here is from genome assembly GCF_030052815.1 of Hevea brasiliensis. Taxonomy (NCBI): domain Eukaryota; kingdom Viridiplantae; phylum Streptophyta; class Magnoliopsida; order Malpighiales; family Euphorbiaceae; genus Hevea; species Hevea brasiliensis. Next base: position 28,849,047 of record NC_079503.1, read on the forward strand.
TTAAGTCTTCTTTGGAGTTCGATAGTGGGTTTACTATTTTCTTCCATTGGTATCCTATGCAAGCAAATTGAAGGGTTGATTCCCTTCAGGTCTTCTATTTTATACCCTATGGCTTTGCTATGAATCCTAAGCTCTAAATAATTTTTCCTCTTCTAACTTAGATAAGCTAGCATTGATTATAATAGGATATTTAGAATTTGAGTCCAGAAATGCATATCTTAATGAGGAGGGGATAGGTTTAAGCTCTACCTGTTTGTCATTTTCTTAAAGCTTACCTTTGGTTTGTTCCTCCTTCAAATTCTCCATCTCAGAAGCCTTAGCTAAGGGTAAAGGTGGATGAGCTGCTAACTATTGTGCACAGGCTGTTATTTCTGTATTTTCATCATCCATTGTGTGGCTGTGCATAATATATGCTTCAAGAGGATCTTTAGGAAGTGTCTTATGAAATTTCTTTTCAACTTGTTCGTCAATTATGTCAACCTTGAAGCATTCATCAGGTTCAAATTTGTGTTTCATTGTGTTGAACAAGTTGAACTCCACTTCTTCTTCTCCTACCTTGAGGGTTAGTCGCCCGTTTTTGATGTCTATGATGGCTTCGGCGGTTGCCAAGAATGGTCTTCCCAAGATGATAGGAATTTGAACATCTTCTTCCATCTCAAGGATAAAAAAGTCTACTGGAATGAAGAATTTGCCTACTTTGATAGGGATGTTTTCAAGTATGCCCACAGGATATTTAACAGATTGATTAGCCAATTGCAATGAGATTGTCGTGGGCTTCACTTCTCCGATCTCCAGCTTTTTGCATATTGATAGAGGCATTAAGGGCATTGCCTATTTTCTTGTTACCAATGAGGTAGGGTATGGAGAAGCTTCCTAGATCATTCAACTTTGGAGGCTGTTTGTTTTGCAGTATGGCACTGCATTACTCTGTTAGAGCTACTGTTCCATAGTTTTCTAGCTTTATTTTCTTCAACAAAATTTCCTTAAGAAATTTGGCATAAGATGGCATCTGAGAAAGTGCTTCAGTGAAGGGGATGTTGATATAAAGTTTCTGTAAAACTTCTAAAAACTTCCCAAAACTGCTTGTCCAATTTGGCTTTCTGAAATCTCTGAGGAAAAGGTAGGGGAGGCTGGTATGGCTCTGGTTGTAACACCCTCACTTTAGCTAGTCCGTGCATTCGACTGTTCTGATGACCAATGTCTGTCCGGACAGCTAGAATGACTGGAACTATATGTAAACTAGAGTGAGGAGTCATAAATAACCCTAATAATGGTAAGGAAAAGTTTATAAAAAATTTAAGAAATGAAATACAACAAAGTTAAATGAGCCGGTGCCCCGGTGATGGGTGACCCTAATGAGAAATTGCTGTCTTCACAGCTAGTAACCCTCATCCCGAGGGGAATCCTGTGAAATAATTTTTGAGACTCTAGAGAAGAGTCATTGACGTTTCAATGGCATTAGAATGCCAAGCAAACACTTAGAAAATTTATTCAATTGGTACAGATAATTTTAGCCTTTTAAGCAAAACGAAGGGCATTTTGGTCATTTCACCTCAGAGATGATTTTTGACCAACTTGTCCAGTTCAATAAACATAAAATATAAATAAATATTGCTAAAAATTTAATTGAAAATGAGTAGAAAAGAAAAGAAAAGAAAAGAAAATGAAGTAAAACTTGAATTTTGACATAAGATGATGTCATTAAGAACACTCCAACCAATCACCATTCAACAAGCCTTCTTAAAACAATTAAAAGAGACAAAAATTAAAGAAAAAAAAAATCAGAAAATGTGGTCTTCTTCCAGCAGCCAGCTATCCATAATTCTCTCTCTCCCTCACCCATTTTCTTTTCTCCATTGTTACACAATTCAAGCTCTAAATCCTTAGTCTTCCACCACTAAACCCTAGACTTCCTTCATTAAAACTTGTTTACACCTCTTGGGGAAGTGTTTAGCTTCCAAGAATTATAGAGAAAGTGAAGTTTAAGCTTGGAAAAATTCTGCTCACACAAGGTTAGTGCTTAAAACAAGTTCTCTTCCTTCTTTAATCTTTGTAAGCATACTAAATCAAGTAGAAATTGCATCAAATCAAAAGAAAACCATGAGTAAATGGAACCTCTAAATGTTGGCAACCATGAGAAAGTTTGAGAATTGTTGGTTTTTACTGAAGTTAAGTGGTTATTTATGTTATCGATGACTATAGATGATGGATAAAGTGATTGGTATGAGTTTGGTGTGTGTATGCCATGAATTGGAATTTTGGAGTTAGGGTTTGAGGCAAAATTTGGGTTTTGCTCATGTATTGGTGAATGGAAGTCATAATAGTCAATTAGTGACCATTTCGCTATATTTGATAAGGAATTGAAGTGATTTATGCCAATGGAATTGAGGTTAGGTATGCTGCCTTAGGTGACCTGCAGGGCTGGATGTGAGTCCAGCAAGTTTAGGTAGCTGTAAATTGAGTGGTGTAGGTTCAATTGGTGCAAGGAAAATTGGACATGAATGTCACACCCTACCCCTCTGTAAGGCATAATATGATCCTGTAGTATACCTAATGAATCACCAACTTCGTCTACTGATAACCCATTAAATATACTACGAGGGATTTTAAAACTTTTCTTACTTCTTTTTACAATGGTGAGCACTATTTACAGGTGTTACTAATTTTTTTTTTTAACTGAAGTGAAACAGCTAACACATTTGAATTATTAGGAATTTTTATAAAAATTTTGACGGAGTGCCATCTGTATTTTGAATAAAACAGTTCTTCAAAAACCTGTAAAAAGCACTTCAAATATATTTCTCAATCTCAAACTCCAACATTTAATCGACACAATATGTTTTTCAACATTTGTCAACTCAAATCCACAATAATTTTTCAGTGTTTTCAAAGGCTGAGATAAAAGAAATATATCACAATATTTATAAACCAAAATAATTTATAATTTATTTTACAACTTCAATGTACGATTTTAATTTACAACTGCTCAAAACCAAGAACACTATATACACATAGTGAACATACATTACAATACAAAATGCAAACTATGGTATACTTAATATACCCGATGATCTCTCAATGTAGTACTAGCAGCCTAGTCTACTTCCCTTCAGTCTGTCTGCCTGCGACAGCAATGAAAAGCTATCGCTGAGTAAAATTTACTCAGTGGTGCACAATAACAATTTGAAATGCGATATATAAAATCTTTAATTGACAATTCATAAATCAAATAATTCACAATTCCATTTCACAATTTACAAAGTTTATATAATACAAATTTGATCAAACAATTGAATAACACAGTTTTGCCAATCAATAACACCATTTGATCAAATAACTAAATAATACAGTTTTGCCGATCAATAACACCATTTGATCAAATAACTGAATAACACAGTGTTGCCAATCAATAACACAATTTAGGCCATGACACAATTTTTTCGGCACATGCCGTGTTGTACACCACGACAAGACACACTCACTCCAATAATCGAAATCAATGAGGGAGAAAGCTAGCTAAATAATGAGTACTCATCCACACTCACCTCAAACTGACAAGTCAAAGGGGGGGGGGGGGGGGGGGAACATCATCACACTCACCCCAGACTGATAAGTCAAAGAGGGAGGAATATAATAACAGTGTCATGCCAAGTGTGAATCAAAAAAATTCTAAATCACAATATTTAAATATTTCATACAAACCACAAATCATATTTTATCTCAAAATTTCCATTTGCTAAGTAGGCAACACAATAATTTCCAATTAAGATTCCAAAAGCCAAAACAATAAAAAATTATTCATAACTCATTTCTCGAAATAAATTTTCTGGTAAAAGTAGTGAATATAAAAAGTATTGTGCACACACAATTTAAAACTATAATTTTCAAATAAATTTTTAAGTAGAAAATAAGAAATCAAAATTATTGTGCACAAACATAATTTAAAATAATAACATACAAATAATCATAATTTATTTCAATTGAAAATTTCAAAAGAAATAACTATTGTGCATAAACCTCTGATATATGCCTCTTAGCCTTGACTCAGTGTTCCTTATGCTTCTCAATATCCTTTTCAACTGAAACACACAATTTGAAGTGTTAGTACTCATTTAAACTGTCTCTAGCAATAAGGTTTAATACTTAATTCATTGAATCATTTTGTTTTTTTAGTCAACCTAAGATATCTACCCTCGATGCATTCTAGGTGAATAAGGTTTTAATATTACTAATATGTCACATTTGTAGCCTTTTAGTTTTGGTACATATTACCAAATTCATTTCCATGTATATTGCGTTTTATTGAAATTTGTCGGATTTCGGTATACCCATTTAACCTAACTGGATGACCTAGTTTCCTCGGTTTTCGGGTTTTGGTCAAAACTACAAACTTGTAGATCTATGTCTTATTGCACACGGGACAAAATTTCAAGTCATTCTGATTTTACTAGACCAAGTTATGGTCATTTTACTATTGCTGGTCAGAATGTACCAAAATGGTCATTTTAGGTCATTTTTAGGTCACTTTTGGTTTGGCTAGTCTTTGGACCCGAACTTGTGCAAGCTATTTGACTTGCTTATGGTCATTTATGGGCTTTGGTGTCTTCATAAGAATTGTAGATATATGTCTCAACTATTCATGGTAAAAATGTCAGGTCAATTGGACTTGTTTTGAGTGAGTTATGGCCAAAACACTAACTGCTACTCAAATGGTAAATTTTCAGACCTTAAATGCACTAATCCGGATTTGGTCATTTTTCAAGTCATCTTCCAAGCAGAATTTTGGTAAGCTTCCTTCATGAAAGTTGGCACTTTTTGTTCCTAGTTTCACCTCCAATTGGTCTCATACCAATTAGAGCCACACACTTAAGGTTCTAGGCCAAAACCTACACTGCCCTATTGCACATTGTTTATCACTCGTCAATTACACATTTAACACTTACCAAGTTACACATTCATGCCAATTTTGGTTTGTACCATAACCTAAACACATTTTACTTCACATTGTTGGTCATTTTGGCAGCTTATAATCACACTCAATATGCACCTTATAGTACAAAATTTACCAAGTCTAAATTACAAACAATTTAGCCACATAACCTAGCTCTTTTACATGTCCACACTCACACCTTTATACACATGTACAAGCTGCCATAACAAGCACCATAATTCAACCATATAATTCTATAAACCAAACCATGAAATAACATATTTTGGTTCACACTTCAAGTTGCCGATTCATACATCTCTCTCAATTAACTTCCAAGCTTCCAAAATCAAGTGTACATTCACATATACTTAGTATACATCACCCAATTTATTCCTAAACATATAACACTTCATCAGCACTTTAATCTACCATTTACATACAAGGATAAACTATTCTTATGGAGTTTCCATGGCTGCCAAAAATATACATCTCCCTTAAAACATGAAACTCCAAAAATCTTTCCACAATTCAACTACCCATAACATCCACACAAACTTTAATGAAGCAAACATAAAAAATACATACTTACCACTTTGGAAACTCTTCAAAACCTTGACTAAACTTGATCTTCTTGCTGCCTATCTACTGCCTAAGTGGTGTAGAGCAATTTTAGTGAAGGGAGCTAGTGGAAAAATGGCTTGGATCATGCTTGCATGAAGGTTCAAGGTAGGACGGCAATGGAGTATTGTTCTTCACCATTTTCTGCTGGTTTTGGAATTTTTGGAGAAGATGGGTTTCTGCTGTCCAAATGAAGGTGTAGTGGTCCACTTTAGGTGTTAGTGGAGCACTGAGCGAAGGTTATAACATTTGTTTATTCTAAAGTTTCCTTATTCCCACATTAAGCTCCTATCTTTTGCTATTTACATTAGGTACCACCAATTTAATTTTTCATGACATTTTCCACGTGTAATATCATATATTTTTAATGGACATTTAGGTCAAAAGATAACTTGGGATGTCAAATGACCACAATGCCCCTGTTCAGATTGCATTCTCGATTTTTCGGTAACACCGATTTTGTCATTTTCTCGATTTCCTGTTTTTCTTTGTACTAATTAATTAATTTTTCTTTGATATTTCTAATGATGTTTATACTTCAATAGTTCTTTAATTATGTCTTAAAAATATTTTCCAGGGTTCTCCGTGGTCCAGGGCTAGTCAATGGTCCACGCCGCAACTTTCCGGTGTGGTCACCCATCGTTAGGGTTCTCGGCTTGTTTAACTTGGTTACATTTTATTGCTATTATTTTTCCTTTGCTTTTCTTGTCTTTTCTTTTCTTCTATTTCATTATTCTATGTCTTCTCACTAATATTTAAATATAGTTCTAGGCATTCTAACTGTCTGGACAGACACCGATCACCAGAACAGTAGAACGCACTACCGAATATAGGGGTGTTACAATGAAACTAGACACATAATGGCACAACTTTGATGAAGAAACGTTGCCTAGAAAATAAACTTAGGATACCCTAAAAATTGGCCAAATCCGGATAACCAATTCTGGACCTGGTAAAATTGACCAAATGAACAGTGTTTGTTCATTTGGCCATAACTCAATGTAGAAATATCCAATTGACCTGAATTTTATATCAATGGAAAGATTAGACAATTTAGAACAACTTTCATGGGGAACACAAACTCAAATTCTGAACCTAACCAATTCAAATTGCTACTCCTAGTTAGGACACCAAATCTGGCAGAATCAAATTTGCCTAGAAAATCTGGGTAAGGATTAATTCGGCCAATTAAGGTAAATTGACCATAACTTGAGCTACAAAACTCTAAATGGAGTGACTCAAAAAGTAAATTAAAGAAGACATAAAGAAACAACTTTGATGAAGAGAATTTTATCAAATTTCCACTGTAACAATGACCAATGGAACAGTAAACTTAAGGTATGAAATCTGAAAATTTTGAATAACATAAAACAAGCTTTGAAATGGTATTGGAAATCAATGCCAACAAAAATAAAATACAAAATGTGGTGTCTTGATGAACTTAGGTTCAACAAATCTATTATGTATTAAAAAGTCAACTTTTGTGTAGGAATAGTTAAGTGAATAGTAACCTCAATGAAATGAATGCAAAGGACCAAAACTTAAATTGCTAATGATACCTCACTAAAATGATTTAAGGTTTTTTTAAATCATGTGATTAGTTTGATGGGATTTGTAGGCTCATAACAAATAGAACTTAGGAGAAATAGTAGATATAATTTGAAATATGAATTGTAAATTACTATATATGAAATATTAAAGGTATAAATGATGTGTAAATAATATTTGGGGACTTTCCCTTTTTATTGAATAAAAATGAAAATTTGCTTTAAACTAGGTACATGTGAATTGGTGTGATAGATTAGAGATGAAATTGTAAATGAACTATACAAATGAAATTTATTAACATATGCATTAGATAAAAATGAATTTAGACATTGTATTCCCACTAGGAAATAAAATAAAACCTATTGATACTTAATGGAACATAAGTGAAATTAAGAGTAATCATAAATACTTAGTAAGCAAAAACATTTCTTAAATTTCAAATGATAAATTATAAAAATAGTGTAATGAATAAATGAACCATATTAATGTATGAATGAGACATGAGTTCTCATTATTGCAGAAGGGAAAAATATTTTGAGTACAATGGTACATGAGAACCATTGTTTTGAATTGTGATAATTATGGATAACATAATGAATATATAAATTATGATGAATGCAAAAATTTTGTAGATATTGTACTTAGAGATTTATGTTTCTGTAAAATGCTAGAAATTATAATTAGAACCTATAATGAAATAATGAAACTAATGCATACTTAATGGTACTATGTGCACATGTATCGTCTAGACGTGTGTCAGATTGGATAGATTGGCATGCCAATAGGGTATTGTTTTAGCAGTACTGCGAAAGGCATTATGCCTGCACTCATGGCTTTATGCCCGCACTCATGGCTTTATGCCTGCACTCATGGTTTTATGCCCATATTCATGGCTTTTATGCCCGATTATGTGTTATCATGGCTTTTTAGCCATAATGACTGCATACGTGGTTGATGTTCCGCATCCCATGGTATGACGGCCTGAGGCACTGGGGTGTCCAGTGCCAATGACCCGTTATCTAGTTTAGTCAGCCTGTCATAGGTTATCTGGACAGTGTAAATTATTGAAATTATTTAAGCATATTAGCAATTAAAAATATTAAAAAGTATTAAATAAAATGTGAAAAAGAGATTAGCAATAGAAAGATAACAAAAATACAATTTGTAAAATTGTAGAGAGACCTCAAATATAATACTCCTAGAATAAAATGTATATTGAATATTATTACTGTAAGGTTATAAACTCAGTACTTCCAAAGAGAAACGAATTAGCATATAAGATAGTTAATACTAGAAATGTCATTTTAACTTGAATATTTAGAATGCTTGATTCTTTCTTTATTTGTATACATTATTTCTTGTTATATTATTGCACCACTAAGCAGAAATGCTTAGCGCCATGGATTTGTTTTCTTTGCACAGGTACTGAAGGCAAAACTTAATGGATATTAGACTGGGATTTTGAAGTCCAGATCTGCAGAAGTGTCAGAAGGGTTCAAGGTTGTCACCTCCTCAGCAATGCATGTAGATAGGGCCCATATAAGTCATTTTATGTATTTTCTATATTATAAATATTTTGTATGTTGTAATGTAAACTAAGAATTGTAAACAAAAAATTTGTAAGTAATATTTATGTGATGTAAATTAATAAATTGATTAGTTCATATGTAATTAATTTGCATATCATGTAAATTGTAAATTATGCAAATTAATGGAAATATGAGGATTTTGATATGTGAATGGAGTATGAAGGAAAGTGGATAGAAATGAATATGAGAATTGAAATACATGGATGATATTGAAATATGAGATGATTATGAGATTTTATTTGAAAATATTATTGAATTTCAAACAGGTAAATAGTAAAATACGCCAAATGGTAATAGAAACAAGGGAAACTGCGCTGGTTTCTCCATAGAAAGATAATTGATATTAAAATATCGAGAACAAAATTTTTAAAGGAATAAAGTAAGATAAAATAGGGTACTCCGGCACTGAATGTAGCACACCTCGCTCGGCTACATTGCCGATGGGTAAGGGGTATTACGCTAGTAATTTCTTTGTCTTCCTTGCTTCCTCTTCCTGATCTTTCTTAGCTTCTTCCTTTTTTTTCTCTGCTTGGCCTTTAGATTTTTCTATGGTTTCCTTTGTTGGTTCTACCTCTGGTTGTACTAGAGTTCTCCCACTCCTCAGTGTAACTGCCTTACAATGCTCCCTTGGGTTCATTTCTAGTTGGCTAGGCAGTTTGCTAGCAGCCTTACTTGAAGAACATGCTTGCTGAGCGATTTGATTCTCTAGCATCTTGTTATGAGTAGCAAGTTGGTCCACTTTGGAAGTCAGCTGTTTTATCAATTCATTTTGTTGTTATTGAGCTGCTACGAATCCTTCCATCATGGTTTCCATGGTTATCTTCAGTTTAGGTTGTTGAGGTTAGAGAGGTAGTGATAGCTGTGCAAAGTTTTGACCTTTGTTTGGAAATCCAGGGGGTGTTAGTGGTTTGTACCCTTGTTGCTTGTTTATTGGCTGGTTCTGTTGATTGGACCATGAGAAATTTGGGTGGTTCCTCCATTAGGATTGTAAGTATTTGAATATAGATTATTGGGCTGCCTCTGGTTGAAGTTTCCTCCATTATTCACATAGTTTATCTGTTCTATGGAGGGTTCATTGAAATTGCTGTATTCTGAACTCATGTATCCTCCTCCATAGCTGTCCTCATATTGACTATTTGTACCAACTGCGTTAGCTTGCATTCTTTCGAGTCTCTTTGTGAGCTGATCAAATTGAGAATTTATCATGCTTAGGGCGTCTACTTCCAGGACCCCTACAGTTCTCCTCACATTTCCTCTTTCATTTGACCACTCATAATTATGGTATGCAACCCTTTCTAGAAGTTCAAGTGCTTTTGTCATTGTTTTCTCCATTAGATCACCCTCTACAGCTGAATTAACTATACTCCTTGTACAGGGTAGTAACCCATTATAGAAATTTTACACTAATAGCCAATTCTCTATGCCATGGTGTGGACATTCCCTCTGCAGGTCTTTATATCTTTTCCATGCGTCATAGAGTGATTCTCCTTCCTTTTTTTGAAGGTGTTGAGCTCAAGCCTCAGTTTTGCAGTCTTTGCAAGTGGAAAATACCTTGCTAGAAAAGCTTGAGAGAGGTTTTCCCAAGTGGTGAACGTTCTAGCCGGTTGAGAAAATAACCACTTCCTTGCTCAATTCCGAAGGGAGAATGAGAATGCACTGAGTCTTATTGCTTAATCAGACGCTCCATTCATCTTGAATATGTCACATAGTGCAAGAAAGCACTAGAGGTGATGGTGTGGGTCTTCTGTTGGTGAACCTGCAAACTGGGTTAGTTGAATCATTTGGAGCCATGCTGGTTTTAATTCAAAGTTGTTGGCTTCCACTGAGGGTCTAGTGACATTGGGCTGAAATCCTTGGACAGATGGAGCTCTGTAATCTCTCAAGAGCCTTGGTCTGTCATTATTATCAACCATGGTTAGAATTTCAAGATCTTCTTGACCGTACTCTTAATGTTTCCTTTCCCTCCTGATGGCTATCAGAGTTCTGTCTATCTCTAGATCACAATCTAAAATTTCTTTTTCTGGCCTTGTTCTTGTCATATACCAGATCGGCCACCTGAGAGAAAATAAGAGAAATACAACCAGTAAAATAAAATTAGATAATAAATATAATTTCCAAAATCAGCTAAATTGCCTATTGTTTGATATTACTAAAGCCAAAAATTCCCCGGCAATGGAGCTAAAAACTTGTTTCAGTGGTTTTACAACCCCACAAGTGCACAGATCGCTAACAAGTAATAAAGTGATGAGTAGAGTATCATTCCCACGAGGAATTTGATTAGCAAGTACCAATCTACACAGTAATTTTGACTGTCTAGGCTATCGAATACTTAGGAAATGAAGTTTTTTAACCTTAAAAATTAGAATGGTAAACTTAAAATGAAATGATTTATTTGAAACAATTCTGGAATTAAGATTTCACACTTGAATCTTACTAGGGATGTTATCTTATTTATTTACTGAATTGAGGATCATTTTCCTTGATGGAAATCAGTCCTAAGTTATCCTAAATCCTCTCTCAAAGAACCTAGGGTGTATTCTAATTAATTCAAACCTGATTTTCATGGTGATCAAATTAATTAAAATCCTTTAAGATCTTTGACCAATTTTGAAGTTCCACAAAGGTATCAGCCTATGTCTAGGTCAGAATTGTAACACCCTCCCTGTAGCAACTCTGTACATTCTACTGTTCCGGTGACCAGTGGTGGTCCGGACAGCTAGAACGTCCGGAAAAATATTTAAACTAAAGTGAGGAACCATAATTAACTCAAATATTAATAAGAAAAATTTAGAAAAAATTTTAGAAATAAAATACAACCAAGTTAAATGAGCCGGTGCCCAAGCGATGGGTAACCTAGAGGGAAGTTGCAGTTCTCGCAACTAGGAGCCCTAGACCTGAGAGAAAATTCATAAAATAATTTTTGGGACTCCAGAGAAGGGTCATTGAGGTCCCTATGGCATTAGAATGCCAAGAAAATATTTAGAAAAATTTTTCAATCGGTACAGACAATTTTGACCCGTTAAGCCAAACGGAGGGCATTTTGGTAATTTCGCCTTCAGAGGTGATTTTTGGCCGACTTGTCCAGTTGAGTAAATAATTATTATGACATAAAATATGAATTAATGTTGATGAAAAACTAATTTAAAGTTAGTAGAAAAGAAAAGAAAAGAAAATGCAATAAAATACCAAATATGACATCATTATGATGTCATTTAAAAGTTTCCACCAATTATAATCAAACAACCATTTCATTAACTAATAAAAAAAGATAATTGAGACAAAAGAAATTAAAAACACCAGCTGCTTCCTCCTTCCTCAAACCAGCCGAAATCATACCCTTGCCCTAAACCTCCATTAACACTCCATTCAAGCTTAAAAATCTCTCAAACCTCACCCTAAAACCCTAAGTCACCTTCACTAAAACTTATCCACACACCCTAAGGAAGCTCTAGGCAGCCAGAAAGAGGAGAAATTTTAGAGTTTTCACAAGTTCAATAAGTTGAGCAAAGAGGTTAGTGCCTATTTATATTTATACTTCTTTTATTCCATATTAAGGACTTAAAATAAGTAAGGAATTATGAATTAAATGAATGAAATTTATGTATATGTACTCCTTGAATTTCGGCAGCCCTAAGGAAGGGATAAGAGTGATTGTTTTGATGGACTTATAGTGGACTAAAGATGATGTTTAAGGTATATATACACATGTATAATGAATTGGTGTGCTAACTAGGGTAATTAGTGTAAACCTTGAATTTGAGCTAGGGTTTGGGAGTGAAAATTTGACTTGGCTTATGAAATTATTAAAGAACATTCTAATGGTCAATTAGTGACCATTTGAGGTAAGTTGACCATAATTTGGACTGAAATATAGCATGGCAAAGTGAAATGGTAGGTTGCCTAGGGACAGCAGCAAGGAGGCTGTAAATCCAGCCTGTTTGGACTACCATATCTTTGGCTGTGTAAGTTCAATTGGTGTTTGGCCAATTGAAAATGAAACTAGACTTATAATGACACAATTTTACTGAAGAAACCATGCCCAAAAGACCAAAGCAAGTGGACCAAAAGTTGGCCCCAATTCGGATACCCTGCAAGCAAATTCTGCAGAATGACCAGCCATAACTCACTGTAGAATGGTCCATTTGACCTGAAATTTTTACAGCAACAAGATGAGATATAGAAAAACAACTTTCATGAAGAAACCTACCCCAAATTATGACCAGAACCTATTCAACAAGGCAGTAGTAGTTACTGTTCATTGTACTATAGATTTGGTAAATTCTGCAGTTTTCCAATCCGGCCAACTGTGGTTTTTGAACCATATCTGGAGCTACAAAACTCCAAATGGAGTCATTCAAAAAAAGAAATTCAACTAGACAAAATAAGGAACAACTTTCATGTTTACCATTTCCTCAAATTTCCACTTTAACAGTCCCTAATAGAATAGTTAAGTTATGGTACAAAATCTGAAAATTCTGCCCCTTAATGCTAAGTGTGGAAATGGATTTGGTGATTAATTCCAACAAGTTTTAAATGCAAAATGTGGTACTTTGGGAGTGTCAAAATCAATGTACCTATTTTCTATCCAAAAGTCAACATTTTTGTTGACCAATGAGGTGAATAGTGACACCAAAATTTGAAATTCACAAATTGAAGAATTTTAAAGTATCAAATGCCCTAGTATACCTAACAAGATTGGTTTGGATAGTTTAGAATGCCAATAGGGTTCAGTTACCAGTACTGCACATGGCATTATGCCATTCTGTGATTTCATGGCTTTTAGCCATTCTGACCTTGTGTTGAGATTTAGCCTTGTGCCTGATGTTATTACAGCTTATTAGTCGCTCAAGGTACACCGGGAGATGCATATGTGACCGATGGTGTGACGGCCCGAGGTACTAGATATCCAGTGCCAGTTTACCCATTTATCCAGTCCAGTCGTTCAGTATAGGTTACTTGGGAGACCAAAAGAATGAAAGTGGATAAAGTTAACAAAATAAATGATTATAACAAGTACAAAACCAGTAAAACGTCGATACATTCAATACATATTTATTTTTTGCTATTCCTTTTATTTTATTATTGCACAACTAAGCATTATTGCTTAGCACGTTGCTTTTGCCACGCTTAGGTTCTAGAGATACTGATCGAGAGCCCAGTAGACCACAGACTGGGTGAGTCCATCCTGCAGCTCTGCATAGTGTCTGTGTCACCTCACCATCTTCAGTGCATTGGCAGGACACTAGGTTTCATTTTGATATTTTGTAACTAATTTTTATTTTCTCATATATAATTGAACTTATGAAATGTATTTTGATGTTCATGTAAATAATGAGAATTGTGTTTGTGAATGGAAAAGTGAATGTTTATCTGTGATTTATACATGATTATCACATGAGATGAATGATTGAGAAATGAAATTGAAAAATGTTGAGATTTTGATATTGGAGTTTGAGATGATTAAATATGATTATTGGAAGTGTTTTTCACAGGTTCCGAAGAACTATTTTCTCCATTTTTAGCCGGTACTCTGCCGGATTTTCTATAAAATTTTTGGAACCTCAAATAAATTAAAATTTCAACAAATGACTTAAATAGATTATATTTCACAAATTATGTTCAAAATTATAATGAAAATTAATTAAGATAAAATAGAGTGTTCCGGTACACCGTGTGACATAGCTTACTCGGATATACTGTAGACGGGTAAGAGGTGTCACATTTAGTGGTATCAGAGCATGGTTTAGGCGTTTCTGGGCCTAGATTGAGTCCATACCATGCATTGTATTTGTAAGAGTTGAGGTGACACTAATGCAGATCTGTTTGTCTTTCTTATTTTGAATAGGATATGGACCCTTCATCTCAAAGAGCAGTCGAGGAGGAAGTGGAGAGTCATGCTCCACCTACAGCAACTGAGACTAGGGGCATGGGAGAACCTGCTCCGACTCAAGCGAGCCTCGCCAGCCTCCACAGCCATGTCCCAAAGAAATGGCCGATTTCTTTAGACAAATGGCGAGTAATGCCAAGACCAAAGACCACCTCCACCTCCACAGCAGAAATCACACCTGGAAAGGCTAAGAAAGTTTGGAGCAGTGGACTTTTTCGGTAAGAGAGAAGATGACTCTGTCGCAGCCGAAAATTGGTTGAACAGAACGGGCAGAGTTCTAAAACAACTCCACTGCACCCCAGAGCAAAACCTAGAGGCTGCCATATCCCTGTTGCAAGATTGATGCCTACGAATGGTGGGATACTGTGTCCAGTAAAGTGCAGCCAGAAGCTATAACTTGGGACTTCTTTCTCTCATAATTCAAGAAGAAATATGTGGGTACTGTATACCTGGAAGAGAGAAGAAGAGAGTTCATTAATCTGAGGCAGAGACAGCTATCAGTGGCCGAGTATGAGAAGGAATTCGTCCGATTAAGCCGCTATGAAAGGGAGATAGTCCCTAATGAAGCTGAAAGGTGTAAGAGATTTGAAGAGGGACTAAATGACAACATAAAGATCCAGCTCACTGCCTTGGGAATCACAGAATTTAGCAAGTTAGTGGAAGCTGCAATAAGGGTTGAAAAAGTGAGAATCGGAGCGGACCGGAAGGGATAGACAGAAGAGGGGCCCGGTCGCCTAGCTCATCTCCTGCACTGGGAAGAAGTTCAGAGGTCCATCTCGCACGAGTTCGGTCGCCTACAAGGTCGTGGTCAGTCTCGGGGCCCACCCACGCTCACCCCTAGGAGAGGTCACCCACACCATCGGTGGCGGCTCTTGAGGATGGGGTTCAGGACCAGCCCCAACATCTTCTCGCATGTCCACACCATGCGAAATGGCACAAGGGGAATGTTGGAGAGTGATCGTGCTCGCTAAGATGTGGGTCGACAGAGCATCACCGAGAAACCGCCCACGCAGAACTACTACACCGCTCCAACACAAACTGCATGCACTGCCCCGCACCACAAAGGGGTAGGAAATCTGGCAAATCTGAGGCAGTAGGACCATCACAGAGGCCTGCATCTGAGCTAGCAAAGAGGCCAGATAACAGACCACCTGCCAGAGCTTATGCCCTGAGAGCTCAGGAGGAGCAAGATGCCCCGGACGTCATCAGGGGTACGTTTTCCCTCTACAATACACCTGTGCATGCATTGGTGGATCCAGGATCCACTCATTCATACATCTACATCAACCTACCCGTAGAAAGGGGGATACTAGTAGGGGAGAGTGACCAAGACATTCTGGTCACTAATCCATTGGGCCACAGTGTGGTGGTGAACAAAGTATATAAGGGTTGCCCGTTAAGGATTCAAGGGTATGAATTCTTGGCAGACCTGATTGAGTTGCCCTTCCACGAGTTTGACGTGATTTTGGAAATGGACTGGTTGTCACGTCATCAGGCAATAGTTGATTGCAAATTGAAGAGAATTTCTCTAAAAACTTCAGAGGGTAATGAGATCACTATTGTGGGTGAAAGGACAGATTTCTTGTCCAATATCATCTCAGCCACAGTTGCAAGAAAACTGATGAGAAAAGGCTGTGAAGCCTACCTAGCACATGTGGTGGATACTAGGCAGGCTAAGCCAAACCTGAGTGATATACCCACAATAAGAGACTTCCCAGAGGTATTTCCTGAAGAGTTGCCTGGTTTGCCACCAGAAAGGGAAGTTGAATTTGCTATTGAGACACTACCGGGTACAGCACCCATTTCCATTGCTCCTTATAGAATGGCACCCACGGAATTGAGGGAGTTGAAAACTCAGTTGTGTCACCATGGGGAGCTCCAGTGCTGTTTGTGAAAAAGAAGGATGGGACTTTGAGGTTATGCATCGATTACCGGCAGTTGAATAAAGTGACTGTGAAGAATAAGTATCTGTTGCCTTGAATTGATGATCTGTTTGATCAGTTGAAGGGAGCGGGAGTATTTTCTAAGATTGATCTCAGATTAGGGTATCATCAGTTGAGGGTGAAGGATGCAGATGTGCCAAAGATTGCATTCAGGACCCGATATGGGCATTATGAGTTTCTAGTGATGCCCTTTGGCCTAACAAATGCACCAGCAGCATTCATGGATCTTATGAACCGTATCTTCCATCCACACTTAGATTGGTTCATAGTGGCCTTCATTGATGATATTTTGGTGTATTCCAAGACCAGGGAAGAACATGGTGAACATTTGAGGATTGTTCTGCAAACCCTGAGAGAAAAGAAGCTGTATGCTAAGTTGTCCAAGTGTGACTTTTGGTTGAATGAGATTGCATTTCTTGGACACATAGTGTTAGCTGATGGGATTAGAGTGGATCCCAAGAAAATAGAAGCAGTGATGGAATGGAAGCCTCCCAGGAATACAACTGAATTCAGAAGCTTCTTGGGCCTAGCTGGGTATTACAGAAGATTTGTGAAGGGATTTTCCTTAATAGCTGCTCTAATGACCAAGTTGTTACACAAGAATGTTAGATTTGACTGGAATGACAAGTGTCAGACCAGTTTTGAGAAGTTGAAGGCTATGTTGACAGAAGCACCAGTGTTAACACAGCCAGTGTTAGGAAAGGACTTTGTGGTCTACAGTGATGCCTCTCATAATGGGCTAGGGTGTGTATTGATGCAAGAGGGAAAGGTGGTCGCTTATGCTTCCAGGCAGCTAAGGCCACATGAACAGAATTACCCTACCCATGATCTAGAGCTTGCAGCAATTATCTTCGCACTGAAGATATGGAGGCACTACTTGTATGGTGAAAAGTGCTACATTTACACAGACCACAAAAGTCTGAAATATTTGCTAACCCAGAAGGAGCTCAACCTTAGACAGAGACGATGGATTGAGTTCCTGAAGGATTATGATTGTGTAATTGACTACCATCCTGGGAAGGCAAATGTAGTTGCTGATGCTTTGAGCAAAAAATCCATCACAACTTTGAGGTCATTGAATGCCCGTCTAACTTTGATTTGAGATGGAGCTATTTTGGCTGAGTTGCAAGTGAGGCCAAACCTGCTACAACAGATTTTAGATGGGCAAAAGGCAGATGAAAAGTTAATGGCTATTATGAGCAAAATCTCAGAGGGAAAAGCAACTGACTATGGGGTGAAAGCAGATGGGTGTCTGTATTATAAAGGAAGACTGTGTGTACCAGTTAATGGGAATTGAAGGCCAGTATTCTGAAAGAGGCACACACTAGTGTATATGCTATGCACCCAGGAAGTACAAAGATGTATCATGATCTGAAGCTTCAATATTGGTGGCCTGGTAAAAAGAAAGACATAGCTGACTATGTGACTAAATGTTTGACATGTCAGCAAGTCGAGGCAGAATATCAAGTTCCATCGGGTTTGCTACAGCCTATACGCATACCTGAATGGAAATGGGATCGGATTACCATGGATTTTGTAAGTGGTCTACCTCTCACCCAGAAGAAACATGATGCAGTATGGGTGATAGTTGATAGATTGACAAAGTCAGCACACTTTCTGCCAGTTAGGACTGACTACTCACTGGAGAAGTTAGCAGAATTGTATATCAGTGAGGTAGTTAGACTGCATGGAATTCCACTTTCCATCATATCTGATCGAGACCCAAGGTTTGCATCGAGATTTTGGAAGAAGTTGCATGAGTCCTTGGGTACACAACTCCACTTCAGCACAACTTTCCATCCTCAGACGGATGGGCAATCAGAAAGAGTAATCCAGGTAAACAATTGAAACCAATGGAACTGATACAAATATTGAATTGAAATGATAACAATAACATGAAATATATGTCAGGTTCTTGAGGATATGCTGAGGAGTTGTGTCATTGAATTTGAGGGAAGTTGGGATAGATACCTCCCACTGACAGAATTTGCATACAACAATAGCTACCAAGCTAGCATCCAAATGGCCCCATATGAAGCACTGTATGGGAGAAAATGCAACTCAGCAGGCCGGACGGAATTAGGCGAAGACAAATCGGTAGGGCGGACACAGTGAAACAGATCGAGGAGAAAGTAAAACTAATCAAAGCCAATATGAAGGTTGCCTGCATGCATGTAAATCTTATGCCGACCTGAAGAGAAAAGAAATAGAATATGTGGTTGGTGACAAAGTGTTCCTCAAGGTGTCACCGTGGAAGAAGGTATTGAGATTTGGAAGAAAAGGTAAGTCGAGCCCTAGGTTCATTGGCCCATATGAAGTCATTGAATGCGTGGGACCAGTAGCCTACAGGCTAGCTTTACCACCAGAGCTGGATAAGATCCACAATGTGTTCCATGTGTCTATGCTAAGAAGATACCGCTCAGATCCTTCACATGTCATCTCCAAGGAAGAAATTGAAATACAGCCGGATTTGACATATGAAGAAGAACCTCTACGGATCCTGGCTCGGGAAGTAAAAGAATTGAGGAACAAGCAGATTCCACTGGTGAAAGTGCTTTGGAGGCACCACAACACCGAGGAGGCAACTTGGGAAAGTGAAGAGATGATGAGGCAACAGTTCCCTCAACTGTTTGCATCAGGTAAATTTCAAGGACGAAATTTAAATTAGAGGGGAAGAGTTGTAACACCCTCCCTGTAGCAACTCTGTACATTCTACTGTTCCGGTGACTAGTGTTGGTCAGGACAGCTAGAACGTCCGGAAAAATATTTAAACTAAAGTGAGGAACCATAATTAACTCAAATATTAATAAGAAAAATTTAGAAAAAATTTTAGAAATAAAATACAACCAAGTTAAATGAGCCGGTGCCCAAGCGATGGGTAACCCAGAGGGAAGTTGCGGTTCTCACAACTAGGAGCCCTAGAACCAGAGAAAATTCATAAAATAATTTTTGGGACTCCAGAGAAGGGTCATTGAGGTCCCTAAGGCATTAGAATGCCAAGAAAATATTTAGAAAAATTTTTCAATCGGTACAGACAATTTTTACCCGTTAAGCCAAACGGAGGGCATTTTGGTCATTTCGCCTTCAAAGGTGATTTTTGGCCGACTTGTCCAGTTGAGTAAATAATTATTATGACATAAAATATGAATTAATGTTGATGAAAAACTAATTTAAAGTTAGTAGAAAAGAAAAGAAAAGAAAATGCAATAAAATGCCAAATATGACATCATTATGATGTCATTTAAAAGTTTCCACCAATTATAATCAAACAACCATTTCATTAACTAATAAAAAGAGATAATTGAGACAAAAGAAATTAAAAAAACCAGCTGCTTCCTCCTTCCTCAAACCAGCCGAAATCATACCCTTGCCCTAAACCTCCATTAACACTCCATTAAAGCTTAAAAATCTCTCAAACCTCACCCTAAAACCCTAAGTCACCTTCACTAAAACTTATCCACACACCCTAAGGAAGCTCTAGGCAGCCAGAAAGAGGAGAAATTTTAGAGTTTTCACAAGTTCAATAAGTTGAGCAAAGAGGTTAGTGCCTATTTATATTTATACTTCTTTTATTCCATATTAAGGACTTAAAATAAGTAAGGAATTGTGAATTAAATGAATGAAATTTATGTATATGTACTCCTTGAATTTCGGCAGCCCTAAGGAAGGGATAAGAGTGATTGTTTTGATGGACTTATAGTGGACTAAAGATGATGTTTAAGGTATATATACACATGTATAATGAATTGGTGTGCTAACTAGGGTAATTAGTGTAAACCTTGAATTTGAGCTAGGGTTTGGGAGTGAAAATTTGACTTGGCTTATGAAATTATTAAAGAACATTCTAGTGGTCAATTAGTGACCATTTGAGGTAAGTTGACCATAATTTGGACTGAAATATAGCATGGCAAAGTGAAATGGTAGGTCATTTAGGACAAGAAAGAAGGAGGTCAGAATCCAGCCTGTTTGGACTGCCATATCTTTGGTTGTGTAGGTTCAATTGGTGTTTGGCTAGTTGGACATGAAACTAGACTTATAATGGCACAATGTTTCTGAAGAAACCATGCCCAAAAGACCAAAGCAAGTGGACCAAAAGTTAGCCCCAATCCGGATACCCTACAAGCAAATTCTGCAGAATGACCAAATGAACAGTAACTGTTCATTTGGCCATAACTCACAGTAGAATGGTCCATTTGACCTGAAAGTTTTACAGCAACAAGATGAGATATAGACAAACAACTTTCATGAAGAAACCTACCCCAAATTATGACCAGAACCTATTCAACAAGGCAGTGGTATTTACTGTTCATTGTACTGTAGATTTGGTAAATTCTGCAGTTTTCTAATCCGGCCAACTGTGGTTTTTGGACCATATCTGGAGCTACAAAACTCCAAATGGAGTGATTAAAAAAATTAAATTCAACTAGACAAAATAAGGAACAACTTTCATGTTTAACATCTCCTCAAATTTCCACTTTAACAGTCCCTAATAGAACAATAAAGTTATGGTACAAAATCTGAAAATTCTGCCCCTTAGTGCTAAGTGTGGAAATGGATTTGGTGATTAATTCCAACAAGTTTTAAATGCAAAATGTGGTACTTTGGGAGTGTCAAAACCAATGTACCTATTTTCTATCCAAAAGTCAACATTTTTGTTGACCAATGAGGTGAATAGTGACACTAAAATTTGAAATTCACAAATTGAAGAATTTTAAAGTATCAAATGCCCTAGTATACCTAACAAGATTGGTTTGGATAGTTTGGCATGCCAATAGGGTTCAGTTACCAGTACTGCACATGGCATTATGCCATTCTGTGATTTCATGGCTTTTAGCCATTCTGACCTTGTGTTGAGATTTGGCCTTGTGCCTGATGTTATTACAGCTTATTAGCTGTTCTGTTGCACACCGGGAGATGCATATGTGACCGATGGTGTGACGGCCCGAGGTACTAGATATCCAGTGTCAGTTTACCCATTTATCCAGTCCAGTCGTTCAGTATAGGTTACTTGGGCAACCAAAAGAATGAAAGTGAATAAAGTTAACAAAATAAATGATTATAACAAGTATAAAACCAGTAAAACATCGATACATTCAATACATATTTATTTTCTGCTATTCCTTTTATTTTATTATTGCACCACTAAGCATTATTGCTTAGCGCGTTGCTTTTGCCACGCGTAGGTTCTGGAGATACTGATCGAGAGCCCAGTAGACCACAGACTGGGTGAGTCCATCCTACAGCTCTGCATAGTGTCCGTGTCACCTCACCATCTTCAGTGCATTGGTAGGACACTAGGTTTTATTTTGATATTTTGTAACTAATTTTTATTTTCTCATATGTAATTGAACTTATGAAATGTATTTTGATGTTCATGTAAATAATGAGAATTGTGTTTGTGAATGGAAAAGTGAATGTTTATCTGTGATTTATACATGATTATCACATGAGATGAATGATTGAGAAATGAAATTGAAAAATGTTGAGATTTTGATATTGGAGTTTGAGATGATTAAATATGATTATTGGAAGTGTTTTTCACAGGTTCCGAAGAACTGTTTTCTCCATTTTTAGCCGGTACTCTGCCGGACTTTCTATAAAATTTTTGGAACCTCAAATAAATTAAAATTTCAACAAATGACTTAAATAGATTATATTTCACAAATTATGTTAAAAATTAAAATGAAAATTAATTAAGATAAAATAGAGTGTTCCGGTACACCGTGTGACATAGCTTACTCGGATATACTGTAGACGGGTAAGGGGTGTCACAAGAATTCCTAGGTTCAAGATCTTGATTTTTTAATATTAATCTTCACCTTTCAATCCTTCAATTAATATCTACAATCATGGCTAAGTGGGTACTAGCACATAGCATGCATTAAGATCACAACAATTTAAATACAGGAACGAATCTCAAATCCAATGAATAAAACTTAGTGTTCATCCATAATAATAATTACAAGCATTACTCTCCCAAATCTAGAATAAGAAAACTACTCACTCATGGTGAGTTCAGGAAACATCATGATAAAAGATAAAAACAGTAAAAAGAAAATCATGTAGAAGAAATAAAACAATAAAAATCTGCCTAGGGAGATGAAATGAAGGAACCGAAGAGAGTTTTCAGCTTTGATCTTGTGGAGCTTCAGCTGGAAAACTCCTTTCGGTACTGACATTTCTCTCCTCGAGATGGCTGGAGAGAGTGCAGAGTGTGGATTTCTCTCCTTCAAAACTCCTTAAAAGTGTTGTCAAAAGATAAAAGAGAGCCCCCATTTTTCTGATGTTTTCTCTTCTATTTATAATGGTTGCTTTAGGGTTAGGTCATTTTGAGTGCAAAAGGCTTTAGGAGTCTCATTTGAATCAGAAAACAAGAGTAGGAATTTGAGTTATAAAATTGGCTGCCGCATAGTACACGAGCCGTGTGTGACTACACGGCCCAGGGCCGTGTAGCTTGCTGGAGTGGAACTGTGGAGTCTTGCATTGGTAAAGAGAGTTACACAGGTCTGTGCCAACTACAAAGGCCTGGTTACACGGGCCTATACTATTGTTCCCATAAGGTTCTTCAAGCTTGTGCCCGGAAGAGACTTACATGGGTCCCTGCAGATTATAAGGGTCTAATGACATGACCCGTGTGGCACCCCATACCCGTCTACAATATATCTGAGTAAGATATGTCACACAGTGTACCAGAACACTCTATTTTATCTCAATCATTTTTATTCTTCCTTAATTTATTTTTATCATAGTTATGAAGTGCAATATGTGAAATATAATTCATTTAAGTAATTTATTGAAATTATAATTTATTTAAGGTTCCAGAAATTTTATAGAAAATCTGACAGAGTGCCAGCTAAAAATGGATAAAACAGTTCTTCGGAACCTGTGAAAAACACTTTCAAAATTTCAATCACTCTCAAACTCCATTTCATTAACAAAATCTCAATATTTCTCAAATATACTTCTATTTCTCATTCATTCATTTCATAGGCTATTCAAGTATAAGCGATAAATAAATATTCACTTTTTCATTCATAAACATAATTTCCACTATTTTTATTAATAACAAAATACATTACATGAGTCTCAATTTCATATGATAAAATAAAAGTTAATTACAAAATACCCAAAATGAAACCTAGTTTCCTACCAATGCATTGATGTCGGTGAGGTGACACGGACACTATACAGAGCTGCAGAAGATATCACCCAGCCTATGGTCTACTGGGCTCTCGGTCTGTCTCTCCAGAACCTACGTGTGGCAAAAAGCAACGCGCTAAGCAATAATGCTTAGTAGTGCCAATAATAAAATAAAATGAAATAACAGTAAATAAATATGCAGTTTATGTCCTGATGTCTTATGAAAACAATTTTTCGTTCATTATTGGTAATCTTTTTTATTTTGTACTTGTTATATTCATAATTTCATTAAATTTATCCACTTTCATTTTTGGTTGCCCAAGTAACCTATACTGGACGACTGGAATGGATAAATGGGTAAATTGGCACTGGGTATCAAGTACCTCGGGCCGTCACACCATCGATCACATTTGTATCTCCCGGTGTGCAACTGAACAGCTAATAAGCTGTAATAATATTAGGCACAAGGCCAAGTATCAACATAATGTCAGAATGGCTAAAAGCCATGAAATCACAGAATGTCATAATGCCATGTGCAGTACTGCTAACTAAACCCTATTGGCATGCCAACCTATCCAAACCAATCTTGCTAGGTGTACTAGGGCATGTTACACTTTTAAATTGTACAATTCTTGAAATTTAAGTTTAAGTGTTACTATTCATTTCATTAGTCAACTAAAATGTTGACTTTTGCATAGATAATAGGTACATTGGTTCTAATACTGCCAACATACCACATTTTACATTATAAAATTGTTGGCATTGATTGCCAACACCATTTCTAAGCTTAGTGTTAATTATTCAAAATTTTCATATTTGAAGCCTCATATTTACTGTTCCATTGGTCATTTGTACAGTAGGAATTTGACAAAATTGTCTTCATGAAAGTTGTTCCTTATTTTGTCTAGTTACATTTCCTTTTTTGAATCACTCCATTTGCAGTTTTGTAACTCATGTTATGGCCTAAACACCGTAACTGGCTGGATTGGACAGAGTCCAAAATTCAGGGCAAAATTGGTTCTGCCAGATTTGGTAACCTAAGTTTGGTTGGCAATTTGACTAGGTTATGGTCAGAATTGGGATTTGTGTTCTTCATGAAAGTTGTAGGTCTATGTCTCATCTTTCTGATGGTAAAATTTTAGGTTAATTGGACCTTTCTACACTGAGTTATGACTAAATGAATAAATACTATTTATTTGGTCATTTTGCCCAAGCAGACTACAGGTTACCCAGATTAGGGCAACTTTTAAGTCAACTTGGTTTGGTTTTCTGGGCAAGGTTTCCATACCAATGTTATGCCATTATGTGTCTAGTTTCATGTCCAATTGGCCTTGCACTAATTGAACCTACACAACCCAAGTTATAGCTACCCAAATAGGCTAGACTCACATGTAGACCTGCAAGTCACACAAGGCAGCTCAGCCAAACTCAAATCCTAAGCTACAACTCACTTCAATTTTTCATCATATTAGCCAAATGGTCACTAATTGACCATTTAAACTTTTATTCACCAACACATGAACAAGATCCAAGTTTTTGTGTCCAAACCCTAGCTCAAATTCAAGGTTCACACAACACATGTCAATTAGGCATGCTAATCCATTTCAAATTTATGTCTACACATTAACACTATTTCTAAGCCATTTTAAATCCATCAAAACTATCAACTACCACTCTCATAAAGCTGGCCAAAATTCCATTCTCAATTTCACACATGATTTATCTCAATTTCTTAATTATTTGTTCATATTCAAATTAAATTTTTAAGAAATAAACAAGATTGAGTAATTAACATGCACTAACCTCTTTGGTCTCTTTATTGGCTTCTATAAACCTTGGAATTTCTTCACTTTATGATAATCAAAACCTTGCTCTTGATGTGGGGGTTAATTTTTGTAAAGGGTGTTTACGGTTTTGGGGTGAGATTTGGTGAGTTATGAAGCTTCGGTGGAGCTTTCATTGAGGTTTGGGTGGAAGGGATAAGGGAAGATGAGAGAGTCACGACTGGAAATGGTAAAGGGAGGAAACAGATTGATTTCTTCAATTTTTCTACCCACTTTATGCTTTTTAAGTGATTTATGGACATGTGTC